>NC_068975.1:20011500-20636500 GCF_016808095.1 Vigna angularis
CCTTTCTTGATACTTATTTCCCCTAGTCTGCTATAGAATTTTCTATTCCTTTCTTAACTTAAATTTTAGGTCATCCTCCATTTTCTTATTCAGATTCCAACCATCACTAATACCTAGGTTCATGTTACCAAACTCTCACAGCGTCACCCCATTTCTCGCCAACACGTCCTTTTCTTCTGACTGTTAACGTTACTGATATTCTAAACCCAACTCATTTCTCCAACCTTGTTACAACCATATTTATCCAAAGCTTCTCTTAATCTAGCCTCTGAAATTCTTGCGAACGTACAACATATGACCTTATGACTTGATTTCTGGAAATTTTCATCACTCATAACCTTATTCCTAAACTCCAATATCTTCAGTCGCCCTCCGAAGCTTAACTTTAAGTCTTCTAACTCCTATCTTCGCGGCAAGAACTTGTCTCAAAGGCTTCAACCAATCCTAATAAAGGTATACAACTCAAGTTGTCCTTTAATATGCATTCCTCTCCTACTATCGAGCACACTACACTACCACAAAAGCAAGAACAAGACATGAATTACTACAGGAAACACCACTAAAACTCTAACTCTTTCTTAACTCTAACCTTCAGAATTAAGAAAGGAAAACCATCTATGGTAAAAGTCATGAGTGTGCACCCTCATTACTCTTATCAAGACGTTTTCTGTTCTCAAAACATCTAGTTAGATACACACCTTACTATATAGACACGGAGGAAGTGGTAAATCATACCATTTACACTAAATTCTTCACAGCGAAGACACAGCAAACCCACAACACAGAGGTCATCCTAAGGATGAACTGCTCTGATACCATTATTGTAACATCCCAAAAAAAAATCACCCTAAAACAAATAAATTTTTCAAAAACTTAAATGTTGTAATAATACATAACATCCCGAGCATAAACTAAAATCTATACATCAGTCTTAAGCTCAAACGCAACAACAAAGATAACCTTGAATCCTTCTAATTCGATCTTCCATCTCTTCCTCCATTTGCACAAGATTACGTGACAATCCTTCAACTGCTCCCGTATAACATCACACATTATACGATCATCGCATTCACATGCACAAACAAGCAAAGTAAGGGTGAGCTAACCTGAAACACATCATTTATAAAACATGCATAGTTATTTCAATACAAATATCATATAATAATTAAGTCCGACATCCTCAAACCAATGTACCACAATTCTTGTTGGACACTCATTCCAAAGTACCTAATAATCAACCTAATACACAATAAACTCTCATCCGGATGATACGTTGATGAGCAAATCAACGGAAGGTGCCCCACTTGTGATTTCATTCTTAGTCTCCTCAATATGTCCACAATCAACCACAGATCAAACATCCTACTACAGTACCCTCAACCTCAATACATACCCAGATATCATAACATTACTGAATCAAACGATAAAACAACGAACTTATATTACATCGGATACTGATTACACGAACATTAAGATTGATCACTTAAGCTAGAAACTGAGCATCAAACGCTATTATACCGAATACCATTAGGTCGAATACCAAAAGATCAAACGCTAATTAAGATCAAGTACATAGACTTCACGTTAAGACAGTGTACTCTACTAAAACAATTACTATTATTTCGAACACTATTCGAACGATTGCTCAAAGATCAAATCTCGCACACCACAGATTAAGTACCATTCGGACGAACACTTAATTGATCATTTTACTGAATTTAATTCTATCTGAGAGTAACCTCATCGAGACCGAATGTTCCCTACGTACAACCACTAACTATTAATGATCTTTACCCGAGACAGGCATCATCCGACCCGAGCACTACCTATGAATGATCATTTCCTGAATCATGTATCATCACGACTAATCACTATTTATCAATCGATCGATACTTCAACGACTATCAAAGCCGGTCACTCCCTATAAATGATTACAACCTCAAAGCAACACCACCAATAAAGATCATTCCCTGAGAACCATCGCTACTAGACAGAACACTATAATAAGGAACGCTTGAGTCTGGGTTAAACGCCTAGAGTACTCTGTTGAACACCTCAGTATTGACTGAACGTAATCAAACTAAACCTCAGGTTACCAAATTAAGATCGGACGCTAGCTACCTCAGATCCACTAACATCAAGATCAACTGTTATCTAATAACGCTCGCTACCTGAAAATAATTAACACCAAGACCGAACGTCACTAATAAGAACGCTCGTTACTACCTATAGACTCAACAAGTTTTACTCCCCGTCTCTTTCGCAGAAGTACTCCAAATCCAACTTTATCTACACTACCATCTCTCTCGTATCCGTACGACCATCACGGTTAGAAACCACAGCCACAACATGCAAGATGAATAACCAGAATTATCACACTATAAACCCACTACAAATACTATAACAATTCCCATGATAAATCGACTCACATGACACTGCACACTAGTCTTTCATAAACTGATGTCGTTTACTTGTAATTCGTCGTCATAACCTGCTCTCAATAACAAGCGACCCGAGCCGTCATCCATCGCGACTTCAGACCTATCTCTCCGACTCCTCAAGGACTAACGAGTAAAAACATCGATACTACGCGTAACGATGCACTATACTCAACACGAGCCGAAGTCATTGGGCGAGACATTCACCTCCTCGCGCAGAAGAAGGTGACACTCGAATCTCAGTCTCACGCATGAGACTAGCAAAAATGCTCAAAAGACAGACAAAGTTACAAGTAAATAACATAGTGTATGTACCACCTCTAACAGAATAAACGTGCTCAATCACGAAGTCATACATATTCCCAATAATATGTATAACTAAACCAATAGAATAAACGTGCTCAATCACGAAGTCATACATATTCTCAATAATATGTATAACTAAACCAATATTGGATCAAGGAAATAACCAACAATTCTCAATAATTACTTCAAAATACACCCACGGATTATGCATTATTGCCGAACGCTATTTCCAACTCTGATGCTGTCTGAACGAACGTTCTGAAATCAATCTTCATCACAGGCCCAACGCTCACAAACCAAGGCCGAACGCTCACAACACCAAGGACGAACGCTCACAACACCAAGGACGAACGCTCACAATACCAAGGACGAACGCTCACAACGCCAAGGACGAACACTCACTACGCCAAGGACGAACGCTCACTAGGCCAAGGACGAACGCTCACAATACCAAGGACGAACGCTCACAAGGCCAAGGACGAACGCTCACTACGCCAAGGACGAACGCTCACTACGCCAAGGACGAACGCTCACTACGCCAAGGACGAACGCTCACTACGCCAAGGACGAACGCTCACTACGCCAAGGACGAACGCTCACTACGCCAAGGACGAACGCTCACTACGCCAAGGACGAACGCTCACTACAAGGACGAACGCTCACTACAAGGACGAACGCTCACTACAAGGACGAACGCTCACTACAAGGACGAACGCTCACTACAAGGACGTTCGTTTAGAACCGAACGTTCACCACTGAGCAATTTGGACGAACGTCCAATTTCACCAGAATTGGACGAACGTTAGGCCAACCACTAATTGGTCGAGCACTGTTGGGACGAACGTCCAATTTTGACTCATCAAAATTGGACGAACGCGCATTCTGCAGAATTCTGCAGAATCGCACATTTTCCAGAGAAACCCAGAAAACCCCATTTTCAACCCCTTCTTCCCAAATTTGCATCAAAATACAGATTATACCAACAATTAATGAAATAAATCAAACTCCCCTTACCTCTTGAAGACTTCCTTGCAAGCTTTGGGATCTATCTCCTCCTATACATGCAGATCTAGATTTCCTAGCAAATTCATCAGCTCTCCACTTTCTCTTCCGATCTTGCTGGAAGAACTCCACCCTCACCAGATGCCCAACCCAGATCTACCTCTCAGCCCTTCTGAAGTTGGTACAGTTTCCATGGGTGCTCTTCGGACGGCTGGAAATGGAAGGAAGGAAGGAAGGTTTCCTCCCTTGGCTGTTCTCTCTCTCTTTCTTTCTCACATGCCCACCAAAAATGAATTCCCTCCCTTGCTAAGCTTCCCCGTAATTGCACCTCCAATAATGCACTCCTAATAGTCAAAGAGGTGGGTGACCACCATGTCCCCACCATGTCCCCTACCATCCAAAAATACGGGTCTTACATTATGTGAGAATGAGTTTTTATTTAATAAAGAATGGGTTATGTAGTTAGGGTTCTTACTTTATGAAAATATGGTATTCCTTAATATTTGAAAGTTGTAGGAACACTTTAGGGTTAGGTTTGACATCAACTTTTGATTTCTTTCTTGTTATATGTGATAAATATTTGTAATCCATGAGGAAGATGACCCTTGTATAATACCAATTGATTGCTAGTCCATTATAATTTAATAGTTTTCTATAAGTGGTTAATTTTTTTGTCAAATATTATTAATATTTTTAGCCTGTGAATCATTATAACGTCCATCTTTGTGCAAATGTTATATCGTTTTAGTAGCACATGTGATAATTAAATTCTCAAAAATATAACCCTGAAGACAAATATACTTAAATGTTTGTTAATCACAACATCAAGATGCTTTCTTGCAAAAGATTTAATTAGCATTGATGGTGTCATTATATCCATCCCATTGCTTCCAATATAACAAATTATTTAACTTGATTGGACCACCAATATGAAAAAGGCATGCATTTGAACAAAGTTTCATGATTCAAATTTTGGCTTAGATTCCTCAAGGTAACATAATATCACAGTGCAATTATGATTCGAATAGGAAATGTGTTTGATGGATATAGAGTACAAAAAGATTCATGTATGTTTGAATGATTGTGTGTTGTACATAAAAGAATTGAAAAGTTACATCGGTATCCATAAGGTGGAGGGTATCAAGATATAATCATAAAGATAGTAATTTTGAATATGATGTTAGTAAGGATGATCTTACAAAGGTGTTGTGGTATTTTCCTATAATCCCAAAGTTAAAATGATTATTCTTTAATGTAAATGATCTCAAACTCATTATAAGACATGCAAGTGAACACATAAAAAAATGGTCCTTTAAGGCATCTGAAAAATGGTTTACAATGATGTTTCCAAATTTCAACAATGATCCAAGAAACATTAAGGTTGGACTTGCTACAAATAAAATGAACGTATACAGTAACTTGAGTAATAAACATAATTCATGGTCTATGTTGTTAGTGATCTACAACTTCCTTCCATAATTGTACATGAAACTCAAATGTATTCAATTTCACTTATTCTTTCCTTATATGTCTTTAACATTAGATGCAAATAAACAAAGTCACCATTGGAACTTTCATTATATTTTTCTTTGGGAAAATGAACACACACTACAAAAAAAATCTTATTTAGAGGAGGTTATTTTGGGGAGGTTATAAAAAACCCCCTCAAATTAACATACTTTAAGATGTTTAATTTAAATTATCTAACTGACAATATTTGTGGGGGTTTTAATTCCTTTCAAGAGAGGTTTATAACCTCTTCAAATAAAAATATATTTTTATTCATCATCTTCTAATTCTTTTACATTTTTCCCTCTAAAAATTTTAGACTAAATTTCATTTTAGCAATTTTAAAATTTTATTCCCTCCAGATCTAAAATCCATCTCTGCCTAAAGACATTATTTTTCTAAAAGTTAATTTTCCTCTAAAAATCTTCTAATAATTTCTCCCTCAATTTCACCTGAACCCTAGTTTTTGCCTTCATTCCATCCGCTCACTCCTTCTTCTTTCATTTCTCGTTTAGATTGCAGGCCGCTCGCTCCGCTCACTCCGCTCACCTGAACCCTAGGTTCTGCAAAATCCCCAATTCTTAAGGTTTCATCTCCAACATCATCCGCACCTGTGAAATCACCGGTTCCCAAGGTCTCATCTCCAACATCATTTATACCTGTGAAATCACCGGTTCCTAAGGTTTCATCTCCAACATCATCTCCTGGGAAATCTCCAGTCCCCAAGGCTATATCCCCAGCATCATCTGCTCCTGTGAAATTACCAGTTCCAAAACCTACATCTTTAAAGTTTCTCAAATGTCCAACAAACATGAACTAGCTATAAGTTTAGCACATAAACTTTCCAGTTTCAAAATAGAACTAATTCAATTCAATTAAAATCCAGCTAAATTAAATAATCATTCAGATATAACCAAATTTGAAAGGACACGTGGCATTTCACTATAGGATAAAGAAATAGAGAATTGAAGTAAACTTTATCTGTTGTAAATAAATCTAATAAAACGGTCCTCGATGACAAATAAAAGGAATTCAGTTTGTTTCTCCTATAAGCAATTTTAATATCAACAACAAAGGCTATGAATAAAATAAATTTTGTTTGGGTCAACCACTTCACAAATTCATATAAACAAGTGTATCCCATATAATTCAGGTCTAAATGATATTTAGAATAAAACTTGCAAAATTATACAGTTATATAAAGTTCAATAATAATGAGTTTGATAAGTCTAATAATAAAAATTAAAACAAGATAAATTTTATGGAAAAATACAATTAGGAGGCGAAATTATAATTGATAAAAGTCATGGAAGGTAAGAAAGAGAGAAGATGTAACAATGTTGTTCAACGTAGAAAACTCGCATAAATAACAAACAATTGCATTAGTGTTCTTGTATTTAGGTTATTATTATATTCATAAATAAAAATATTTAGTAATATCATATTTGAAAGGACACATGCATTTCACAAATCTATATGATAATAAAATAATAAAACAATTAAAACAGGTTATCGGATATAATGAATTAGTCCATTCTTTGGACTGTGTGTATTATGGGTTATGAAAGGTGAATCAATATTTAGTAACAAGCTAAATGTTCAACACCTTGCATTCTTGTCCCTATACAAAAGTTGGTAAGGTATCTCTTTCTTGTATGAAGTCTTAATCACTTCTATTATTTTCGATGTAAACCTATTTGTTATATTTCACATAATTTATTACTAAATATTTCAAATAATCTTTTTCCCACTCCATTGATCATATTAATGTTAATTAAGAAATACAAAAATGTGTTACTCTATTTGTAGTTAAGATTAGGAGAAAGTTTAAACTACTAATTACCTATATCATATATTCTTAACCTAAAAATATTATTTTAGCCTATTAATAAAAATTAATATATATTTTTAATTATTATCTCATATTAATTCAATATATACTTATAATATAATTAAAAACAAACAAATTCATATAAGAACCTAAATTTAGTATTATATATATTTTTATCCATAAACATTAGTTTACTTAAACTTACACTTATTGTTCAATTAACTAAGTCAGATCCTTAACATAATTTAAATCAACATAAACTTGATCTAAGAAATAGCTTAATTTAAATCAACATAATTTAAACTAGAAAAAAATAGCTTAATTTAAACAAGGTAAGAAAATTTGAACATTATTTAGCACAAAGTAAAGAGGGTTAGAGGATAATCGATCAACATAATCAACGAAATATGAAAAATCAATGCTTAATTCCACTCCTTTTTTTCATCCACTGATAGTTTAGTTGTTAAGTTTTGGTGAAGCTTGCAAAAGGGAATGCTGATTTTAAGTGCCAAATTACCATTACTTTGGGCTGTGTTTTTTTAAATTATAAGAAGAAATAAATTATTTTATTGTGTACTTTATTAAATGATTAAAATAGGGTTTATAACTTTTTTTTCTATGTGCCTTAACATGGCATGGGTTTTTTTTATGATTATCATAAAATGAAAAAAAGTTTGGAGTGATTTATTATGGGAAAATTATATTAGAATTTGGAGTGGGTTTCTTATCCATACAAATTATGTCACGCCTTCTATTTTTGTGGGTCTCAAAAGGTTTTTCGTAGGTTTTTATTTACTTATTCATTAACTATAATAATTATTTTCCTTAAAAAGTTAATTTATAAGTAACAAAGGAAGTTTATTGAAGTATTTTCTGAGAGAATTCAATTATTTTAATTATATTCATGAATTAAAAATAAATTTCCGATTTTCTAATTATTATTATGTGAATTTTTAGGGACAAAATTGTTATTTTATTATTTTTAATTTTGATGCCAATAAAATATTAAATAAGTAATAAATATTAATATGGATTTAACATTAATAAAAAAATAGAATTCAATTACAACTTACTTGCGGTGCCAATATAATTCACCCCTGTGATTGACAGATTTATAAAATTAATTAAACTTTCTATATCGATTTGAATCATAATTAGTAAAAAAACTTCTATGTGCAAAATTAAATAAAAGAAAGAAAAACAATATAGAATACTCTGTTTATATGGAGAACTTTCTCCAACAATGAAAAATATTTATTAACTTTTCTTCTTTTCCTTTAATTCATTACTCCACCTTTTCATTATGAAGAAATATATCCCTAACATATGTAATCTTACATTATAAACTACTACAACTAGAAATAGAATTCAAAATTTGCTCATACTTAAAGTGTTACTATGGGTTCATAGCCGACCGATGATACCTCTAAGGTCAATGAACCGATCGGTAAAATCAGCCCGAGCAATGATACCTCTCAGGTCGATGAACCGATCAGTAAAGTCAGCTCGACCGATGATACCTCTCAGGTCAGTGAACCGATCGATTAAATCAGCCGTTAAGGTAATTAATAGTAATAACTGTCGGGGAGTTAATGAAAATAATTGTCATTTATTGTTATTCATTGGTGGTTAATGAGTCAGACCTAACGGTAAGCTCATTATAATTTATAAATATTTGTCTGGCAAAGTGAACTAAAAACTGGAACTAAACTGAGAGCTCTGATAACTAATCTTGATTACAAGATTACTACGCGAGGTCACTGACTTGAGCGTCGGAGTGTCTTTTGCAGGCACCCTCCCTCGCGGCTTGGACAAGGAGAAAAGAGAAGACACCACAACTGGACATTGGAGCAAACAACTTTGAATGTTTTGGATTATGGTTCTAAATCCTATCGAAACATTTTGGCGATCAGAGGATCGCACGGGAGTGTTACATGGCGGGGTTGAAGGTTCAGCCATCATCAGCAGATCCACCCGCCCGGCAAAGGAGGAGACGATCAGAAGTAGCTATGGTAGACTTAGATCCAAGGACGAATACTGACGATCAAATAGAACCAGTGGGAGAGACCAAGCCCTTTAGCCTCGGGCAGAGGGAAGAACAAGTTACCACCATCGGGAGTGAGTGTTGAGACCTCGGCAAGCGTACCGGATCGTTCAAGTAATAAATCAGTAAGTCCGAATATCGTTTCCCAAGAGATTTGCTATGTTTCACTAATTGTTAAAGTTTACTAATTTATCGATTAATAAACGTAATTTAGTAACACAGATGAATTTTAGCATGCAGATGAAATTAAAATGGTAAAAACAGTCTACTTAAAGTTCACTGGGGTTGAAATTCAAGTTCATCACTCTGGTAATTTTCTACTAACACAATTCCTCAAAATTAAGCATCGACATCCTAGGCGCATGCAGTCCTGATTCCTCAGAGACAGTTCTTAATCATTCAAACTAAATTGCTAATTCCTTAGCTAATTCAATTATCAGATTTGCCTTAAACACAATGTCACAGATGACTAAAAATTCCCTCCTATGTCTAGGACTCGAAATCCTTTAGCAGTTCTATCCTAGGTCCGCAGTCTCATACATTTTCCAATGATTTAACCGTTCAAATAGCTCAGATTTCCATCAAAAGCATGAAAAATAAGGATAGAACACAAAATTCATACAAGATCATGCATTAATAGAGAAATTACAAAGAGTTCAGAAAGTTACTCTCAACCCTAGTGAAATGGAGTTTTAGCTACACATATACAACATAAAAGAGAGAAATGATGGATTGGATGGTGGAAATTGTTGAATTTCCACCATGGAAGCCCCTTGGAGCAGCTGCAGCAGCGTCCCTGGTCTTCTCCCCGTTCCAGATCTCGTTCCTGCAACTGCCTCTGCATTCTGATATAAAGAAGGGTACAATAATTGAGTCACGGGCCAATTCTGGACGAGCGTCCAAATTCTGGACGAGCGGCCCAATTCTGGACGAGCGTCCAATTTTTTGGACGAGCGGCCCAGGACGAGCGACCCTGGACGAGCGTTGGGCGCGCTAGACGAACGTCAAATTTTCTGGACGAGCGACCGCGAGCTGGACGAGCGACCGCGAGCTGGACGAGCGTCCACTTGGACGAGCGTGTACATTGGGCGAGCGTCTTGGACGACTGGACGAGCGTCCACTATCTGAACGAGCGTCCCAACTTCTGGACGAGCGTTCCAACTTCTTGACAAGTGCGCGGACGAGCGTGCTGGACGAGCGCCCTCCTGCAGACGAACGTCCCATGCTGGACGAGCGTCCCCTGCTGGACGAGCGTCCTCTGCTGGACGAGCGTCCCATGCTGGACGAGCGTCCCCTGCTGGACGAGCGTCCTCTTCTGCGCGCTGGACGAGCGTCCTCTGCATGCTGGACGAGCGTCCTGGACGAACGTTGGACGAGCGCTGGACGAGCGTCCTCACTCTGGACGAGCGTCCTCTTTCTTCTATGTGGCGCCCAAGCGCCCCTTTTTATCTCGCGCCCGGGCGCGAATCTCTCTGTAAATTGGCGCCCGGGCGCCCTTTTTCTCACGCCCGGGCGCGACCCTCTCGGTAAAATCGCGCCCAGAGTCCTTTTTCTCACGCCCGGGCGCGAAACTTTCGGCAAAACAGCGTCCATTAAGCCTGGTCCAAGTCTTTTATGATATCCAATCCTTATTTTTCATCAAAATAAACAACAAAAGCATCAAAAACATTTAAACAATGAAAATTATACTAATATCAACAATTATACACTTTTCATGAGAATTAACACTAAAACTTACTCAAAAGCCCCTCAATATAAGCAACAAAAACAAGTAAACTTTTCACCTATCAGTGAGCTGGATGAGGATCAGGCCAGATTAATTGGCACTTTGTTGAAGAAGAACCAATACTTATTTGCTTGGACTGCAGCTGATATGCCAGGAATCCATCCAAGGGTTATGTCACACAAGCTGGCATTGTTTAAAGAAGCCCGACCGGTGGCCCAAAAGAAGAGAAGATTGGGGGAAGAAAAGCGGTCGGCAGTGGCAGTCGAAGTAAAGAAGTTGTTGGAGACAGATTTCATCCGCGAAATCAAGTACACAACGTGGCTGGCGAACGTTGTAATGGTGAAGAAGATGAGCGGGCAGTGGAGAATGTGTACAGACTTCACGGATCTGAATAAGACCTGCCCTAAAGATTCTTATCCACTACCAAGTATTGATGCGTTAGTGGACGGGGCTTCAGGGTTCCATGTGTTAAGTTTCCTGGACGCGTATTCAGGATACAATCAGAACCCCATGTATCCCCCGGACAGCGAGAAGACAGTGTTCATTACCGAGCGGGCGAATTATTGCTATGACGTTATGTCGTTCGGGTTGAAGAACGCAGGAGCCACTTACCAACGGCTGATGGATAGGGTCTTTGCTGACCAGATTGGTAGATGCATGGAGGTGTACGTAAATGATATGGTGGTGAGAAGCCGCTCGGTGGAGGACCACGTGAAGGATCTTGCAGAAGTCTTCCGACAGGTTCGCAAATACAACATGCGCCTAAATCCAGCCAAGTGTACGTTCGGGGTGTCGGCGAGAAAATTTTTGGGATTCCTGCTAACAACTAGAGGCATCGAGGTAAACCCCGATAAGTGCCGAACGATACTAGAAATGAGGAGTCCGCAGAAGCTGAAGGAGGTTCAGAGGCTGGTGGGAAGACTAACCTCATTATCCCGCTTTATTCCAAAGTTAGCCGAGCGGATAAAGTCGATAATGAGAATTATGAAGAAGAGTACGGGAACGGATTGGGACGACCAGTGTGAGCAAGCCTTTAATGAAATTAAACGAATACTGGTCAGCCCACCTGTCATGGGACGACCGGACGTAGGGCATGCGTTACAACTCTTCCTAGCGGTCTCGGAGGACACGGTCAGCTCGGCTTTGGTGCAAGAGCAGCCTCAGTTCAAGCTTGTATACTTCGTCAGTCGAACTCTGCAACCAGCTGAAACCAAGTACAAGCGAGTCGAGAAGATCGCTTTGGCTCTTGTAATAGCAGCACGGCGCTTAAGGCCATACTTCCAGAGTTATTAGGTGGTAGTCCGAACGAACCACCCGATCGTGAAAATCCTGCACAAACCAGATTTGGCCGGGAGAATTGTAGGATGGTCCGTGGAGTTGTCTGAATTTGGACTCTAGTTTGAACCAAGAGGGTCGATCCGAGGGCAACATTTGGCCGACTTTGCAGTCAAGTTACCTTGGGAAGATGAAGGCCACCAAGAGTGGATCCTCTATGTAGACGGCTCCTCTGAAAAGTCTGGGGGTGGAGCAGGAATTGTATTAGAAGGACCGGACGGCTTTGTTGTGGAGCAGACTATTGTCTTTCGGTTCAAGATAAGCAACAACCAGGCTGAGTATGAAGCAGTGTTGGCAGGGCTCGAGCTGGCTAAGGACTTAGGGGCCGTCTCGGTCAGATGCCGAACGGATTCCCAATTGGTGGTAGGGCAGCTCACTGAGAGCTTCCAGACCAAGGATGATCAGCTGCTTCGATATTTTCACAAGATCAAAGAGTTGGTAAAGCAGTTCCGGACGGTGGAATTCAAACATGTGCCAAGGGAGCAGAATGCGAGGGCGGATTTCCTATCCAAACTCGCCAACAGCAAAGGGAAGGATCACTTGTCATCGGTTATAAGGCAGGTCATGGTGAACCCGTCAGTGGAGTGTTTGGCCGTTCACGAGGTCTCCGATCGGCCTGACTGGAGGAAAGATATAAGGGAAGTCATTCAAAGGCAGGAGAATGGCTTGCACGTCCGAGTGGCTAAGGCGAAGAAGACCGCTCGGTATTTGTTAATAGGGGAAGACCTATATAAACGAGGATTTTCATCACCCTTGTTGAAGTGCATATCCGTGGAGGAAGCTGAATATGTGATGAGGGAGTTGCACGAGGGGGTGTGTGGAATGCATACAGGGCAGCGAGCGTTACGTGCCAAGGTCATACGAGCGGGCTATTTTTGGCCGACAATGGAGAGAGACTACAAAGAATTTGTGCAGAAATGCTTGAAGTGTCCAGAGCATGGTAAGAACCTCAATCTTCCACCCGTCGAGTTGCACAGCTTGGTGTCGCCGTGGCCGTTCGCGCAATGGGGAGTAGACATTGTTGGACCCTTTTCCTGTGGGCCGAGCGCAAAAGAAATTCCTATTGGTGGCAATTGATTATTTCACTAAGTGGGTGGAGGGAGAACCGCTCGCAACGATCACGGCCGCGAGGGTGCAAAAATTTATGTGGACGCTCATCTGCAGATTTGGAATTCCTAAAGTCATAGTTACGGACAACGGGTGTAACATCCCATAATATAGTAATTACCATAGATTAGAATTAATTACAATTAACAGTTAAAACATGCAGTTTTATACTAAGCGCAAAGATTCCAAAACCGAACATTCACACGTACAGAAGTAAAATACCATACAGCAGTATTCCAAAGTTAAAAGACGAACGATTTTACAAACTTTAACCGAACGTCCAAAAGCTAACAGAAAACGAAAGCTACAACTAACGAGCGCTCTAGGGCTCGGCTTTAACATCTACTTCAACCAGATTGGCGTCCTCCAAATTTTCTTCTTCCAGCGCTTCATCAAGCAACGCCTCCCTGTCTGCTCACATCCACACGGATGATCATTGCATAGACAAGACGAACGTTCAAGGACGAACGACAACACAAGGAAAGAGACACAGGGTAAGCTTAAGTAGTTTAATTCATACAACCCATATAACAATTTAACATAAGCAATTGACATACGAAACATATAACAATACATCAAGGCATAAAATAAATCATCCAAACTCTCATAAGACCGACCGTCCGGACTGTATGAATCCATGTAACTACAGGCGTTCTTGCACTCGGGTGGTGTGGTAACTGGAAACACTCATCAGCTGCCACCCGAGGATAACCCTAGTCCAAAGTACTCAAGAGGACTAGGGCCTCCTGCCATTCCCACACATGACCTACTCCCCTCTACTTGAGGACGAGCACTCACGGAATATCAGGATGAACAACCATCAGTAATTTTACCATGGTCATACTATACAACTCATCATATTCAAATCAGAGAGACGTTCCTCCTTGAACGCTCGTTCAAATTCCAAACTCATAGTTTCATCTCATATATGGTTCGCACATTATACACTTCCCTCAACATCACATTTTCATTCTTAGTTCCACTTCCCTAAAAAGTCGAGCGTTCAGCCCCCTTCATAATGAGGACGAACGTTAATATGATACAGAGAGTGACACTCGTTTCTGACAGAAAGAAAATGAACGTCTTTCCGAGGACGAACGTTGTGACCACTTGAATCAACTAAATGGACTGACTCTAGAGCGATTTAACTGATACTTAGAATAATTTAATTTCAAGGACATTAGATTGAATCCAAATGAATAAAAACATCATAAGACTTTTAGATCTTAAAACGGATACGAATTTATAAAAGGTACTACCCACCAGTCAATGACCGAATGCGATAGCGGATATAAAGTTACTGTTTGGACGAACGCTAATTAGCTTTATGGACGAACGCTATTTCCATTCAGGACGAACGCTATTATCGCTCGTTGCAATTTACGAAAAGGACGAGCGTTCGGTCTGAGACCGAGCGCCACTTAGGACGAACGCTCAGTAGATGACCGAACACTAATTAGAACGAACGCTCGATATAAGACCGAGCGTTACGAATCTGAGTTCAATTATTTAAAATCATTGGACACCACTAGGATGAGCCGAACGCTCAAACCTAGACTTTCACCAGAGGACGCTCGTTCTTAAGCCGAATCCTTTCCAAATGAAAGAACTCTTATTCTAAATCAATTTCCAGGAAAAGCAGAACGGTAGAAGACCGTTCGATGACGAGCGTGCATTATCAAAGTAAGGACTCTTATATTTTACAGATTTTCCATCTACAATAACTTCACATTTTACATACGATTCATATCATATAATTTATTTCCACCATAAATCTCATACATTACAGAATTCATATTATCATACATAACTTACAGAAATCATCCATTTTCCAATTCATATGTTTCAGTCTCAACATACAGTTCATACAATATTACTCATACACAACCAGTACAACAGGGTTCATTGAATCACAGTTAAACGTCATGCATTTCATACATCCAGTACACTTCATGCTTTCACACACATTATACAGTATCAATTAAATTACTAAAGCTTCCCTTACTTGGATCAGTAGTGAACGAACGTCCTAATGTGAAAATCCGTGTTCGCCCAACTATCACTTCTATCCTCAGACTACTCAACTCTTGGAACTAAAATCAAACCAGAAATCAACATTTGATTCAGAGACAGAGAATGCATGTAACCATACTTGGTTTTTGCATGAACCCTAATAATGAACAGCTAAGGGACGAACGTACCAGAATTCAAAACTGGAACTTGTTCGGTTTGATGGAAAGCTTACGGCGTCTGGATTGCTTATATGGTCTCTGAAATTGGATCGGAGAAGAAGAAGGTAAGATATGGTAGAGAGAAGATGGAGGTTCTAGAGAGAAGGCAGAGAATTTGGAAGCAAAAGTTCGGGGAAGAAGATGAAGCATGCAGAGAAATGGGAGAGGGTTTTCCAGAAAAGTAATTTCTCTCCCCACGTAGGACGAACGTCCATTCACCTGGTGCCACTTGGATTCCACTAACGTTTTCGAACGTTCTAAAGTGACACTTGGCAGCTGCATGCATAATGAGTGTGAGTGCGTTTTAATTGCACTGCACGTGTAACGAGGGTGCGTTAAATGGCGTCAAGAACGAGAGGTGGGGGTTCGTTTCTTAATTAAAATTTCTGGACAGGATTTGAGAGTAATAATTACGTGATTTGACAGGTGGCAGTGGTTAAATTTTCGAGACCTCACAACGGGCGGCAGTTCATTGATAAAGGCTTAGGTGAATTCTACAAAAATCTGGGAATTAAGCATGTCATGAGCTCGGTGGAGCATCCTCAAACAAACGGTCAAGTGGAGGCGGTCAACAAGGTAATAGTCTCGGAGTTGAAAAAAAGGCTGGGAGAAGCCAAAGGCCTCTGGGTGGATGAACTTCAGGAGGTCCTGTGGGGATATCGCTACACGCCGCACGGTACGACGGGGGAAACCCCGTTCAACTTAACATTCGGAATGGACGCAATGTTACCAGTCGAAGTAGGCGAACCTACTATTCGAAGGGAAGTCCAAAATCTCCAAGATAACAATGAGGAACTTCGCGTGGAGCTTGACACTTTGGACGAGCGGAGAGAAGTAGCTATGATCCGAGCGGAGGCTAAAAAGAGACTGCTGGCGAGGCGCTACAACACCAAGGTCAAGCCGCGACAATTTGCTGAAGGAGACCTTGTGTGGAGAAAAACAGCAGAAGCCCGACGAAACTGATCGGCAGGAAAATTAGCTGCAAATTGGGAGGGCCCCTTTAGGGTTGTAGAGAATTTGAAAAAATGGAGCATACCGCCTGGAGCACCTGACGGGAAAGGCTATACCCAATACATGGAACGCGTCTCATTTAAAATTTTATTTCAGCTAAGAGCTTTGTACTCATTATTTCATAATAATAATACATTGTTTATCAGAGAATTTTTGTCATGTGTTAACAGCCGAGCGGGTGAGGCAGATTTCTTTTGTGAACTCTCACCTCGGTCTTAAGGCACGCTTGTAGAGAGCTCCTAAGACCTAAATCGAGCGGGTGAGACAAATTTGTTTTGTGAACTATCACCTTGGTCTTAGGGCACGCTTCTAGAGAGCTCCTAAGACCTAAACCGAGCGGGTGAGGTAGATTTCCTTCGTGAACTCTCACCTTGGTCTTAGGGCATGCTTCTAGAGAGCTCCTAAGACCTAAACCGAGCGGGTGAGGCAGATTTCTTTCGTGAACTCTCACCTTGGCCTTAGGGCACGCTTCTAGAGAACTCCTAAGACCTAAACCGAGGGGGTGAGGCAGATTTCTTTCGTGAACTTTCACCTTGGCCTTAGGGCACGCTTCTAGAGAGCTCCTAAGACCTAAACCGAGAGGGTGCAGCATATTTATTTCGTGAACTCTCACCTTGGTCTTAGGGCACGCTTCTAGAGAGCTCCTAAGACCTAAACCGAGCAGGTGAGGCAGATTTCTTTCGTGAACTCTCAACTTGGTCTTAGGGCACGCTTTTAGAGAGCTCCTAAGACCTAAACCGAGCGGGTGAGGCAGATTTCTTTCATGAACTCTCACCTTGGTCTTAGGGCACGCTTCTAGAGAGCTCCTAAGACCTAAACCGAGCGGGTGAGGCAGATTTCTTTCGTGAACTCTCACCTTGGTCTTAGGGCACGCTTCTAGAGAGCTTCTAAGACCTAAACCGAACGGGTGAGCCAGATTTCTTTCGTGAACTCTCACCTTGGTCTTAGGGCATGCTTCTAGAGAGCTCTTAAGACCTAAACCGAGCGGGTGAGGCAGATTTCTTTCGTGAACTCTCACCTTGGTCTTAGGGAACGCTTCTAGAGAGCTCCTAAGACCTAAACCGAGCGGGTGAGACATATTTCTTTTGTGAACTCTCACCTTGGTCTTAAGGCACGCTTCTAGAGAGCTCCTAAGACCTAAACCGAGCGGGTGAGATGAATTTCTTTTGTGGACTCTCACCTTGGTCTTGGGGCACGCTTCTAGAGAGCTCCTAAGACCTAAATCGAGCGGGTGAGGCAGATTTCTTTTGTGAACCCTCACCTTGGTCTTAGGGCACACTTCTAGAGAGCTCCTAAGACCTAAACCGAGCGGGTGAGGCAGATTTCTTTTGTGAACCCTCAACTTGGTCTTAGGGCACGCTTCTAGAAAGCTCCTAAGACCTAAACCGAGCAGGTGAGGCAGATTTCTCTCGTGAACTCTCACCTTGGTCTTAGGGCACACTTCTAGAGAGCTCCTAAGACCTAAACCGAGCGGGTGAGGCAGATTTCTTTCGTGAACTCTCACCTTGGGCTTAGGGCACACTTCTAGAGAGCTCCTAAGACCTAAACCGAGCGGGTGAGGCAGATTTCTTTCGTGAACTCTCATCTTGGCCTTAGGGCACGCTTCTAGAGAGCTCCTAAGACCTAAACCGAGCGGGTGAGGCAGATTTCTTTTGTGAACTCTCACCTTGGTCTTAAGGCACGCTTCTAAAGAGCTCCTAAGACCTAAACCGAGCGGGTGAGACAGATTTCTTTAGTGAACCCTCACCTTGGTCTTAGGGCACGCTTCTAGAGAGCTCCTAAGACCTAAAGCGAGTAGATGAGGCAGATTTCTTTTGTGAACCCTCACCTTGGTCTTAGGGCACGCTTCTAAAGAGCTCCTAAGACCTAAACCGAGCGGGTGAGGCAGATTTCTTTCGTAAACTCTCACCTTGGTCTTAGGGCACGCTTCTAGAGAGCTCCTAAGACCTAAATCGAGCGGGTGAGGCAAATTTCTTTTGTGAACTCTCACCTTTGGGCTTAGGGCACGCTTCTAGAGAGCTCCTAAGGCCTAAATCAAGCGGCAAAGCAAGCTCTTTCGTGAACCCCCGCTTTGGTCTGGAACATTTCAAAGGAACTCTTAGCGCAAAACCCGCTCGAATGATAAAGAACGCATGCTAGTATGAATTGAAACTCAGGTAAAATCCTCTACTGATCGATATAACGTTATAAACCCAACGCAACATCAAAATATTTGCTAGGGCTTGGGAGACTTATGTTACTATGGGCTCATAGCCGACCGATGATACCTCTCAGGTCAATGAATCGATCGGTAAAATCAGCCCGACCGATGATACCTCTCAGGTCGATGAACCGATCGGTAAAGTCAGCCCGACCGATGATACCTCTCAGGTCAGTGAACCGATCGGTTAAATTAGTCGTTGAGGTAATTAATAGTAATAACTGTCGGGGAGTTAATGAAAACAATTGGCATTTATTGTTATTCATTGGTGGTTATTGAGTCAGAACTAACGGTAAGCTCTTTATAATTTATAAATATTTGTCTGGCAAACGAAATTAAAAACTGGAACTAAACTGAGAGCTCTGATAACTAATCTTGATTACAAGATTACTACGCGAGGTCACTGACTTGAGCGTCGGAGTGTGTTTTGCAGGCACCCTCCCTCGCGGCTTAGACAAGGAGAAAAGAGAAGACATCACAACTGGACATTGGAGCAGACAACTTTGAATGTTTTAGATTAGGGTTCTAAATCCTGTCGAAACATAAAGTAATATCCTTCATCAAAAAATAAATAAATTAATGTAATGTATTCATTAATAAAAAAAATACATTTAGTAAATCGTCCATGTGAGAAACCCTCATAACATCCAAATAAAAAAAGCTGGCAGTGCTAAATATGTGAAAGAAATTAAGATGAAATTTATCATTAAAAAGAATGAATCTTAAAATGGATTTAAAGGTTTAATTATAATAATTGAGACAGTGGTGCTGTTATAACATGATATTCATATCAAAATATAGTATTAGTTAGCTTAATTATAAGAAAAGAAATAAGATTAGAAAGGATGTATCTAATAATTATGATTAAGATGATCAGAGTTTCTTATATTGAAATACACTCATGAAGATGAATGAAACATAGTGCAAATAAATTTGCTTAATTGAAAAGGTATCTTTATACGCTCATCATCAAAAAAGTGACCAACTCAGAACCAAGTCGCTCCCTTCCAAGAAAGAAAACGCATCGAAAAAAAGAACCCAACGGCACCTCACGCCGTCACCGTTTGCCAGCTCACTCTTCCATTTTTTTCCCCACGCCACGTCAGTAGTGACGCTTATTCTAACGGCATCTGTTTCGTCCCGCGGAACACGTAACGACGTTCCGCCAATGGCGTTACGAACTCCGTAAGGCCCACTTTCGGCCCAACCCCAAGTCACAACAAGGTCTTCTTCCTCTTCTACTGCTACAGCTTCTTTCTGTCTTCTTCATCGTCATCGCGCACTTTCTCTCTCCAACATTCTCTCTTTTTCTTTCTCACCCTCCTTTTTTCTCTCTCAGAATTTTCTTCTCTTTCCGATTCCTCCTATTAATTTCATTTTTCTTGCTCCTTCTCTTCCCTGAGAACACCTCTTCTTAGTATTGATGTCGGTATGTGTTGTTCTCTCTCTATTTTTTGTTGTTGTGTTTGCAATGATTTGTGGTTTCTCAATTGATTTGATTTTCTCTCTGATTATTGTATTGAGCTGTTGTATGCGATTCCTCAGTCGTTGATTCGCGTTTCCGATATTGTTTTTTTGTTGTTAATTTTACCCCTTTTTCGCAATATTTTTTGTTTGTTCTCTCCTTTTTGTTTTACATTTCCGGATTTTGATGCTGTGATCCTTCTTCGATTATTTGCGTTTTGGTTTCGTGTCTTTGATTTATTCTGATTAGCATGCTTTTATTCTTTAGTGGAGCTTGTGTGCCTTTCCGATTCGGTCCTTGTAGGTTGTGTGCAAGAATTGAATAGTCTTGGGATGTTGCTGCTGAGTGGTGGTTAAGTAAATAATTTAGATGTTTTAGTTTTGCCTTTAATTTTGTGGTTAATCGAAGGTTTTGTTTGAGTACGTGGTTTAACTGTTATATTCTTTCTATATTTGACACCGTGTGCTATGGTTGATTTCTTTTCTACTAACTTCTCAATCGTGAAGGCTGTTATTGTTTATCAGTATCGGAATTGTTCGTAGATCGGATATGTTGTGATTTCTAGTTGATTTCCTTTTTCTTTTGAATGGGGTGAAATTACAGTATTTTCAGTTGTTTTGTTCTGGCACAACATGGCCTTTCTGAATTACTGCCTCATGGTTTGTTGTATTTTTTTCCTCCTTTTTTTTTCATGAATTACGACATGTGAACCTCTGTTCTTGTTGCTTTAACAACTTGGCCAGAGGACTTTATTTTTCCTAGTTAGCGAATAATAGAATTTTATAAAAAAGGGCGATAGGGAAGTTTATAACTTGAAAATAAGTAATCCGAATAAAGGAAACGAGAGTGCTAAAAAAACTACCATAAAAACGTGAAAATGAGCTAGGGAAGACTAGACAAATAACTAACAAATTGTACAATGTCATATAGCCCTACCCTGGTTATGTTCACTTAATATTTGAGAAGGTATAGATTGTAGAAGTTGTTTCAATTTCCTAACTAGCAGGACAAATCCAATATTCCTCATGGATGCCTAGTTTGCAAACCATAGTGTTAAATCAGTGGGCAGCGTAGTAATGAATGACTGTTAGTAAGAGAACGGAAAAACCTGAAAGTAGAGGGAACATTATGTGGTTTGTGGACGAACTGCAAATCATATGTAATTAGTTATATCAAGAAAGCTGTTCAAACTCAAAATGATGACTTGACCTTGTGGAATTGGTGTATCATGGATAAGCAAAAAAGGGTCTTGTAATTAGAACCAATCCTCTTTCGGGAGATTGAATAAGAATTCAGAAGAACAATTTACATGGCATCATGTCTAGCATTTATTTAAATTTCTCTGTTTTTATGTGTTATGTTTGGTCTCTGTTCTTCTATTCTTAATACGCACCCATATAATCTATACTAGTATTCACATCAAACATTTACAGTATGTAGAAAACCTATTATATTATCTGCTTTCTGTCTAGATTTTATAATCATCAAGTCCAAAAGAATCTTAAGGAATTAATTTAATGTATTTTAGTCTTTGTTTTGCGTTGGCTAATCTAATTATTACACAGGAAAAGGGTCGGCCACTACCAAAATTTGGTGATTGGGATGTCAATGATCCAGCCTCGGCTGAGGGGTTCACAGTGATATTTAATAAGGCTAGGGATGAAAAGAAAACAGGTGGCAATCCTGAGTCACCAGCAAAGACTGCCGCTGATCCTCATAGCAAACCTGCAGTAGATCCTGGGAAAACTCAGACTGTAAGATGTTGTTTACTAAACCTCTCTCACTAACCTGACACGCAGACAACCTTTTTATTCATAATCTAAACATGGCATGTTTTTCCCATCTACAAGAGTAAGTTTAACCTTGCAAAAAAATGTTGATTGTGATACGTGTGCACCATGTTCATATATATGCTTGTGTTTTTGGCATGAATGAGAAACTGTTGGACAGCAAAGTAACTCAATATGTATGTTGACAAGATGTGCTAGACTAAGAATACAAAGCTCTGGCCTACTAAATCCCAGATATATTGAAACCATGATTTTTAGTTTGAGTTATAACCTTGGTTGGGTTATCAATTTCAGTTGTTACTAGTATTTCACTCTTGCTTAAAATATATTTGGTCTTGTGTCAAACTGTGATCTAGATGAAATTAAAAAGATTAGAGTGTCCAAATCCAAAACAAAAGAGGAAAAGATGTGCATATGTTTTAGTTGATTTTATTTGGACTAATAATTTGTCTATTGTTGGCCAGCGCTGATTATTTGTAAACCTTTGAAATGAAGTATGATTGAGCAGATTGCTCAGAAATTGATCTGCATTAGGTTGTGGTAGGTTTAGATAGTCATACTGAGATGTAATTAAGATGTGGAGCAGTCAAAATAATCCAGTCAGTTTATATATTTGTTAATTTATCCTGATGAATGATTTTTCGTGGTTTCAGAAAAAATGGTTTTGCTGCATGCAACCTTCTGCCGAATGATAGGATAGCAATGGTTGCTCATTTGAAAAGCCTGAACAGAAGAACAATGTTTATGTGTAACTAGCTTCACAGTATTTTCGCAAAGATAAGAGCTGTAGAGCCATGAGCGAATTCTACGGAATTTATATTTTGTGCTGTAAAAGTGAGCTGCAATGGGGTAAAGGGAAGAAGACAGACTATTATTTGTGTGTGTATCAGTGTTGTGGTTTATTATTAGGAGCCGGGGTTGCTTCCTGTTTTGCCTTGTCTTGCGCTATGAGCTAGAGCGTTGCTTGTCACATTGTATTGCTTGTATTATCAAACAAATCCTATTTTATGAACTCATTTTATTCCTTTGATTTCGTTCCCCCGATCATGTTTTCAATTTGGCTTATCTTGCTATTTATTACAACAATCTATTCTTTTCCAGTTCGACCAATTTGGGTTATCTTCCAAGTTGGGAAAGACGAATTAAAAAACAAGAATGAATGAGACAAATTTGTGCTTTCTTTCTTTTGCTCTACAAGACATGACATATACCTGTGCATCATACAAGTAATATGTTCTGCATGTGTTTTTTTTTTCTCTCTTCATTTTGTAGTTGACAGTTTTGCAGAAATTCCTTTCAAAGAATTCAGCTGACTATTATTTATCATTTATTTCGTCCTCTTTGAATGCGAAAATCTAAGAGGACTGGACTAACTAGTAAGCTTGGAGGCAGGAACGTCAACATGACTCTAGCATTAGTGGGCAAAACATGCCCATCTGCCTAAATAGAAGAGCCAAGCTACTAAATAATGCCCATCTTCAATGAGGTGGTTCTGTTCCAACATCCAATGCATGCTATGTGACTGTAGCCTATATAAAGGCCAACAAAATTCATCCTAAACAGTAAGCTTTCGTTCAAAGAGGCGACGAAGAAGATAAACTTGGAGGGCGCTGGCACCTATTAGTGCTGCTGATTCAAGTAGCGCCTTGTGAATCGTTCTCGAGCTCATTGCACTGCCCACTGTAATTGCAATGAACAATATAAATTAAAATCTTAGATATGTTTTGTCATGTTATCTACATCCATGCTATTCAGTTCTATATTTTATATGAAACCTGTCAGTGAAAACATTATCAACACAGATTGCAGGGAATAGTTATAATCATCGAATCTGAAATCTCATGTTAAAAAAAAACAAAACATGTTTTGTGTGAATATAACATTACGGCTGGTAAGATTATATATTAAATAAATTCTGCACGAAGAAAAAAATGCCAAAGTTGTCTTAATTTCGTTTAAACCTAGTCCTAGGTGCCCTGTCCAACTACAACAAGGTTTTATAGTCTTCCTAAGCAGCAAGATGCGAGGAGACCACAAATTCAAAATGAAACTCAGTTTCTGTGGAAATTTGAATGTTTCCAAAACCTAAGTAGACGAGTTGAGTTGAATATGAATGAATAGTGGTTCAACGTCAAGTTTAAAACAATTTTTTCTAAGCCTTAAACTAATTATTTTTCTCAAATATCTTCCTTAAAAGGTCAATCCCGTTTAAAACATGAATACTAGGTGGACATAAAGTTAAAAAATACTAATCTTTATTACTAAAGACTAATCCCTTCTATTAGACTCAATGTCGTGGGTAACAATATCAGTTTATTAAAATAAGTTTACCCATACTCCTCATCCCTTTTAGCCCCTGTCCTCATCTTCTTCTATCACTATGTTTCCACATTTTTATTCAACTACATTTGTTTAGTTCTATAGACATATGAATCCAAGAAATCAAACCAACAGAACCTCATTATGATATGAAATGTACCTATTGCCTGGCGTTCTGTCTGAGCCTCAAGCCAATGCTGTTCATACTGAATGTTGAAAAGAGCTCGTTCTAACTTTACTATCTCTTCAAACAAAGGAGCTAAATGCTCTGCAAAGATGACCATGTAAACAGTAACTCACCAATTCAGGAGGGTCCACAGTTGCAAAAACCTATGAAATTAATTAATCAATCGTTTATGTCTCACCATCTTTTGCATGATGATCAGAAAACTCAACGTGGTTACTGTGGACATCAAAATCGATTGTTTCATGATAGGGAGACCTGTTATTGAAGCAGAAGCGATAGGGTCCAGTGCTTCGAGCCACAAATTCGAATATTTCACTTGTCACGTCAAGAAAATCTCGAATTGGTTCACCAGCTGGTCCCCTCACCTGAAAATCCAACAAAAACTATTGTGTCCACAGTTGATTTCTCAAGAACTATAATGTAACAGGACATGTAATAATTTCTTCGAATTCATAATTTTGTTCTCACATCGAAAGCAACTTTAAAAAACATGTCAGAATCCTAGATAATACTTATTTAAGAGTTCACTAATTTCTATGTACTGTACTGTGACTTGAGTTTTTCAAATCATACATGATTCCATCATTTTTTTCAAATGAGGAATCTGCATGATCTGGAAAACATTTTCACAGAAAAGGGTCCGAAATTTCTTTCACAGTTGTTACCTCAAGGTCTACACCATCATCAGTAAATTGCCAAGATGCATCAATCTTGATGACAACAAATGAAGCATGAACTCTATCCCCTTCGTGCTCAACATTGTGAGAGAAACATTCACGTCTGTCAATCACAAATCTGATCCCAAGCACCGCATTCATGCTGGAAAAGATTACCATTGCAGTGGCAAAATTTGATAGCGCTACCTTCATCTCTATCACTACCTTCATTCACACATATTCAACAAGACTCATGTCATTAAGCTTAAAACTTTCTTTGCATTTGCACCATTTCCATCATAATTTTCCTTAATATTTCTTACAGTACATGACCCTGATCCATTACTTTTTGAAAAGGTACATGATTTGACATCATAATCTGATCCTTTGATTTCCATGGTTTCACATTCATCATAGCAACTTCTAAAACGTACAACAATGGATGTCTCTCGAAAAAGAATTCCAAATTAAGAATTTAACCATTCAATCAACGGATCTCATAAGAATGAATCAACATGATTAGAAACATACATGCAAGAATCAAATTTGAAGAATGTTACCTTCTTTTATCAATATTTTGCTCCAAAGGGTAGGATTGTACGAGGAAAAATTATAGAGGAACGCTAATGGGTTTTGTTTTGTGGAGCAGTTTTGGAGGTTTGATGTCTAAGTTATTAACGATTATGTGAATCATGTTCGTATTTACGACAACACGTGTTGGACTACAATGCAGGAGATAGAAATAGGAGATAGAGAATTATTGATATAACCTAATAAGAAAAAAGAAAAGAAAAACAATGAATGTTAAGAAGATGTTTTGAGTGGAGATTGGTCACATATTATTACTTGTTTTCAAAATCAAAATTAAAAGTTTAATTGAAATATACCAATTATAATATTCGATTAACACCAATCATTTTCTATCTATAATAATTAGATAATTTTCTTTTTTATGTTTATTGAAAAATAAATTTGGACTTGTACAGTTTAAAATGTATTTTTTATTTTATAATTTTTATGATTTCAAAATATTTTTATTTAAGAATCTATATAATTATTTTTTTTAAGTTAAATATATTTTTATCCCTTAATTTTTAATGAAAATTAAAATTAATTCATCTCAAAATTTTATTGTGATTTAGTCTCTCAATTTTATAAATACGTAAATTTAATTATTTTAATCCAATATTGTTAAATTTATTTAAAATTATAAACGTATTTGATAGTAACGTTTGAATTCGATTACACGGTGTTTGACACATTTTTTTAGATTTACATTAATATCCCTCATGAATAAAATTAAATGGTGCACCATTTTTCAAACAGTTAAAGAGTTAATGCAAAATGTAATGATCTTGGTATATAGTGTTTTTTAAACCATTAGGTTAAATACAGGGAGAGACAAAAAAATATAAGAAAATTGTGTATGACAAAAAATGTAACAAAAACAACACTGATTGACAAATACAAATAAAAAGAGGTCAAATTGTTCATCACTTGAATAAAAAGAACAACACTACTGGTGAATTGTGATGATTAGGGTACACATTTTCTAAATTATTTCGCTAAAAAGTAGAACTTCGTAAAAATCAAGAACATGAACACTAAAACTGAAAATATCAAACATCTTAACTTAAGGAAATAAAGAGGGCACATGCACTTAGAGCCAATGCTGTGGATTTTGCTGCAACAGATATTGGTAATCTTCCCTCATCTTTTCTTAGGAAAAGTCCTTGGTACACAGGTACATTGATCAGAACCAAAACCCCACTTATAATAACTTGCAATGCCATTGCATCAAAAATTCTGAGACCCCCTTCACTGATGAACACTTGCTTTAGGAAACTGCCAAGAAGGCAAAACAAATTGAGCAATGCAAGTGTTGCTAACACAGTGAGCATTGGGGATGAGCTTCCAAACTCCATGATTTCTTTCTCATATCGTTGGGAAACTTCTTCTGCTACCTTTGCAGATACTACAAAGGTTGATTCTGAAAAGCCAAAAGACTTCAAGATGGTATCAACAAAAGCAAAGAGGTAAGAGCTTGTTCTCTTGTACAGCCATATCCTTAGCTCATTCCACCAACCCTTTACTGTGCCTTTTGACCACAAAAACTCCATCATACAGTAAGACGAATCACCAAGAATCACATATGCAAAAGGTATGAACCATGGACTTGACATCTGATCAATGCAACAAGGTAAAATTTTGATACTGTCAGAAACTAAAAACACAAACGTTCACATGATTTTATCTAACAGCCTAAACGAGAAATTCGGTTCTTGACAACCATACTTGTTGATGAGGTTTTTCATACGATGATTTAATAAGAAGAGATTATATATATATATGTGGCATGAGTCCAACCCATAAAAGGAACTGACACCATTCTTATCTCCAAAACCTCGAAGCATTGAGTTTATGAGTCTTTTTTTCATACTTGTTGATGAGGTTTTTCATACGATGATTTAATAAGAAGAGATTATATATATATATATGTGGCATGAGTCCAACCCATAAAAGGAACTGACACCATTCTTATCTCCAAAACCTCGAAGCATTGAGTTTATGAGTCTTTTTTTCATACTTGTTGATGAGGTTTTTCATACGATGATTTAATAAGAGATTATATATATATATATATATATATATATGTGACATGAGTCCAACCCATAAAAGGAACTGACACCATTCTTATCTCCAAAACCTCGAAGCATTGAGTTTATGAGTCTTTTTTTCATATATGGTGTTTAATGTGCATTTTTACCCAATGTCAGACTTAAACTCACACTTAAATTATTTTAATACTTGTGCTGTGAAGTAGGTCTCACAGTCATACCTGTGGAAACAAGGGAATGCCTTTAAGGAGATAGAGTGGAGGGATGACGCAGTAATATAGTGTTGGCCAGCAAATAAACGCCCATAGGTTATAGTAACAATATGCCATTTGGAGGCCAGGACTGATTAATCCATAAGCATGCCATGCAGGACTATGCTTGGAAAGCAAAATTTGAAAGCATCCTTCAGACCATCTCTTATGTTGAACTAGTGTTTGTGGCAAGGTGTTTGGAGCTACACCTAAGAAAGCTCTCCTTTGAGGATTATAGAACACTGATTTCAATCCTCTGCATTTAATAGACACACCTGTCATAACATCCTCTAATGAGCAACCATATAGCAGTCCCACCTGAAATCAAATATTCATATATCTTCAATACATTAGTCATTGTTACACTATTATAGATAACTTCTTTGTTATTGTGAAAAACACTATATATCTAAATCATATAGTCATGCATGGAAGATTAAACTTAAAAGCTAGTTACAGATTACCGAACCACTTAAAAAAGTGAGGTTCATTTATCTATTAATCATTATCACAATAACAAGAGCTTGAGAGAGGGCCAACGAGAAAGAATGTGACCTCTTTTCCCCATAAAGTGTTTATCTCAAAGGTACAACTAGCAAGAGCCTTTGATTCTTCTTCAAGTTCATGCAAGCTTACTTCTGTCATATCACCAATATTCTTGTATTCATTCCGATCTTTCTCGTATTGGTCACTGAACTTTCTTCCACACAGTATCTCTCTTCTGTGAAAGCAGCCAGTTCCAGCATACAAAGGCCCACCAAGGGAATCCATACCATGGAATTCCACCTTCATTGTTAAAAATTCAAACCATCACAAACTTACATAGCAGAGTGCCCTTTTGTCAAAGAAAACAATGCAAATTAATCATGAACAACTTTGGTTTGATAAGCAAAAATCATCAACTAATTTACCTCATAAACTACTCGGAGAGCACCACCATATAGATCATTCTTGGTGATATTCTCAAAACACTGTGGAGTCTGCACATAAGCAATCTCATGGCCCTTATCTTCATCCATGAGGAAGCAGAGTGCATCCCTTAGAGATTGAGAATTGTTTGAGTACATGTCACAATCTACATTAAGGATAATTTCCCCGTTGCTAATCATTGATGACACTCTTATCTGCATTTAGAACCAAGAACACATAATACAACCAATGATTAATTTCACAGCATCATGCATAAAGCTTACCATAAATGTTAATGCATGAAAGGTATATACAATACCAATGAATTCATGGCTCCAGCTTTGAAGTTATGTGCAACTTGAGGTCTCTTCTCACGAGCCAAATATACCAATACGGGCATAACTTTCCCATCTACATCTTTGGCACTCGAGTCCGTTTCGTGTAGTAATATCTATAAAGAAAATAATGCATATTATACCAGGCATAAGTATAGCAGTACACAGAGTAAACATTAATATTGAAACATTACTTTTAATATTATAATATTAAGTGAAGCATCATGTTAGCCTCTATAAATAAAGAATAAAATATTAGTTAATGAGACTAATGTGGAACTTTATTAATATATATATTGTTAAAATAATACATTAATTATCAGAATAGCTAGTTTTATAAACCAAAGTGCTTAGGAGAAAGTGTCATACTTGAAGAATTGTGTCATGGTCTCTTCGAGAAGAATATGAATCCCACTGTGAAAACCCTTTATGCTCTGTGTGTACTTCTTCTGGTACTCTACCCATCTTGGCTGCATTTTCTATTCGACTTTCCATATCTTGGTACAATTTCTGCACTTTAATTCCATGCATTAATGATTTGTTTTATGGTAATTTTTGCATATGTCAAGTACAGACAAACAGTTTGTGATCATTATTTAAATAAAAAAGTGGATAAGGATTGTGGATACCACAAGCATTGGGATCCAGTCTCAAATGCATAGATGTGTACAAATTACTATGGGTTTGAAGCATTGATAAATATTTATTCTTCTATGAAAAGTTCTTGCCATTCTTTTATAAGATAAAAATGATAATTTTTTCAAACTTTTTAATATATCTTATTAAATTTACTAAAGTTGACCGAGTGATGAGGTAAAAACACTTGATTTAAGACTATCACTAGTAAAAAAAAGTTATAAAATAGTCAATAAAATAGCAGAAAAGAAGTGACCTTGATGGTGATCAACTCTTTGGCATGAGTGGATGAGTGAATGGTTTTGAAATAAGCAGCTGGTGAGGTGGGGTCCACCTTGAATTTCCTGCAGAATGGAAGCCATTGTTTTGCAAAGATGGAAGCCTCTAAGAGAGCATAGAAGGTAATATCTGATCCAGCATCATCTGAAAGATACACACTGAGTTTGTCTGGTGGATACTCATATGCCATAACTGATAGCACTGTGTTAATAACCATCACTGGTGGCTCAATTCCTGGATCTGCTGTACACACAAAGATGTCCACTTTTGGTAACACCTTCTCATATCTGTTTCAACAACATACACTTTATTTCTCCGTTTTATACTTCTCTATGGAATTTCACTGTACTAATATGAAAGCATGAAAGCATGAAAGGAAAGAAAAAGAAAAAAATATATATGCTTGTTTTATCTGTTTAGTTTCCTATGAATTATGCAGATGAGGTTAAAAGATTTGGATACTTTCATCAATCATATACACATACTAAACATATAAATTTCTCGTTTCAAAATTAAAAATTCAAATATATGTATTTTTAATTTTAGTATTTGATTATAAATTGGTGAGTCCCTACTCAAACAAAACAAAGTATAATGATTTTGATGGCACACCACTATAAAGACAAATTACATGATAAAGGTGTTATTTTTGTTTAAAAACACAGCTTGTATTCTGCTCACGTGTTGATGAATGGTATCCCCACATGACAATGCCACAAATGGGTACCTAATTCACCTTTTCTTCCACAGACAACTTCATGCAAAATTATTACCAAATCTATCAATCCTATAATATTTCATAAACTTTACACCTCACACTGCCTATGGCAAAACCTAAACTAAAATATAAATAAATCTTTCTGTATTTAAAAAAAAATTAATATTAAAAAAGTTGAACAAATTTAAAGAGTGATGGAAGAAGTTTAGATTACATAGTTCTTTTTAGAGTTTCCAGCACAATGAATGAAGTTTGCTTACCTAAATATCACAAAACATGTTTAAAGATGAAGTGGAATGCCAACCAGAAGAATTTAAAAGAGAAAAATAAAATGAGACTTTATGAGTTAGTAACTGAAGTGAGTTGTGTCATACAATAAGTCATACTAATGATGCTTTCATGATCAATTAATCACAAGTTTTGTTATGGCTTTGGATGTTATAGAACTTGAATTGATAATGGGTGAAGTTTGGAAGAGTTCTGATAGTAGAGTAGAGAAAAATGTGCATAAGAAGTGAGTGAATGAACTAAAGAAGAAAGTATGATGAGTGCATGGTGTACCTTTGAGATAGCCTTTGTCTGAAAGGTTCCCTGAAGAGAAGGTTCCATCTGAAGGGGTGTCTGAGAAGCCAATAAAGACCAAAGCATAGCTCAGCAAAAAACAAGCCAATCCAACCCCATTTCCCAACTTCACTTTCTCTGGGTATGTGACTCACTCTGAAAACCCAGATGAAGCAAATCCCCACAAACAATGATAAAGAAAAGACCTTGTAAAAGACCCTTCCTTTGGCCCTCTTTGTCTCAAACAACGGAGAATGCTCCACCTCTGCCATATCTTACGTAACTTTCTACTCTCTACTTTGTTAACACTTCTACTATTTATACACTACACAACACTTTTGTTATGGTGAAGGGCCATGGTAGTAGAGTTTGAAATTCATTCCATTTTTGTGTGGTTGATAGGGATATAGTGTATATCAGTAAAATCGACAACAATTCTACTCATTTCACTTACCTCAAGATATCTATTCCAAGCAAATGAGAGGCCATCATTCTTGGAAATTTTCTTACCTGACTTTCATCACGTTGGCTTTATCAAGAGTAGGTGGGGTTCAGTGGAGAAACACAGCATGAGTCACATTGGAAAATACTTTTCGTAGTGTCCTTCATTTTAATGGGACAAGTTAGCTGGAATCCTTTTTTTGGAATATTTTCGACCATTGATTCGGTCCCAATACGAACTATGTGGTACCACTTTCTAGGTTTATTCAGATAAAGAATTCATCGAAAAATTGGGAACTGAACTGAATCATATAATATCAAAATTTTAAAATAACGAGATCTAAACTCAATCATATAATATCAAAATTTTAAAATAATAAATTAATAAGTCTTTTTCTTATATAACTAATTTGATTTTGCTTCTCATTTACGCCGATATAAGACTTAGACTGCTACAAAGATCACATTTTGCATCTTTATTGATAAATGACTACCATGTTTCGTCCAAGAAGAACAAAAAGACTTGCTGATGACCATTTTTAAAAATATCTTTCCTTTATTTTTCCTATAGTAAATTCTTCTCTTGTCTATTTTTCATTAATGTTAACACAGGCTTAAAGGTTAACCTTTTATATGTGTTTTTACCTTTTTATGTTTTTAATAGAACACAGAGAAGGGCCACGGCCAATGACATGTTTGAGATTTTTAAATTTTAAAAATTTCATACATAAATTAGATTTCTCTATGTATTTTATTCATAAAATGTTAGATAAATGTAATTTTTTATTCAAATTGAAATAAACAAACATTAAAGTACATTTTTTAGTCTTTAATTAAGTTGTTGTTATTAATTAATGAAAATGGCCATGTGAGGTTGAAAGGTAAATAAACTTGTAATTCATAGGAATTTTAAATAGACAAGAAAGTTTAAATTCATTCGTTATCCTATTAAAAGAAATTATTCTTAAACTTTAGTTCACCTGAATCATTTTGAAATATAGTGGAAATCTAAATAACGTTGTACTGAGAGATAGTACATAGAATAAGATACACTAGTTAGATAATTGATAAGGTAATAAAATTGATTAAATTCTTTGGTTTGATGTCTCGTTAGTTAGGTGCTTATTTTCAATTTCAAATAGGTTTCTTCTTGTTTGACGTCTCAGTTGAATCCTTATATTTTTTAAAATTAAATCAAATAAAGGTTTGATCAAATGTCGTTAAAGATGGTGTTACGTGACAACTGATAGTGTAGTTTTAATTTACGTGACATTAAAAACATGTGTGAAGTGTATTTTTTTTATTTTTGAATTAAAAAATGGAGTGCACAGATAGGAAATAAAATTTAAACAAGGCCAAAATGGGCAAAAGAAATTAAAATAAGTGCACCAGTCCCTTTTTTTTTTCGAAATCGAAATCAAGGAAAAGTGAGTTTTAGGGTTCGTGGGAGAAAACAAAATCGTTGTTGCAAAGAAAGGGGCAACTTCTCAATTGACATTTCCTCATCTCACTTCTTCTTCTTATTAGACAACACTCTCTCAACGGATCTATCTTCACCTTTTTCCTCTTCCCTTTCTGAGTCATGAACAAATTAATCAGTTACCACCGTTCTCTCTGTTGAATATTGGATTAGGCTTTTCGTGCTTTTGTATTTAGGTTTTTTTTTTTGTTTTTTTTTTTTGCGTCTTGGGCAGCTATTGCAATTAAACTTTTAAAGTTTAATGTCTCGGTAGGTCCTTATTTTCATCCGGAATCTCAAATAGGTCCCTTTCTTTTTCGGTGTCTCAATTGGGTCCTTATTTTTGTAAAATTGAATCAAATAGGGGCTTTCCGTCAAATTGAGAAGACGCCGTTAAGGAGGGTGTTACGTGACATGCTGACAGTGTCTTTTTAAATGATGTGATATTAAAAACGTGTGTGAAGTGTATTTTTTTAATTTTTGAATTAGAAAATAGAGTGCAAGGAGGGAAAATAAAATTTAAATAAGGGCAAAGTCGTCATCTCATTTCATAGAACACATGGAAAGGTCCAAAAGCACTGCAGCACCAAACATTGCTCCTGGAATGCCATCCTTCATCTTCTCCGGTAACCAAATCACACTTCCATGGCAGCCACTGTAGACAGAACTTTAAATTGCAGGAACCCAATCGCGAGTTCGCCCAACATTTTCACCACTGCGAGACAAAATCAGAACCTACGTAAATTCCCAAATCAAAAACCAGAAAATAGATGTATGTAAGCTGATGCAAAATTAACAAAAAAAAGTTGAATCTGCGAAAATTCCCAAATCAACTGCCACTGTGAAGAATCCTCACTGGACCACCTCGTCAATGCCGCTGCAGAGACCACCCAAACACACAAGCGCCTCTTTGCGAGCTACTCGCTAGGCCGCCACCAATCGTAATTCGATCTCCACTGTCTTCGCAACCTGAAACGAAGAAAAACCAGAAACGACAGAGGAACCCTAAAATGCAGAAAAAATCCCCAAATCAGCGAGCCCTAGTCGCTCAAGCACGATCAAGACTCAGGAGCGTGATTCCCTTCGTTTTCCACCATCATCGCGAGAGATAAGCACCTGCAAAAATCAAAATGCAACCACGGAGAAATTTTTCTTTCGTGCACAAAGATCTCCATGGCAATTGACAGCAACACACTTCACGGCGCAAGCAGAGGATGCAGAAGCAAGCCTTCCAAATCCCAATTCTGAAACCCTAATTTGGGTGAGAAAGGGGCTTCCACATGGCAAGCCCCCATTAGATACTTAATTTAATTTGATTTCTCAACTTTGCCCTTACTTATATTATATTTCAACTCTGTAAACTTCATTTTTTAATTAAAAAATAAAATAAATATAATTGAGACACGTTTTTAATGCCACATCATTTAAAAAGACACTGTCAGCATGCCACGTAACACCCTTCTTAACGGCGTCTTCTCAATTTGACAGAAAGCCCCTATTTGATTCAATTTTACAAAAATAAGGACCCAATTGAGATGTCGAGAAAGAAAATGACCTATTTGAGATTTCGGACGAAAATAGGGACCTACCGAGACATTAAACCAACTTTTAACTATTGCAATTGCTTTACCTAGTCAGGTTGCAGACTTTAGTGCATATAGGTGAGTCACATTGGTTTGGAAGTTATTATAAAGTAATGATTTAAATAACTTAGTTTTTTATTCTAATTTCATTCTTTCTCTCACTTTCCTGCTCAACAAGTTCCTCTCTGTACATGTTGCTTCTTTTTCTTTTACTTCCCATGTTACTGCTTCATCGTCTTTCTGTTCAAATCATTTGTCTTTTCCACCAATTAATCACAAATTCCAAAAAATTACTTATAAATCATTTTATGTTCATTTTCACCCTTTAGAGTTTATTTATGCAAACAACTTTTAATTAGCTTTTACTTCTCCACCAGATTCAATCTTAAAATACCGAATATTATACCATTTATGTTCAAGGTAAGGAGTGATAACAACATTAGAGTTGCGATTCCTCCACCCTAAGTATATATTTCCAGGAGTCCTAAAACTCAATTTGCCTCATTTTGATTTTGTTTTCGCAACTGTAGAGGAGAACAGAGCTTTTGATTCCCTAACTTTGCCCTTTTTTAAATTATATTTTCACTCTATATACTTCAGTTTTTAATTCAAAAATTAAAAAAATACAATTGACACACGTTTTTAATGCCACGTAAATTAAAACTATACTGTTAGCATGCCATGTAACACTCTCTTTAACGACGTTTGATCAATTTGATGACAAACTTTTATTTGATTTAATTTTATAAAAGTAAAGACCCAATTGAGACACTGAACACGAAGATGATCTATTTAAGATTTTGAATGAAAATAGAAACTTAACGAGACATTAAACCAAATTCTTTTGTCAAATTATTTCTTAGTAATGCTTTATTGAAAACCTTGGAGTGATGCCTTTATGATGGTATGTTTGGTCGACAATGAACAACTTCAATTAATTATCTGCATTTTCTTATGACACTGCTGAGATAACCATTGTTTTTTTTCCTGAGTAAAACAATTTTTCTCTGGTTTTCATACAGTATTATGTTGGCAACTTCTCAAGCATATCTATTAAGGATACTTATTTCTATCTATTTTTTCATCAACTTAAATTTGAACTGGTAATTTAGTTTAATAATCAAAGAATAACACTGCAAGCATACGTAGAGTGAATGGTTCAATTAATCTAAACCAAATTTCATTGAGTGGATCAACTTTCAAATGTAACAGTCCATATCATATCCTACCATTCATTATTTAACTTTTAGATTGTAGACTTTTCAGTATCTGTCCAAATCATTTCAAACCAAGCTATACTGGAACACTAGCACACTAATTGCTAACTAGCAACTTATATTATAAGTTTAATTAAATATTGCCAAAAAGTCTTCTGAAAATAGTTCTTTTTAATCTTTCTGATAAATTCACATTTGAAAAGCTGTCGAGTTGAATTTCTTTGAGATATTGTCATAATGAGATTTTTCTAGATATTGTGTTCTGTTTTGTCATGTCAGGTTGATATTAATTATAAATCTTGTTTTGTGAAAAAGTTGATTGTGTGATTAATGTTTAAGTGAAAATGAATGGTAGTATTTATTTCATTGCACTCAAAATATTGTGAGAAGGCTTTTGACTTCCCTTTTTCCATAATGTATTTTCACAACAAAAAAACCCCCTTCTATGTTTTCTTCCGGTTTTTCAACCATTACAGTTTTTCTGATTTTACAACATGGTATCAAGAACTCATTGATTTTAGGGGTCTCTGAAAGAGTGAAAACCAGTGAGAAAGTCATACACAAACCACAAAAAAATATCCATAAGAAAGGATGACATCAAACAATAACTCTTGACCTCCACCTCCTACTTTTGTTGGAGAAAATTATGATTTGTGAGCTACAAAAATGAGAACTTATTTGAGAGTTTAATCATTGTGGGAAGTGGAGGAAAATGGAAGTAATCCAGGCCCTTTATCAGACAACCCTACAGTTGCTCGATTAAGATTCCATAGTAAAGAAGTGGCAAAGGAAGGAAAAAACATTTGTCATTATACATGCAACAACACACGATGTTTTTATAAAGATATTGGATCTTGAGACAACAAAAGAGGCTTGGGATAAGCTCAAGAAGGAGTTCCAAGGTAATGAAAGAACAAGGGGAATGAAGGTGCAAAATTTGGAAAGAGAATTTGAAGCAATCAAAATTAAAGAATCTGAAACAATCAGGGAATTTTCTGACAGACTTTATAAAGTGGTTACTCAAATCAGATTGCTAGGTGAAGAACTTAAAAATGAAAGAGTTGTGGAGAAAATTTGTGTCTTCTGGCGAGGTTTGAGTAAAAAACCTCCTCCCTTAAAGAAAATAAAGATTTTTCTCAGATTTCACTAGCAGAACTTGTGAATGCTTTGCAAGACACTAAGTAGAGAAGATCACTGAGAATGGAAGAAAATGTCAAAGGTGCTTTTGTGGCTAACAACAAAAACAAACCTTAAGGAAGAAATAGATGAGTAATTACCTTTTGGTGGAAGAAAGGCAATGGAAAAAAAGAAGACAACAACAAAAGAGGTTGGAAAGAGAAGTTTTCACCTTGCTCTCAAAATTATTATTGGTTCATACCTGGAGTCAAATGTAGGGCCAGCAATCAACTTGGTCATGTAGAAAAGTGTGTGAAATCAAGGCAAGGTAGCAAGGACAATAAGTTCAAGTTGTTGAACACCAAGAGGATATTGAGGAGCACTTATTTGTTGCTTTTTATTATTCTGCCAATAGCAGCAGAGAAGCTTGGCTAATAGACAACGGGTCATATGGTTTATGATGCAAGTTTTTTTTAAGGAATTTGATTCGCACCTACTTCTCAAAAGTCATTATTGGCAATGGAGAAAGTGTTGATGTTAAAGGCAAATGAGTAGTTACTGTTCAAACTCTTCAGGTACTAAGTACATTTCAGATAGATGTTTCATTTGTGTCTGATTTAATTAGTCAAAGTATTTTGAGTGTGGGACAAATGCTCGAAAAGAATTATACTTGCATTTTGGAAATATGAGATGATCCTTATGGATGTGAGATAATGTCTATAAAAATGAGAGGGAAAAACTTTCCTTTAGAATAGAAACAAACTGCTAGGCAAACTTTTCAAAGCAAAGTAGAAGCCTCATGCAAAAAACAATTTGGAGTAGACAATATCAATATTCAGAAATTCAAGAAGATTTAGATGATTTTACAGGGATGAGTTGAGTGTTTTTTCTCAAACAAAAGTCAGAGGTGTTTGATGTTTACCAAAAGTTAAAGCTTATGGTTGAAAATGAGGCTGGATGCAAAATAAAAAAGCTTATATCTTATAATGGAACTGAGTATGCAGTAAGGGAGTTTAAACAATTTTGTGAGAAGATTGGAATTCAACATCAATTAACTGGTCCTTACACATCTCAACAAAGTGGGATGGATGAAAGGAATTCATAACAAAAAACTCTGGCTTTACAACCATTACAGTTTTTCTGATTTTATCACAGATATCACAAGTGTCTGAAATTCCTGATAAATTTTCTTACTGATATTTCCACTAAAAAAATTTAATATATAGAAAAAAATTATTTGGGGAAGCCGAATTGCACTTGTTTGCAACCATTTTCTACAAGAATTCGGAAATTTTACTAGATTTTTTGTGCTGTCTCTCTACTATACCTTCAAAATATATTGTACCTGCAAAATATATTGGTTCACACTGATTTTGATATTTTAAAATATATTAAAAAGAATTATAATATACCAATATCGATATATTTTTATTTTTCAGTAAAAGGAAATAAGACTAAAAATATACCAATAGTAAAAGAAAACTAAGACTGAAAATATTAAACATCTTAACTTATGGAAATAAAGAGGGCACATGCACTTAGAGCCAATGCTGTGGATTTTGCTGCAACAGACATTGGTAATCTTCCCTCATCTTTTCTTAGGAAGAGTCCTTGGTACACAGGTACATTGATGACAACCAAAACCCCACTTAGAATAACTTGCAATGCCATTGAATCCAACATTCTGAGACCCCCTTCAGTGATGAACACTTGTTTTAGGAACATGCCAAGAAGGCAAAACAAATTGAGCATTGCAAGTGTTGCTAGCACAGTGAGCATTGGGGATGAGTTTCCAAACTCTATGATGTCTTTCTCATATCGTTGGGAAACTTCTTCTTCTGCTACCTTTGCAGATACTACGAATGTTGATTCTGAAAAGCCAAAAGACTTCAAGATGGTATCAACAAAAGCAAAGAGGTAAGAGCTTGTTCTCTTGTACAGCCATATCCGTAGCTCATTCCACCAACCCTTTATTGTGCCTCCTGACCACAAAAACTCCATCAGGCAGTAAGAGCAATCGCCAAGAATCACATATGCAAAAGGTATGAACCATGGACTTGACATCTGATCAATGAAACAAGGTAAAATTTTGATACATGTCAAAACCTACAAACACAAACGTTCACATGATTTTATCTATTATCTTAAAAGAGATATTCAGTCCAGTGAAGAACGTCTTACATCACATTCATACCTGTGGAAACAATGGAATGCCTTTGAGGAGATAGAGTGAAGGAATAATGCAGTAATATACAGTTGGCCAGCAAATAAACACCCACAGGTGATAGTAACAATATGCCATTTGGAGGCCAGGACTGATTAATCCATAAGCATACCATGCTGGACTATGCTTGGAAAGCAAAATTTGAAAGCCCCCCTCAGACCATCTCTTATGTTGAACTAGTGCTTCTGGCAAGGTGTTTGGAGCTACACCTAAGAAAGCTTTCCTTTGAGGATTATAGAAAACTGATTTCCATCCTCTGCATTTAATAGACAATCCTGTCATAACATCCTCTACTGAACAACCATATTGCAATCCCATCTGCAATCAAATATTCATATATCTTCAATAGATTAGTCATTATACTATTATAAATAACTTCTTTATTATTGTGAGAAAAACTATATATGTAAGTCATACAATCATGCATGGAAAGAGAGGGACAATGAGAAAGAATGTGACCTCTTTTCCCCATAAAGTGTTTTTCTCAAATGTACAACTAGCAAGAGCCTTTGATTGTTCTTCCAGTTCATGCAAGCTTACTTCTTTCATATCACCAATATTCTTGTATTCATTCCAATCTTTCTTATATTGGTCACTGAACTTTCTTCCACACAGTATCTCTCTTCTGTGAAAGCAGCCTGTTCCAATATACAAAGGCCCACCAAGTGAATCCAAACCATGGAATTCCACCTTCAATGTTCAAGATTCAAACCATCACAAACTTTCATTTAGGTAATCTACATTGCAGAGTGCCCTTTTGTCAAAGAAAACAATGCAAATTAATCATGAACAACTTTGGTTTGATAAGCAAAAATCGTCAACTGACTTACCTCATAGCTTACTCGTAGAGCACCACCATATAGATCATTCTTGGTGATATTCTCAAAACACTGTGGAGTCTGCACATAAGCAATCTCATGGCCCTTATCTTCATCCATGAAGAAGCAGAGTGCATTCCTTAGAGATTGAGAATTGTTTGAGTACATGTCACAATCTACATTAAGGATAATTTCCCCGTTGCTAATCATTGATGACACTCTTATCTGCATTTAGGACCAAGAACACATACAACCAATGATTAATTTCACAGCATCATGCACAAAGCTTACCATAAATGTTAATGCATGAAAGGTATATACAATACCAATGAATTCATGGCTCCAGCTTTGAAGTTATGTGCAACTTGAGGTCTCTTCTCACGAGCCAAATATACCAATAGGGGCATAACTTTCCCATCTACATCTTTGGCACTCGAGTCCGTTTCGTGTAGTAATATCTATAAAGAAAATAATGCATATTATACCAGGCATAAGTATAGCAGTACACAGAGTAAACATTAATATTGAAACATTACTTTTAATATTATAATATTAAGTGAAGCATCATGTTCGCCTCTATAAATAAAGACTAAAATATTAGTTAATGAGACTAATGTGGAACTTTATTAATATATATATTGTTAAAATAATACATTAATTATCAGAATAGCTAGTTTTATAAACCAAAGTGCTTAGGAGAAAGTGTCATACTTGAAGAATTGTGTCATGGTCTCTTCGAGAAGAATATGAATCCCACTGTGAAAACCCTTTATGCTCTGTGTGTACTTCTTCTGGTACTCTACCCATCTTGGCTGCATTTTCTATTCGACTTTCCATATCTTGGTACAATTTCTGCACTTTAATTCCATGCATTAATGACTTGTTTTATGGTAATTTTTGCATATGTCAAGTACAGACAAACAGTTTGTGATCATTATTTAAATAAAAAAGTGGATAAGGTTTGTGGATACCACAAGCATTGGGATCCAGTCTCAAATGCATAGATGTGTACAAATTACTATGGGTTTGAAGCATTGATAAATATTTATTCTTCTATGAAAAGTTCTTGCCATTCTTTTATAAGATAAAAATGATATTTTTTTCAAACTTTTTAATATATCTTATTAAATTTACTAAAGTTGACCGAGTGATGAGGTAAAAACACTTGATTTAAGACTATCACTAGTAAAAAAAAGTTATAAAATAGTCAATAAAATAGCAGAAAAGAAGTGACCTTGATGGTGACCAACTCTTTGGCATGGGTGGATGAGTGAATGGTTTTGAAATAAGCAGCTGGTGAGGTGGGGTCCACCTTGAATTTCCTGCAGAATGGAAGCCATTGTTTTGCAAAGATGGAAGCCTCTAAGAGAGCATAGAAGGTAATATCTGATCCAGCATCATCTGAAAGATACACACTGAGTTTGTCTGGTGGATACTCATAAGCCATAACTGATAGCACTGTGTTAATAACCATCACTGGTGGCTCAATTCCTGGATCTGCTGTACACACAAAGATGTCCACTTTTGGTAACACCTTCTCATATCTGTTTCAAAAACATACACTTTATTTCTCCTTTTTATATTTCTCTATGGCATTTCACTGTACTAAGAAGAAGCATGAAAGGGGAAAAAAGAAGACATATATAAACTTGTTTTATCTGTTTAGTTTCCTATGAATTATGCAGATAAGTTTATAAGATTTGGATTTAATTTTATTTTCATCAATCATATACACATACTAAGTATATAAATTTCTTGTTTCAAAATTAAAAATTCAAATATATGGTTTTTTAATTTTAGTATTAGATTATAAATTGGTGAGTCCCTAGTCAAAACAAAATAAAGTATAATGATTTTGATGGCACACCATTATAAAGAAAAAATCACATGAAGGTGTTATTTTTGTTTAAAAACACACAGCTTTTATTCTGCTTACATGTTGATGAAGAGTTTGTTCACATTAAATAAAATATGAAATAGAAAAGCAAATCCGTGAAGCCGATAATATCTTACAATATCTTACAATATGGATATGTGTATATTAAACCTACACAGGCTTTCCCCACATGACAAAATGCTACAAATGGATACCTAATTCACCTTTTCTTCCACAGACAATCATGCAAAATTATCACCAAATCTATCAATCCTATAACATTTCATAAACTTTACACCTCACACTGCCTAAGGTAAAGCCTAACTAAAATATAAATAAATCCTTTTGTACTTCAAAAATGAATTAACATTAAAAAAGTTGAACAAATTTAATGAGTGATGGAAGAATTTTAGATTTTCGGAATTTGTACATAGATTTTTTAGAGTTTCCAGAACATGGGATGAAGTTTGCTTAACTCACTATCACAAAACATGTTTATAAGATGAAGTGGAATCTCAAACCGAAGAATTTAGAAGAGAAAACAAATTGAGACTATTTTTTAGTAACTGAAATGAGTTGTGTGATATATTTTAGTTGAAGTCATACAAGTCAGCATGATCAATTAATCACAAGTTTTGTTATGTTTTTGGATGTTATTGAACTTGAATTGATGATGGGTAAAGTTTGAACCTGTTTTGAAAGTAAAGTAGTGAAAAAAGGTGTAGAACAAGAGAGTGCATGGTGTACCTTTGAGATAGCCTTTGTATGAAAGGTTCCCTGAAGAGAAGGTTCCATCTGAAGGGGTGTCTGAGAAGCCAATAAAGACCAAAGCATAGCTCAGCAAAAAACAAGCCAATCCAACCCCATTTCCCAACTTCACTTTCTCTGGGTATGTGACTCACTCTGAAAACCCAGATGAAGCAAATCCCCACAAACAATGATAAAGAAAAGATCTTGTAAAAGACCCTTCCTTTGGCGCTCTTTGTCTCAAACAATGGAGAATGCTCCACCGCTTCCATATCTTCTTTTACTTTCTACTCTCTACTTTGTTAACTCTTCTACTATTTATACACTACACAAAACTTTGTTATGGTGAAGAGCCATGGTAGTAGAGTTTGAAGTTGATACGATTCTTGAGTGGTTGATATGGGATATACTGATATTAGTCAAATAAAAAACAATTATATTCACTCCACGTTCCTCAAAACGCCTATTTTCCTAGCAAATGAGAGGCCAGAATTATTGGAAATTCTTTTACCTGAACTTCATAATCATGTTTGCTCCAAGAAACATAATAAAAATGCAGATGACCATTGTTTTAAAATATTTTTCCTTTATTTCTCCTATAGAAAACATCCTCTTTTGTTTATTTTGCATTCATGTTAGTAAAGGCTGAGAGGTTAACCTTTTATATGTTTTTTTTTTACCTTTTTATGTTTTTAATGTAACACAGAGCAACCGACAATGACATATTTGAGATTTTTTAATTTTAAAAATTTCATATATAAATTAGATTTTACTCTGTATTTAATTCTTAGAGCTTTAAATAAGTGTAATTTTTTATTCATATTGAAATAAACAAACATTAAAAATACTTTTTTAGTCTTTAATTAAGTTGTTGTTATTAGTTAATGAAATTGGCTATGTGAGGGTTGAAAAGTAAATAAACTTGTAATACATAAAAATTTAAATAGACAAAAAGTATAATGTTTAAATTCATTCTTTATTCTATTAGAAGAAATTACTCCTAAACTTTTGTTTATCTGAATCTTTTTCAAATATAACGATAATCCAAATGGTGTTGTTTTGTAAAAGAAAAAAGTATTTCGACATTTTTATTATTTATAAATTGAAACCAATGAAAATTTAAATATATTTTTTTCAATCTTTTAAAATATATTTTTTTTAAAAATCATAACAATAATTTTAATTTTTAAAATACACAATACTTCAAATATAATAATTAATTATAACAATATTATTTCAATAAATTAGACAATAAATTTTTTTTTATTGAGAAATAATACATAGAAAAGAAAATTTTGTATTAAAAAGCTTGAAGTGAAGCCTTTATGATGGTATGTTTGGTCAAGAGTGGACAACTTGAAGTAATTATCTGTATTTTCATACGACACTGATGAGATAAGCATTGCTTTTGTCTTTTTCTTATACGTAAAACCATTTTTGTCTGGTTTTCGTCAGGATATGATGACAACTTCTCAAGCATATCTATTATTAGTATCTATTATTTTCATTACCTTACATTTGAACTGGTAATTTAGTTTAATTATCAAATAATAACTCTGCAAGCATACGTATGTGAAGTGAATGATTCAATTAATCTAAACCTCATCTCATTGAGTGGATCAACTTTCAAATGTTTCAATCCAAAACATATTCCACCATTCTTTATTTAACTTTTAATTGCAGACTTTTCACTTCAAAAAGCGTCCAAATCATTTCAAACGAAGCCAGAGTGGAACACTAGCACACTAATTGCTAACTAGCAACTTCTATTATAAGTTTAATTATTGCCAAAAGTCTTCCAAAAATAGTTTTGTTTAATCAATCGAATAAATTTAGATTGGAAAAACGTTTGAGTTGAATTTCTTTGAGTTTCATATCAGAAATTCCTGGTCAATTTTCTCCACTGATATTTCCATTAAAAAAAAGTTAAGTGAAATAAAGAAACTTATTGGGTGAATTATTTGGTGGAAGTCAAATTGCAGATGTCAGTCACCGCCTTTCCATAGTCCCCTCTTATTAGCAAATAAAAGAAAAACAAATTTATGAATTTTATGCCTTAACTTTCAAGCAAAAGTATAACAAATGATATATATTTAAATTATATAATTTCTTTTATGTGATGTATTGTATGATGAAATATGTAATGAACCAAACTTTAGCAGGTATTACATATCCCGTATCAGGTTCATAGTTAATAATAGATATAATTGAAATATTATTTTTACTATCTCTTCTAAAGAAAGTATTTCAAAATAAGGAAAAGTCAAAATCTTACATAACATAAACCTTCCTGTCTATATAACTATGAAAGCAATTAATCACTCCCATAACCTTAGTGTTGCTGGTAGTGGGTTTTTGTATTATCTTTTACTATTGTCAAACATAAACTATTATAGTGAACCAGATGGATGTCAAATACACAAATAACCAAGCACGATAAAATAGAGATAACTTAAAAAACTTATAAATTTTGAAGAAAATAATATAAAAATGATACAATTACTACAGAATTTCACATCAAACATAAAACTTATATCCACACACAAATACTCTCATGGCCCTTTCATATTCCAAGAACTAATAGACTCAACCTCTCAAGAAGTAGTATATTGATTGGTATATTAAGACTATGAATGTGTCATTGCTCAGAAGACTCTTGATCCAATTTAAGAAGAACTTGAGGAGAAATCATTGTAATTCAAAAACCCTATGACAAGGTCAATGACAAAAAAACTTAGAAAAATAAATATCTTTAAAACTGAGTTTTCGAGTTATTTTTGAAACTTAGTATCTTTGGGTTTTCTTTTGGGTTTCTAGGGTTACTATATACTTATAATCTATATACTTGTACCAAAAATATACGTAAAACTTTTGATATTCATTATATGAATTTTGAATTCAATGAGAGATGATTATCTTGGTTTTCATCATAAAACACGGATGCTTATCAAAGATTAAGATCTCTATGAAAAATCTTTATTGACTCATCAATCTAATAGATTATGGAGTCTCCATCTTTGTCTTAATTTCATGTTCTTCTCTTATTTTCTTTATTTATGCCAAGTAGGAATCAAATTAAAAAATAATTGTACTTTTTCCTGAATAGGATCATATCACATTCTCTCCTGTTTCTTAGGAGCTATAACTATATCATGTTCGAATCACTTCCCAATTGATAGAGCATAGCGAGTAAATTCTATATTTCACAAGTCTCACAACTAGTTATTTTCATATATATGAATGCAACTACTAATAGAGTCAGGATGATCTCATTTCAATCTCTATTATCAATACACTTCACACATCATCAAACATAGCAATATTCCCGTCATAGAAATCATTATCCTCTCATTTCACATCATTCATATCAAACTAAAGTAAAAAAAATATAACTACTTCAAAGTATATACAACATGCACATATAGCTTATACATTATATTCTCATATAATCTTAAATTGTCACACCATGTCATACGTATGTATTTTATCTCAGTCCAAACTCATCACATAACATCATTCATCTATTATTTATTTCAATTTCAATTGAAATGTTAATAATTTATCATTTATTTTCTATTGCATCCTCATTTTTTTGTCTAATCTTTGATAAAATGTGGACAGAATGTCAAAATTAGGATTTCCAAAGGAACTCCTACGTTAGATGCCACTTGAATCAAGCCTGGCACCATTAAGACAAATAGAAAAACATCATTGAGGTTAAGGATCATTAACATGGGGCTAGGCACCACCTTCCTACTGTGTTAAGTGTCACTTAACCCATGTTGATTGTCACTTTCTAGTGATGAATTGAGTTGAGCTCCTACGATAAAGAGTTCATTCGTTGCTTATAATTTCACGCTCCCAATGTGAAGTGTTGGAGAAGGGTTCTGCTTTTTCTTATGTGACACTTTTGACTTATTTCTCCTTGCCTATTCTTGACGAAAGTTTTTTTTTTATGCTAAGAAGTGTAGAGTGCATTTTAGAGTTTTTTTCTTAAGCTGTTAGGGTTTCCTTTGAGACCTCTATGACTTCTCATTTGATCTTCATCATCTTATATCGTTTATCTTCTCGTTTTGAGCTCTTCGTGATGATAAAAAGCTAAATTCATTTTGTGGGATAGATATAATCAATTAAACTCTCATGTAATTGATATTGTTTATATTTATATGTCTAACCATTCAATTTAAGTATATTGTTTTTTATGTTTTATGCTTGTTGTGATTTGATCATCAATATCTTAATATTTAATTAATTGGATGTTGGAAAATAAGTTTTATAATCTAGAATTGAAACAAAATACACAATGAAGCTTGTAAATACAGATAGAACTTGACTTATTAGTTGTATTAAATCTTGATGTGAAAACGAGTTTTTTTATTAAGTGCTTAATAAATTTACTCTTAATAAGAAAACTTAAATTCATTTACTCAAAAATTAGGATTTGAGTAAATAGATTTACTTTAAAATTAAATTAAAAATAAGTTAAGTCACTGTAATGACACGCCATATCATTTCTAATCTATTATACATTCTAAGTATTTAATAAAATCTCAAAAATAATTTATTTGTTTTTGCATAATTTTAGTTCCTTATACATCAAAACAATTTACGTTATTATGCAACTAGTACACTTGTCATTGAATAAATTGTTCTAAGACAAACATTTATTTTTGGAGTATAAAATATTTAAAAACATCTAAAGAAAACATAATTTAAACTTAATTAATAAATATGTTAACCTTTAATGACTTGATAGATTGTAAATATATATTGTTACTTTAATATCTTAAAAAGAAATGACCGTTAAAAAAATGATTTAAATTTGATTGGTAAGCATACTAACCTCTAATAACTTGATACGTTATCAATGGACATTGTTAATTACAAGTTTCAAATGGAATAACAACGCAAATATTCTTAAATGAAAGTTGTTATCAACCCTTCATCTTGTATAAAATAAACGTACATGTATAAGTATTTAAGAATTAGCTTCTACAAGTTGGAAATGGAAAATAATAATAGTTGTAAAATTAATAATTTAATGTTGATAAAAATGCAATCTGATATACAATAAAAGTCCATAAATAATCTATCAAACAACTTATTTATATCACAGAAAAAGTTTAAACAAATCAAAGTGAGATGAAAGTTATCAAAACAAATGAAGAATACTCCATCCTTTGCAAATCAATGTTGATGAGGAAAACAACATTACTTACATTATTGTATGGATTTGTGTTTCAGAAACTAAACAGACATTTTATCTTATAAGCAAGAATTTCTTACTCCTAACAAAACTTTGGAATGTTGACAAATCTAATTGAATGTGTAAATAAAAACACTATAGTGTGATCATGCAAAGCTAAAGAAGGTAACTACAAATAGTGCAAGCAACACTGATTTTATGGCAACAGAACCAGGCAATCTTCCATTGTCCTTCCTTAAGAAAAGTGCTTGGTATATAGGCAAGTTGATTAGAACCAAAAATCCACACAATAGAAGTTGCAAGACCATTGTCTCACAAATTCCAAAGCCACCTTCCCTTAAAACTGCATTCTTCAACACACTGAGAAAACAGAACAAATTTAGCAATGCAAGAGTTGCTAATACAGTGAGCATAGGAGAGGAGGTTCCAAACTCCATTATTTCCTTCTCATGGCGTTTGGAAGCTTCTTCTTCAGTAACCTTAGTTGTGATTACAAAAGTTAAATCTGAGAATCCAAAAAGCTTCAAGATGGTGTCAATGCAGGCAAAAAGGTAAGAGCTTGTTCTCTTGTATAGCCATATCCTTAGTTCATTCCACCAACCTTGAAATGTCCCCCCACAGAAGAAAAACTCCAACAAACTATAAGTGGCTTCACCAACAATGATATATGCAAAAGGTATGAACCATGGACTTGAGATCTGATAAATCCATCAACAACTAGTTAAACACAGGAATGATCAAGTATAATGATGCATTTGTTTAGAAAAGGTACATGCATAATCACAAATAGCATGTTTGATATCCTAAAGGGTGAAAAAAATAGAATGAAGTGAATGTATGCAACAAGGATTATTGTTTTGTTACCTTTGGAAACAAGGGAATGCCTTTAAGGAGGTACAATGAAGGGATGATAGAATAATATAGTGTTGCAAAAGAGCTAGGTGCCCATAAGCAATAAATACTGTATCCCATTTGAAGGGCCAAAGTGATCCTTCCAAAACCATACCATGCAGGGCTATATTTAGAAATCAAAATTTGCAAGTCTCCTTCAGACCATCTCTTGTGTTGAACAAGTGTTTGAGGCAAGGTAGTGGGAGCTAACCCTAAGAAAGCCTTCCTAAGTGGATTGTAGTACACTGATTTCCATCCTTGGCACTGAATAGACAATCCTGTTATCACATCCTCTACTGGACACCCATATCTTAAACCCATCTGCAATTGAATAAACAACATTATATTGCTAATTTATGAATTTAGAGTCTAAAACTCCTGATACTGTTATGTTCTTAAAAAACGCTTAAGAGAGTTGAAAGAGAGCTTAATTTCAACTCTTAAATGATACGCGACTATTAAATATATCGAAATACTTAATTTTGATATATCTTATGTGCATTATAAGAAGTGTATATGTTTGTGTGAGAGAGGGTGAGAAACCTCTTTTCCCCATAGTGTGTTTTCCTCATAGGTGCAACTTGCAAGAGCCTTTGATTCTTCTTCTAGTTCCTTCAGGCTTACTTTTTTGAACTGATAATCTTCTTTAATATTCCAGTCATTCCTATATTGATCACTGAATTTCAATCCACAAAGAGACTCTCTCCTGTGAAAGCAGCCACTTCCTATATACAAAGGACCACCACAACCGTCTGCACCAGGGAACTCCACCTATTTTTGCATAAATTGTAAATACAAAGGGTGTATAACTAATTGATCATCATCAATAATAGCATGATGGTATTATATGAAGTGAAGTAAAAATATTTTTAAACTCAGGCTCTGTGGTTTATATGAGATACATGTGTCTTTGAAACAAATTGAATACAAATAAGAAAAATAAGGAGTTTCTTAACTTATCATTAGAACAAATTTATGTGTGAGATGTTTGATCATAACATGACAGAATAAAGGTCACTTAAAACTGTTTGAATGAAATATAAGATATAAAAATGAGTATCTTAAATTTCCAGTAATGAAGTTTCTGAACTAAATCATCTCAATCAACAAATTACTCACCTCTGATATTGATATCAGACCACTCCCATATAAATCATTCTTAGTGACATTCTCAAAAATCTGAGGGAACTGCACATAAGCAATTTTGTGACCTTTCTCTTCATCCATGAAAAAGCAGAGAGCATCTCTCACAGACTGTGAATTGTTTGAGTACATGTCACAGTCTACATTTAGAATGATTTTCCCGTCACTAATATTAGAAGACACCCTTAACTGCATGCATTCAGACCAAAAAATTGTATAAATTTACGCAATTATACAGCTGAAAGAATTACCAAACTACATAAACTAACACTATGAAAGAATTGTACATATTTTATACCAGTGAATTCATAGCTCCAGCTTTGAAGTTGTGGAAATATTGGGGTCTCTTCTCACGAGCCAAATACACTAGAGTTGGTAAAAGGAATCCATCTACATCTTTTGAATTCTCAGGGTCCTTTTTATGAAGTAGTATCTATTAAGAAGAACAAAACATGAGTAATAGGGTGTGTGTGATGATGATGATGATAAATGTCAAAAGCTAATGCACTTAATTATTTGAATTCATCATGTTTAAGAAATAAATTGATGTTACTTAACTTACTTCAAGAATTGTGTCATGGTCACGTCGAGAAGAATATGAATCCCACTGAGAAAATCCCTTATGCTTCAGACGTGCTTCTTTGGGTACTTCACCAAACTTGGTTGCATCTTCAATACGTCTTTCCATTTCGTTGTACAATTTCTACATCATGAAATTTCGTTGTGTTCAACAAAAGTTTTCAAAAAAATTAAATAAAACCAGACGCATATAATCAATTGATTAGACATGACTTGTAACATAATATAAATACTTTATGTCTGTATTAAATTGGTATGAATTAAAAAGCTGAGACGGAATAATTAACTAATGTTGTACCTTGATGGCTGTTAGCTCTTTGACTTGATCAGAATCAGCAGAGTAACCTGATGAGACTATACTCTTAAAATATGCAGCTGGTGACCTTGGCTCCACTTTGAACTTTCTGCTAAATGGAATCCAATGTTTTGCAAAGTTTGATGCCTCCAATAGAGCATAGAACGTGATTTGAGACCCAGCATCATCAGAGAGATACACATTCAAATTCTCAGTTGGATAGTCATAAGCCATAACAGATAGCACTGTGTTAATCACCATCTTTGGTGGCTCAATATCAGGGTCTGCTGTGCACACAAATATGTCCACTCCCGGCAACTTTTTCTCATATCTGTTACAAAAAATCTATCTGTCATATCAATGATCAACAACATAAATGATGGCTCTATCAAATAGAGAATTCACTGAAGAAAAAATTATTGGATCGATTGAAGAGGATCATGTAGGAACCATTGTACTCGTCTGAACGGGTCACCAGAACCAACCATCAAATCTGACACCACTTGTTGGATCTACAGAAAAGAAGGTTTACTGGCACCAATGACATTAGAGCCTAACTACATAAGGATTAACATCACTCTCTACCAAAAACCTTAAGACAATGAGTCAATGTATTTTCAACCTTATATAGTGTTCTTTCTTATTTCTACCCGGTTTGAGACTTGAACTCATGCTTAAATTTCCAACAAAAATAATACTAATGAGACTCTGAGTCTACTCATATAAAGAATTGATACTACTTCTAACACAAGAATCTCAGCCAGCAATACAGAGTGAAGGAAAAAAGATTAAATAGAAGAAGGTGGCACCTCTGAGAAAGTCTGTTTGTGAAGGGTTGTCTGAACACAAGGTTCCATCTGAAGGCCTGAGTGAGAACCCAGTAAAAGCCAAACCACAATTCAGCACAAAACATACCAAGCCATACCCATTTGCCATGTTCACCTTTTGCATCTTTGATATGGCTAATTCTGTAAATCCATACGAAGCATATGCATAGAAATAATGAAGTTGCAAAGGACCTATAGATGAGTCTTCCTCTGCTCTTTTTTGTCTCAAACAATGGAGTGTGCTCAGTGATTTCCATAACTCTGATAATTCTGTGTGCCTTGTTCTGTTTGTTTTTCTGCTATATATTACATTGCACTGCGTTCATATTTCACAGCCATTATTAACGAATTCGCATTTGAATGTTGAAAGTTCGGTACATTATTGACTTTTCTGTGTTGTTAGATCCAAATATAATATTTAATGGAGTCTTATCCATGAGAAAACCAATTTAGATTATACATTTGTCACTACAAATCGATTTTATAAAACTTAAAATTTAAACATGACTGCTGAATGAACGTAATATGTATCTTGAGAATGAGATGATCGATGCGTGTTTCATTCTTTTATTTCTAAGTTGTTATTTTAATATAACGTTTTAAAATTACATAAAAGAAATGAAAGAAGATAAAAACAGTTGGTTATTAACACGAGTGTAGTAACATTTCATCTCTTTCTTTTATTCTAGCTTTACAATTTTGGAATATCAAGAAAAGCTAATTCATTTTTAATAAATAAAAGGCATATTGGCTTTACGAATGTAAATCAGTAAAAAACGATAAAAATATTATCATATATTTATAAATAATATTTTAATCTTCATTTTGTAGTTCTAAAAACAAAAATAAATGGGTCTTGGTGAGATGACTCGTTGAGAGAACTAGCAAATTACAATAGTTTTACTTTTGATGTGTTGCTAATTTTTCAACGTTTACTAATAAAAAAGTAACCCGATTGAATTTGCTAAACATTGGAACAAAATATACTGTTATATTATATAACATTTAAGTATATAATTAAGTGCTTGAATCCATTGAATATTTATTATTAAGTATTAACTATGTGGTTGCAAAGTCAAAGCAAAAGACACCAAAATTGACTTGAGGAACGTCCAAAATGTGGTGACGATCACCATTGGATCATTTATATCGAAAAGAACTCAAACGTAGTAAGCACTCACATAGTTTTTATTTAGAAATAATTTTCGACTTTGAAAACGATAAAGTGTTGTTCAATTAAACAATAAAGTGTTGTTCAATTAATCTATTATAAAAAATAGCGATGAATTTATATATAATCCATATTTTTTATTAATTATTTTATAGTGATATTAAGGATCTAATAATTGATGAATATATAATTAACATATTAACACTTCATAAAGTATTCAGTGTGAGCTATGAAAATGTTTCGATATAAACTGTCAGTATTAGAAGTATAAGACACAAGGTATCATTATCCTTTAAGGGATATTTGAGAAGATTAAGAGTTAAATATGTTTTTCGTCCTTTAAATATCACACGATTTTGGATTTAATCCCTACTCGAAACTTTGATTGCTTTTAATCCTCATAGTTTTGAAACTATTACTATTAGTTCTTAAAATTGAATAGCGTTAACTTTTGTTTGATGTAGCAAACGGCGAGGCCACGTCTTATGTCAGCTTGTGCTTGAGAACTTTGTTCATCTTCTCCGGCAGAGCAACCACGGTTTCGCTTCTTGTGCACCATCATCCTAATCGCGCAACAGCCCAAGCCGTAGATCAAGCAAGCATCTTCATTCTTCACTTGCAAATAATCCAAACAACGAAGCCCTTTCTTCTTCCTCGCGAGTCATCCATGGCATTCCTAGAATCACCTGAAACTCAGACAAATCCAGAAAACGCGAGCAACCCCAATCGCAAATCGCACCGTGCCGGAAGACGCACACCGAGTTCGCTCCGGCCAATCGAGAACCACGGTCAAGCGAAATCCCAAATCGCGAGTGTTGCGAAGAACCCTAAATCGCCTAAGCCTTTATGCCGTCGCGCCTTCATCTCACAAGCTCCCCTGCAGCGACGCCATCCTCCATCAACGCCACCTTCAACGCGTAAAATCCTTGCAAGTCGCGACATCCTCCCTTGCATCATCACTGTCATCCAGATGCGCCATCACCTGCAACAGACTTGCAAATCCAAAAACACAACAGAAACTCCATTCGCCACCTGCAAGAGAGCAACCCTTCCCTTCTCGCGTTCTTGGCTCATGACGGCGTAAGATAGAAGAGCAAAATCGTGGCGCAGGTGCAGGGGCAAGTTTCCCCAATCTAGCAACCCCTAATTTGGGGTGGAAGGGGGCTAACACGTGTCAGATTCTTATTGGCCAGCTGAAAAGAAAAGCAACGTGGCAGAGAGTGAACAAGGAAGCTGGCGTAAAACGTGGCTTCGCTGTTTGCCACATCAAACAAAAGTTAACGTCGTTCAATTTTAAGGACTAATAGTAATAGTTTCAAAACTATGAGGACTAAAAGCAATCAAAGTTTCGAGTAGGGACTAAACCCAAAATCGTGTGATACTTAAGGAACGAAAAACATATTTAACCCGAAGATTAAACATAGAAATGTATCTTCCAAGCTAATTTGGATCAGGTATAAGACGCAAGGTATCATCATAATTGTTATTGTTGGGAAGGAAACAACATAAGAAAAATACAGAGAGAGAATAGGTATATTTGAATAGAACTTCTTATTGAAAAAATTGAATATTGTATCTTGTACAAGTGTGGTTTTATAAGGAACAAAGTAATAGATGTAGAGCTGCCTGTGTGAAAGATGTCTTGTCTTAAGGTTAACTAACATTTCCCCCTAAGACAAGCATCGAGTGATATAACACCAATTTTCTTTAGAAAATCAAAACGATCAACCTTCAAAGCCTTGGTGAAGATGTCTTCCAATTGCTCCTCAGTTCTGCAGTAGGACAAAACTATTCTTCCTTTGCTTACCAAGTCTCTCAAGAAGTGGTATTTCACTTCTAAATGCTTACTTCTGCCATGACTCACAGGATTCTTAGATAAATTTATGACAGAGATGTTATCTATCCTTAACTGCAACGGGGTCTTCACAGGCATCATCATCTCCTTCAGCAATTATTCTAACCACACTCCTTGGTAAGCAGCAAAGCACCCATCAATGTATTCGACTTCGCAACTGGATAAAGCAACTACATGTTGCTTTTTAGAACACCACGAAATAGGGGCTTTGTTCACAGAAAAATATATCTAGACGTGCTCTTTCTCTCCACAGGATCACCACCATGATCAAAATCGGTGTAGCCAATCGATTCTAATCCATAGTTTTGTCTCCCAATAGGAAATAACAACCCGTGATCAGATGTTCCTTGAACATACCTCAATACCCGTTTGACAGCATTCATGTGAGCTCTTCAGTTCACCCATGAACCTGCTTATCAGACCAACACAAAATGAGAGATCTGGTCTGTTGTTACAAGGAAACCTCAATGATCCAATTATTTGTTTGAATATTGTCTCGTTTACCCCTTCCTCTGATTCATCTCTCACCAACTTCTGGTTGACTTCCATTGGGCTTATTGTGGCATTGCACAATGACATATTAAATCTTTTCACCAAATCTCTAGTATACTTCTTTTGATGTATTACCAATCCTACAACAGTATAAGCAAATTCCATTCCTAGGAAGTAGCTTATCTTACCCAAGTTAGTCATCTCGAATTCTGTCTGCATCACTTTCTTGAATTCTTCTATGTTAGCTGGGTTGGACCTTGTGATGAGCAAATCATCCACGTATAAATAGATGATCAGCAAATCCTCTTCTTGTTAGGACTTTGGCAAGTGTACCAAATCGTTTCAAGTAATAAAACCGGTAAGACCGGATATCGTTTTCCAAGAGACTCGTGTCACCAAACAATTGTATAATTTCCAACTAACTTAGACTAAAGAATGCTTCATAATTTGAGTTTTAGTGCAATTAAAGTAAATATGAAACATAAATGATAAAAATGATCTTAGATACTCAAACACTTGGAAATGGAAAGATTAGAAATGATATAGAATGATATTATTGGGGGTATGATTTCACCTACTTCACTCTTATGTATAGAAAATCACTTCCTCTTCATTAATATGCCAATGTCAATCTACTAAATTACTCAAACCCAATCCCTTGGTAGAGAGAGCCTAGACTTCCTTATTAGGCTCCAATCCCTTGGAAGACCTAACAATTATTTCCGCATTAAGAATTGAGATCTAAGACAACCAAAGATCCTAGTTCTATCCCTAGATACTATTTCCTTTAGGTGTTTAATCCAAGTCCAGATTTACCCAACATTTCCCAATATCAAGCAAACCCTAAAATCATGTCATGGATAGCAACTTCACAACAAGCATTAAGAGAAGGAATTAAACACTAACAATCAATGAAAAAGGCATATATTCATTCAAAACACAATAGTTTACATAAGAGTTTAGTGGCTACATCAATCCCCCAACAATAATGAAACTAGCCCTCCATGAATGGAAAGCTCAAGCTTACAACAATGGTGGAAATGGAAGAAGGAAGAAGACCCAAGGGTGAAGAAGGACTGTTCCCACAGCTCCTAGCTTGCCTCCAAGAGCTCCAAATGAGAGAAATCGTGTTTGGGCAGCCAAAGATCCAAAGACCTTCGAGTTCCATCCCTAAATAGACCAATTTTGCCACATCAGCATTTCCACCGCTCAGCTGCACCCCAGCTGCACCCCAGCGGCAGCATTCTAGAGAGTTGGCGCTCAGCTACACGCCAGTTGCACCCCAGCGACAACATTTCAGAGAGCTGGCGCTCAGCTGCATAAAACCCGTACCGCTCAGCGGCAGCAAGTCGCGATCAGGTGGCGCTCAGCTGCACAGAGCTGTACCGCTCAGCTACAGCAAGTCTGGTCAGGTGGCGCTCAGCTGCACGCCAGTCGCACCCCAGCTTCAGCATTTATCTTTTCTCTCAAAACTTCCTCTTTTACCTTCATTCTTGCTTATATGGTTCTTCGGTTCTTCAGTTTGGCATACAAGCTTGGATGTAAATGACCAAAACATACTAAAAAATGGGAATTAGTGATGAAATTGAATCATTAAAGTTTAAGATGCAACCACTTAAGAAACTAAATGAAAATTAGGATTTACAAGGCAAAAAGCTAAGAAAGAGTTGATATTCTCTCTCAATTCGACACTGAAATCATGGTAAAATATGTTATTATCACTTATGCACTTCTCTTCACATAGACTCCATGTTCAACAATGCATCTGATGAAGTTTAGTTCAAGCAGGAAGGAATCAATACGCTTATTCCAGGCTCTAGGAGCTTGTCTCAGCCCGTATAAAGCTTTTTGCAGCTTGTAAACTTGGTGCTCTTTGCCTTCTTCAAAAAATCCAGGAGGCTACTATACATATACCTCCTCTTCCAATGGTCCATGGAGGAACGTTGACTTGACATCAAGCTGGTACAACGACCAACTTCTTGAACATGCAACAACATTCACCAGCCGAATAGTCTCCATAGTGCTATTTGTGCAAACCCCTCAGAAAAATCAAAGCCTTATCGTTGAAGGAACCCCTTCGCAACCAACCTAGCTTTATACTTGGAGATTGGTTCATCAAACTTCAACTTTTGCTTAAACACCCACTTTACTCCAATACTTTTCTTCCCTTCTGGCAGATTAACAAGCTGCCAAGTTTCATTCCTTTCGATTGCATTACTTTCCTCCCTCATTGCATTTCTCCACACAGGTTCCTTTAATGCTTCAACCTCATCTATTGGTTTCGCTCCAGCATACAATGCCCTATGAACCAAGTCTCCTTCATCATCAATCTATGTATCAGGATATAGTTTGCATTCACTAAACCTTTGTGGCAACACACGTTGTCTTCTTGGTCTACCAGTTTCACCATTTTGCACAATTCCACTACGATCAGAATTCACCTCAAGTTCAACTAAGATGATCTCAGCATCTCCACCTATTCTAGGCTCTACCAAATCAGGTTGCTTCTACTTCCAGTCCCAACTATTCTCCAGAATCATCACATCTCTACTCAGGACGACTTTCTCATTGATTGGATTGAAGAGCTTATAAGCTCTATTAGGATGATAGCCAACAAATATTATTGGCTCGCTCTTATCTTGCAGCTTTGATCTTCTCTGGTCAGGCACATGCACGAAAGAAAGTGATCCAAATACCTTCAAGTGGCCAACTGTCGGCTTCCTGTCTGTCGGCTTCCTGCCTGTCCATGCTTCAAAGGGTACTTTCCCATCTAACTTCTTCGTTGAACACCTGTTAAGGAGGTAGAAAGCTGTGGACACCGCCTCGCCCCACAGTTTCCGTGGCACTGCTTTCTCCTTCAACATGCTCCTAGCCATATCAAGGATAATTCTGTTTCTTCTTTCTGCAAGCCCGTTGTGTTGAGGGGTATACGGTGTTGTGATCTCATGAATAATTCCACACGCTTGGCAGTGGCTTTCAAAGGCAGTAGATGTATACTCTCATCCCCCGTTTGTTCTCAGGGTCTTTAGCTGTCTTCCACTCTCCCTTTCAACCTGAGCCTTGAATCTTACAAAGATTTCCAGTGCATCGCTCTTCATCCTTATCACATACAACTAGATCATTCTACTAAATTTATCAACAAAGGTAATGAAATACCTGTTTCCACCTGATTAAGGAACTTCAATCGGCCCGCATATGTCTGAATGTACTACCTCCAAACGCTCCTTCACTCTCATGTTTAGATGTGTCTTAAACGATTTTCTTGTCTGCTTTCCAACCAAGTAATTTTTGCATACTCTTTCTGGCAGCGTAATGTTGGGTAATCCAAGAACCATTCCCTTTGTCAACACTCAATTTCGTCCGGATTGACTAAATAATTTGTTTTATTGTTTTATCCTCATAAAAGGAAAAATTAAAAAAATGTGTGTAAATAAAAAGAAAAAAAAAATAATAAAAAAAAAAAGAAGAAAAGATCAGACGTTCGTCCAAACAGTGAGCGTTCGTCCTTCTCCACTGTTGCTGAGGCCGTTCGTCCAAACAGTTCAACCGCGAGCAATCAGCGTTCGTCTTTTCTCAGCCCAAGCGCTCGTCCTGATCCTTCCAATTTCGAAACGCTCGTCCTCGCCTTTATGCGAACGTTCGTTTCAAGCCGTTCGGCCTCTTCCCTGACTGACCGTTCGGTTTCTTCAACTGTGCAACCGTCCGTCCCAAGCGACATCTAGCGCTCCAATTGCTGAACGTTCGTCCTATACCGTTCGTTCATCTTCGCCTCAGCTTTAGGACGAGCGTTCGCGTTCGTTCTCGAGGATCGTTCGTCCTCTGCCTATTGCGAACGTTCGTCCTCATCTTATAGCGTTCGTCCCGGTCTTTTAGGACGTTCGTCCTTTTCACTATTCGACCGTTCGGCCATTTGTTAATTTTGGACGTTCGTCTTCGTCCTCAACTGTTCGGCTGTCATGTTTACCGTTCGGTCATGGTGTTTATTAAACGTTCGTTTTTTTTATGTGAACGTTCGTTCTTCTCAGTTGAACGTTCGGTCATGTAATTTGAGCGTTCGTTTTTATTGTGTAATGAGCGTTCGGTTTTTTATTGTTTAATGAGCGTTCGGTCATCACTTGGACGCTCGGTTTCTCTTTTGAACATTCGGTCTCCTCCAGCGTTCGTTTTCCCTCCATTCGGTTTTGAGCGCTCGTCCTTTGCACAATCGCTCGCCGAATTCGTTCCCCCTCATCTACGCTCGTCCTGCTTTTCTGACGCTCGTCCTTATCACTCCCGGTCTGCCGCTCGTCCAGCACACACGGACAGCAGCTCCAGCTTCAATCGACTCATCTACATCACGGTCCAATCCAGCATGGGAGAATGAGCAAGCCTTCACGTCTTCACTTTGGTGTTCTACGTTCAGCAGAAGCGCATCTCCAAAATGGCAACAGCAGCTCACGCTTCCAGCAGTTTGGGAAGCATTTTCGGTCCACCATCCAGCAGCTGTGAAGCTCACGGCCTGCACCACAGAGCTACTAAGATTCAACAAAGAGGCAACAGTAGAGAAAAGAGAAGCAAGATGAGACATCTGGTAGGTGGTAGGGTCAGTCATTCTTGAGTGCTCCAATCATCCAACCTCCAGTGCTGCACTCACCAACTGTTTCCCACTATTCCCCACCATCACCAACCTCACACGAATGAGTGCTCCACCACCATCCAATCTTCCACTACTGTTTCCCACTATTCCCCACCATATCAATCTCCACTTCTACCTTCTCCCATTTCCCCCAACCCTGGCCGACATCACCAAACCTCCCACTTCAATGGATGCTCCACTCAACTTCCCACTAATGATTCCCACTTGATTCCCACCAACAATTCCACTTTCAACATCTACTGAAAGAGAGCTAGAAGGAAGATCCATTCCGGATAACCCAAAATACCCCACGGCTACTGGGATACCTCCAACACTTGATCTTCATCCATCCATTCCAACATCCCTTTCTTCTTCATTTTCAACCCCAACATCCCAAACCCAATGCCACGATCAACCTTACCTCACGGCCAACCTCTATCATCACCTTGTTTTTCTGCATTTTGATCATCAAGTGTTAATGACTGTAGTCAACACCTCTGAGCATTTTCTCCACCTTCACACCTAATCATCAATCTTCACCCTTACCTCACGGCCACCACCTATCCTCACCTACCCATCCTCCATATTCGCTCACTACCAAAAACCATTTTTGACACCCACGACCACTGTTAGCACCTTACGGCCAACATCCATACACTACAGCCAGCTATCACCCTTATACTTCTCACTCTCATCATCCGCCCATCCACCTTTCAACAACCTTCATCTTCCCAGCCATCACTAACCCCTCTCTGCTATCACCCCTTCTTCATCTTTTCCTCCCGGCCAACATCATTATCTTCACCTTACCACAACCATCACAGTACCACCATCTTCATCAATTTTCATCTTCAACACCATAGATCTCCAGCACCCATCATCTTACTCTTCATTCATCCTGACCCCCTCACCCTATCTTCATTCCTTTCTTCTTCATTTTTCATCTCAACAGGGCCAAGACCCATCATCATTTATCATTATTTTATCCGGACCTCACGACCATCTTAATCTTCATTCATCATACACCCCAACCACCAGAAACCCAAAAACCATACCTCACGGCCTTCAACAATTAGAGACTAGTGCTCTCTTTGTGGAACCCAAATCCGCCAACCAATATACTCATACTCATTCAAACACAACACGTACCCGCTGTTCCTAATCCCTGTAGATCAGACATTGATGGAGCACGAGTCAATCAATACTAAATTAATCTAAATGATAAAGATGTGAAGAAGAGAAGGGAGGAGGGGCCTGGATCTGGTGGCAGAAGCGAACCCTTCCCTGGGTCACCATCTTCGAAGGAGAGAAGGAGGAGGCAGCGGTGGCCGCGAACGGGGGGGGTAGCGTCGGTGCGTGTGGTGGAAACGAACCCCTCCCTGGCCTGCCGGTGTCGGAGGAAGCAGCTGGGCTCAACGACGCAGCGACGAGGAGACTGCCAGAGAGTGGCGGCATGAACGGCGGAGGGAGACCCTTCCATGGGTCGTCGTCCTTAAAGCGAGAGGAAGAACAGAGGAGTCCATGGCCGTTTGAACGACTGAGTTTTGGGTTCTTGAGTGAAATGGTAAAAAATGGAAGGAACCCTAAGGGTCTCATGAACCGAAAAATGGGAAGGCCTGGGGCCTGCAGCTCTCACTAATAAGCCAAAAACAAAATCAAATAAAATAAAATAAGCTTCTACTTCCTGCACCCCCGGTTTTTCATCCGCACAGCTCATTTCATTTGGGTTTAAACCCATCCATTTCTGCAAATAAAAATAAAAAGAACTGGGCCTGACAAGTAAATATTCAATGGAGCACCTCCAGATTTCATCTTTACACCCCTGGCAGTTGCAAAGGAGCTTCAATTTCACACGACAATCCTGGTTTTATCTCTGTACCCTTAATTTTGTTAATTTTCTCTTGTTTCGTTTTTTACGCTTTAGTTTCTATGTTATTATTATTTGTTTAGTCATTAATTTATATCGTGTAATCCCCTTGTAAAGTAACCCCCATCCCTCTGTACTGTATTTGTCTTGTTTATTTGCTAAACACTACGCACGCTCACTTTTTTTATATATAATGAATAAAAATTACAAAAATAAATAAATAAAATAAATAATGAATTTGACAAAATCCCAAAAATACGTTTTAAAGGTTTAGGCACATGTGTGATCGCACGCATCGTCCTTGTGCCAAAAACCTTTTCTCTTTCTTACATCAAAATACCAAAAAATATGTTTTAAAGGTTTAGGCACATGTGTGATCGCACACATCGTCCTTGTGCCAAAAACCTTTTCTCTTTCTTACATCAAAATACCAAAAAATATGTTTTAAAGGTTTAGGCACATGTGTGATCGCACGCATCGTCCTTGTGCCAAAAACCTTTTCTCTTTCTTACATCAAAACGCCAAAAATATGTTTTAAAGGTTTAGGCACATGTGTGATCGCACGCATCGTCCTTGTGCCAAAAACCTTTTCCCTTTCTTTTTTTTTTCTTTTTTTTTTCCTAAATAAAAAATACCAAAAAATATAAAAATCCTCAAAAACCAAAAACATCAACATTTTCAAACTCAAACAATATCGCCGCCAGAACTACGTGATCCTTGATTCTCCACCAAAAGTGGAGATACGTAGGAGCAAGGCCAGTCCTTGTCAGGCTCACTTTCCCAAAAATCCAAATCATTTTCCAAACAAATTCTCAAACAATTCTCAAGCAAATTTTCTCAAACAGTTTTCAAAAGAACTACGTAACCCTGATTTCTCACATGAGAATACGTAGGAGCAAGGTCAATCCTTGTCGGGCCCAAAACTAGAAAAAATATTGTTTGTTTCTTTAGAGTTTTACTTCAAGGGAATGTCAAACACTTTGAAAACCACATCCACATTCGCGCATTTAGTTAAAGGTACTGCCTTAGGGCAGGCGTTGTAGGGTGCTAATACCTTCCCTACACGTAACCGACTCCCGAACCAAGAATCTGGTTCATTTTGACCATGCCTTATCATTTTATGGTTTTTCCGTAGTTTTCCAGAATAAACTATGGTGGCGACTCCAAAATCTCTTTTCCTATATTATATTTCTTCTTTTCAATAAATTGTTTCTTTTATTGGATCGTCGTCCCGTCGCGATTCCGGTTGCGACAGATGGCGACTCCACTGGGGATCATGCCAGAGAGTCAGGCCATTTAATTAGATGTGCGAATTCAATGTGGTTTTTCTTTGTGTTTTTCTTCCCTTTCTTTTTCTTTATCTTTGTTTGATTTTTGTCATAATTGTATGTGTGTTTGTTTTGATTATATTGAACCCTAGGGTAGAAAACATGTTATATCTGCCTGGGATTTTTCTGGTTGTTTTGCAGGTGAGGGTTTGGGGTGTATAATTGCATTCTCCCTTCACACACACACAATATGCATATCATGAGTGGGGCCCTATACCCGGGTCTGAGCGCAACTTAGAAATAGAGGGGTTGTGTAGCGGTGTCATTTGGGACATACTTCCTGTTTGGCTATCGTGAGAACCCCAGCCAGAGTCTGTTCTCTTCATTTGTGTCTCCACATCTAGTTGATTACTCTGACTGTTGTGGAGAAACAGTGAAAAGAGCCATAGCTCTGGTGGCCTGACTTAAGCATTAGGAAGCTATCCTTGTGAGTGCATATATTTGGCCTTAGAACTTCAGTCATCCAACCTTTGATAAGGCACAAAAGGGAGAAATGTGTATTCTTATAACCCTCATTGTTCGCTTAATAAAAATCACGCACCTTGTACATGTCATCATATCTCTTTATCTTTTTTCTTTCTTTCTTTTGCTTTCTCTTTTTTCTTCGCTCATTGTTTTTTCTTCATAGTCTTGTCACATTTTGTGGATTCTAGTCAAAAATTATAAAGTTGTGATTAAGGCCCTTAAGCTAAAAATGGAAATTAACATGGAATTTGAGTCAAGGGGTATAAGAATTTGGTGAGTTTGTCAGAGGGGAAGAATTTGGGAAAATATTAAATGCAAGTCTTGAGGCCAAAGCTCTATACAACTAAATCGGGCAATATACCCATGTCCCGTCCTGGCTGAAGTTTATGGGACCCTTAATCGTTGTTACGAACTTAAAGAGGGAAAGATGTTATGTTGTCTACCAGTGGTGTATTTGTGGTTCATTTCCCGTGAGACTGGAGACGCCTTAAATTCCCTGTACCCCATGGACGAATTATTGTAATATGTAATCGATTACAAGGACATTGTAAACGATTACCCGAGAGAAAATTGGATTTTGTACAAAAAGTCCATCACAGGTACTCAGTCAGGTGAACATGGGTCACCATTGGAAAAAGAAGTGACTTTTAGGCACTTTTGCGCTTGTCTTAGGCTGTTCCTTGTGAACCACATGTGAAAAGAGTAAATGAATGAGCGCAACTTTTTGCAAGTTTAAATGAAGAATAAGTTAAATGGTGTGTCCCTTGGGAGCATAGATTGCAGATTACATATCATTGCGGGAGGTATCCTAATGTACCCCTCATGGGTATTAGGTGGTGTATTAATTGCAATCCTATGTTAGCGCAAAAAAAAAAATAATTTGAGTATCCTGAGAGGATCGCTAACACCTGCATCTCTCGCCACATTGCAGATCATATGAGGCATAAATCTGCGCTGAAACGTTCCATGAAGTTAAAGACAATTGGGGAAATGTTTTTCGCTTCAAAGAAAGGCCCAAGATCATGGACTGTTAGTGGAAGTTTCCCTTAGCCAGTGAATTGCAGAAAGGGTTAAGGCAATCAAGTTGTAATTCACATTAATTTCCCCTACCCAATTTGTGAGAAGAAATTTCAAAATGATGAGCGGTGGATAGAAACATCAATGAAAAAACTAGAAGGAATGTTGGCGTTTAGCTAAGAGGGAACATAAAAGATTGATGAGTCAGATGCAAAAAGAATATGTTGTTGAACAAGGACAAGTTAAAAGAATTGGAAGAGAAGTCTCTCATAGCTAGCTTCCCTTGCCTATGGAGTTATTGAAAACATCCTTGAGTTCTTAGCTGATGTTGAGTCTGCATTGCCAATCCTTAACCCGCCTAGGGGAATTGAAACATTCCTCAATTGCTGCGAGAAACTGATCAGACAAATGAAAAATGTGATGACTAAAATGATTGACCAAGAATTCCTATGTCTCGCATTTTGGGGATTTCTGAATGATGAACCACCTTATTGACTCTGTTTCGTGTTAATTTCCAAATTATATTGGGGCAAATATTTTCACAGCTTTGTAGTTTCTGACTAGAGAATTTGAACTATGTTTTCTTTTCTTTTCTGTTCTTTTTTATTTTTTATTTTTTTTTCTTTTTTCTTAATTTGTTTCACAAAAAAAATACAGCTAAGCATCTAAGACACCCTAAAGGACACGAACCAGTGGCAAAATCATGGAGAACCAAGTAGAAGTTCAAGAGGGAATGAAAGCCGATATCCGACAGCTGAAGGAACAAATGAGACAGGTCCTAAAGACCCTGGATGCCTTACAAAGTTCTGGATGTTTATGCACACAACGATCACAACAAGGAGTTCCAGAAACACAAACTTTCCCTTCCTATGGTCTTCCCCCAAATTATACTCCACCCTCAGGAGTGGACTCGAGACATCTTGACACTCAAAAGGCCGAAGGTAATGCAGTTGAAGTAGGAGACGAGCCTGGGGCATGATGATGAAAAAACAACCTGAGACGAAGTCTCCATCTTGTGTCATTACACCAGTAAATTTTAAGGATGATAAGAGCAGATTAGAAGTCCTTGAGAAGAGGTTGAGAGCCATAGAGGGTGAAGGAAGTTTTGAATTTGGAGACGCTAAAAAACTACGTTTAGTTCCTGATGTGGTGATACCTCCAAAGTTCAGGCTGCCAGAGTTCGAGAAGTATCGGGGAAATACTTGCCCGAGGGGCCCTATAAGCATGTACTGCATGAAAATGGCAGCTTATGCCCGCAATGAAAAAACTTTTGATTCACTTCTTCCAAGAAAGTTTAACTGACAAGGCTCTAACTTGGCACATGCGCTTAGATACTACTCACATCTACTCATGGAAAGATCTGGTTGAGGCATTCCTAAAGCAGTATGGATATGATAAAGATTTGACACCTGACAGAGCACAACTGCACAACATGGTGAAGAAAGAATCTGAATCATTCGGAGAATATGCCCAAAGATGGAGAGAAATTTCTGCTCAAGTATAATCGCTTCTGAGCAACAAGAAGGTCACTACTGTATTTTTAAGTACTTTACAACCACCATGAACAATTGATAAGCAATGAGAGATTGAAGGTGGAAGAGTCTCTGACAAGGTGTGGAGCCGAACCAAAGTGCAGAAACGCTCGACGCTAGTACGCAGACAATCACCCTATGGACGACAGAGAGTACCTCACTAAGAACAGCGTGGGACGCTCGTCCAGCCAACAGCATGGGACGCTCGTCCAGCGATTAGAAGGGGACGCTCGTCCTGCACTTAGAGTTGGACGCTCGTCCAACGAGAGAGTTCAACCCTCGTCCAACGAGAGAGTTCAACGCTCGTCCATCGGGAGAAGCCTACGTTCGTCTAGCCAACAGCAGTGGACGCTCGTCCACCAGAAGAGTTGGACGTTCGTTCATGAAGCGGACGCTCGTGGATGCTTGCAGATGCGGACGTTCGGCCACCAATTTGAGTTGAACGCTCGTCCAGATTGACACTCGTGACGCTCGTCCAAGAGAATCGGCCGCTCGACCAACATTATCAAGAGGACGCTCGTCCAACACCAAGAGTTGGACGCTCGTCCGGCAACACAAGTTGACGCTCGTCTAAGTGGACGCTCGTCCTGAAAAACGCTCGACATAAGTGGACGCTCGTCAAGATATCGGTTCGTCAAGATTTCAGTGAACGCTTGGGCGCGATTTTTTTCCAGAGAGCTTCATGCCCAGGCGCGAATGAGAAGGTGCCAGGCGCGACTTTTACCGATATGTCTATTTAACCTTAAGAGGCAGAGGGAAAAAACGTCTTTGGTTCGTTGGAGGCGAAATTTCACTGAAAGGAGAGCTTGGAGGACCGCTTGGGTCCTTCATCTTCTTCCATGGCCATGTTGCGTCCCTACGGGTCCAATTGGGCATTGACCGAAGAAGTTGCAAATCATGATGAGAAGGTCGACAACTTCACTCCGCTCCCCATGACCCATACCGAGCTATTGATATATCTTCTCCGCAGTAACCTCATCGAGGATTTGTCTAAATAGGCCTACACGACCCCCATACCCAAAGAACTATGACGTAAATGCCACGTGTGATTATCATGCAGGAGCGTGTGGACATTCAACTGAGGCATGCAAGGCTCTAAAACGTAAAGTGCAATCTTTGATCGATTCGGGATGTTTAAAGTTTGGAGAAATGTAATCTAGCATTGCGGCAAGGCGTGAGTTCACCTCTACAAATGGCACAGACAAATGAAGAGGTTTTGTTCGTGCTTTAAATCGTTTTGCTATGAGGTTTATGCTCATTGATATCACACTTTCATCCATGACTGTTAATGTGAACTTTCATTACTTGGTATCCCCAAGGTTTACTGGGAATCATGTCCTAATAGGGTGTCGAAAAAAAAAAACAAAAAAAATAAAAAAAAAAACAAATGAAAATCATGAGTTGCCTGTCTTTATTGCAAATTGCCAAACTCCTGTTTTTTTTTAAAAATAGCAAAATCAAAAACAATGTTAGAGTGTCAGATTTTCCCGAATTTGTTGCGAGGCATGTTTTCCATCTTTACAATGGTGTCAGCGTGTATTTCATCATGTTTTCCATCAAAGGCTTATCTTGAACCCATTTCTTCGTTTGTTTCATGCAAAAAAATTTTGAGTTTTACTCTCGTTCTCATTTTTTTCGAAGTTAATTTTCTTTATTTTCCTTCATCGTAAATTTTTTTTTATGTTCTCTTCTTCTTTGTTTCAAAGGTTTATTCGATTAGAATTTTTCTTTGGACCAAATAATAATAATAATAATAAAAAAAAGCATAAAAATCTAATTTCATTTCATCATCGAAGTAGGAAATTACAGTAAAGGTCGGATACATTCATACGATCTTGGCATCATGATAAATAAAATAAAAATGCATAAAAAAAAAAGAGCAGATATAACAAAAAAAAAAGTGCAAAGTCACAATTTCAAATTCAAATAAAAAAAAAGGCAAATAAAGCAGATAACAAAAGCAAATATTGTTCAGGGTTCGATCACTGGTGATCGTTAATTTTACAGACCATGAAAATAATGAAAATAAAAAACGGTTCAGCGAAAAAATTCCCGAGCCGGTTGTGGTGGTCTGAGGGAGAGCTCCGTCGAGGGAGCTCTAGTCCGGAATGTGAGAAGCATGGGTGGAGCGATTTTTCGTCCGTCCCTGTCGTCGTCAATGATGATCGGAACCGGGAACAAGTTCAGCAGCCTCGGCGCCCTCATGATCACCCAGTCGTATTCTTTCCAAAAAAAATAATAAACAAAAAAAAACAAAAAATTTGTCAATAATAAGATGAGGAGAAAATTTTCAAAAAAAAAAAAAAGAAAAAAAGATGGAGATGATCAGGATGCTTACCATACATGTATAGCGGCAGTTGTGAAAACTGAGTGCCAGTGGGATCTACCTCCGCTTGCCAGCGCCTGACCCGATTGCCGTGGTTGTTAAACCAGCAGTGCACATTGTATTCAGTGGCGTCTGCGAAAACCCTAAGTCGAGACGCAATCTCGACAACTTGGGCTCTGCTGGGATGTGTGACCCCGTAATTGTAGATATGGGTCATCATTTTGACCTGATCTTCAGTAGGTCTCCACCGCTGACTGGTGTACCTCTCCATCTCCATCTCGTTCATCTTTCCTCTCTAAGTTTTCAAAAAAAAAAATATAAAAATAAAAAGAACAAAAACATAACGACAACAAAAAAAAAAGTATTTTCAAGTGTTTTCTTTTTTCGTTTTTATTTCCTTTTAGTTTATTTTGTTCGGTCAGTCTTTGTTATTTCAGGTTCTGGTCTCGGATCTGTTTCACGGTCCTTGCAAGAGGGTCCTAAACGGATCTATGTCCTTTTGTCCTCGTCCTTTTGTCCTTGTCCATTTGGTCCATGTCCGGTTTATACAAATCATTTATCTTTTTAAATTTTCTGATTTTATGGGGTACGTGGCGTTGTTCTACCCGATTGTCTCTGCCATACCTTCAAACGAAGGGAGATGAACGTCTGGTTTCCAGCCTATATACCCCTTAAGTTTAAGACAGTTGTGTTTTTAAGTGTTTTAAGTTTTTAAATAAAAAAAAAAGAGAAAAGAGAAAAGAGGACTCAGAAAGAAAGGCAAAGAAAGGCGAGAAAGAAATAAAAGCACGCAAAGCAAAAAGCAGGAAAGGAAAGCAGGAAAGAACAACGTAACGGAAAGCATAAAAGAAAAGCAGAAGCAGGAAGCTAAAGAGTAAAGAGCAAGAACAGAAAGCGTGAAGGAAAGAAAAGCAAAGAAAACGTAAAAAGAGAGACAAGAAGAGCAAGAGAAGGAAAGATCAGAAGAGCAAAAAGCAAAGATCGGAAGAGTAGGAAAGGAAGAGGATTTAGAGTACAGAGGACTTACCTGGAAGTGGAAGGCTTACAGAAGCTCGTCGCAGCCCTGGGACGCCTCCGAAAGCACACGGGGGCAGAGGCTCCTCGCAGAACTCAGACGCTCAAGGAAGAGAAGAAGAGAGAGAAAGAGAGGAAGAGAGAAGGTTAGACAGAGAGTAGAATCAGAAAATGTCGCCCAAAGCGGAGGAACTCTCGACTTATAGCTGAGCAAATCCACTGTAGCTATAGTGCCGGTCACTACAACCGTCTGGTGTCAGTCTGATCTTTCTGAGTTTTTTTTAAAAAAAAAATAAAAATAAAAATAAAAAATAAAATTTTTTTTGAAAATCTGAAACGGGTAGGGTTTTGTTGTGTCGATCCGGCCCAATTCAATACTTCTTGGATGACCCGATTTCACAAAAAATAATAAAACAAAAATCAAAAATATGATAAATAGAAAATTTTCAAAAAAAATAATAATTGGATTGATGTAAAATTTGAAGTGTTCAAAATTGTTTTTCATTTGCATGACAAAAGACATTTTTCAGGTTCATTGGGCCTCATTACCATGTTAGCTTTCTTTGAACCCAATTCTTTCTGAAATAAATTTGAGTGAAGAATTATTTTGGCATGTTTGTAATTTTACATCACACCATTTTGTTTGATTGTTATTCCTTATTCTTCTACATTTTGAATAAATCTCAGATTGAAAGGGAATAGTGCTCGAGCCCATTAGGTCCAATGGCCTTCGTGGTTTTCTCTCGAGTCCATTTCTTTTGAAAATATGTCAAAAATATTTTGTTTTCACATTTTTGTTGTTGAATAATGTTTGGAACTTTTGTTCAAATTGTCCTGTGATTTTCTTTGAATTGGTAGAAAAAAAAAAAAAAACAAACAAAACACAAAAAAAAAAAAAAAAAAAAAGAACAGTGCTCGAGCCCATTAGGCCCAATGGCCTTCGTGGTTTTCTCTCGAGTCCACTTCTTTTGAAAATAGGTCAAAAATATTTTGTTTCACATTTTTGCTGTTGAATGATGTTTTGTACATTTGTTCAAATTCTCTTGTGTGATTATCGTTGAATTTGTTGTAAAAAAAGGAGGACAAAAAATCTGAGAATGAAAGATGAACAGTTTTTGAGCCCATTAGGCCCTTTCGGCATATGTGGTTTCTCCTGAACCAGTCCATCTGAATTTCTGAAAAAATAAAAAATACATGTTTATGTAGATTTTGTGTTTTCAATTCATGATTTCTCTTTTCATTTGTGTGAACAAGTATTTGTGCAAAAAAAAAATAAAAATAAAGGAATTCAGACCCTTGTCTCAAGATTTTGTCATGGTTGTAAAAAGAATAGTGTTGGGCCCATTGAGTCTAGTAGTGTTGCAAAATTTTCTTTAGTTCAATATTGTGAAATCCTCTCATAACAAAAAATGAAAAATGAATTTCTTTTAGCTTGTTCCATAAACTTTGAAAAATGCAAAAAAAAAATGTGTTTTCTTTGTCATCTTCTTGTGACAAGTTCACACGGCTCAGGTCATCTGATCCATTGGATCAATGTGCCTGGTAAGTCCAACTTCCTTCTATGATACTTCTCCTCGGGTCCGATCCGATCTGGATTTTCCCGTGTCAGAAAGTGAAAAAAAAAAAAAAAAAAAAAAAAAAACATTTTTCAAACGTTTTTCTAAATCAAATTTTCTCATATCATTTCCTGCATTGCTCACCAAGCCTAGTTCCTACACTGGTCCATAAAATCCCAATTTCCACAATAGCCCATTTCCCATACTGGCTTGCAAAGCTCAGTTTCCATACTGACCCGCAAGTCCCAGATTCCACAAGGGCCAAAAAAAATCTCAATTTCCACAACAGCTCATAAATCACATTTCCCCAATGGCCAAGAAAGCTCATTTCCCATACTGGTCTGCAAAGCTCAGTTTCCATACTGACCCGCAAGGCCCAGTTTCCACATTGGCCAAAAAATCTCAGATGCCAAAAAAAATCTCTCAATTTCCACATTAGCCAGAAAGCCCATTGCCGATATTGGCCTGCAAAGCTCAGTTCCCATGCTAACTCGCAAGGCTCAGAAAGCCCATTTCCCATACTGGTCTGCAAAGCTCAGTTTCCATACTGACCCGCAAGGCCCAGATTCCACATTGGCCAAAAAAAAAATCCCAATTTCCCCAATGGCTCACAAAGCCTATTTTCCATATCGGCCCGCAAGGTCCAGTTTCCAGGCTGATCTGCAAAGCCCAATTTTCAAAAAAAAAAAAAGAATCTGTTTTTCAACTAGCATCATCATTTTCATTTCATATACTTTTCTTCATGCATAAAACCAAAAAATACGCAAAAGTTTGAGTCATTTGTTTTCGATGCAAATCATCCATTTTATGAGATTTCAAAATATATATAATGGATGTCATAATCTCCTGTAGTCAAATGTTTGAATCACATATTCTTAAGAGATATCTGTGTGTGCATTGCTTGAAAACATCATCCTTTAGCCTTCGCTATACCAATAGATTGGCCCAATCATGTTCTTGAGCCCAAATGATAAACACCAAGCTTTACACTGGGGCAGATTTTCCATTACCTCCACTGGTTTTCATTTGGGAAACTCCTGAATTCGTTAAAAAAAAAAAGGAAAAATGAAAAAGAATGAAAAATGACTCTTGTTGAGATCATTTAGTCTTGTCTCCTAGTTAATCTTTTGAAAATGAAACCAACCAAATTTTGAAATGATGTGTGGCCATCTTTCTTCATCAAAAAAAAAAAAATATATCCTTTGATACCCAATTTGAGCCAATAAGAAATTTCTTTTCAAAATTTACCCAAACAAGGGTTACCATCACAGTAGAAGTCGACTCAAATTGCAAAGGAACACACTTAGTGATCAAATGAAAAAAAATTTCCTCAAAAGTGTAAAAAAAAAAAAACACAAAGAATCACAAAGTGATGGCAAACAAAGAGTGAAATTTGCAAATTAGCAAAGAAAGTCAACAGTGTTGACAAATGACTGATACAAAGTGCAGATGGTAACTCTTGTTTCAAATAACCCACAAAAATTTATTTGAGCCTTTATATCATTTCTTTCAATACCCTTCAGCCCAAGCCACATTACAAGCCCAATAAAAGCCCACACAGATTGAATATTGGTTGTTTAAATTTTCATAAAGCTTAATTTTGAGACAAGACAAAAATGACCAAAAAAAAATGATGACAAAAAATGATGAAAAATGTCCTCGGATGAAAGGAACTCCCTATTGATCAAAATTACACAAAGGAAAATCAAGCCGATTGGGGCAATCTTTTCAAGCCAATCCTTTCCATATCCATCACAAATTCCTGAACACATTCGAATCCCATTCAAACTCTTCCCTCGGATCCCAAACTTGGGGCAACTTTGTTTGTCTCAGATTTGTTACATCTGTATATTCAGTTCGTACCAAGACCGGGGCATCCCTTGTTAGGCCTCTCAGATTTGTCCGTACTGAAATTCATAAATACACCCTCAAAGCAGGGGCAGACACTTTGGGGTTTTGTATGATCTTGAGTCCATCTTATCATTCGTAAACCCAAAATGGGGGGCAACCTTTTGTTGAACCTCGCTTAATTGACTCATACCCAAAACCAAGGCGTGACTTTCATATGCTTCAGCCCATTCAGAGTATTGAGCAATTTTGTTAAATCTCAAATTTTTCTCATCTGAATATTCAAAGCTCATACAAAGACTGGGGCATCCCTTGTTGGGCCTTGCATGATCTTGGTTCGCCCCGAACTTCAAAAGTCTAAAAACCACCAAAATTGGGGCAATTTGCAAATCCCACATGATATTCTCACTCCTTCATTCCTGACTTATTCCCTCTCAATTCACAGATACATTGGTCCATACCAATACTTCTACCATGTTCCAGAGTAGCTTCTGGGTATCTACTACCTCACATTGGCCTTTATAGCCGTTTTAAGGAGTAGAAGGCTCAAGTAGCCAACCCGGTACTCTCCAAATCCTTCCAATCATCCTCCACATATTTTTCCAACCCCTGATATCAAGCATGTACACATTGGTATCTCGTCAAGAAATGCGTAACACACAAGCTTCATTTTGCACAGTTGACTTTAGGATTGGACATCCATTGAAGGAGATTGGAAGTCTAGATCGTCATAAATTTGATGATTTCAAAGAAAGCAAAAAAAAATGTCATAGTTTCATAATCTTCCAATACATCATATTTTCATCAACTTTGAATTTGCCTCCACGTATATTCATCAAATTTTTCTTCCTTCAAAAAGAAAAAAAAATGCATCAAAGTTTTCCCCTCCATGTACATTTCATCAAATTTCTCTTCCTTCAAAAAGACAAAAAATGCATCAAAGTTTTCCCCTCCATGTACATTTCATCAAATCTTCTTCCTTCAAAAAGCGAAAAAATCAGCATTCATCAAAGTTTTCTTCTCCAATTTTCAAAATTTTCATCAACCAAGTTTCTCTTCCATATCAAGATTCCATATACTTGTACAAAAAAATGCAATACCTTGTTTCTTAATTTCAAAATCAAAATCAAAATCAAAAAAGGTTTTCAAAATTTTAGCAAATTCAAAAAATTTCAATTTTCAAAACAATCAACCAATTTTACTTTTTGTCATTGGTATCTCGGCCCTCTGTAAGACAATGGTCGAGCCCAATTTTACTTTTTGTCATTGGTATCTTGGCCCTCTGTAAGACAATGGTCAAGCCCAATTTTGCTTTTTGCCATTGGTATCTCGGCCCTCTGTAAGACAATGGTCGAGCCCAATTTTGCTTTCTGCTATTGGTATCTTGGCCCTCTGTAAGACAATGGTCAAGCCCAATTTTGCTTTTTGCCATTGGTATCTCGGCCCTCTGTAAGACAATGGTCGAGCCCAATTTTACTTTCTGCCATTGGTACCTCGGCCCTCTGTAAGACAATGGTCGAGCCCAATTTTGCTTTTTGCCATTGGTATCTCGGCCCTCTGTAAGACAATGGTCGAGCCCATTTTTACTTTCTCAAGCGACCCTCTGCATGGCAATGGTCAATACATTTTTTTAAATTTTCTCAAGCGACCCTCTGCATGGCAATGGTCAGTACATATTTTTACATTTTCAAAACGACCCTCTGCATGACAATGGTCGAACCCAATAAAATTCAAATTTCTCATTCATTTAATCTTGTTCATTTTATTTGAAAAAAAAAAAAACAAAAAAACAAAAAAAAAACAAACAAATTTTTTTTTTTTTTTTAATGAATTCAAAAAAATTTTTCCTGTTTGTTCCTGTTTCTTTGTCATTGAAAATTCTCTGTTTTTCCTTGTGTATTTTGAAATCCGAACGAAATTAATATTTCTATCTTTACTTATCTTTTACTCTGATAATATGAAAACATTGTTTATCATATGATCTAGTAAAATCTAAGTAAAGAGGGGCAACACTCAATTTCGTCCGGGTTGATTAATAAATTTACTTTTATCAAAAAAAAATTTTCCTCGTTCACTGCATCTGCAGCATTGGTGGACCCTCCACGAGGTTGTCACATTTCAATTTTCTCAGTTTTGTTTGTTTTGTTTTGTTCTATATTTGTTTCTTGTTTATCTTGAAATCCAGACGAAATTAGTATTTCTATCTTTACTTATCTTTTACACTGATAATATGAAAACATTGTTTATCATATGATCTAGTAAAATCTAAGTAAAGAGGGGCAGCTGTCAACACTCAATTTCGTCCGGATTGACTAAATAATTTGTTTTATTGTTTTATCCTCATAAAAGGAAAAATTAAAAAAATGTGTGTAAATAAAAAGAAAAAAAAAATAATAAAAAAAAAAAAGAAGAAAAGATCAGACGTTCGTCCAAACAGTGAGCGTTCGTCCTTCTCCACTGTTGCTGAGGCCGTTCGTCCAAACAGTTCAACCGCGAGCAGTCAGCGTTCGTCTTTTCTCAGCCCAAGCGCTCGTCCTGATCCTTCCAATTTCGAAACGCTCGTCCTCGCCTTTATGCGAACGTTCGTTTCAAGCCGTTCGGCCTCTTCCCTGACTGACCGTTCGGTTTCTTCAACTGTGCAACCGTCCGTCCCAAGCGACATCTAGCGCTCCAATTGCTGAACGTTCGTCCTATACCGTTCGTTCATCTTCGCCTCAGCTTTAGGACGAGCGTTCGCGTTCGTTCTCGAGGATCGTTCGTCCTCTGCCTATTGCGAACGTTCGTCCTCATCTTATAGCGTTCGTCCCGGTCTTTTAGGACGTTCGTCCTTTTCACTATTCGACCGTTCGGCCATTTGTTAATTTTGGACGTTCGTCTTCGTCCTCAACTGTTCGGCTGTCATGTTTACCGTTCGGTCATGGTGTTTATTAAACGTTCGTTTTTTTTATGTGAACGTTCGTTCTTCTCAGTTGAACGTTCGGTCATGTAATTTGAGCGTTCGTTTTTATTGTGTAATGAGCGTTCGGTTTTTTATTGTTTAATGAGCGTTCGGTCATCACTTGGACGCTCGGTTTCTCTTTTGAACATTCGGTCTCCTCCAGCGTTCGTTTTCCCTCCATTCGGTTTTGAGCGCTCGTCCTTTGCACAATCGCTCGCCGAATTCGTTCCCCCTCATCTACGCTCGTCCTGCTTTTCTGACGCTCGTCCTTATCACTCCCGGTCTGCCGCTCGTCCAGCACACACGGACAGCAGCTCCAGCTTCAATCGACTCATCTACATCACGGTCCAATCCAGCATGGGAGAATGAGCAAGCCTTCACGTCTTCACTTTGGTGTTCTACGTTCAGCAGAAGCGCATCTCCAAAATGGCAACAGCAGCTCACGCTTCCAGCAGTTTGGGAAGCATTTTCGGTCCACCATCCAGCAGCTGTGAAGCTCACGGCCTGCACCACAGAGCTACTAAGATTCAACAAAGAGGCAACAGTAGAGAAAAGAGAAGCAAGATGAGACATCTGGTGGGTGGTAGGGTCAGTCATTCTTGAGTGCTCCAATCATCCAACCTCCAGTGCTGCACTCACCAACTGTTTCCCACTATTCCCCACCATCACCAACCTCACACGAATGAGTGCTCCACCACCATCCAATCTTCCACTACTGTTTCCCACTATTCCCCACCATATCAATCTCCACTTCTACCTTCTCCCATTTCCCCCAACCTTGGCCGACATCACCAAACCTCCCACTTCAATGGATGCTCCACTCAACTTCCCACTAATGATTCCCACTTGATTCCCACCAACAATTCCACTTTCAACATCTACTGAAAGAGAGCTAGAAGGAGGATCCATTCCGGATAACCCAAAATACCCCACGGCTACTGGGATACCTCCAACACTTGATCTTCATCCATCCATTCCAACATCCCTTTCTTCTTCATTTTCAACCCCAACATCCCAAACCCAATGCCACGATCAACCTTACCTCACGGCCAACCTCTATCATCACCTTGTTTTTCTGCATTTTGATCATCAAGTGTTAATGACTGTAGTCAACACCTCTGAGCATTTTCTCCACCTTCACACCTAATCATCAATCTTCACCCTTACCTCACGGCCACCACCTATCCTCACCTACCCATCCTCCATATTCGCTCACTACCAAAAACCATTTTTGACACCCACGACCACTGTTAGCACCTTACGGCCAACATCCATACACTACAGCCAGCTATCACCCTTATACTTCTCACTCTCATCATCCGCCCATCCACCTTTCAACAACCTTCATCTTCCCAGCCATCACTAACCCCTCTCTGCTATCACCCCTTCTTCATCTTTTCCTCCCGGCCAACATCATTATCTTCACCTTACCACAACCATCACAGTACCACCATCTTCATCAATTTTCATCTTCAACACCATAGATCTCCAGCACCCATCATCTTACTCTTCATTCATCCTGACCCCCTCACCCTATCTTCATTCCTTTCTTCTTCATTTTTCATCTCAACAGGGCCAAGACCCATCATCATTTATCATTATTTTATCCGGACCTCACGACCATCTTAATCTTCATTCATCATACACCCCAACCACCAGAAACCCAAAAACCATACCTCACGGCCTTCAACAATTAGAGACCAGTGCTCTCTTTGTGGAACCCAAATCCGCCAACCAATATACTCATACTCATTCAAACACAACACGTACCCGCTGTTCCTAATCCCTGTAGATCAGACATTTGATGGAGCACGAGTCAATCAATACTAAATTAATCTAAATGATAAAGATGTGAAGAAGAGAAGGGAGGAGGGGCCTGGATCTGGTGGCAGAAGCGAACCCTTCCCTGGGTCACCATCTTCGAAGGAGAGAAGGAGGAGGCAGCGGTGGCCGCGAACGGGGGGGGTAGCGTCGGTGCGTGTGGTGGAAACGAACCCCTCCCTGGCCTGCCGGTGTCGGAGGAAGCAGCTGGGCTCAACGACGCAGCGACGAGGAGACTGCCAGAGAGTGGCGGCGTGAACGGCGGAGGGAGACCCTTCCATGGGTCGTCGTCCTTAAAGCGAGAGGAAGAACAGAGGAGTCCATGGCCGTTTGAACGACTGAGTTTTGGGTTCTTGAGTGAAATGGTAAAAAATGGAAGGAACCCTAAGGGTCTCATGAACCGAAAAATGGGAAGGCCTGGGGCCTGCAGCTCTCACTAATAAGCCAAAAACAAAATCAAATAAAATAAAATAAGCTTCTACTTCCTGCACCCCCGGTTTTTCATCCGCACAGCTCATTTCATTTGGGTTTAAACCCATCCATTTCTGCAAATAAAAATAAAAAGAACTGGGCCTGACAAGTAAATATTCAATGGAGCACCTCCAGATTTCATCTTTACACCCCTGGCAGTTGCAAAGGAGCTTCAATTTCACACGACAATCCTGGTTTTATCTCTGTACCCTTAATTTTGTTAATTTTCTCTTGTTTCGTTTTTTACGCTTTAGTTTCTATGTTATTATTATTTGTTTAGTCATTAATTTATATCGTGTAATCCCCTTGTAAAGTAACCCCCATCCCTCTGTACTGTATTTGTCTTGTTTATTTGCTAAACACTACGCACGCTCACTTTTTTTATATATAATGAATAAAAATTACAAAAATAAATAAATAAAATAAATAATGAATTTGACAAAATCCCAAAAATACGTTTTAAAGGTTTAGGCACATGTGTGATCGCACGCATCGTCCTTGTGCCAAAAACCTTTTCTCTTTCTTACATCAAAATACCAAAAAATATGTTTTAAAGGTTTAGGCACATGTGTGATCGCACGCATCGTCCTTGTGCCAAAAACCTTTTCTCTTTCTTACATCAAAATACCAAAAAATATGTTTTAAAGGTTTAGGCACATGTGTGATCGCACGCATCGTCCTTGTGCCAAAAACCTTTTCTCTTTCTTACATCAAAACGCCAAAAATATGTTTTAAAGGTTTAGGCACATGTGTGATCGCACGCATCGTCCTTGTGCCAAAAACCTTTTCCCTTTCTTTTTTTTTTCTTTTTTTTTTCCTAAATAAAAAATACCAAAAAATATAAAAATCCTCAAAAACCAAAAACATCAACATTTTCAAACTCAAACAATATCGCCGCCAGAACTACGTGATCCTTGATTCTCCACCAAAAGTGGAGATACGTAGGAGCAAGGCCAGTCCTTGTCAGGCTCACTTTCCCAAAAATCCAAATCATTTTCCAAACAAATTCTCAAACAATTCTCAAGCAAATTTTCTCAAACAGTTTTCAAAAGAACTACGTAACCCTGATTTCTCACATGAGAATACGTAGGAGCAAGGTCAATCCTTGTCGGGCCCAAAACTAGAAAAAATATTGTTTGTTTCTTTAGAGTTTTACTTCAAGGGAATGTCAAACACTTTGAAAACCACATCCACATTCGCGCATTTAGTTAAAGGTACTGCCTTAGGGCAGGCGTTGTAGGGTGCTAATACCTTCCCTACACGTAACCGACTCCCGAACCAAGAATCTGGTTCATTTTGACCATGCCTTATCATTTTATGGTTTTTCCGTAGTTTTCCAGAATAAACTATGGTGGCGACTCCAAAATCTCTTTTCCTATATTATATTTCTTCTTTTCAATAAATTGTTTCTTTTATTGGATCGTCGTCCCGTCGCGATTCCGGTTGCGACACCCTTCATGTCAAGTTGTTGTAAACTTTTGAAATTCAAGTGTTCATACCTCAAATGCCACAACCAGCTTTCATCATTTACTTTCACTGATGATAAACATTGAGAGTTTTCTACTGCTTCCATATTGATCTGGAACGTCCTGTTCTTGTAGATCTTTCATCGAAGAATCAGATTCTTGTTTATATCATACAACTCAACTTTATTGTAATCTCCCATTAATGTTGTAAACCCCCTTTGTATCAACTGGCCGATGCTCAAAAAATTACATTTCATGGCAAACACAAATAATACATTGGTGATAGTTGCATACGAGCCATTCTTTCTCCAAATAACCACATCTCTCATTCCTTCCACCTTCAATGTACTATCATTAGTAAATTTGACCTTGCTTTTCTTCGTTGTATCAAAGTTGATCAGCCATTCTCTACGACACATCATATGGTTTGAACAACCGGAATCTAGGTACCACAAGTCAGTCTGACATGAAGAGTTTTCTGCAGAAGTGGTTACCATCAAAGTTAGTGGTTCTGAATCCGAATCTTCTTGTGCAATGTACGCCTCATTCCCTTGATATTTCTTCTGCTTACTTTTATCAGCATAACATTCATAAGCGAAATGACCATATTTGTGATAATTAAAGCATTCAATACTTCTTTTCTCCTTCTTTTGATATCCCTTCTCTAACCTTCCACTCCTCTCAACTGACACATGTTTTTCGTCCTGATCATCCTTGCCTTTATCAGCCTTCCAACCCCCTTTTGCATGCTTCCCTTTCCACTTCTTGTGCATCTTTTTCTCATCATTCTTGGAATGATGTACTTTTATTTCCTGTTCCTCATTCTTAATTAGATTTCTATCCAATAACCTCATTTCATGCGCTTCTAACAAGCTCTGTGACTCTTCAATCTTCATCTTTAAAAGATCTCTCGACTCTTCTATCGCGACCACAATATAATCAAACTTTTGTTAAAGTACTCACCAACCTTATCATTTTCTTCCATCTGCAGTAACTCGTATTACCTCCTCAAAGTTTGGAGTTTAACCTTTTTGATCTTCTCCCCTCCTACATGACATCGAACCAGGATATTCCAAGCATCCCTTGCAATAATCACGTTCTGGATTTTCTCGAAATGACTGTCATCAACACATTGATGAATGATAAACAATGCCTTCTTGTCTCTCTTCCTGAATGCAACTTTCTGGTCTTCTGAGGTGCCAAGATCAAGCTCTAGTCCGCTGCCTTCAACAACATCACTTACATCTTGCAATTTGAACAACACTCTCATCTGTGTGCTCCACCTAGTCCAATTCTTCTTTGTAAGTATTGGAAGATTGGTCGTTGAAATATCACTTCCCGCCATTCCGCGGACACGCAAACTTCTTATCAAGAATCCAAGTCTTGATACCAACTTTCTCCTTTGCTCCAACCACTAATCAGTGGCAGTTGTGTTGTCTTAAGTTGTCTTGTCTCCACACTAGTAAGATATTGTCCGCTTTGGGTCAAGCCCTCACAGATTTGCTTTTGATACCACTCCAAAAGGCCTCTTACTAATGGAAGTATCTTATCTGTATATAAACCCATGTTCATCTCTTATTTTAACCGTGTTATATTATATTAATTTAAGATTGGTTCATGTAATTTAAAATATAACTTTGATATACAGATTCTAATGTGATGATTATTAGAATATAAGGTATTAAAGTTATAGGGATTATTTTAGATTTATTAAAATTAATCCCTCTCTTCTCACTTCAATAAAAGGCATTTTGGTATTTTATTAAAGTTGATTAAATATCATAAAAGAGGAAAAATGTTTTACGACGGTTGACAAGTTAAGTTTATGAAAAGAGAAAAAGACAGGTTATGTTCTCTGAAAAGAAAAGAAATTGTGACTTTGACAGAGAAAAACATCCTTGACAATTTCTATATCATGAAGAAAGCATTAAAGAGGAGTAAGAGAAGGGAGAACATTTGACAGGAAGGAACTATACAATGAATCCAGGTAAGTTCTTTTTTACTGTATATGCGAGAATAGTGAGTATCATGAAAATTCAAGATCCTGTGTGTTTTTCATTTAATTGAAAATTAAAGAATTGCTAACAAGTGGTATGAGAGTCAGGTTTTGAATTTTATGATTATCCATGAATGGTAATTTTCTCAACTTTGTGAAACCCTAATTTTTGGAATTATAAAATTTAGGGATTTTAATTTTCAAATGTTTAATTATTTTTATTGGCATGAAAGAAAATTAGATTCACTATAAATCTCAAAGCCGCAAGTTTTTTTAAATTTTGATTGTTGTGCACGTCACAATAAAGCAAATTTTTTTCTATTGCATGATTGTTTTTGAATTCACTATAATGTGAATTTCATTCACCCTGGAAGCCGCAATTTTTTTTTATGTTTTTATTCATTGTTGCATTAAAGCAACTTTAATGTTGCACATCTTCAGCCGCATAATTCCATTTTGGAAGCATTTTTATTGTTGTAGTGGGAAATTCCATTTTGGAAGCAACTTTATTGTTGCGGTACTGTTCTCACAGTAAAGTATTTTACTGTTGTGTGCTTATGTTAAATTTTTAACATTGTTGTGCATTGAATGGAAATTAAATGTGAATTAAAAGTTTGAAGGTTTCAAATGCTTTTAACCATCTACTGACATGCATGGTTGATAATGCTAAATTTTACCATATTTTAAGCATCATTTTAGTAGCAAAATCAACTCCTTTCTAACTTATAACTTGCTTAATCCTCTTGTTTTGTCTTGTTTTCTATATATTTGTGTTTTGGCTACTCTGATGTACTTTCATCAATAATCCCTTATTTTGTAGCTAAAAATGAGCTTGGAAGAGTCTCCAACAAATTATAGAGCAAACCAAAGCAAGCACATGCAGAAACGCTCGTCGCCAGCAAGAGTACGCTCGTCCAGGACGTTTAGAGGGGACGCTCGTCCAGAAAAAGACAAGAAAGGACGCTCGTCCAAAAGAGAAGAGAGCACGCTCGCCAGAGAAGTGGACGTTCGTCCAGCAAAGAAACAAGTGGACGCTCGTCCTGAGATAAGTGGGCGCTCGTCCAAGCTAACGAAGAGGACGTTCGTCCCAGGCAGTGGACGCTCGTCCAGCCAGGCAGAAGTGGACGCTCGTCCAGCCAGGCAGAGGACGCTCGTCCAAGTTGCAGAGAGGACGCTCGTCCAGCCAGACACGAGGGACGCTCGTCCATGCAGAAGAAACGAGAGGACGCTCGTCCATGCAGAAGAGGACGCTCGTCCGAGGACGCTCGTCCCAGAAGCGGGCGCTCGTCCAAGATAAGAGGACGTTCGTCCAGCGAGATAAGAGGACGCTCGTCCAGCGAGACACGCAGAGGACGCTCGTCCACCCAGGACGCTCGTCAGTGGACGCTCGGCAGCGAGAAGTGGACGCTCGGCAGCGAGAAGTGGACGTTCGTCCACTTTCAGCTTCCAGAGAGTTTCACGCCCGGGCGTGAGAAATGGGGCGCCCGGGCGCGACTTTTCGCCAGATTTGAATATTTCCAGAGAGTCTCGCGCCCGGGCGCGACTGACAGAGGGCGCCCGGGCGCGTCTTTTACTGATGTGGCAGACAACTTATTTAACCCAGAAACGCGAAGGGTTAAGGGTCTTTGGTCATTTGGAGGCGCGATTTCACTGAGAGGAGAGCTTGGAGGGCTGCTAGGGTTCGTGGGAACACTCCCTTCTTCCTCTTGGGTTCTCCTTCTTCTTCCATCTTCCATGTTGTAAGCTTTAGGGTTCTCCATGGAAATGGAGAACCAAACCCATCTTGTTGGGATTATTTGTAGCCTTTGAATTCTTGTGTAATTGTTGAATGATTTGATTATATATATGCCTTTTCTATCAATTGCTAGTATTCTTGTTTCCAATCTTAAAGCTTGCATGTAATGGGAACGTTCATGGCTTGATTTTGGGGTTTTATGGATTATGGGAACGTAAGATGAAATCTTGAACTGAAATAAGAGTCCTTGTGGGTCATTGATTCTAGGAATGGAAGATGATTCACATGTTGTCTTAGATCCCAGCTCTTTAATGCGGGTTTTGCTTGTTAGATTGCCAAGGAATTGGGGTTTGATAAGGAAAACCTAGGCTCTTTCACCTAAGGAATTAGGGCTAGAGTGTTTTAGTGGATTGACTTTAGTAAATTGATAGAGAGGAGATAAAATTGGTTATACACAAGAGTGCATTGGTGAAAACTAGCCTTAGCAATGTCACTTCATTCCATTTCTAGTCTTTTCCATTTCCAAGTGTCTTCAATACCAAAGTCCAACCTTGTAATTATGTATGAATTTACATTCTTGCATTTGTTTTGTATATTGATGTTATGTTATTGAGTCTATATGAGTTGTTAATCGCACAATTCTCTAGTATTACGAGTCTCTTGGGAAAACGATACGCGGTCTTACCGGTTTATTACTTGAACGATTCGGTGCACTTGCCGAAATCGAGCCCAACAAGTATTTTTTGAGCTAACAAGTTTTTAGCGTCGTTGCTAAGGATTTGGGGATTAAACCCGAGTCCTAGCAACGGCTAACAAGTTAAATTGGGCATCATCAAGTTTTTGGCGCCGCTGCCGGGGATTCGTGTCAATACTAGACTTTTGTGAGGTTTCTAACTTATGTAGACTTGATTTTGTATATAGATCTAACTCTTTTGTTGTAAATAGATTTTTCTGTTTTGTTTAGGGCTAATTTGTGGCTTTAGCCTAGTTGTGTCTAAGTGTATGCAGGGGATGTTCATACAAGGAGGACTGCAGCCTCAAAAGCATCATGAAGACCCTGAGTTTGAAGGAAGTTTAGGACACAAGGAGACAACTAGCTTGAGCACTACAAGCTGCCCAAAATTCTCCCTTCATTGAAGATGCTCCAAGTGCTAAGTGAAAGATGAAGAAAGGGAGAAGGAAAAGAGAAAGACTAGTCACCACCACCCTTTGATGAGAGACAAAGAACTCAAGCCTAGCAAGCCAAAGTTGATCAAGAGGATTGAGCATTTGAAGATGTCAAGGTAGTGGAAGGGCTAAAAAGAAGAATTCAAGCTATGAGAGTTGATTTGGTGGCTAGAAAGTTGTTCAAGAAGAGTTGGTGGAAGGAGCACACCAACATCAACATTTGCACTTCATTGAGTAATCCGTCAAGCTAATGACGTTAAACAAGCGCTTTTGGGAGGCAACCCAGTTTTATTACCTATTTTACTTGTTTTTGTGTGATTTTTGTGTTATTTGCATTAGTAGCTTATGTTTTGCATGTTTGTGTAGTTTTGCATTGTTGTGATTTTTGAGTTTTGATGTTGTTTTTATGGTTTGTATAAGTATATTATGTTATTTGTAGCTTGTTTGGTGTGTAAGTGCATTGAATGAAGGTCTAGAACCAAAAATCACATGGTGAGTGGCCAATTTCGCAGAAATCTGCATTATGCAGAAAACTGATATGGCGCCCAAGCGCCCCCTGCTAAGGGGCGCCCGAGCGCGAGCTGCACCGAGGGCCATCCTGCACAAACTGACCGAGTGGCGCCCAAGCGCCCCCTGCTAAGGGGCGCCCGAGCGCGCGATGCACCAGTGGCGCCCAAGCGCCCCCTGCTGAGGGGCGCCCGAGCGCGAGCTGCACCAGGGGCGCCCAGCACCAAAAATTCTGGTTCTGCACTTTTTGTTTTTTCTTGATTTATGATGAGTTTCCCATTCTTTTGCACTCTTTCACACACTCCTTTTGTTGTGTTTTTTACCCTTTTTGTGTTGTTGTACCTTTGGGAAGCTTAATTCTAAGACTTCCCTCTTTGTTCATGTACTTTTGTCTTTGTTTGTTTTGCCTTTCATTGGTTTGTTTCTTTGTTTTCTTTTGCATCTTTCTTTTAGTTTGTTTTATGGATTCTTCTCTTCAGTTGTTGACTATGGGATACTAATTTTGCTTTGAGCTTTCTTGTTACAGGATAAGATCTTCCTTAGGAATTAAAGAGTTTAAAACCACCAGTGGCCAACCTTTGAGGCATGCGTGAGTTGAGCACCATATGAAATGAAGATTTTGCTGCTCGTGTAGCATGGCCTGGGGGCCAGGCCCCTACTGATGGGGGAGGTGGAGCAGTTGCGGAGTATAAGCTACTGTTGGAGGAAGATGTTGCAGATGAAAGTGAAGCTAGTGTCCTACACTGCTGGAGCTGCAAAGAGTCCATTTTAATTCGGTTTTTCAGTTTTAATTTCCAGTTCTTATTTGCTGTCAGTTTTTGAATTTGGATTTCTTTTTGACTTGCCTAGTGGATAGTTCTTGTGCAATTGGTCTGGTGATTTGAGTGAATCATTAGTTATGCTTGAATTGAATACAAATCTGTTGTGCTTGCTCTTTATCTATGAGAATTGTTTTGAAAATCTGATTGAGATTATGTGGTTGAGCTTGTTGAACTGAGATTGTGGTTGCTTGTATATGTTTAGATAGATGCTTGGTTTTAATTGTGATCAATATTCTTGGCATGATGTTTATCAAATTTTGGAACCTTGAGTAAACCTGTGAGATGTTGTGCCTCAGAGTTTATTGCTGAATGTTATTACTTTGGAATCACAGTTGATTTTGCCTAAGTTTCTCTATTTGAACTAGTTACTTGCATGTTACAAATGATCAAGGCCATCTTGTTCTTCCACCTCTTCTACATTTTGAGCCTAAAAGCCAATGTATAACCTTTGAACCTTAAAGAAAACTTTCTCATTCCTGAAACCTTAAGCCTATTGAAAAATCATTAACCTCCTTACCTTGAGTTGAGATGATCATATATATTAGAGTGAGGAGAATGGTCTAAGTTTGGGGGAGTTCTTCTTGTCAAAAGGGGAGCATTGAGAAAAACAATAAGTTGAGTTAAAAAGAAAGAAAAAGAAAAAAGAAGAAGAAGAAAGACAAAAAAATGAATTCAATAAAAAAAGAGTTGGGAAATAAGTTGAGAGTGGTTTATTCAATTTTGGAGAAAAAGAGATACTATGCTATATCATGAATTAAATTGTTTGGTCTCTTATCTCAAGGTGCTTTGTTGTCCAGAAAAACCAATTTTTCTTCTTAGCCCAGCCACAATACAAGCCAATCAAAGTCCTTGTGATGTAACTTGCTTGTAAATGTGTTTGAAATTGTTGAAATGAAAGGCAAAGTTGATTTGTGTAACATTGTGATATTTGAGAGTTAGACACACATCCTTATACACCATTGTGCTTGAGTGAAACACTTTCTTTGGTGAGGATTGGTTCCATGCACTCATTGAAAACAACTTGCCATGTTTGTTGATCTATCATTTGCATCTGTCATGTGATTTTGAACTGTGAGCACCATGATTGAAGTTTAGCTTGCTAAGACTATATGGTCTCTTGAATGTGTTTTCTAAGTTGAGCAAGCATGATTGATTTTGTTTATTTGATTGAAACTATGCTTGAATTGCTAGACCATTGTGATTGAATTGTCTGCTAGGAGAAGTACTTTTGCTTGAGGACAAGCAAAGTTGTAAGTTTGGGGGTATTTGATAATGCTAAATTTTACCATATTTTAAGCATCATTTTAGTAGCAAAATCAACTCCTTTCTAACTTATAACTTGCTTAATCCTCTTGTTTTGTCTTGTTTTCTATATATTTGTGTTTTGGCTACTCTGATGTACTTTCATCAATAATCCCTTATTTTGTAGCTAAAAATGAGCTTGGAAGAGTCTCCAACAAATTATAGAGCAAACCAAAGCAAGCACATGCAGAAACGCTCGTCGCCAGCAAGAGTACGCTCGTCCAGGACGTTTAGAGGGGACGCTCGTCCAGAAAAAGAAAAGAAAGGACGCTCGTCCAAAAGAGAAGAGAGCACGCTCGCCAGAGAAGTGGACGTTCGTCCAGCAAAGAAACAAGTGGACGCTCGTCCTGAGATAAGTGGGCGCTCGTCCAAGCTAACGAAGAGGACGTTCGTCCCAGGCAGTGGACGCTCGTCCAGCCAGGCAGAAGTGGACGCTCGTCCAGCCAGGCAGAGGACGCTCGTCCAAGTTGCAGAGAGGACGCTCGTCCAGCCAGACACGAGGGACGCTCGTCCATGCAGAAGAAACGAGAGGACGCTCGTCCATGCAGAAGAGGACGCTCGTCCGAGGACGCTCGTCCCAGAAGCGGGCGCTCGTCCAAGATAAGAGGACGTTCGTCCAGCGAGATAAGAGGACGCTCGTCCAGCGAGACACGCAGAGGACGCTCGTCCACCCAGGACGCTCGTCAGTGGACGCTCGGCAGCGAGAAGTGGACGTTCGTCCACTTTCAGCTTCCAGAGAGTTTCACGCCCGGGCGTGAGAAATGGGGCGCCCGGGCGCGACTTTTCGCCAGATTTGAATATTTCCAGAGAGTCTCGCGCCCGGGCGCGACTGACAGAGGGCGCCCGGGCGCGACTTTTACTGATGTGGCAGACAACTTATTTAACCCAGAAACGCGAAGGGTTAAGGGTCTTTGGTCATTTGGAGGCGCGATTTCACTGAGAGGAGAGCTTGGAGGGCTGCTAGGGTTCGTGGGAACACTCCCTTCTTCCTCTTGGGTTCTCCTTCTTCTTCCATCTTCCATGTTGTAAGCTTTAGGGTTCTCCATGGAAATGGAGAACCAAACCCATCTTGTTGGGATTATTTGTAGCCTTTGAATTCTTGTGTAATTGTTGAATGATTTGATTATATATATGCCTTTTCTATCAATTGCTAGTATTCTTGTTTCCAATCTTAAAGCTTGCATGTAATGGGAACGTTCATGGCTTGATTTTGGGGTTTTATGGATTATGGGAACGTAAGATGAAATCTTGAACTGAAATAAGAGTCCTTGTGGGTCATTGATTCTAGGAATGGAAGATGATTCACATGTTGTCTTAGATCCCAGCTCTTTAATGCGGGTTTTGCTTGTTAGATTGCCAAGGAATTGGGGTTTGATAAGGAAAACCTAGGCTCTTTCACCTAAGGAATTAGGGCTAGAGTGTTTTAGTGGATTGACTTTAGTAAATTGATAGAGAGGAGATAAAATTGGTTATACACAAGAGTGCATTGGTGAAAACTAGCCTTAGCAATGTCACTTCATTCCATTTCTAGTCTTTTCCATTTCCAAGTGTCTTCAATACCAAAGTCCAACCTTGTAATTATGTATGAATTTACATTCTTGCATTTGTTTTGTATATTGATGTTATGTTATTGAGTCTATATGAGTTGTTAATCGCACAATTCTCTAGTATTACGAGTCTCTTGGGAAAACGATACGCGGTCTTACCGGTTTATTACTTGAACGATTCGGTGCACTTGCCGAAATCGAGCCCAACAAGTATTTTTTGAGCTAACAAGTTTTTAGCGTCGTTGCTAAGGATTTGGGGATTAAACCCGAGTCCTAGCAACGGCTAACAAGTTAAATTGGGCATCATCAAGTTTTTGGCGCCGCTGCCGGGGATTCGTGTCAATACTAGACTTTTGTGAGGTTTCTAACTTATGTAGACTTGATTTTGTATATAGATCTAACTCTTTTGTTGTAAATAGATTTTTCTGTTTTGTTTAGGGCTAATTTGTGGCTTTAGCCTAGTTGTGTCTAAGTGTATGCAGGGGATGTTCATACAAGGAGGACTGCAGCCTCAAAAGCATCATGAAGACCCTGAGTTTGAAGGAAGTTTAGGACACAAGGAGACAACTAGCTTGAGCACTACAAGCTGCCCAAAATTCTCCCTTCATTGAAGATGCTCCAAGTGCTAAGTGAAAGATGAAGAAAGGGAGAAGGAAAAGAGAAAGACTAGTCACCACCACCCTTTGATGAGAGACAAAGAACTCAAGCCTAGCAAGCCAAAGTTGATCAAGAGGATTGAGCATTTGAAGATGTCAAGGTAGTGGAAGGGCTAAAAAGAAGAATTCAAGCTATGAGAGTTGATTTGGTGGCTAGAAAGTTGTTCAAGAAGAGTTGGTGGAAGGAGCACACCAACATCAACATTTGCACTTCATTGAGTAATCCGTCAAGCTAATGACGTTAAACAAGCGCTTTTGGGAGGCAACCCAGTTTTATTACCTATTTTACTTGTTTTTGTGTGATTTTTGTGTTATTTGCATTAGTAGCTTATGTTTTGCATGTTTGTGTAGTTTTGCATTGTTGTGATTTTTGAGTTTTGATGTTGTTTTTATGGTTTGTATAAGTATATTATGTTATTTGTAGCTTGTTTGGTGTGTAAGTGCATTGAATGAAGGTCTAGAACCAAAAATCACATGGTGAGTGGCCAATTTCGCAGAAATCTGCATTATGCAGAAAACTGATATGGCGCCCAAGCGCCCCCTGCTAAGGGGCGCCCGTGCACAATACACAATGCCTGGTACACCACAACAAAATGATGTATCAGAAAGGAGGAATCGTACTTTTATGGATATGGTTAGGAGTAGGTTAAGTCATAGTAATATTCCTTTATCTTTGTGGATGTATTCATTAAAGACTGTTGTATACCTACTTAACAGGGTTCCTAGCAAAGCAGTTTCTAAAACTCCTTATGAACTATGGACTGGAAGGAAACCTAGTTTAAGACATCTTCATGTTTGGGGTTGTCCGGCAGAGGTAAGGTTATATAATCCACATGAAAATAAGCTTGATGCAAGAACCATTAGTGGTTACTTCATCGGTTGTCCTGAAAAATCAAAGGGATATAGATTTTATTGCCCTAACCATAGTACAAGAATAGTTGAGTCTGGAAATGCTTGGTTCACTGAAAATGGTCAATTTAGTGGGAGTGAGGAATCACAAATAGTGGACATTCAAGAGCATACTGATAGTGTTTCTACATCTAATGTCTCTTCTGAAGTTGTTATCCCTCTTGTTGTATCACAGTCACACAACAAGCAGAGACAACAAGTTAATGTTCCAATCCCACAAAATGAACATATAAATGTTGAGCCAATTGACAATGAGCAAGTCACAAATGAGCAAGTCATAAATGAGCAATTGATAGAGGAACCACAAGAAGCAGCATTAAGAAGGTCTGTAAGGGGAAAAGACCTGTTATTTCGAATGATTATGTGGTTTACTCTGTTGAACATGAATGTGACTTAAGCATTTATGAGGATCCAGTCTCTTTCAAACAAGCCATGGAAAGTAATAATTCAGAGAATTGGTTGAATGCTATGAAAGAAGAATTGAAATCAATGGATGACAATAAAGTATAAGATCTAGTTGAATTGCCTAAAGGTTCAAAAAGAGTCGGTTGTAAATGGGTCTTTAAGACTAAACATGACTCAAAAGGCAATATTGAAAGGTATAAAGCTAGATTAGTCGACAAAGGTTTCACTCAAAAAGATGGCATTGACTACAAAGACCTTCTCTCCTATTTCTAAGAAGGAATCTTTGAGAATTGTTTTGGCTTTGGTGGCTCATTATGATTTAGAGCTTCACCAAATGGATGTAAAGACCGTTTTTTGAATGGTGACTTAGAAGAGGAAGTTTATATAGACCAACCAAAAGGTTTCACAATAACAGGAAAAAAAATTTGGTGTGTAAATTGAATAAATCAATATATGGACTGAAACAAGCTTCCCGACAATGGTATCTAAAATTTAATGATACCATAACTTCATATGGTTTTGTTGAGAACATTGTTGACTGGTGTATATACATAAAGATCAGTGGGAGTAAGTTTGTTATTTTGGTTCTATATGTTGACGACATTCTTCTTGCTGCTAATAATATTGGTATGTTACATGATGTAAAGAAGTTTATCTCTAGCAACTCTGAAATGAAAGATATGAATGAGGCATCTTATGTGATAGGAATAGAAATATTCCGTGATAGATCACAAGGATTGTTAAGTTTGTCTCAAAAAGGCTATATTAACAAAGTGTTAGAGAGATTCAGAATGGAAAAATGCTCTCTTGGAGTAGTTCTAATTCAAAAAGGGGACAAGTTTAGTCAAATGCAATGTCCCAAGAATGATTTGGAACGAAAGGTCACAGAGTCCATTCCTTATGCGTTAGTGGTTGGGAGTTTGATGTATGCTTAAACTTGTACTCGGCCAGATATCAGTTTTGCTATTGGATTGTTAGGCGGATATCAAAGTAATCCCGGAATGGATCACTGGAAAGCTGCAAAGAAAGTTCTTAAGTACTTAAAAGGTACCAAAGAATACATGCTCACCTACAAAAGGTCAGATCATCTTGAGTTGATTGGCTACTCGGATTCAGACTATGTTGGATGTATGGATTCAAGAAAATCCACATTTGGGTATGTTTATCTATTAGCTGGAGGAGCAATTTCTTGGAAAATTGCAAAACAATTAGTCATTTCTACTTCCATCATGGAGGCTAAATTTGTGGCATGCTTTGAGGCCACATTATTGTGATAATTTCGCAGCCGTCTTAATCTTGTCGTTCATGACTTTTGCCCGCTATGATCCAATCCACGACACATACACATAGATCTCCACACTGATAAGATATTATCCGCTTTGGGCCAAACCCTCACAGATTTGCTTTTAGTACCACTCCAGAAGGTCTCTTACCAATGAAGATATCTCATGTGTATATAAATTCATGTTCATCTCTTATTTTGTTGGATGTGGGACTTTGTTTGTACACTGAATGACATTCGAAGTCTTTAAAGATAAATTCTGACAATTACATGGTGGAGTGGATTCTTCTCATTATCATAATCATAAAATATAAATTAATCTGTATAAATATGTTTGCAAGAGAAAGATAAGAAAATTAACTTTTATAATTTAAAAAATTGAAAAGCTTAATTAATAATTTAATTTTTATATTTAGATTTGAAATTCACTTTAATTTTTATATTTTTATTTTACTAAATTGAGTTTTCATATTTGATAAATAAAGTTAATTTGTTCAATTTTATTAAATCGGTGTTAACACTATTTTAAAATATCACCTGTCCAATTATTTTGTTTTTTTGTTTTTATTTTCTTTTACTTTCCTCCACTCACCACTTCCAACTACCTTCTTCCATCTCCTAGTATCTTCCTCCACCTTCTTTTCATTAGTTTCGTTAATTCCTACTAAATATTCATTTTTTTACATTTAGAGAATAAAACACTACCACATCAAAAGTAATCCTATTTATGCACTTTCAAAAACCAAATTCTCACTAAAACAAAGCAGAGCAAGACAAGTTTTTTAGTTTTAATTTTCTTAATTACACTTAATGATTTAGAATCTCAATTTTGTTTTCTTGACTATATCAAATGGAAAAAGGTGGTGGAAGATGAAAAGAAGTGGATGAAGGTGGAGTGTGAAAAAAAAAACCTAAGGATTCCTAAGTGAAATAAGAGAATTTAAAGAAAGTAACAAAATTAACCTTTTTAATAGATATTCATACTTTTAATTGAATTAAAAAAATAGAAACAAAAAAAAATCATAAGTCTAAGAATCCAATTACTAATTAAGTCATATTTAAATAATTATGTGAAAACTTTTCATTAATTTATATATAAATTTATTTTGACTTATAAAAAATGTAAGTTTTTCTCCTTTTCTAAAAATCCTTATAAAAAATGTCTATAAATAAATATTTAATTTATAAAAATATAATAGAATTATGTTGAGTTGTCGTAATGTCTTACTAACATGTTTGTTTTTGTCAATTTTGTGATTATATATAGAGTTTCATTAACATCTTGTAATTTAATAAAATCTTATTAGAAGTAAAAAATATAATTTTTTTTAAAGGTGATTTGTTAACAAAACTTGTTTACGAAATAATTTGTTAATAAACACTAAAAAATGAAAGAACTTTTTGCTTGTATTCTTCGCAAATATTACTCATATATTAGTTGGTACAATTAATATAAAATTAATATAAGCATACCTACAGTTTAGTAAATATAATATACTACAAATTTATTATACTATTTCCTTATGTTTTCAAAGATTAGATTATTGCATTATGAATAAGATAAATATATGTTTCGATAATAGTGTGAAATAAATGGTATCAGCTGCAATGTTATAAAAGTATGAGAATTCTCAGTTACATCTTTAAGTAACTGTTTCTAGATGTCTTTGGGAATATTAGTGCATCATAGTGTGAAAAAAATGCACATCACACATTACTAGATACCATCAAATTTCCAGAATTGACATCATTCTCTTGATGTCCATCTATATTCCATAATGCATAATTTCAAACAGAATTGAAAGTAAGACTGACCTTGCCATCTGCAGTGAATCCTTTAAGAAACTTCATCAGAAGAAATCCTTGCATAAGGACCAAAATTATGAAAGCAAGAATCCAATTAGCAGTGAATGATAAAACTAGACTAGCTATCATTGTTGATAAGTTTTGCACAATCAGGGCTAATGTGTCACCAACTACACTCTTCACTGTTCAAGCATCACTAGACACTTATTTTTCATCATAAATTAAAACATTCAAATATTCATTTATTCCATAAAAAACTGTTCCATCACTAAAATTTATTCCAAAAAGAAAACATTAAAAAAAATTACTCAAAAAATACATTTTAAAGAGAAGTAAAAAAACATTTGAGGAACCAATCCATCAACCTGCCCTTTGATAAGATATATTACAAATTCTAACCCGTTTAGTCAGCCGGTCTAACCCGTTTTAAACCTACCAAACAGGTTAAATTATCCATATACTCACATTAATATTTATACTCGCTAGTGAGTGGCGTCGACACTAATGGTTAACAAAAACAATGAACAAAATCAATAAAACTGAGCGCAAAAAGAGATGTTGGGAAGATGAGATAAAATTAGGTTGTGCGTATAATTTTACTTATAAATTATTTTTATTTGATTTTTACATATCCATGGGAGTGCATAAAAAAATATTCAAGGAGGGTAAAAAACAATTGTCTTTTTTCAAATATTTTAAAGTTCATATCATGAATTGGGCTTACTAATCAACCCACCCGTTGGCCCACGGTTTTAAACGTTGAATAAGTTAACATCTAGATACAAGTGGTGGTAATTAAAATATGCTATTGTGAATACTTCAAAACAAAGTCATTCTCTAAATATATTAAAATATACTATTATTGATTTCATAGGACAATTCAACACAAATAACTACAATAAATACTAATAACTTCATTCTATAAACTAAATATTTAACATACATTATTACGCGTAATCTTTTTTTTAAGTTTCACTTTTTACTAGTAATTTTTTATGTTAATAAATTTTAACATTTGCATGATTTATTTTCTGATGATATATAGTATTTTAAAGCATAAAAAGAGAGAGTTTTGTTCTTCTCTTCACATGTGACAAAACAAAAGCAATTTAAGGAGAAGAAAAGGCAAAGGAAAAACCATAATAACAAAATAATGGGACATAGTAATTAATTCTAGAGGACATGCTCATGATGAAAAGAAGATGGGGAGAAAGAAACAACAATAATAAAGGAAGTGTGAATAAAGCATATAGGGTTCAACGTCCTATAAAATCCAATTGTAGGACAATTTGGCACTATCCAAAACCCTCAAATAGCTTCATCAAGGATGAGAAAGCGATGTATGAATTGTATAATATCATGTTATCATGCAAGATGTCACCTTTCGGCACCCAAAGAACCCTAATTCAAAAAGAATACAAAAACTATAAACTACCCAACAAATGCTTGCAAGTACTTCACCAACAACAACTACCCAATAACCCTAGTCACACACAAATGTGATGTTGAGGTTAAAAAATTAAACTTTACGACATTTACATGTGTAAGAATTTGCGGTTTTATTTGATCGATTTTCTTGTACTTTTTTTTCTTTTTTACTTTAATCTATTTTTTCTCTCAATTATTGGAGACAAACTTAGAAAAACAAGGAATGAAAAATAATATAAAAGAATTTGCCTTTTTGCTGTCTAAAACATTTCTTTCTCTGCCATCTCTTTCGTTTTCCTATTGGGGTCATCGTCACCTCAGGGTGTTTTCTTGGACGGTGCTACCGATGACGTGGCGAACCCTCGCGGCATGCCTTAAGGACATGAGGGTCATTTCATGGAAAAGGAGCAAGGGTATACAACGCTCTGAAACGAAAAGGGAGTCTTAAAATGGGAACGAGTGCAGGCGATCCCGTACTCTCATCTCTTTGAACTTGACTACAGCTGAAACAAAAATTTGTCTCGAACAGCTTTCGGATTTTTCAAACCCACCCATCACTTTCTCTCTCTAATAACGTTCTCTTTCTCTCTGTGGAGAGATTCAATATCGGAGCTTTTGATTAGAAATTTTGAGAGTCAGCTTTGTTAAGAGGTCTTGGAAGGTGAGGTGCTATTTCTTCTCTTTTTTTTTTTGCTTTTCTTTTGTGAATTTCGCTTGGGATTTAGTGAAGGTGAAAGCTTTGATGGTTTTGCGATTTTGGGTTTTGTTGGATTGTTTGGAGAGGCCGGTTTCGGTTTTTCGTTTGTTTTTGTCGTTCGTCGCTTTTTTGCTTCGTTGGCTGTTGTTTCAATTCATGCTCTGTTTGCGGCATTTTATGATATTTTTCTGTCGTTTTCGGGTCGTTTTGACCTACTTCAGGGCCTTTTTAATTGCAATGTTATCCACTCTGCCGTGTAGTTTGGACAAAATTCTATTCATGTTTTGGTGAATAAATTTTCAATAATTGTGGTCTTTTTTTTTTATTCTGAAGGGGGTTGTTTGGACTGGAAAACCCTTTGAAAAAAAAAATAGATTGTGGAATTTTAAATGTTTTGTTAGTATTTTTTTGCATGTAAAGTTTGTATTGTCTGAAATCTTTGCTTTCTTTTTGGAGGCCTATTTGCACTGCAGAAAGGTCCTTGACTCCTCAATTTATTATGGTTTTGTGAATGGGCTCTTAACACACATTGTGTAATATTCTTGATTTTTTGGTTTTGTTTATACTTATGCATTGAGGGGGTTGTAGTGTGGATACAAGTTGGTTGTTGATTGAAGAGTATGTTGTTTTTTGAATGTTCTTATTCGATGGAGCGGGGAGGTATTCTGGAATCTTGTAGGCTGTTGGAGTTTAATCCAGAATAAGTTATTGATAGTGACAGTTCAAAACTCAAGTATTTTTTGAGAGAGAATCTTACTGTTTCAATATATCCAAGTGCCGGTTGTATTAGTGATTTTAGGGTTCTATCATGTCTCTTGATTCTTGACACTGCACAAAAATAAGTTTTTACTTTTTCCATTTGGTTGGAGAATGATCCTGTGTCCATCACAAAGTCACTGTGATCGATTTTGGCATATGGAGTTTTGCTCCTTTAACTTGGTTTTGTAGTGGTCTTCTTTTGTCTGTGTGACTAGAAATTCTTCTAATATGGAGTTCTGTATATTTGTCTTTTATAATTTACCAGTTCATGATGATGATTGTTTATAATTTTAATATCTTTCTACTAGTTGTTTGCAACAGGTTGGCTTCAAACTACTTAATATTTATTATAAGATACAATGGTAGCGAAAATTCGGCAAAGTGCTACTGAGTCTCCTAATCCAAAACCTGAGGTTGGAGAGATTGACACCAGCCCACCTTTTCAGTCTGTTAAAGATGCTGTCTCTCTATTTGGTGAAGGTGCTTTCTCGGGTGAAAAACCAATTATTAAGAAGGCAAAACCTTATTCTGCTGAGGTAATTGTCGTTTTGTACTAGTATGTGTTCTCTACCACAACCATGTTACACCGGAAGTTTCACGATGTAGCATAAACATTTTATAACTCTTTAATTGATAAAAAGAGAAAAAAAAAAGCTTTATGACAGATTGACTATATGCATTTGATGGAGCAGATACTTACCCAGTTTGCTTAATAAAAGTTTTACTCTATTTTATCGTCCTGAGTTTCTCTCCATTGTGCCAGGAGGCACTTCACTGTATAACAATGCCAGACTAGTTGTCCTTATTATATTAGGACTTGCAAGATGCAGTCTCAATTTTATTGAGCAACTCTGGAAATTTTCTGTGCGGTGATAAAACTAGAACGTAAAAAGTCATAGAACCTAGGGAAACCTTTATGACCAGAGGCCCCAAAACCATACTCATATCATGCTTAACACTCTATTTCTTACCCTTACGCACAGACGCATCCTCAAATCCTTCATCTCCTTCTATCAGTTCCTCATTATTCTGTAATGCTTTGGCTTGATAGAATGAACATTGTGAATGTGTAAACGATCACTTTGGTCCCTAAATTTGTAGGGTGCAGTAACATTAGTCCCTGGACTGAATGAAATTAGAAGAAAGTTATTGAAAGTGTAATCGGCAATCAAATTTGTTCAAAATTCAAAAAGTTGTGCTATTAAAGTGATAATATTAAATATATTTAAGGACTAAAACGAACTTAAATAGTTAAATTTAGGGTCTTAGTTAACATCCCAATGACGTATTAAACATTTTCTTTCAGGACTAAGTATGGAAGTTCCTACCACTTTCAGGGACTGAGGTGGTTGTTTACCCCATTCTCAATACTCTTCATGGTGTCATCCTTATGGTCATTGGGGTCTAACAGTAGACTTTCAAAATCTAGAATATATAAGTCATTGGATTTCCCCTTTTCTCATTACTTTTTCCCCTGAAAAATGAAGACCCTGTGCTTCGTTTTACAAATTGATCCTTTTGTTTTGAGAGTGCTAATACCTTTTGGTTTTAACTGCTTTGAGTTTCCTGATAGCATTTTCAATAGTTTTAGATTTTATTAAAACTATTATAATTCTCAGCTTGACTACATAAATGGTTTGGAGAATAATTCAGGTTCCTAAAATGGTCTTTTTCTACTCAAAATTGTGTGCACGTGTGGGAATCGCAAACAAGAATTACAGGTGTCTCAGCAGTGTTAATTATATTAAAATTACATTGTTATAAGTTGTTTTTGTTCAGTTTTCTTAAAGATCTGAATACAGGAAGATTTTTGTGTTCATCTTTTAAGAAGGAATCTCTTGTGCACGCATGAATTGGCACAAGTTTCAACATACTCAAGGGCAACATTACATTCTCCATAAAACATTATGCAAATCTATATCCACCATTTTATATAATCAATTACAATAGTAATCTGTTTTAATTGTACACCACTTTGTTCTAGTAACACCAGCTGATCTAACTTCTGACCACTAGATTAGGTTATCCATTAATAATTTTATATTTTCTTCTATCAAGATAGATTTCATTGTACTCTGTCTTTTTCAATTTGCAATTTACAAGTTTGTTCTTTCACTAGAGAGTATTGGCCAAGGAGACACAACTACATGTAGCCCAAAAAGAGCTGAACAAGTTAAGGGAACAGGTAAAGAATGCTGAAACTACCAAGGTTCAAGCTCTTGTGGAGCTTGAAAGGGCGAAAAGAACAGTTGAGGATCTGACACAGAAGATGAAAGTTATTGGTGATTCTAGGGAGTTAGCGATCAAGACAACCGAAGCTGCAAAGAGTCAGGCAAAACAACTTGCAGAAGAAAAGTATGGTATCCCTGACGTAACAGGTGGTGCTTGGAAGGAAGAATTAGATTCTGCAGTAAAAAGGTACGCATCTGTCATGACAGAACTTGATGCAGCAAAGCAAGTATTGAGCAAGACTCGACAAGAGTATGATTCATCCTTGGATGCAAAAAAGTCTGCTTTCAAGCGAGCAGCAGAAGCTGAAGATGGATTGAAGGAAAACACCGAAAGAGCATCTGAGCTTTCTAAAGAAATTTCATCTGTAAAGGAATCAATTGAGCAAGCAAAGCTTGCATCTATTGTGGCACAGCAACAGCAAGCAATGATTTTGGCTGAGAAAGATGTTCTAAGACAATCGTATAAAGCTACCCTGGAACAATCTGAAAAGCAATTGCTTGCTTTAAAGAAGGAATTCAGTCCTGAGCTTTCCAAGAATCTTGAAATGCAGCTGGAGGAGAGAATGAGTGAAATTGGGGCTCTTCAAAAGGAAATGGAAAATAAAAGGATGTCGGACTTGGACTCTGTTAAAAGTGTCACTTTGGAGCTTGATGATGCTAAGGAGTCACTGCAGAAAGTAGCAGATGAAGAAAGCTCTCTTAAAAGCTTAGTGGAATCTCTCAAGGTGGAACTGGAGAATGTAAAGAAAGAACTTTCTGAGTTGAAGGAGAAGGAATCTGAAACTGAATCCATTGTTGGGAATCTGCACGTCAAGCTCCGCAAAAGCAAGTCCGAGCTTGAAGCCTGCATGTCAGAAGAATCTAAAGTTAGAGGTGTATCTGAGGAAATGATCTTGACACTTAGCCAGCTGACATCTGAAACTGAAAATGCAAGGCGGGAAGCAGAAGATATGAAGAAAAAAACAGAAGAATTGAAGAAGGAAGCTGAAGTTACTGGACTTGCATTAGCAGAAGCAGAGAGAAAGCTTAAAGTGGCACTGGAAGAAGCAGAAGCAGCAAAAGCAGCCGAGAAAAGAGCTCTTGACCAGATTACAGTGTTAACTGAAAGAACTACTGCTGCTCGTGCATCCACATCTGAATCTGATGCTGTGATTACAATCTCAAAAGATGAGTTTGATTCACTAAGCCATAAAGTTGAGGAGTCTGACAAATTAGCAGACATGAAAGTGGCTGCTGCCATGGCACAGGTTGAAGCTGTGAAGGCTAGTGAAAATGAGGCTCTCAAAAAGTTAGAGACAACTCAGAAGGAAATTGAGGATATAAAGACTGCAACACAAGAGGCCCTGAAAAAGGCCGAAATGGCTGAAGCAGCAAAAAGGGCAGTGGAGAGTGAGCTCCGAAGATGGCGTGAGAGGGAGCAAAAGAAGGCTGCAGAAGCTGCATCCCGAATTTTGGCTGAGACACAGGTGTCAACAGAATCATCACCTCAGCACTACAGGATTCAAAAGCAGAATCATCCTCATACAACTGCAGAGGTGAGGAAGTTTGAAAAGGAGAAGGTTTCAGTTTCAAAAAAAGCCCTCTTGCCTAATATTAGCGGCATCTTCCATAGGAAGAAAAACCAGGTTGAGGGTGGCTCTCCTTCTTATCTGCCTGGTGAGAACCCTCTATGAAATATGTAATGTGCAGCAGTTTGTGCAGCTCTTGAATTTGAGAGAAACATTTATTTGTGTGTAGTTGAGGAATTTGATCAGATTTTGTTGTTGTAGTCTGTTTGAAGGAAAGGATTGTGTAGTGTTTATAGTTTGGTGATAACTTTGGAGATGCATAATGTAAATGGGACCAAAGTAAGATTAAAATCTATTGCTTTTTTTCTTCTGTTAATACTAAGCTTTCATGTCTGGTAGTTTGAACTATATTTGAAGTAAAGTATTGTGTAATGTGAATAGTTTGGTTACCATTCTAGGAAATGCATAATGCAAATACTTAATTTCATTTTGGTTCATAAGAAAAACTTTTTAAATGTGTCTCTGTGCATACTAAAATACAATGTCAAGGTAGTGAAAAGATACAACACGAAAATCATGGTGAATTTAATGCACTCTTCAATTTTCCATAAGGAGTAAAACTTCAACAGCATCACCTTCTCTAACTTGTCATAAATAACTCAAACTACAAAGCAAAGCTACTTCTGACCTAACCTTTTTCCATTTATAGGCAACCTGCACCACTTAGCATTAACTACTCAATTTTGTATATAACACATCAATTTTCTTTAATTTCTCTACCACACTCTACGAAGATGTCACCCTCTTTGTAAATGGAGTAATTAGACCACCCACTGCCACAAAGTCTTGAGAAAAAGTTGTATCATCCTAATCAAAATCTAAGAAACTAAAGGGTGTTTTATGATCACTTTTTTTTTTATTAGATCATTTCCATTATTGTAAGTAATAATAGAATAGAAGTTGAACCACATAAATTCTTATGTCTTGTACTATTTTATTATGGTTTAGTTTTCCGTTTGTTTTCAAAGTCAGTCAATAAAAAAATCGATGTTAATATGGTTTATTAACATAGTTATTATAAATTTCAATAATTTAGCAAAACTAAAATATAAATAAAACATTTTTACAACATTTTTGCATGACAAATATAATATTATACAGATTCTATCTCTTAAAAACGATTAACGAAGTTACCAGGAAATTGTGCTTTAGTATCCAAATCATAGTTTGGACAAAAATAACTAAAGATACATTTTTTAGTTCAACTAAGATTTAATAAAGGTTTAAAAGCAACCTGTCCAATTTTTCTGAGTAATATGTTCAATTTATTGATTGATATATTGAATGTTTAGCTATAGGAATATTAAACCAGCAAGCTCTGATAATGAAAAATGCTTTATTAAAAACATAAAGTTTGCAATGATCTTGACATTTGGAAGAGATTATACATGTTCAACTAATATGAAAGTTAAAGATGTAAAATGTGAAGATCATTGTGACTGTGACATTTTATGGTGCCACCTTTATTATGCTTAAACAAACGACTGGAATATCTATATTAGATATTGTTATTTATCTTTTTATTATTCAATAATTATATTGAAATATATTATCCTTTAGTCTATCTATTTTAATTTGTTACATTTTCTTATTAATATCTCATTAATAAACATGTATGATAAATGAAAATAGAGATAACAATGCATATTAACTCACATCGTTTTGGTCCATCTCATATTTGCTCGTTCCAGATAAAAATTGCGAATTTATTTTATTGGCTCGTTCCACACAATGATTAGTTCACAGGTAAACAAAATCTTAAAGAAAAAAGACATTAATCTGCGCGAACTGAAGGTTATATAGGATGAACTTAAGTTAATAATTAAGTTAAAATACTTAATTTGTCTTGTATTTTTTATATAGTTAATCTATTCTGCATTGTCATCCTAAATGAAAATAAATAAAATATAATTTTACCTCCTAAAAGTTAATTTTTTTTTGTATAACACTAAAATGTATCAAATTCAATTTTGTTTAAAATTGTAATAAACAGTCGACTAACTTGACAAATAAAATTAAACATATAAAATACTCTTCACTTTAATCTCTCTAAAATATGTTTAATCATTTTGAAATACAATATTTCAATTTTTATCCCTTGAAATTGAAATTAAAAAAAGTTATTTACAATTGAAAATGTTTCAATCAATGAGTATTCAAAAATAGGACCAACTTTCTGTTTGTTAAAAGAATATAGAAATTCTTAAGACATATAGAAATGATATTGTAATATTCAAATTGTGATCAATTCAATGTCGCTTAAAGATTCGAATATTTTAATGTTAAAAGTTCAACGTACGAATTTCATTATTTCAAGTTATATTATTTCTCTAAAAATAGTTTTCTCCATAGCTTTCATTTCTCTCTAAGTGTTCTACCTGCTAGATCATTTGTTTAAAGATCAAAGGGTGTCAAAGTGATTATTGTGGCAAGATCTTTTAGTCTAACCAAACAGTTATTATAAATGAGTAAATTAGTTTCTACTCTTTTTCTTTAGTTTTCATGTTTTCTATTACATGTGAGCAGTTTTCCAAGCATGTGTCATCTAAGTTTTCCTTTAGATTCTCTACTGATCATTAGTTCTAATCACGTACCTTGATTATGATTTCATGGTTTGTAGGTATAGATAGAACTCTTTGAGTCGAGGAAACTCTTTAGGATCGTTCAGTCATTTAACCGGTAAGGGAAGCTAAATAACTCTTTTATATTATGTTAATGTTTTGACAATCTAAATTGGTACGTTAGATTTTAGCTTGTGGAGTTTTATTGTGTTGTGGTACTTGATATTGGAAGATTATTGCAATGAATGCTTGTTGTATATTGGCAATTTTGATCACTTGAGCTACTGTAATTGAGGTTGTAATTGGTTAAGAATTGTTGTTTAATCTTGAAGTAGTGGAAGGTGAAAATTTTGGCTAGTCTTGGGTCTAATTTGGGGTTTTAATATGTGATTTTCTTGAGGAGTGGTTTCAGAGAGAAACTTGATATTTGGGATTGGTTTTTAGGCCATTTAAGACTTGCGTAGCTTTTTAAGTTCAACAAATTCTGATGTGAATTGTTTAGAATCTGGTATAGGTTCTTAGATAACCAAAAAGATGATGTTGAATAAAGAAGTAGTAATTGAGTTCAATTATAGACATGTTTTATGTTAAATAAGGGGTTTTGATAAGTGAGATTTTGATATAAGGGTTGGATTGAGAATTGGGAATTGAGATTTAAAGTATGTTTTTAGGCTATTAAGGACTTGTTTAAAGGTTGAATTTACCAAATTGTGATAAGGAATGAGCATAATTGAATTACGGGCTTTGAAAGGGGTGTTTTAGTTTGAATGAGATAGAAATTTATAGAAGGACAATACTTATAGAGTTTAAATGGAGTCATAAGCACTTTGATGAGTTCAATTAAGGCCTGAAATACCAAATGGGAGGTGTAGTGTTGAATGTGGAAGTGTGGAAGTTAGAAAAAAATTTAAGGTTGGTAGGCTCAAATTTCGCAGAATTGTTATTCTGTAGTTTAGCTGAGCAAGTATATTCGTTGATCGAGTAAAAAAAATTTAGATGAGCGAATGTAGGCGTTGAGCGATCATAATCCATTGTCTTGTATTCAAATGTAGGCGTTGAGTGAGTTGAGTGAGTTCAGCTAGCAAAATCTGGTGGCTAAACGAGAATGACAAATTTTTAACTAAGTTTTCCTATATCTCTTGTGATGCTTTTAATGATTGTGATTGTGTGAATGATGAAACTATGATTTGTTTATAACATGATTTAGGCTTATTTTAAGTGGTTTAAATGGATTTAATGTATTGAATTGGAGGATTGTTTTGTTTGATGAATACTAAACATTGTATAAGTATTTTTGTATGGATTTAAGTATGAGGTGAAAAGGATTCCATAAGGTAGAAAAACCAGTTTTACAATGGACTATGGATGAAAATAGAATGACACAATATGATGTTAAGGCCAGAAATGTAATTTTATCTGCACTAACCCTTGATGATTTCTTCAAAGTTTATGTTTATGAAAGTGGTAAGGAAATGTGAGAATTTTTAAGAGTCACTTATGATAAAGTCACAGATGTGGTTAAGTTGACGTTGTTTGATTCAAACTCTACATCAAACTCTTCATGCTCAAACGATTCAAATGAGCAAGAAAATTTATGCTTAATGGCCAACAATGAATCATCTAGAAGCCAACACTTAAAGAAAAAGAAGGACAATCAAGGCTCATCATCAAGCTTCAAATGTTATAGATGTGGTGAAAGAGACCATATAAAACCCGATTGTTCAAACAACAAGAGAAATGAAGAAAGAAAGGAAAAGAAAAGTCACAAAAAGAAGAATGTCTACATTGCTTGGAATGATAATAACTCAAGTAGCTCAAGTGATTCTGTTGAAGAAGCAAACTTGTGTTTGAAAAATGAATTTAAAGATTTGAAAATTAAATATGAGAAAGCATTAGATGAGGAAGTTATTTTAAGAAATAAAATCTGTAATTTAGAAATGAAAGAGTCTGCAAATGTTGAAAATCCTGTTGAATGTCTTTCATGTAAGAGTCACATGCTTGATATTGATATTCTAGAAAATCTTCTTGAAGTGGCAACCTCAAATAATAATGTTGAAACACCTATATTTGTTAAAAAAAATTATAAAAACAAAAGTGTTCATAAAAAGAAGAATCAATTTAGAAGAACCCGTAGGGTATGGGTTGAAAAAGGAACTATTGTTATAGGAACCCAAATGTTGTCACATGTTTTTACTGTATGAGAAAGGGGCACACTTCTAACAAATGTAGAATTAAACATTTTGATGTTCCAAATGGAAAATATGCTTGGATTCCTAATATAAAGTAATTTGTCTCTAACCTCAAAGGATCCAAATGATATTATGGGGACCGACACTCTATTTTTTTTGTTTTGCAGGTTGAATTCTCAAAAGGAAAAGAAATCTCTATGGTATCCTGGTAATTTTTAAGAGTTTTGAAAATAATTTATGAATGTTAGATGTGTCTTAGGTTGAAAATTTGGCCTAAATTTGTGTTTTTCGGAAATTAACGTAAAAAATCGATTACCGAGAGATGATAATCGATTATCAAGGTCATTTTCATTCTAATGTACAAATTTAGCTCGCAAATAATCGATTATTTAAAGTGATAATCGATTATCTTAAGTTAAAACAAAAAAAAAAACTTTTTTTAAAATTTGTTTGGGGAATCTGTTTTTGATTTTAAGGAGAATATTACTTTTAGGGGAGTAATTTTTAATGAATTAAAAGGATCTAAATTCTTCTTGATTTAATTAATTTAGGGAGAAATTTTTTTATTGACATCTTCAACCTCTTGATTGTCCTCCAACCTCTTCTTTCTAAGTCTTAATTGTATTTCTTGATTAGAGTTGAATTTCCATTTTGTAATTCATGATGTATTTTGCTCTTTTATGTTATGAAAATTTAAATTTTATTCTGTTTTGAAAGAAATGCATCTATTCTTTTATTGAGGGGGAGAACCATTTGAGGGAGAATTTTTATTAATGATCTTTTTGCTTATGATAAAAATGGGAGAAATTTTTATTGACAAATTATGTCATTATCTTGTGATAAATGGTACCTATTTGAGGGGAATATATATGAGTTTGTTTGATATCTTGTTATTTATCTCTATTCTAGATCAATTAATCTTTTTCTCTTATGATATTTGAATTGCATCTGGTACTCAACAATTTTATAATATTTGAATTGCATTCTTTTATTGAGGGGGAACAACACTTAAGGGGGGGTCTTTATCTTTACTTTTTGCTTATGATAAAAAAGGGAGAGAAAACTTCTAACTAGTGTAGTTATTACTAACATATTGTATGTTTGTAAGTTTGAAGTCTGTGCAGAAACTCAAAGATGCTTTTAAACAAGAGATTTTTAATCATCATAAAAAAGGGGATATTGTTACCAATAAGGAGCATTGGTGTCTTGAACATATTATGGTTTTTGATGATGCTATAAGATGAAGAACTTGAAGACTTTTGTTGTACTTATTTTAAAAGCATTTTATAGAATTAATTGTATAGGAATTACTTTGTTGATGTAAGAACACTTAAAAGTTTTCTTGTTTAGAGAGTCTTTGCGTAGATAATCGATTATTTGGTATGATAATCGATTATCACGAGCCTGTTTGGAAAAGAGTTGCTCGCGCAAATAATCGATTATTGCTTAGGATAATCGATTATTCCACTCTGAGTGAGTATTGCCTAAGTTGCGCAAATAATCGACTATTCCTCAGATAATCGATTATCACTTTTTGAAAATCCCATAACAGACACAAATAATCAATTGTCACTTATGATAATAGATTATCACTAGCAGTTGGGAGATGTCTTTTCAGTTTCTGACCCTACACAAACCTGAGCTTATAAATAGAGGTCTTCACAGCTCTTAGAAAGTAACTTTTCATTTTGAGAACATTAGAGTTGTGTGCCTAAGGGAAGCTCTCTGTGAGTGAAAAGAGATCTATGTCATTTGAGAATACAGTGCGTCTGAGGAAGTTCTCAAGTGATACTTCTTGCTCTTGTCAAGTCTTGTGAATAGGAGAAGCTCGCGCTTTGTGTGTCAAAGGTCGGAGCGGTTCTCTTCAAGTTGGCAGAGTTGTTGCTTCCGGTTCGTTTGTCGAACGATTCATTTGTCGAAGGAAGTCTCTTCTAGTTCGTTCGTCGAAGGAAGGTTTTGCTGTTCTAAATTTCTATTCACTTTCATTGTATCTGTGAAACTGTTTTTAGTTAAATAATTAATCATTATTCATAGTGATTAATGACTGGACGTAGAATCTTTTGATTCGAACCAGGATAAAATTTCTGTGTTGATTTTCTTGAACTCTATACTCTCTACACTTTTAGCATACCAACTGTTTGATAAAAGTTCTCTAAGAAAATCAAGATTTTTAAACGGACTTTTTTATCTTATTTATTGATCGCTACACGCTTAACGCTCTTTGATCACTTTTTCTACTCCGCTGCGCGACTCACTAGTACCAACATTTTCACCACACGAGGCAGGTCCCTCATGAGTCTGACATCAATAGATATATCTGATGGTTGGAGTTTAAGGTTGATGAGATTATTTCGGTATTGCTATTGATCTATATTATGAATGTGATATTATTGTTTTAAAATATTTGTATGTTCTTTTGGTACTTTAACTTACCATTTTGTCTTTGTCTATTCGTATGTGTGTCTGTCTTCTCTAGTGAGCAAGAGTCAGATAGTGGCAGAATTGAAGCTTAGAGTAAGGTGTTTTGTTGTTCCCTCTTGATTTGTAAAGTTTATACTACACCAAAACGGTGTAGTATATCTTCTTGTAGTGAAGGACAATGTATATAGATATATCTTGCTATAACATAGTATTTTAAATAATTATAATATCAGTTATATCACTAGTACAAAAACAGCGTATAACGTCACGTGTTCAACGTCTAACCACTGAATAACCAACGTTAAAAATGAGTGGTGACATTTTTGTAAATAAATACAATTATTAAACGTCGTTTAGAATTGCAATTCGACGTAAAAGGATATAAAACGTCGAATGGCTTTTAAATTCGACGTCAAAAGGTTAGTGAATTCAATAAAAATCTGAACGGGAGATTGAAAATTCATTCACTTTTCTTAGTGCGCGATACCCTCTTCTCTTCTCAAACTTTTCTCGAACGAAGTTTGACGAGCATCACATGTAATATTTCTTTCATTTGATACAAATGCATATTAATTAATTAATTTATGTATGATTTTTGTTTGTTTTTCTCTCTCACTATGACGAAACTTTATTCCGACGAACCCACCTTTGGAAGGTTAGTTTTTGTTTTGAAGAACTTATTTGTTGAACTTGTTTGTTATTTTTTTTGTTGAACTTGTTTGTTGTTGTTGTTTAGTTGAACTTGTTTGCTGTTGTATTTTGATTGAACTTGTTTGTTGTTGGTTATTATTGTTTGGTGTTGATACTACACTACACGTTCATAGTTCATGCTTTATAAAATACCAAAAACTGAAATTTGTTGTTTTTTTGTTTTTCAGGTCTCGTAGAATTGTAAAAAATTATCACAATTAATTAAAAAAACAAAAAAAATTGATTAACGTCGAATATTGACAAAATTCGACATTAAGTTAACGTCGTATATTAACAAGTTAACGTCGAATTTTTTAAATTCGACGTAAATTTAACGTCTCCTGATATGGCGTCGTTCGTGAATTGTCTTTAGAAGTCCAAAATATTTGACGTTGTAAGCGATTTGAATAAATTGATATTATGTTTTATTAAAAATGTAATATATCCTATAATAGTTAAATATCATGAAAATGGGAATATTTAAGACATTTTTCCAACCTAATAGAAATACTTTGATGCATTCTAAATTTACACGACAACAAAGTAAACAAAACTTTTTAGGGATAAAAACATGTCATAAATGTTTTTAATACTTCTAACTTTTTTTCATTGAATAGCTTACTTATTAAAAAGAGTAAGTAACTAAGATCAAATTAGACACGTTTTACTTTTATAGGGATAAAAAGATCATTATATTTTGGGTTAAATATGTTTTTAGTCCCTAAACTATTGGTCGTTTCTGGTTTTAGTCCCTCTTTCAAAATAAGGTACAATTTTGTCCTCATTCTTTTCGAAACTTTGGTTTTAGTCCTCGAAAACTAAAGCCGTTAAAAATGAGCTGATGTGTCTAATGTCTTTGTCCACTTGTAATTGCTTTTTTGCTGACGTGTGTTAAATGATATGGGGATGGAATTGATTCCTCTTTAATCTGGAATGAAATTGGTACTCAAAATCAGTTATGGTTCGTGTTGGTGTTGTTGTTCTTTCTTTGGGTTTGGTTCGTGGTTCATCTACGCGTGTATTTTCGTGGTTCATGTGTTCGTTCTTTGCGTTTGGTTCGTGAAAGAAAGGGATTTCTTTATGGTTCGTTGAGGTGGTTCGTTGAAGAAGAAAGGCGATTCTCTGTGGTTCGTTGAGCAAGGTAATTTTTTAGTTTAAGTTTAATTTGTTTTCTTTATGATTCGTTGAACAAGAAAAGTAATTGTGTGTGTAATGGGCATTCCGCTGTGCATTGTCAGTCTAATGTGGGAAGTTTTCATTTGACCTTGTAGGAAAAATGGTTTTTGATGTGTGTTTGTATCATATGGGGAAGTTCATGAAGAACAAGGGTCTAGAATATGTGGGAGGAGAGATACATGTTATTAGGGGAATCGATCCCGACATGTGGTCATACTTTGAAGCGGTGGGATTTGTTAGAGAATTCAAGTACTGTGGAGAGTTCAAACTTTGGTGGAAGGGTTCGAAACAAAAGGCAATGAACAACCTGAGACCACTGACAGATGACAGAGAAGCCATTTTGTTGGCCTATGCAAAGGCAAATAAGGAGGAAGTTGAAATCTATGTTCAACATGGCCAACCCAGTCAGGCAGAGGAAATTACTTTTCTTACATTTGGTCAGGAGGCAGAGGAAATAAGAGTACAGGAGATGGAGGAAGAGGTTGTTATGGATGAAGAAGATATTGGTGGGGTGGAGGGAAATGTTGAAGTACAAGACTTGGTACTAGATGACGAAGAGGAAGAGGGGAATGTTGAGGGACAAATGGTGGAAGAGCAAGAGGAAGAGCACTGTTGATGTTAAAGTAGTGGCTGTAGTGGACCAATTTTTTGTGTTCTAGTGATTGTAACCCTTTAAAGTATGTTGTGACGACTATTTGTACGACTTCTTTATTAATCAATATGGACCACTTTTGCAGTTGATGTTATTTGAACCATTATGCAGTATTATATTCAATTCCAGTGGCCTTTATTTATGCTGCTGTCACAGACTTTGCTTTGCTTTTATTTATGATGTAACTGGTTTAGCTGGTGTAGGCTAAAGTCTTCTACCATGGCTTGGTTAAGCTGGTGTCTGCTAAAGTGTGCTTCATTATGTTCCTTTTAGTGTCTTTATAAATTTTAAACTAGTTTTTCATACTGCTAAACTGTTTATAAATTTAAGGCTCTGTTGGCTGCTGGAACAAGGTACAATTTGGTGGCAGTTTCTGGTTTTAGTCCCTCTGCTGGCTGTTGGAACAAGTCATGATTCATACAACAAGCTCGGTCCAATCATAATTTTGAGTGCCTAAATTGATTTCTACAAATTTGTCATTCCAAACCACCACTTTTGGTGTTAAAGAGCAACTCATACAGTGATATTTTCATCTGGAAGCTTTTAGCATCTACTGGCAGTTAGTACATTTCACATTTGGTCAAACAAAGTTGCTCAAATCATCACATTAAGATTCCAAACTTGTTTCTGCAAAATTGACATTTAAACCCCCAAATTTTGAACACTTTCTGATAAGTTGCAGAATTTGGTGATTTTGTGCTTGTTGTGTTTATTGCATCACATTACATCTTAAATTGGTAGTCAAAGCTTGGTTTACAAACAAGAGCACAGTCTCCATTGTACAAGCTGGTTTCGAATTGCCATAAGCTGGAAGTTATACTTATACTTTCACAATTCTGTTGTCTGCTTTAGCAATTTATATGCAGCAGCAATCCAAGATGAATCCAACATGACAAAAGGACCAAGCTGCTAATATTTCCAAAGTATATAACACAAATGCACATAACACAACCATCAGGGCACAATTGAACTGAACTTCCACATTTTATTCAATTTAAAACTTCAAAGTACATCCACAACACAACATTACCTATCTAATTACAATTTACCTTCAACACAAACAGAATACAAAACATAGCTGTTAATGCCCATGACAATACAAAAAACACCAACATCATTTTGAAATTTTTTCTCTCTTGCTCTAATTTCTTCTTCAACTTGTCCTTCTTCTTCCTTAAACCCAACACAACATTTTCAATACACACTTCAACTTCTTCACTCTTCCTTTGTAAGCTTCCTTCCATTTCGAAATCTCCTTCGTCAACCCATTCAAAGAAGTTACAGCTTGAATTACTCTGCAAATGAAAATTACAAATCACAAATACAATCTTCAACACAATAAATAAAGCTTTTATTCTCACTTACTGCCCAATTTCTACATCTATAAAATAGTCTCCCTTTGTTCTTCAATGTAGTTGCCTTCAACAACAACAATCTTTCCCCACAACCACAGTTTTTTTGAAGCTAAGTGAGAGGATCCACATGTTTGGGACATTCCAAAACCTATGCTCCTTGGTGTGCAACCTCCTCTATCACCTTTCATTTCCCTTCAAAAGTGATTAAGAAAGAAACTCAAGTTCGAAACCAAAACCCTTCAACAAAACCCTATGTCCCCAAATCCATCCACCATTTTAAACCAAAACAAAGACGAAAATGAACTTACGTGGCCAACTCCACCAATGCCCAACAAGGTGATATCCAAGCTTGAACCTTCTTTCTACCTCGTCTTTGCTCAAATCCTTAAGAATACACTTTGCAATGAAACTAATAAACCAAACTTTACCAATGTTGGATTAACTTTGCATTTTAATTGTAAGAACACGTGGACAGAGACGTTAGACACATCAGCACATTTTTAACGGCGTTAGTTTTCGAGGACTAAAATCAAAGTTTCGAAAAGAATGAAGACGAAATTGTACCTTATTTTGAAAGAGAGACTACAACCAGAAACAACCAATAGTTTAAGGACTAAAAACATATTTAACCCTTATATTTTAAACAAAAATAAAACAAAATCATATTTTATCGCATACAAATAAAAAATTAAAATTTATAAGAGTCCTTTACAGAACATCAATATTACTATATCATATTAATTACATGATCTTGTACTATTTTGTGGATATAAGTGAACAAAATAAGATTGTAAAATAATAATAATATCATCTTTTAATGAAAAAATTAAATGAATTGAATTGAAAAAAAAAGTTTAAATATTTAATAAAATTTTAATTAAAATATTCAAATTTTACGATGACATGATTTTAAAACTTAATTAACACTCTAATCATCATACATATATTTGTGTAGGTTAATTGTGGCAGAATAATAAATATTATATTAAATATGCAATTAATTACTTTGATATTTTGATTCATTTATGGTTTACTTTTTTAAAGTTTTGCAGAAGAAAATGGAAGTTCCAATTTCTGCGACTCCAAACGACACAAGATTTTGAAAATCTTATCCTACAGTTTTTCGTTCTCTTTCGGTTTCTTTAATCATTTCGAACAAGCCGTTAACATATTAAATTTTTAAGGAATTCAAATATAATAATAAAATAATGGCACCCACCCTCACCAATCACCAAATATATAATTAATTATAAACATTTATAGATTTGACATGCAACAGCAAATAGGAGCCGTGGATGAAAATAATAAATGTCCAATTTAATCCTAGAACTATATTTCTTTGTGATATTATTTCTTAAAATTTTAATTCGTTAAATTAAGAAATTAATTAAATTTATGAAATTAATTATTTTTGTTAATTCTAAGTTATAACAATACCATACTTTGAAAATTAAATTAAAATAATTTATTTTAAAATTTAATTAGACAATATCATATTATTTTGGGTTTTAAATAAAACTTGATGATAATTTTTGATGCGGTAAAGAAAGTCTTATTTAATCAATAAAAAGGGTAAGTTTGAATTCATCATAATTTATTATTAAACCACTTTTAAAAGTTATACTGTTTTTTAGTAGAAAGAAAGTAAATTTATAATACAGGCTTAATATTCTATTTTGTCTCCAGTTTCGTCTGAAAATGTTAAATTAGTTCATTTTTTAAAAAATGCGTCAATTACGTCCTCATTTAATAAAATTTGCATCAATTAAATCGTTTCTGTTAAATCCGTACAAACGGCGTTAATTATCTTAATGCAAAATAATTAACGGGTACGGATTTAGCGGAAGGGATTTCATTGATGCAAATTTTATTAAGTGAAAACGTAATTGACGCATTTTTTTAAAGGATGGACTAATTTGATATTTGCGAGTGAAACTTTGACAAGATATTAAACATATAATATAAGATCAAGTTGATCTTAATTTAAAGGGGATAACGTCTTTAATATGTATTATTATTAACAAAATTTGAAAATTATTTTACATTTATTTTCACCTTTTCCATTCAATATTGATTTTTTTTTGCTGTACCTCTATTTTGAAAGTGTAAAGGAACAACATAATAGATATAGTAAAAAAATATCTAGTCAAAATTTTTTTCACCTTAAATCACATAACAAGTTACTAAAATTTATATGTAACATTGAAATAATTTTAATAATAATAAAATTTGAAAAAAAAATGTAATTATTGTCCTTTTTACACGTTGAAGAATCTAATCAGTCATAACTTTTTCTGTAAAAAAAACAAATCAAATCTATAAAGCCGATCTCACTATAAAGACAGTACACCCTACCTCACAGGAAGAGAGCTTCTCTACCAAAAACAAAACATCACCAAAGAGAAAGCTTTGCACAGACACTCACAGTGCACAGTCTTGCAAGTTGCAATCACTTCCACACTCACTCGCCGTCATTTTCGTTTTTTGTCACAAAAGATTCAAACTTTAGCATTTAGACGGAGATGGGTAGCAGCAGCAACTCCTCCTCGTCGGATTTCTTCTACCGCCGGCACGTGTTCCTGTGCTACAAGAACCCCGCCGTGTGGCCACCGCGCATTGAGGCTGCAGAGTTTGATCGCTTGCCCAGACTGCTCCATGCGGCCATTAATGCAAGAAAGCCTCATATTAAGAAAGAGGTTCACTTTTGTTTTCCTCTCATCATTCTTGATTTCTTTGGTGTCTTTTGTTTTTTGTTTTTATTTATAATCAATTTTTTATTCAAAGATGTTTTCTTTTCTTTTCATGTTTTTCGGGGGTGGGGTGTAAGGTGCTAGGGAGAGAAGAAAAATGCTAAAGGTTGTTATGTTATTCTTGCTCTCGCAAGGGATAATGTACTAGTTTAGTTTTGGGATCTTTTATTGAACTCTTGTTGTTAAGATGGGTTTGGTGTTTTTTACATTTGTTCTTTTTGCCTAGGACTATGAGGGAATGAATGAATCATAGTAATGGAAACAGCTTGAAATCAAAGTCAACATTCTGTTGTTTGATAATTTTTTATGATAGGATGAGGAAATGGTATGGAAGGGCTTCCACCCCATGTTTGGGAAAGAAAAGGAGAAGTACTGTATGGAGTGGCTTGTATTTTGTTTTGAAGTATTCAAATCAGGGGATCAAGGTCATTTTGGATAGGCTTTGCCATAACTGAATTAAGTTTGTCTTATAAACTGGAATCAGCTTTTAAACTTAACGTTTATTGAAGCTTTCTTCATTTTGCTTCCCCTAGACCCAATACATGGAAGTTGATTCTAGTTTATGGAGGAATACAATGTATCTTATCTTATTATTTTCTTCTTCTATAAATACTCGTGGCAATTTTTATCCAAATAGGTCTGTAGTATTATTCTATTTCAGTGATTTTCGCCAATCCAAATAGTTCTTACAAAATGTCACCTCGTATTTGTTCTGTCTGTTTCCTATTTTTGTTTCCTTGTTTTCACCATTTCATTTACAAAGTTCTAAATTCAGGAAACTGAACAAAGCCAAAGTAACATTGGTGTGATTATTAATGAAAACTTACACCGGAAATGAATGTTAAAAGTGAACCGAAGTCCCCTTAGATTATACTGACTATGGCTAAATTGTCTTGGGTTCATCATTTACTAGACCTGCTTAACAATATGTGAGGGGCATGATGGGACTGAAACATCAAATGGAGATGTGTTAATCTTTCCTGACATGATCAGATATAGGTTAGTCCTTATAGTTCAAGTTCTGTTTCTCAACTTCTAATTCCCCTATAAATGTTCTCTTTTGTTTTCCTTTATTCCTTATCAACAACAGTAGTAATTTTAGTGAAATTGCAGGAGATTAACCCATTTTGATGTTGAGACATTTGTTGAAGAAGTTATTGTCAAGGAAGGAGAATGGCTTCCTGGAAATCCTGAATCCTTAAAAGCTTCATATGTTTTTGTCTGCTCTCATGGATCACGCGATCGTAGGTGTGGGGTTTTTGGACCTGTCTTGGTCAGTAGATTCAGGGAAGAGATAGGGTTACATGGACTCCAAGGCAAAGTGTTGGTTAGCTCCTGCTCTCACATTGGGGGCAATAAGTATGCAGGAAATGTCATTATAATTGGATCAAGCATCAACGGCGAAGTCACAGGCCACTTGTAAGGAGGAGATTTCCCCTGGTTATTAGCATATCTCTTTTTGCCCATAGAATTTCCATTTCTTCTTTAAACTTGGGAAACACCTTTGAACATTGTTTCTTTGTCTTTTATATTAATCTGATCAGAGTTGTTATTAACTAAACTATGTAGGTATGGATATGTTACTCCAGATGGTGTGCCTTTATTGTTTCGCCAGCATATCATTGCAGGGGAGATTTTTGACTCACTATGGAGGTAGCATTTTTTTCTAACATTATTTAGTATTAAATTTTAAAGATTCTTTTTTGTTTTAGTTTCATTCTTTAAAAGACACTGCCGGATTGCTCTCGTGCTTGTTTTTTGGAGCACAGGCTCAGTCTGTGCAGTAAGAGTTAATTTTACATTCAAGGTGAAAGTTTTATAGTTTGAGGTCTGTGAGGAGGAAACTTTTCTGTAAGCACTTCTAGCAGAAGAAACGTAAGAATGTATGAAATTAGTTTTTCCGTGAACTAAAATTCTCTTATCCACGAAGTGAAGATCAGATTTGAGAGAAGATAGTAAGAAATAACTTCTATAAATTAGTTTATGCATAAGTTGATTTTAACTTACAGGAAAACTGATTGTATATATATTTTTTTTTTTCAACTTTTCTCTTCTAAAGGAGTTTTGGAAAAGTTTCTCCAAAAGTCCCATGAAGATTGTTGCCATTCTTAATTTTGAAAGTCTCAACTAATGAAATCTAAGGTTAAAAGGAGTGAAGTGGCAAATTTCATATAGATTTTTCAGGAATCAGTTTTCCGAGATTGTTTGTAGCATTTCTTGGGTTTTATTCTATATCTAGTATTTGTAGCTTTGTAAGTAGGGATTTTTTTTGTTTGAGATTATTTGTCATTCAGAAGTTCTTTAAATGTTGGTTCAACTCATTTTTGAGATTATTTGTCTTATATATGATTTTGGTATATGTAAGATAACTATTTTATGAGTCTAGTCTCTGTAAAAAGTACATAGGAGAACATTCTTGGTATTTCTCAAATAATAGACCTGTATCAAAGGCTTATAATTTTGTAAGGAGTAATACTATGAAGGACTAAAAATCCTAAAACAAAAATCTTTTAGGAAACAAAATGAACACAAAATTTAAAGGGCCTAAAGTATAATATGAATATAGTATGATGATCAGAAACATGTTTTGATTTTGCCATCAGGGGTCAAATAGGTTTATCAGAAGATGAACAGAAGAAAAAGCAAGAGCAAAGGCTTCAGCTGAATGGTGCAAGAAATTTAGAAGGAAACACAGTGGCCGGCAGCCGCTGTCAAACAGTTGGAGAGAGCTGTTGCCAGGACAATGAAGATTCTTGTTGCTGTCAGAATGATGTATTAGAGGAAAGGAGAGAGGTTTCAGGTGATCATAAGAGCAAGGAGAATTTGAATGTGCTTCGTCGGATCAACAAAGGAGTGTCTCACAAGTTCAGTTCCATGCCGACATGGCTTGACAGCTGGGAGCAAGAGGATACTTATGCTGCTCTTGCTGTTGTCTGTGCCGCCGTGTCGGTCGCCATAGCTTATAGCTGCTACAAGCAGTGAGTTGATGGCAATGTTGTTTAGCAGTGGATGAGGTTGTTTTGTCTTCATTTTTTATGTTGCATGTTCAGTTTCTGCCTCGTTTCAGACATGCAGGGAAATGAGTATCTGAAATGGCTCAGACTTGGAATTCACCTCTTAGCTTCTTCATCAGTACATACGTGAAATCTTAGCCTGGGAATGTTTAAACTAAAATTAGTAGTTTATTTAGGTGGAATTGGACTGTGACATTTATATTAACTTGATGTAAAGCTAATTAACTTTGGTGTTTGATATTAGTTTATACATGATATTAACTTTTCATAATAATAGAGAAGTTTGTGTTTTTCTTTTAGAAGTTGTTTGTATGTATTTCAAGTTAAAGTTTGTGAATTTGTTCTTTATTTCTGTGTTTAAAATTATATAATTATGATATTATATTTTTATATTATTTCATTAAGGTTTAAAAATATAGTTCTTTTACTATTCTGAACATGCTAAAGAGCAATGAATACCAAAAAAAAAAAAAGAATTACAGATCCACTTTAATATTAAAAAAAAAGTATACTTATCTCTTTCGTTAAAATACATATTTCCCTTCCCTGTATGAATGAGTTACACTTTAATTTTAAAATTTACACTAAAATTTTAATCGTAGTGAATAATATTGAAGGTAACTCTCAATTGTCTTTTTCCTAGAACTTGCTGTATGATAAACAACTAGTTCTAAGCATCTTATTCATCTTAAAATTTTCATTTTATCTTCTACGGTCAAAAGGTTAATAATTACTCAGAATGGACTATTAAACACGATGGGAAATCATTATGAATTAAAAATAATTATAAGAATATTCATATATTAAAATATACCCCAAATGTTAAAGAGAATGAAATAAAAAGAAAAATAGTGTAGTTTAATACATATCATGGAAACATAATGTAATTTACTCTTACAATAATAATAATAGTAATAAAATGAAAAAACTGAAACAAATTATTTCTTTCTGTAAGATGTAGTAGCAGTTTTACAGTAAGACCATTTTAGTGGTTTTATAAGAAGGTTAATGCCATGTTTTTTCCAATACAAAGATTATATCTGCACATCCCAAAAATAAAACATCCACACTTTTCTTATAGACTACATTTCCCCATTTGGAAATCAAACTTTTATGTTTTTTCACAGGAAAACTTTGACTTCTTAATTACAGGGGGCAAAGTCCACCATGTTTCATGTATAATTAAGTGTCTACTTTTTATGTATAATTAAATATAATTATCTCAGTACAATTAAAAACTTATTCTGTTTCCACCCTTCATTTTCCTTTCCGTATAAAAATAACCTTGGAAAATTTACTCCATATCTTCATAATTCATTTTTCCTTAATCCAAAAAAAAATTTACTTTGAAAAAACCATTCCTTATCTTCATAATTCATTTTCCTTTAATCTATAACTTTGAAAAGTAACACACCCCTGAATGTATGATCAAAAAAAAAAGAACTAGCTATCATAGAACTGCTAAGAATAACTTGATCTCCCTCCTCTGCAAATACAAGGAGACAGAAGATCCATTTACTCCATTAAAATGAAAATAAAATATGGCATACAAGATACAAAAAACATTACAAGACGTGAAGCGTATATAGATAGAATTGGACTTGACACACATTACAGGAGTCAACAATTCCAGGAAGCCTTCAAGAGCTTCTTCTTACTTATGGCTACGAGCATTAAGAAAAATAAACAAGAATTAATAATTTCAGTTCTAGCTTCAACAAAATCGTGCCAAGGTTTTCTGATAATAAAATGAAAAATGTACGGATTCAAAACTACACTCATTATCCCAACATGATCTTGTAAATCTTTTGCTGCAAAAAGAACAGCTCCTACAGCAATAATAGAATGCAAGCAATTAAGCCTTCCTATTCAACAACACAATTAACTGATGACTTTCCTCAAAACAGCTTCGGCACGATGCTCAAAATTCGGTAAGGCCCAGTCATGCTGTGTTATGTCGAGATTGTCTTTCTCAGCACTCAGACCCTGAAACAAGATTAAAAATAGACCAAAGAAGATTGAGATTAGTTTGTTAGAGACTAGACTATGATTCATTTGAGTCTCACATACTCAGTTACATCTTTTACATACATGCCTGAACATACATGGTATCTCTCATTTACTGTATTTTCCAATTTACCCATTTTCAAAGTCCAAAATCAATCACAATACCACAAATCCAGGGCAATGTGGATCGTATCCCAACTTTGATATCTAATAAGCATTTATTCAACAAGTTATTAACAAATGAGTTTATCCATAAGCTTGACCGAGAAGCTTACTAAATTAAGCTAAAAAGACTTTATACAAGGTTATAAGCTCAAGTAAAAGTCATCTACATCATATAGGTCCTCACTAAAATAAATGATAATTTTTGCCTTGTGGTATGGACAAAAGGGGGAAGTGTCAACAAGTCATGCATACAAGATAATTTTCAATGATTGATCTTCAAAATTATGAAAAATCAAGAGTAAACCACTCATTTGTACCTTTGAAGGATCAAATCCAAATCCACCCATTTGCATCATACGTTGTGTATCATCTACAGCTGCATAAAAAATAAACATCATAATTTTGGACTATTGTCAACCAAAATCCCAGGCTATAATGGAAAAATGATAACATACTGAGAGGTGGTAAAAATCTATATTCATGAAATAACTGAATTAAAGAAAAAGTATACACATAAAGGTGATCAGCTTTCAAGCCATGACTAACCATTTTCTTCACCCAAGATGAGACTAAACAATCCTCTTAGTCCAAACAAATTGAGGAAGTACCTGAAAAGCAATCTTTTGACAGTTAAACAAGAGTACGAGTGAAACATGTAAAGATCCAGAAAATGAATTTTACCAAGAGCGACTGCTAACATAGCTGACATCTACTGTGCTAAGGTCTATTCCATTCTGTAACATCGACCTAAACCTCTGTGTCAAAGGAAAGGGTATCTTGGCTGCAAAAATGTTTTAAACATTTTCAAGAGGTATATAATAAAAGTAATGAATCCAACACTATGCCAAGCAGATGACCATCTTAAGCACATGCATGTGCTAATACAAGATACAAGTTGTATAATTATTCAAAGAACAGAGCCTGAATCTTGGCACTTTAATATGATAGATAAAAAAAGCTTAAATATATTTTTGGTCCCTAAAGTATGGTCAAATTTTGCTTTTAGTAACCCAAATTTTTTGTACTTTTAGTCCTGTAAAGTTTCTTATTTTTGGATTCGGTGCTTGTTAATTTATCTATATAACATATTCATTTTTAATCTTTTGTACTAGTAATATGTAGCTTTTAGTCTCTATCAAATATGTGTGTGTATTATAGGGACTAAAACAAAATAAGGACCAGGACCAAAAGTAGATAAAAAAATTGTAGGTATCAAAAATAAAATATGACTCTATTTCATAAACTAAAAACATATTTAAGTAAAAAAATATAGAAGACATTTTGAAGAACATGAATTCAAGCAAAAATAAATATTCTAATAAACTATACGAAATAACTACAAGTCCAAAATTACCTGCTACGAATCCAGAAAAGAAGAAGTTCACCCAAGCAAATGTAAGAGTCTGTCAAAAATTAGGAAACAACACAAATAAAAGCCAGTGAGGCGTCTCCTAATAATTGGGAAAAAGTAGAAGAGCATGATCCAAAATCTAAAGCTAGAGACTGTCAAACTCCAATAGTAACACCTGGGGAATAATCATTGAAAGGTTTTTCTTCATCATATCCATGGCCATGTTAGGATCAGAGAACATCTGTGCTTGTGGATTCTGGCCCTGGCCCTTTGGAACAAACAACAGACCATTTTCCTTCAATGAAAATGCACAAACAATCAATTCACTGTTGATATGGTCACATACAAAATATCATTTAAAATACCACTTAAAGCTCGTGACACAGTTATTAACTTCTAACTAATGACTTCTAGAACTGATTCAAAAACATCAAGTTTGAAATTCATTCATCGACTAACTTGTAAATTATCCACTGAAACAAGGTTTGAGTATAAGTATAAGTACGATGAAACATCAATATTCTCCCAATCAAGAACCACGCCCTTAAACCAAAAAAAAACCTTCTGGAAAATCTAACATACACTAAATAGCAAACAAACCTCGTTACAGAAATAAATCTTGCGTGCGCGAAAAGCCTTGGAAGGAATAAAATTCGCTCCAGCACGTAAACTGCGAGCTCTAACGATCACTTGCCTGAATTTATTAACATCCCTTAGACATCAAAATAAGAAAAATATAAACACATAATCGAGCAATGAACATAGCTAAAGCATACCCCTCCTTAACAATTTTAGCATCTGGGGTTTGTGAAGAGTGCATAAGCTTAGAAACGAAATAGCGCAGCACACCAATGAGAACCATAACCACAGAGAGAGGGATCAACACCCAGTCTCTGATTGCAGTATCCAGCACCAGATCTTCAGCCATTGCCTAATTCCTAGTTTCCTGCAACCCCATATGAAATAAAAGCTGCTTAAGACTCCAAAATCATTTTTTTTTTCGTTTTCAAGAAAAAAATATTTCTTTTATTCGGTGTTGCCAATTGAATTTGAAGAACTCACCCTGTCGCCCTTTATGATTCGGTTTTTTAGGGTTACTAAAACGAAACTGCTGAAGAATTGCGACGAGTCTCTGAGAAAATTTGGTCAAGATGGCCGTGGTGCTGGGTGGATTTGGGAAATTGAAGACAAGTCCCCAACCCTAATTTCGCGATTGAAGAACAAAGAGAATGTTACACAGTACACTTTGTTTTCATCGCAAAAAAAATAATCGCGTTTTTGGTTTTTTAAGATGAAACCTTAAAAGAGGAAAAGCAAAAACCTTTAGAGTGAATCTTCTGCACCTCCCTCACCTCATCCTGCACCCCCAAAATTACCTATATACCCTTCAATTAATTAAAAGTCAAAACCTTCATTTAATTAAAAGTCAAAAACCGTAATTAATAAATTTAATTTTTTTAACCCCGAACCATTTTTCTATCTCCCAACCACATTCCCTTTTTATAAACCCAACTGGTTCATTCATGATTTTTTTACTGTAGTAAGTGAGATTTGGAGGTACACCAGCAGGGAGGAAGAAGACTGCACCGGCGAAGGTACGCAACCGCACTTCGAAGTGCGGAAAGATTCCGCCGCACTTCGAAGTGCGTTTTTAAATTAGGGTGACGCACTTTGAAGTGCGTTGTGGTTTTTTTTTTTTTCATGTTTTGTTTAATTTTTTCTTGTTTAGGGTTTATGCAAATTTTTTATTTAATGTTTTTGTAATTGTAATTTAATAAATTTTTAAATTTTAATATTTATTGTAGGTCATATTTAATACCTAGTATAAAAAAAATCTTTTTAACTAGTATAAAAAACCCATTTTACATTACGTATTAATATATTACATTAGTATTTACTACGTATTAATATCTAATGTGTATACTCAGTAACCATTTTAAATTAGTATATATTAGTATTAAAAAATTATTTTACATTAATATCTTCTAGATATAATATAAATAAAAAACACTTCAATAAAAAAACATAACAAAAAAAATATAAAGAATTAAAAAAAAAATAATAATCAAAGAAACCCTAAACAGATCCAACACAAACGCCACCGCATATCGAAGTCCGGTGCTGTATTTGCCGCAGATCGAACTGCGGCGTGCACCCCAGCGAACCGCACTTCGAAGTCCGGTTATGTAGTCTGCCGCACTTCCAAATCCGGCTACCACCTCCAGCGAACCGCACCTCGAACTGCGGCTCTAATCCTTGCCGCACTTCCAAATGCGGCGCACCTCCAGCGAGGCGCACTTCCAACTGCGGCGTGCACCTCCAGCGACCTCCGATCCCATCAGATCACGACCCACAACCCCAATCACTACCCAAACCCAACCAACCACAAAACAGACAAACATACTAACCTGGACGCCAGCCACGAACCCGAGCAGAGCAGACCCACAAACCCGAGCAGAGCAGCGGAGCGGATGCCAGAGACACAGAGACAGACGAGAGGACGGAGAGAAAAAGAGGGAGGAAGGAGGGGTGTAGATCTAGGGTTTGTGAAATGCGGCAGAGTGAGATGCGGCAAGGGAGGGGAAGAAGATGAGTAAAATGCGTTTCAAATTTTATTAATCTTTTTAATTAAATTTTTTTTCTCTCCTCGTTGACTGTGAAAGGGCACTTTTGGAATTCCAGTTTTTTTTGGAGGTGCAGGGTGAGGGTGGTGAGGTGCAGGGAGAATGACTCAAACCTTTATTAGCCTAATCACGTTACATATTATCTATATACTATTGATATACAGTGATTTAGTGTATTTTATTATCTAATTTTTTTTTGTATATTTTATCATTCTACCTTCTAATTTTTAATATATTTTATTGATTTATTAAATACAAAACCAAGTATTATTGTTAGATGAAAACAAATAAAACATCAAATCAATATCGTTTATTCATAAACTTTGTTTTTGTTTGGTTTAATGTCTTAATAGGTTTTTATTTTCGTCCAGACTCTCAAATAAGGACACTATCTTTTTTGGCGTCTCAATTAAGTCCTTATTTTTACAAAATTGAATCAAATAGGGTCTTTCTGTCAAATTGATCAGACAATGTTTTGTGTCATCTGGCATGCTGACAGTGTTGTTTTAACACACATGTGATTAAAAAGAGTGGGGGATTCTATTATTTTAAATTTTGAATTAAAAAATTAAATTAAATGAGTGGAAATTCAATTACAGATGGCCAAAATTGGCAAAGTTGAAAATTCAATTCCAGAAAGCCCATTCTCTCTACAATTTGGGGAATTTTGACCTTCTTCTTTTACCCGCTGAGGGGAAGACACAGTCTTCGCCTTCTTCTTCTCTGAAACTGCCTTGGCAAAGGCCTAATTTCCATTTCCATGAATCATCTCGCCTTTTTCTTCTTCTCCAGAATCATCTCAGTGCGCTTCATTTCCATCTCCATGCGCATAGTTTCCATCTCCCTCGCCATCTCCATCTTCATATGTTCCATCCTCACAAATCCATCTCCTAAAACCTTAATAGCAGCCACCATCTCTCTTCTTCCAAAAATTAGAATTAGGGCTAGGGTTTTGATTCAAATTAGGGCTGGATTTCTGATTCCCAACCTTCCCAAAAATCTTGGAGCCAGACCTGGGTTGAGCAGGGGGCATCCCGGTGGAAATTCGAATCCTAAACCCACCGGCACAGGAACCTGGAAACCCATTCTTGTACAACCTGTTCAAGCTTCGAGTGTGGCTGTTCTGGTTGATCTCTTGGTACAGATCTTGATCATCATCATTGTCGTCGTCATCATTGTCACTATCGGAATCGTGTTCGGGTTTGATAGAAGAGGGACCTTTCTCCATGGAGTCCATGACCTTAAAGTGAATCCAGGAGGAGTTGAATCGGGCTTTCTGTAATTAAATTTCCACTCTTTTCCCCCATTTCATTTCCATATCGCAATTGCAGAGAGAACGGGGCTCTGTAATTGAATTTCCTGTGATTGAATTTCCAAATTTGCCAACTTTTTCCTTTCTGTAATTAAATTTCTACTCTTTTATCTTAATTTTTTAATTCAAAATTTAAAATAATAGAAATTACCCACGTTTTTAATGACACGTGTGTTAAAACAACATTGTCAGTATGACACAACATTTAACGCTGATCAATTTGACAAAAAGACCCTATTTGATTCAATTTTGCAAAAATAAGTACTCAATTGAGATGCCAAAAAAGAAAGAATCATATTTGAGATTCTGGATGAAAATAGAGACCTATGAAAACATTAAACCTTTTTCTTTCATATCCAAAACATGGTTTCACATCGTAAAATTTTATAGTACGCGAATATTAAAAAATAATAATCATAAAATATAGAAGGAATATAATAAAATGTATAAAATGATGACATAAGACTAATAAACTTTTATTAAAAACCCTAACACCAACATAAATTGATGGTTGAACCTGATAAAACTATTAAGTTGTTATTGCATGTCACTGTTTTATATATATTTAATATATTTCAAATTAAAATAAATCTATTGAATATAACTTCTTTTATAAAGAATAAATTTAGTATAATAAATACTAACATATTTATTTTAAATATAATAAAAAAAATTAAGTTTAATATAAATTTTAATTATATTTAATTGAATTCGTATTTCATTTGTAATAATTATCACTTATATTTATTAAAAGAAAAATTAATGATAATATTTTAAGAAATTTTTTTATTTTTTCTTATGAATTTAAAATTCAATTTGTTTAAATTATTTGAATATCAACTTTAATTTTTTTTAATAAAAAAACATGATCAGTAGAAATTAAAATGAAATTAAAAAAGTTATTCTAAAAGAATAATGTTTTATTATACTAAAAATAAAATATATTAATATTAATTATAATTAATTTATTATTTATTCTTTATTTTTTCTATCGAATAATCTTCAGAATTCATAACACATACAACTAATTTAGATATTTTTAACTATAAAAAAATATTTTAGATATTTTTAACATTAAAAATAATATTTTGATGTTATGTAACTATTATGTGAAAATTTATCGAATTAAATATTATCGGGTAAATGAAATGAATATTTGTCACAATAAAGTTAAAAAAAAAACTCATGACAAAAAAATAGTATGATTTTGACCTTGCAAATGATATACAAATATTATATAGTGTTCGAATTCAAAGTTGTTACCTTACTAACAAGTTTGATGTCATATTAAAAAAAAACAATTAAACTAACATTCCTATAAGTTATTATGATTCCGTGAGCAAATCCTTCCTATTAAATTTGGCCTAATTATATTTTTTCGAATTGGGTTAAATTATTGCATTGAACTTTATTTAATGCATTCAATTAATATAATATTGAGTAATTAGTTTATGAATTTCAACTCAAATCAATTTATACAATAACTTCATTTAAAGAACTCGTATTTCATTTTATAAATATTATTTTCATATATATTATATTGCGACGTTATAATTATAAGAAAACAGCTATTTGGAGATCTTTTTAAAATAACAATAATTTTTTAATGTATTCAATACAATGACCGAATTTAATCTAATTAAATTTAATTGGACTTGGATGAAAGTTAGATTAAAATTATCCTTAAAAAATCTCAAACCTCATGCCAGCATATAGTTTAGATAATTCTAAAAGTTTTCAATACAGAACCGGGGAATAAATTTTGAATGGTTTACTGTTGTAATACTTTAACTATTTATCAAAATTGTGGATATTGTGAGAATCTAGTGTAGTTTTTATAGAAAAAAAAACACCACAATATTTTAATAATAAAAAGTTTAAGTTAGGTAATATTTCTCTTAGTTGTATTTTATTTTATGTAAAACAATATAAAAATTACTGTTTTATGTTTGTTTTCTATGTTTTTATTTTTTTTTATAAATCTATTTAATAATTAGAGATGCCTAGGTGATTAGAACGTCAAGTTGTATAAGGATAGCCGATCAAAATCTTTAATAGAATAAGTTAATTTTCTATCATTTTTTTGGTCTAATATGTCTTTTTTTTTTTTGCATGAGGTTTTACTTGTTTACATGTGACTTTAGACTCATCAATATGAATATCTACTAATCAATTATCATAATGGTATGGTATGATCATGTTTGTGATGTTTTTATGTGTAGATAGAATATCTTATATGAAGTTGAATGTGTTTTGGTGTTTGGAGTTGTCAACCCAGATAAGAGAAGCTAGTATGAGTTATTGATCTTGTGACTCTAATCTCAATAATGTATGCTAGTACCATAATTTTTTAGATGGTATGATATTTTGTTAGAATATATGATCAATGGTTGTTAAGTGTTGTTATTATGTGTTAAATTGTAGTATATTGTGATGATGTTGTTCTCGATGTTAAAATTGTTGAATTAGGTATGTGATTGAATGAAGGAGTTATAATTTGAGTAATTGGTCAAATTAGTACCAATTCTAAAACACTTATGAGAAAAGAATAGGAAGTACCCATTTGAGCAATTAAGCAAGCAAAACTCTCTCATTCATGGTTGTTATTGCCATGGTGCTAGACAGGAGTAGAGGGGCACTAGGTGTCATTTCATTTTTACAAAAGTCAGAGAGCAACTCACTCTAGACCATTTTTAGGATGGTACCATCAGACACCACTTTGACAATATGTTCCTTACTTGGTTGTCGTTGGGTGAGCCTGTGCTTTGTTGGGCGAGCATGTGCTTCATTGGATGAGACCAAAGTCAGGAAGCTCATTGACTTTGTCTCGCTATGTGTCACCATATATCGCTTGGCATTAGGCCCTTGTAAAGCCAACGTTGGGTACACCTTTATGTCATTGGGAACCAATTTTTGTTTTGTTTTATATATATTGATGGTTATCATAATGATGTATTTGGTTTATAAGAAAAAATGGCATGATTTGGTGAATTTGGAGCATTCTTAGGGAGGGAATCCATTGAATATGTTATTTTAGGAGGATAATTAGGTGGTGAAAGTAGAGGAGGTTTTATCATGAAGACGACTTTAGGGTTCTAGGACTGTGCAAGGGATTAGCCTTAAGTGGATGAGTTATTCCACCACCACAAGTGCATAACTCTATGTGTTCAACTTAGTTGCATTTATTCAAATAAATTGAGTCTAGAAGGATTTGATTGTATGTATGATCTTATTTGATAATTGTAATTATATCTAATGTGTAATTAAATGACTTAGTACATTGTAGATATCTATTATCTCTTTTTTAGCTAGGTTACCCTTATGTGTTTTGTTGGTTTTGTTGTGTGAGCAAATGAAGATGTAAGTGTAAAGATGCCTCTGATAGAAGAGGAGTCAATTATACAACTTAGATAAGGTGAGAGCATGAGTTCTAAAGTTTTAAAATAAGGTTTTCTTGACCTAGTAGTTGGGATGTATAAATGCTATATTATTATATATTTTGGATGACTATATTAATATACATTATATTTTGAATCTTTTATTTTCTCAATATTAATTATGAAATGTTTTATTTTTTAATTTTTTAATTACCTAAGTTTGCTTCCAAATTCATCCATTCAAAAAAAATTCATTTTAATATTTAGTTTCTAAAAGTAATCTATTTTATATCTTTCTTTAATCTTATATTTTATCTTTCTTGCATTAGTGAGTATATAATTTTAAATTATTGTTAATTGATTTTAAATTTAACTATTATTAATAATATTATTCTAACTTGTAGGTTTTTTTAATAGTTAATAGTCATTATTAATCGTGATTTTCTTGTGATTGTCGAAGAAAACTAACACTTTTCTTCGTAGACATTTTTCTTTTACTGTATTTATATATTATAAAATTTCAACATAATAAATACAATAATTAATATAAGCTGACAAACCTGTACTTTTTATGAAGTTATGGAATTTTTTTTGTAAGCTTGGAAGCTTTCATCTCTAGTTAGGAAGAAGGTAAAATACTTCTTTATAAAGTCGTTAATTCATCCATTCAACTACTGACAATACCACTGTTGCATGATTATTTCCTTTCCTTTTAACAATTTTAGCAACCTTCGTAGTGGTTTTGAAGATGGTTAGAAATATACATTGGAGTAAATTGAGTTCAAATAATGATGATAAATAAAGTTAAAAATTCTACCTTGACTAAAGAGAAGAAAAACTTATAATATATTAATATATACTAATCTCGTTTATAAACTTATTTTATAAATTAAATTAAATTTAAAAAATTAAATTTTTAACAAGATATCATATCATCTAAAGTCTATCATAACAAAATTTATTTATTAAATTTAATGTATATCTCTCATAATTCAAAAATTTATTTTTTATTGAATATATTGTATCATCTATTATCATAAACTTTATCTTATAATCGATTCTGTAGATTTAAATTAAGTTTAAAATTCTTTTGAGGTAATAATATACCAAGACATTGGTAGAATTAGTGGCAAGCATTAAGCCATCTTTTCTACATTAAACACATCAAATGCTCATTATCCCAAGGTGGTTATAGAAATTAGATTAAGGAATGTCTGATGAATTTTGCATCGAGTTAATGCATAATATTACATCTCTAATAACCGGGTACAGGTATAACCTCATAAAGATCAAGTATAACCCTCATCCAAAAGTGACCATAAAGCAATCATGAATTGAAAATGGCTCAGGAGAGGCCAAAAACACCAACTTGCCAGTTTTAGTAGCTTGTATTTCGATGGCCATTGACTGTAACACCATTTCGTGAGTTGGTGAAGCCATTTTTCTGATTCTCCAATTTGTGGAACTCAGTTTCTATGGTTTTGGCTATTTTGGCATCATCCGGGTCTGGCTCTGGAATGTCCACATAGAAGGACCCTTGTCTGATTGGAGGTGAGATTGACTCCATAACGATAGCTTGATGCTTGATGTGATTGTAGAGTTGTTGGTGGAAAACATGATTGAAGGAGAAACAATTTTCAATGTTTCCTGATGCATTATGTTTGGATGACTTGGAATCTTCTTTTCTGCAGAAGTGTGGGAGGGATGCATAGTCCATTACCTACAAGTTTCAAAACACAGGATAGATTTCATTTGGTCATGTTCCTTTTCAACTCTCACCATGAAATTCAAACAGCAACATGACAGAGGGAACATTCTTAACGACAAGAATAATTACAAGGATGGAGCAATATCAAATATTTGATATACCACCTTCAGTAATTCCTCCTTCCCGCAACCTTGAAGCACCTGGATTTTCCTCCTTGTTCTTTCTTGCAAAAGAGGCTTTACAACCTTATAAACATCATTGAAGAAAACAAGTAAGAAAGTGAAGCATTCCAAACTCTTCAAACATTAAGACATTGACAAACCTTCCAACATGCAGAGAATACATATGGTGCATTAACAATATAGTATGTGTCTGTCTTTTCCGGGTAGTTCAAGTCATCTATTGTGGATATAGCAGTCAACAACTGCAGAAAGTGATTGAACAGAAACTGTCAACTATGAACTGAAAAAGGGGATGAAACGTTTTTTTTTTTCCAAATTATTTGCATTACCCTCAATTGGTTCAATGCTGAAAACTTTAAACCAGTCATGTCCAAGACTTTCACACAGGTGCCAAGGTACCGTTCATGCTTCCTTGAAGCTGTTGGCTAAATTAAAATTTTCAAATCAGCAAGCACAATCTCAGAATTTCTAAGATTAACTAAACACTTCAAGATACTCACCAAGATCACTCGATCCCTAAATTCATTGATTTGAATGTGTGATTGTATATAGTATTTGTCCTGAAAAAAAGAATTGGCAATTTAATATCAAATAGATAATCCAAAGGAGTTTAGATGCCAAATTTAGTATTTTCTAGTTTGGTTAAAGTATTGTCATTACCACCAAATGCAAAAAATTGTTTAAATATTAAAAAATTGTTAATGATTAAAAAACATCAATATTGATGATCTCTTTCCAATGATTTGGTTGATTTTATTTTTACGAAAAAAATTTGTTAAGATTTTTCAACTGTTTTTTTTTTTAAATTAGATCCATCCAGATTATTTTCGGTTGATGTTGACCAAAATTATTTACATTAATATCGATCGATGTTGTTTTTTGGACGTTGTTGGTTGATGTTTTTTTTTTCCAAATTTTTGGTCAATGTCGGCTGAAAATTTCCCATAACTGACATTGACAAAAAAAGAAATCCCAGTTAATGTTGGCCGAAAACTTTCCAATTTAAAATTTGAAAAAGAAAAAAAATCCTAATTGACTCAACTGAGAACTAAAATTGCCTACAATTTTTTTTTAAAAAAAGGTTCTAACAATGCAAATGAAAAAACAACTTCTATTAACATTAAAAAAAAAACTAATTAACATTAATGGAAAAAAAATAGTACTCTCAACAATGTCTAAATTTTACTCAAGCCGCCAATGTCCCGACCAAAATCAGGTCAAGGAGAAAATATGACGAAAAGACACATGAATTTAACAGTAGAAAGAATTTCAAATTCTTATTTTTTTTTTTATGGAATTTGAAATTCTCTACTTATGAGTAATCATAAAATTCTAGAATTTCAATTTTATTGAAATTTCTTACTCAATCAATATATTTCGTTATAAGGCATTTCAAATTTTTTATAAGAATAAGGCTCTTAAAATTCTGTCCAAACACGGTTAATGTGAAGAAAGATGGTGTATGATTCTTACAGAAGCTTTATCATATGTACTGAGCCCAACACCAACAGCAATGACCGGTAGACCCTGAAAAAATTCAACCAAAAAGGAAGAAATTAGAAATAGCTTTTCATATTGTTTTGAAAGATGACTATTTCGATTTCTTATAAATTAATAATAATAAGATCAACAATGTAGGGAATGCGACATCCCAATTTCACACATAATCCATACTTAAAACATATCGTTGATGAATATAAAATTTATTACAGTTATTCAAAGTATAATTGCAATAGTTACCAGACTCTTACACTTCTAAGAAAGTATGGATATTTATTTTTAACTAAAACTTATGGGTGATTGAATTTTTCCGTCATTACACTGTTGCATCTACTCGTCTTGTACCGGATCAGTTGTAACAACCTTATTTGTTTTCACCGTTAAGGTAATCATTACAAACAAACATACATGCATACAAAAAAACATACACAAAGGCAAAGGTGAGCTAAGACGCAAAAATTCATTCATAAATCAGGCATAAGGAGGATATTAATACACAATCAATTTGTAATAGCAATCATATCATTATATAATAATCATATTAGACTCGATCATCTAGATGAAACATTAATGTGAAATCTCGGAGGGTTGTACACTTGTAGTGACCCCCTCTCCTCTTACTAAGCTAATGCCGATGCATCACACCCTATCACCCACAAGATTAGTCTGTTAACGTTTATGATCACCTTAATGACGTGAACAAATGAGGTTGTTACAACTGATCCAGTACAAGACGAGGGAGATGTAGCAGCTTAATGACGGAAAAGTTCAGTAACCCATAAGTTTTAGTTAAAAATAAATATATGTACTTTATTAGAAGTGTAAGACTTTTGTAACTATTGCAGTTATACTTTGAATAATTGTAATAACTTTATATTCATGAACAATATGTTTTAAGTATTGATTGTGTGAAATTGGGACGTTACAAGGAAGGGTGAAAATAAACTCAAATTCATATCACAGATCAAAAAGCTCTGATAAGATATAACTAAACAATTGGTACCTCCTTAGAGTAACCAGACATTCCTATGAGCTGAGAATCCCGTATGGCTCTATACAAATCCGCAGGAATAGGCTTCTGTTACACAGAAAGGACAAATATGACAATGCAGCACCATTATGATCTGTTTGAAGAAATGTAATAAATATTCATTTAATAATATAAGTTAATGAACGGATATGATTATGAAAAAGAAAGAATGTTAAATCATCCTGCTGAAGTGACAGTCCTTTGTTAAAGATTAATTACAAAAGATTTAGAAGCTTAATTTGTTCAACTTATGGCTCTCAGAACCAACTTATGGCTCGTATCAAACTATTCGTGACATAAATTGATGCATGCAGAAAGTATTGAATGAAATATTTTTTCCAAGCTTCCAAAGTATTAAATGCAGTACTTTCCCTTATCTGTTGTCCTTTTCTTGCATAGTTAGCAAGAGCCACTAAATCTACAAAGCACATGTCTTAGGAATGTTCCAAAATATTAGATATCTTCAAATAGAGTTTTACATCTATATTGGTCATTTCAATATTTTCACCCTCCTATTAGAAATCCTACCTCGACTAGATATAAAGGTTAATTTATAGTATATAAGTGAATGAAAATCTTAACTTACAAGTTGGTAAGTTGGTTTTGTACGGTTGAATTAGGTTTAAAATTTAATTCTTAACACTTTCCTTCTATTATTTGTCTTACAATTAGCTCAATGACCAAACCCATCATAAATGGTGAAAGAAGTTTTTGTCCTATATTTGGACTTTCATAAATCTTAGATGCAAGAGTTTCCAGAAACATGAGATGTAGCAAAGAAGACTTGTCAAAAGATAACCAAAAAACAGCAATTCAGGAAATGATAGCCAAATCAAGGAAACTCACCGTTAAAACTTTGTCAATCTCATTTTCCACTCTCCAGTTCAAACAATCACTTAACTGCATCAGTTTAAATTGTCAGCAAAGTCTAATGCTACGAGCAACCAACAAGGTTAAAATTCCAACTAATTTTCTTAACCAAACATAATAACAGATCTTACTAACCATTTTATGAGCTTTGGCAACATGCCAATCCCTTGCTTTGAGAAACCGTATTAATGTTTCAGCTGGATAACCTTGGTGCATGTTCTGAACCAAAAGGGGAAATATTTCAGAAAAAATCACCGACTCTCACAAGTCAGCACAAACCAACCACATAACCAGGATAGTCAAATACGTAAAAAAAGAAATTAAGAGATTCAGCAAACAATAGGCCGAGGATACACTCAATTAGTTACTCTTGGTTGAATAATCTCTAAATCCAGTTTGATTATCTTGAAGACTGTTCCTCAAACATAAAAAGACCAATTTTACTAAAAGTTATTACGTTAAGCCTCAGAGCACCCTTAACACTAAGGAATAAGCTAGCCCAGTTAAAATTCCAAAAACCGCAAGCTAACAGTGATCCAGATCATTTTGGAAGCAGAGTTTAACTTTTGTTATAAAAAAATATTCATCTTGTTCTTCCTTCCTCATAATCTAGGATGATTTAAAAAAAGGTGTTTGTTTTTTATAATCAAATCAGGTTTCAGATCACAAATCACAGCTTCTATTCATTTTTTTTTCAAGTGCCATTCCCAACCCCCAAGATCAAGCAAATCAAAAACCATACCTGAAATGTGTTCTTCAGCTGCTCATCCACTGCAACAAGAGTCACAGACATAAAAAAAAGGAACCTCTGTGAGTGATGAGAAAAGATCGCAGAAGAATGTAATCTGAGTTTCAAGCAATTGATGCACACCATTTTCCATCAGGGACTGCAACTGCTTGAGAGCCTCTTGATTTCCACCACCCATTTTCTTGTTGAGCTCTCAGCAACTGCAAAACCAAAATTCAGAAGCCAATCCAAAGTTGCTGCAAGGAAAATCTTGTAACACCAGATCCTTTTAAGACACCCCCTAAGAAGGTATAATTATTGCTACCCCCATAAAGATTTTTAACTGATCTACCAATCGTGGGTAGAAGACAGAAAAAGTGGGTTTGGTTTGGCAGAAGAGAGGGTTGTGATCCCTTTAAAAATTATAGCTTTTTTTGTCTACCTCCTCTTGCCCCTGTGCAGAGCACAAAAGCATGGAACTTGGGAGGTGAGTTTGTACTATGTATGTATGTTTGCAGCTTCCGATGTAGGAAAGGAAGTGAGTGGTCAACAAAACAAAGAAAAAAGTGACAAAACTGTTAAAATCAAATCACCAGAACCGAAAATGGGGATTTTTGAAATTGTTGCCCAAATTAAAAATATTTTTCTTTCCGAATAACCTCTCACTCTCACTTTATATTGCAAGACTTTTCTGGAATTCAAAAAAAAAATACTAAAATAATAATTTGAGGTACACCTCAAATTTTCAAATTTGGGGTTCAAATTTGGGGGTAAAAGGAAGAATAACGGAAAGAAATTATTAGGTTTTGTGTATCGTAATGTTATATTAAAAAACTAATAATATTTAATTGCTTGACCTGTAAATATTAGTGGGGACTATTATAGTTATAAACTGTTTAATAATTTTTCAAGAAACATAGACAAAGAAAAATTATATATATCTAATGAATGAAATGATGAAAAATAATAAAAATTATGATAAATAAACGAAGAAGAAAAGAAATAGAAAAAAAAATATAATGATTTTTTTTATATAATTTGGCACTGAATAAATATATTCTCTGAATTTCATATATATTTTTATAAGAGATAATACTATTTCAATATGAGCAGTAAGTTCTAAATATTTAAAGTAATTGTTTATTCAAGGCTTGAATGAGAGAGTATTGATTAAAATTAAATAATATTAGTTAATCCACGTACTTAATCATTCAAAAAAATTATGATTGAAATTTTAAAGTTAGGAAAAAGTGTGAGAAGCAAGATGTAATTAAAATTAAATCGATGAATTTGACTATAATTTTTTAAGAAGTTAGTAATTTTGCATGAGGACTTTTTTTTTCTTAACTAAATAAAGCGTGCACGTCATTCTCATTTATTTTTCATATGACACTTTTGAAGAATATTTAATGTGTTTAGTTTATGTTATTTATAAAAATTATTAAAATACTTATTTCTATCAATTTCATAAATGTTTTAAAAATAATTAAAAAAAATAAACATGTCAATATTATTGATCTGTATTATTCTTTAAATTTGAATTCGCCTCATTGCCTCTTTTACCAATCTTTCTAAAGTTTCAAGTTCAGTAATGCAGGAATTATATTGCTTATTATTAAATATGAAAATTATAGAAAATTATAAAGTCAATTGTAGATGCATCTATTAGGGAGTATACAATTTGTTTATTTCATATTTAAATTAAATTTGAACTATTTCTTTAAGATTATTACAATGTGATTAAATTTAGTAGGACAAAATTTCAAACAATATTTTGAATATCAAAACTTTTATTTATAAATTTATATAAATTTAAAGGAGTCAATTATATTGAAATTTTAAAAAAATGTTTTTATTACATACTAGCTTATATATAGGTAAACAAAAAATAAGAAAATCATAATCTCAGAGTGGCTATAAAACTCTGCCACTTATACTACTTATTGTCTTCTCATATTCATATTTACTATATGCATATTACATAAATAAATGTGTACAAGTTCATATAAAAAGATATAAACATATATATATATATATATATATAAAGTGTATATTTTAAAATATCTATATTTATCAATATTCATTAGTTTTTACATCAAAATATATCATAAAAATTTTGTAAAATATAATAAAAAATAAGGAAAACAATTATTTAATTATGATAGTATACAAAAATTTTGTAAAGATTATCCATAACATTAATTAAGAATCTATAACAACATAATGTTTTCAAAATAATATTACAAAACTGGATTTAAAAATTAACATTTGTCATAATATTTAATTTATATTCTAATATAAATCTCATTTAACGACATCTAATAAACTAAATTTTTATACAACTTTTAAATTTATGTTTTACGCTCAAATTTAAGTTATGGTTTAAAAGAGGATTATCATCCCTTAAACAATAATACTCGTCATATAAAATTAGTGTCGCTGGTTGAGTTTTAGATTACAACTTAATTCATAAAGCGACATATATGGAAATATCAAAAAGTTACAAAATGCGATAAATTTAACTTAACAAATCTCAAATTCATTCGAGTCAATTTCATCTAATCTAATTATTTTTTATAGGATAAAATTATCTAGAGATACTAGAAATTGTAGCAACTCATGTTTTAAAGTTTAATATAATTGAATAAAGTATCTAAAGGATATGTTTAATAAAAATAATGTTGAACGAAATAAGTTTATCAAATACAAATTGTCAACCAAACAACGATGAACTAAATAAACACTTATAACGTTTTATGAAAATAGTGTTTTCCAACATATATCGTCTAACAGACAATGTTTAGCAAACAACGTCTAATAAAAGAAAATGTCTACATGTACGCTTTATAAAACACTACAGCTTAAAATTTTCTATCCAAAGAGTGTTGAACAAATAAGCGTTTAAAGAAAAGAATCATCTAAGAAAAGCTCCCTAAGCAATGTAATGAAACTTAAATTTTTTTATAAAATAAGTGTTTAGCGTTTTACATATCTAAAGATCATATATCAAACATTTTGTTTCCTAAATGATGTTTTTATCAAGGATCTTGATATGTAAACAACTTTTTCATAACAACTTTTTTACAACGGTCACATGTCATTATTTTATTGGTCCATTTGAATTTATTTTTAAAAAAGTATTTGAAACAAACCAATCACAACTCACCACGTGTTACATTGTCAAAATATTGTAAAAAAAAATTGTTAAAATAATATTTTCCTTCTATCAAATGAGCTTAATTGTGCCATTATCTTTTAAACACGCAATATGTCTTAATGTTTATCAACGTTTAAAACATTTAATGCATATGTCATGAAAGTACAAGACCTTTACTAAAGTTCTTACACAAGAAGGATAAAGACGTTAAGAGATAGAAGACATTTTGGGAATGTTTCCTTAAAGCTTCAAGCTTTACAAAATCGCAAAAGCTACTTTTGTAAAAGCTCTTACAAATCACAATAGCTTTACAAAGTATACCTGAGTCTGACTACCTTCCTAAAAAAGCTATGAAATTTACATGGAAGTCAACTCTCAGTTTAACGAATCTCTCTCAAAGAAGGCTATGTATAGATGATTGCATGAAGAGAAGAAAAAGAGAAGAAGTTCACATAAACAAGTTTGTTGTTACATTGTCTCTTTACATTTAAAGAGAAAGTCTTTAGATTTCATTGTATTGAATATATCATCTCTTTGAGAGTTATTTGAATCTCTACTTGTGTTCTAAAACACTTTGATTGTGTTTGTAAATTCAAGAGTGAATTAAAATACTTGTTTGTTTAGTTCATGTGAGCTAAACGATTTAGTTAGGTAGATTAGTTGAAAATCAGGAGTGAGTAAACTCGTACAATTTAGTTTGGATTCTAGTAAATCAGGAGGGTTGATAATACTCGTTGTAAACCAATAGTGGTTGATACTTGTTGTAATCTTTGTTAGAGATTACTGGAACCCCTTAAGAGGTCTTAAGGAAGAACTAGACATAACTGAGGTTGGAGCGAACTAATATAAAAATTGTGTTACTATTTTGTTGAATAAATGTTTTCTAAAAAACTGTTTTAATCACGTAAGTGTCTAATAACTATTGTAGACCGTCTAACCCCTATAAAAGTCGTTAAAAATTGTTTTCCAAAAAAGCTTTAAAATATTATTCAAACCACTTCTTTCTAGTATTTTTTCTATATGTTTCAATTTTAAATATCAAATTGGACCTATTTTACAATCGGTTGAACTAAATTATCATTTGAATAAAAGTGGGTTCATTGAACACTTCAAGAACTTAAAATAACACTTGAACATGTGTGTGCATAGAAATTGACAACGATCAAGTCATTCATAATAATTTTATATCACTACACTAATGTTGTTCACCAAATAATATCAATTCTATGATTCAAAAGTGTTTAAAGTTCACCAAAATCCTATAATAACCTAAGGAAGCACCAATTAATAAACATTAATAAGAAGTTGAAGGAGTCGAAATATTAACTTTTCCCAATATTTGAACATTTACCTTGAAACATTCATAGGAAGAGTCCTATGGAAAAAAATATAAGAGATTTTAGGATAGAAGAGAACTTAATTTAAAATAAACTTTGATTTAGTAAAAATTGATCTTTACACAACCATTGTATCACTGGTAAAAAAAGAACATAAAATATTTCAAAAGACTAGAAGAAAAGAAAATAAAGAGCAAATAATCAAGCCTAATATTGTTCCTAACAAAAAAAATCCATCCTAAAAAATTGACTAGGATAAAATCCCTCTCATTTTCTTTTTCAATTTCCACATGAAATCTCATCCTAACTTTGTTGTTTTAACTTTAAAAAACACAATATCTAGGTGAAAGTTTCAAAAGTCTTTTTATTCAATCAACATAAGATTTTTAGTGACTCAAGAATGCTCTCATTTCTAAATATATATATATAGCCTTGTATTTTGTTTGCTATAACAGTGAAGTCACATTCTCTCTGTCACAATAATGGTGGAGGATTACGGGGGCTAAGGGATATTGTGAAATAAAATAGAAAATAAATTTCTTATAAATAATATGATTATTTATATTGAAAATTGAAAATTTTAGTTTTAATTTAATTATTGATAAGTTCGAATGAATGAAAGTTAATATTTTCGATATATATGATCTTTTTTAATAGTTATATTAAGTTGAGTTCTTTTTTGTTATATTTAAGACACTAATAAAATATATAAATTTTAAGTATATTATTTTCACTTCTAATATTGATTATGATCTTTTCTTGATTTTTTTTTTCATTTTATTCTATTTATTTATTGAATAAGTGGTGATCCAACAATTCTTACTAAGAGAATTTTTTATTTCGATAGGTTGTTTTGAATCATTGTAGTTCTTGTATGAATGTGAGTTTTTTTTAGTTAATTCATATGATATTAACAAGAGAATCCTTATCAATAATAAAAGTTCAATAATAAAGAAAACATTAGTTAATTCACATTATAAAAATAAAAAAATATTTAAAAGATTCCGATAAAGACCAATATGACGGCTTGAGATTTTGGCATTATAACAAAAAAGAATAACTAGTTATAATTATATTATATTATATTTTCTTTTTTGTTATATTTGTGATAATAATAAAATATATAAATTTTGAATATATTATTTTATTTTTACAAAATTATTGGTTATGATTTGTCACTCAAGACACTAACATAGATGAATTTTACATTTTATGTCGTTAAAGAATTTATACATATATAATCATACCAATACCATATGAATAATATATCACTCCATTATTCAACAAATCCATCAAAGTCTTTAACTACTTCTAAAAAGTAGGTCATTCTCAACTGATTGTAATATATATCAAAATCTAAATATAAATATATACGAAAATCTAGAAATTAATATACATAAAATATTTGTTTAAGACTACAATAGAAGATATATAATGTCATCTTCCAATCTATCCTACACGAAGTAAATATTTGTTTTGTCAAACAATCCACAACTGTTCACACCTCTAACAATGATATATAATGACAATAAAATATAACTATGTTTTGACACACAAATTTAAATTTTTGTTTTTAAACTATACATAATTACATTTATATATATATATATATATATATATATATATATATATAACAAAAATCTAACATACTTTTTATTTATACAAATCCACAAAGAAAACATACATTAAACACTTAAATAAAACATCAAAAAAACCAAATGTCGTTTTTTTTGTACAATATTTTCCTTGGTAAGCATATACGAACCGATAATGGATTGTACCTCTTAATATTTTAATTAATTATTGGATGACGAACTTCAACAATTGGAATGATTTTAAAGTTACAAGAACAAAAAGTCTGTAATTAAAAATTCAAGTTAAGAGAACAAGCTAAAGTATAGAGCTAAAAATAAAACAAAGTTTCTATAAATTGAAAAGAAAAAAGTTATAAAAAAATGTAAATATGTGTTTAAAGGTATTGTTATTAGTTAGTAGTAATCAATTGGAAAGAACATCAAGGTGTGACATGTGTCCACCGAAGTGACAACCTAAACAATCTTTTCTTATTCATCTCATATACACTTCTATTATCATATCATCAAGATTGTGACCAATTTTCTTTTCTTTTCTTTTTCTTGTGGCCGACACTCTTCCACCTATGTGCTAAATTAATGTCACAATCTCAAATGTCAAATTTCATTGATAGCTCAACCATACCATATGGAAAGTTTAAAACTACACCATATCTTTATCAATGCGTTAAGTGAGTAACATGTTTATAGGTCTAATACATAGTCTTGAAAAAACAAATAGATTCATTAATCTCTTTACATGATGTTATTTTTGTTTTGGTAGTAAAGTAGAAGTTGACTATCTTGCACACTAAACTCTAAGACAAGCATAATTAATTTTTTATTGTGTAATAAATACAATCACCTACCTCTTTACCTTAAATATGTATTTATAGATTTCAAAATGAACTTTTAATTAACATCGGTCTAATCATGATCCAAGAATTGATAAAAATACTTTAAGTATAAACATACTAAATTTGTAAGTTTGATCAATATTAAGAACCAGTTGATCAATAACTTTTATTAATGACTGTCCGGTTTTCGAAAGCTATCACTGAATATAAATTTCAAATAATTAAAATAATTATAAATATTGTTGGTGTTACTTATAACTTATAATAAAGTATTTTTTATTATTTAAATATACAATGTCTTTAAGTTAGATGTTAAGAGAAGTACACAATATTTTTTAAGATTATACATTAGATTCTTCTTAAGCCTTAAGTTTAAACACAATCATACAATGTTTCGTTTAGATAAAGTATACGAAGTTTTCAAAAATTTCGTTAGGTATATTTTCACAAATATCTAACATATGTTACATATATACTTAAATAAGTTTACAAAGTATAATTAAATTTTAAATTTAATTTAGTTTATAAAATCGACTTGTAATACAAATTTTTTTTTACTTATATATAAAAATTCATCTTATTTATTTATAATTATATGGAATCTTCCCTACATTTTCTCTTACCAAAACATATATATTTTAAACATGAAACTTGACATTAATGATAATGATCCAATAATGATTTAATAGTAAGTAATATGATAAACTAAATAAAGAATAAATATTGTTATAATAAACATTGAATGACTCTAATATAATATAAAAGTATGAGTTTTAAATATAATTCATTTATAAGATTTACTAGATGATATTCTTACCAATTATATATCATAAATTCGTTTTTATCTTTAATAATATATCAAATTTTTTTTTTTATGATCGAAACATAGGTGTCTTAATTTTAATTTTAAATAAAAAAACTTATATCTTTATCATAGTTAAACTTATTTATAACTTCACAATGTATTTGGAATAAAAATAAATAACATTGCCTAAAACTAGTCTACAATAAACTAATTTGTAAAATAAAATTGTATAAACTAATTTTATCTCATCAAAAAATAAATTTTATAATTTTGTCTTTTAAAATTACTTATGCAAAAATTTATTCAAACACGTTTTAACTAAACGTAAGCAACATGAGGTTTAACCCTAAATTCTAGATAGTGGTTGATAGAATATATGCAAGATTTTGGGGTAAATCTCTGGGAATAATATTGACTATTTCCTTTATCAAATATTAACTATTTGCTTTACCTTTTAAAAGTGGAAATTAATAACAATGGTTGTTTATATAAAGATTCCAACGCAAGAATAATTTATGGAACATATTGGAACTCGTGAATCACACACGTGCATAATTATTATAAGATGAAGAAATTTGACAAAAATAAAATAAAATGTAATAATGTAATACATACCATTCTGGTGGTGTAAATAAATACCAAGAAACACAAGCTTTTATAGTTTTGAAGATAAATGTAAACTTTCACGAGATGTACGAGTTTTCTTTATAGTCTATAATGTTTAACCTTTTTTAAATATAATTAATTATTATAGAATAATCTTTTAACATAAAAATTAAAAAATGCAAGTCAACTTCATTCGTATAAACCAAATTATAGAAACATTTGACATTATTTAGTTATAAATAACCGTTAATGTGATTTTTAAGAACATCATTCTAAAATTTAATAAACTTAATAGTTTGTGATTAGATAGGATGCCTGAACTTTATGTATTTAAATACTAAATCTATCAATGGTCTAAAATTTAATATACATAATTATCGAAATAACATGACATGATTGAACTATTCAATCCAATTCTAAAGAAAGATTAAGCAAACAAGTGCGTAAATACTTTTAAAATAAGCAATTCCATGAGACAAGAAGTATTATATTTTATAGGTACCTAGTTAGCTAGTGCATCACATCAATTAACAAAGGTTGTTACACACAATTCTACTTTTCTATATTATATAAAAGTTTACAGGGAGTTGCTACCTCCACCTCCACACATCTCTTCCTCCATCTCTCCTTTACTTTTTTGCCCCTTCCTCCACTTTTTCTTTACTATTTTGCCCCTCAATAAAATTTTATTTTTAAAATTATTGTTTTTTAATTTTATTCATTTATAACATATTTCACTGATAATCTACGTAGTTCCTTGTATGAGTAAAATATTTTTCTGCAAAGTTTGGTGATCGTGAAAAGAATTATCAAGCAATCTTCCTCTTGTTCTCGGTGCAATACGTGGTGCAGTGCGTTTATGGTGTAGTGTCCTTGTCGTGGTTCCTCTCCAGGTACGTAGTCATAATCCTTCCTATAATTCTAATCCCTAAACCCTTCCCATACTTCCAATAATCCTTTGAATATCCAAGCCTATAATCCTTGCATGAACCACAAAACGTAGTAAAATAAAAACGAAACCTAAAAGGAACACTGCCTCTGGACGGATGACATCTTTCAACGGATGTCAACATCCGTTTAAGGCAAAACGGATGTCGACATCCGTTTCGCCTTAAACGGATGTTGACATCCGTTGAAGGATGTCATCCGTCCAGAGGCAGTGTTCCTTTTACGTTTCGTTTTTATTTTATTTGTTTATTTTATTTACAGTAATTTATATTTAAATTTATAATTTTAAATGTTATATATGGTAAGAAGAAAGAAATGGAGAAATAGAAGTGAAATGTTGATGAGGCTTGAAGAGAAAATGATAAACGGAAATGGAGAAATGGAGAAGAAGCTTGACGGAAGAGAGAAAGGTAAACGGAAATGGAAGAGAGGAAAAGGTGCAGAGGAAAGTAAATCAGAAGTTTTAAATAAATTAAAATATTAAAATAATAAAAATAAAAAATTTTAACTTTTGAGGATATAATTGTCATTTTAGAAGGATATAATTGACATTTTAAAAAATTGAGGAGGTGGAGAAGAGACGTGTGGGGGTGGAGGGAGCAACTCCCAAGTTTACAATGTCAAAGTCACACAATATATTAATAAAAGGGCTTGAAAGTTGAAACAAACTCATTAATAGCTACGAAGCTATGGCTATACCCAACTGATAACCTCACCTTTTTTGCCATTCACTTGACTTTGGTCTAACCATTTACAATTAAAAAATATAAAATTTAGGGTCTGTCCACTCTACGAGATTGATTTGAAAAAAAAAAAAATAGTGAATGAATTTAAGAATGAACTTATCGTTGTTTTTTTTTATAGAATTTAGAAGTAAGTAAAACTAAATTTGAAAATAATTTTTTTTCTTCATAATGTAAAATTTGATTGATATAATAGATAAAAAAATGGTTTAATTAATAAAAATTAAAAATTATTAAAATAATTTTAATAATAAAAATAATGTAAAATTATATTTATTCATAATATATTTATTCATAAAATGAGTTTAAAGTATTAAAAAATCAAAAAAATTAATAAAAATAAAAAATATTAATTAAAGTGAAATTATTATTTTTAAAAAACTTCATCCACACAAACCACAGTTGTATAATATACACGTTTGTATTATTTAATCACGTTAATTTTATAGAATTTACTACATTGTTTAATAAACTTAAAATTCAAAAACATTTAAAATAATATGACCAGAATTATCACAGAAAAAAAAATTAAATGGTTAACTAAATTAAGATTTCAAAGGAAAACTTTTTATCTATAACAATTTTATAAAAACTTAAGTTTATACAGACCAAATGCAATCAGTTCCTCGTTGACCCGTGTAGTTAACTATTATGCGGAACGGATTGTCCTGCATTATTATCTCTACAAGTCAATTTATCAAAAATAATTTAAGAAAATTTTAATAAAAGTTAACAAATTTAATATATATATATATATATAATATGAATTAGCATGAATAATATTGTAATTAGAAAAGAAGAATGATTAATTAATATATAAACTTAAAAGAAAGTTATGAGCACACGTTACTCTCCCATGTGTTTCATCTTTCTGACTTTTTTTTTCCTTAGCTTCTGGGTATTGGTTTTAACTCGTATGGCCATCACATGCTCAGAGGTGTGGCTTCACGTGTTTGTCTTTCGATAACAATATTCAAAGCATCCCAAACTTCTGAATTTTGTCCCCATTTCGGTACAAAGCATCCATGGTAAGTTAACTACAATTTTTTTGTAATAAAGATTGCTTCTTCAAATTGAATGTGCAAAATTTAAGGTGGACCTAATTTTGGGTCACACTTTTCTGCTATATAGTGTACAAAAAGAAGGGTACCAGAATGAAAGTTGGTATCTATAAGTCACAAAGAAATCTTATCTCTTATGCAATTTTATGATTCTGATTTCCTACTAGTGTTTCTTTTTTGGTATATTTCCTTGGCAAATTCTATATAAAAACCAAAAGTTGGGGATTTGCTTTTAGAATCTTTGAAAAAAGATCTAAGAATTAGATAAAGGAATTAAAGTTAGAAACACAGCATTGAAATGGGATTAGAAATATAGGGTAAGCTTTGTCTTTTGCTTAAAGTTTGTTAATGGAGAATGGCATAGAGATGTTGATTAATGCAGGAAGAGGGAATTTTGAAAGAAAGAAAAGAGAAACATGGGAAAAGGGATTGAAGGGGATAGATAATGGCAAAGTGACACACTAGTCACCACAAATTTAAGCTTTTCCACGCGTAAGATGCTCCAATAACACAAAATTTTGTAAGTCACTCACTTATTTGTCAAAAGTGGGGAATCACCTAATTTAATACTGAAGGCTACCATTGTGCTTTGGCTGGTTCAAAAATGAAAGAAGCTATGGTTCTATATTGTTTCCATATGATATTGCCTTGAAAAATAAAATTAAATGAAGTTAGTTTAGCATTATAAAAAGTCAGACACATCAATTCAGTTTTTTAATTGATCATGGTTTCCTTCCACTCTTTATGGATGTGCAGTATTTATATGTTGTGGAAGTTGACGTCTGAAATTATTATCAATAGAAGATTTGATTAATAATTTTATCTTTATATTTATGATTTATTTTGTTTTTTATTATTTTTTATTTAATAGAATATTATATTTTTTTTAGACAAAAATCAATTTAGTCACTTTTTGTCAGAATCATTAAAAACGCACCCAAACTCTCTGAACGGACGCTATGTGTCAAGCGAAGAGAATTCGGAAATCAGATAATGGAAGGCAGGTGTCGGCAGATGAACGGACGTTCGTTTGACGTGGGAAGCAAAACTGAGTTTTGGAAGAATCCACGTCACACTCTCTGCATGCACCCTTCTTCCTCAAACTCTGAAATTCTCATTTCTCCTTCTTCTCTCTAAAAACTCTCCCTTCTCTCTACCAAATCTCACCCTTTCTCTTCTCCGATCACCGTTCAGGCACCGTAGAAGCACTTCCGGCGTCCAGAGCTTCAGATTGAACCGAACGGTTTCGGGTTCTGAACTGGTAAGTTCTTCTTCTTGTTAACCGTTCGTTATCTGGTACATGCACACCAAGTTCTGGTTGCATGAGTTCATAGTCTCTTTTTGAATCATTTTGGTCTGTTGTTTGGTTAGTTGAAGAATTTTTGAACGTAAGGGTAGAAGGAATTGTAGTCAGGCGAGCCGTATTCTGTCTCTAGGAACGTTCGTTCGCGCTCAGAGGTAAGGGAAGCTTATCTAATTTAATTTATATGTTGATGTGATGCATGAATGTTCGTTGATTTGATGATTGAAAATGAAAAATGATTGAGCTATGTTCTGATGCATGAAATATATGAAATTTCTATGCTTGGATGGTATGAAGTATGAAATTTTACTATGATATGAATAATGAAGTTATGAGGATAAATGTTGGGAAATTAAATGAGATAAATAGTTTTCTAAGTATGAAATTCCCTATGAGAGTGTACGTTGTAACTGAACGGTCATTGACCGTTCAGTTTTTCTAGTAAGCTTGGTTAGAATTGGATTCTTTCAATTGGGAGGAATCCCAGTTGAGGACGAGCGTTTTAGTTTCGAAATACTGGGCTTGAGCGTTCGGTCAAGCATGGTTGGTTCTTGGTATTCAGTGATAAACTTAAATATGTATAAATGTATTCGTATATTTTAGTTTATTATTAAACACTACTCCAATAAGTATCTTATTATATTTATCAAGATTTCTAATATAAGTTTAGTAGTGTTCGGTCTTACACCAAGCGATCGTACTCGTTTCTTTTATAATCTATCTTGATGAAAATAACGTTCGTCCAACTCCAATAGAGTTTTCCCTTTCACCGTGTTCGGTCTTTGACTGGCATTCAGTTTTCTTGATGCGAATCATCAAACAAACTAAGTATTCACAAGCGTTCAGAGTCTTCACTTGAATTCTTCTAAGTATTTTTATTTGATGTATTGAAGTGGTTGTATCCTTTGGTTCCTACCTAGAGTTTTAGTACTTGACATGGTCTTTTTGGTGTTCGGTTGGAGTTCCCAAGAGTCAATTCATCTAATTGGCTCACTTGGTAAGTAACGCTCGTTCTAGTCGTTCCTGTTACATATGATTGTACTCGGTTTCTTTTTCAACCTGCTAGTAACCATCTTAGTCTTAATCTATTATAGAACTGGAGATCTCTCAGTCTCGCTCCAAGTGTTCGGTTTCGTTCTGAGTTAGGGTTGAACGTTCGGTTTTTGGTGTCCTTACGGATCTATGTGCGAAATGTTAATTAAGATGATTTATAATAAAAGATGAAGAGAATATGATGTGGATGAAATGTGTTGGATTATGGACGAGCGTTTCGGGGAGGAACGACTCATGAATGAATATTGAAATTGGTAAAGTATGAATGTGGGCATGCTAAGCTGGCGGTTCATCTTGATGTTCCGTGAGTACTCGTCCTCACGTAGAGGAGGGTAGATCATGTGCGGAAACGACAGGAGGTCCTAGTCCTTATGGTTAATTTGGACAAATAGGACTAACCTTGAGTGGCAGCTGTGGAGGGCATCCCAGTTACTACATCACCCGGGTGCACGAACGTCGTAGCTACACAGATTTCATACAGTCCGGACAGTCAGTCTAGTATTAGGCTTTGTATGAACGAACTATGAACTATTTTGTTTTGTTTGATTTTGTGAAATGTATGTTTATACATGAATTAAATTACATAAGCTTACACTGTGTTTCCTGTCTTGTCATGTTATGTACGTCCGTCTTTGTCATTGCAATGATCATCCGTGTGGATGTGAGCAGAAGAAGACGTACTGCTGGAAGATACGCTGGAGGAAGAAAACCTAGTTGAGGTTGAAGTGAAGACCGAACCGTAGGACGTTCAGTCAGTGGTTTAGTTTAAATGTAAGGTGGTCGTTCGATCACCTTCCCATTTTGATTTTATTTGACCGTTCGGTATAGGTTTTTGTAAACCGTTCGGTCAGACTTGCTTATCGTGTACAGTTTAAGTTTGTAACTCTTTCTGTAAGGCCGTTCGGCCATAAGCGTACGTTCGACTCTAGTGTAAGACTGATCTGAATTATTATTGAATGTGATTATTCTACTATATAGTTTTAAATTGTATTTTTGGGATGTTACACTTTTCAATTTATTTAATAGAATATTATATATATATATATATATAATGTATAAATTATATTAGATGATATTATTTAGTTTCACCATTTAACAAAATGTCAAATATATAAAATGAACAGATTAAGCCGTTTTTCACATTATCTAACTTAGATTACCCCTCAATTATAAAATCTAAGATTTTGCTACCATTCTACTAGAAATATAATCACGTGGTGAATTCAACTCTTTGCAATTAATTAATATAAAACATATATATTTAAGATGGTGATTTCTTTGTTTACTAAAGGATGCAATTAGAATGTGATTTAGTGAGAATGAGACAAGGAGAGAAAAAAAAATGAAGTACAACTTATCCGACCGACAAGTTCTTTTTATAAAACACCACCATGCGTTTATAACATGGTTGGATTAGTTTATTTAAAAAAACCACCAACTTGGTGATTAAAAATCAATTAAAAATTAGAAATTTTGTTAAAATAATTAACTTATCTAGATTACATATGAAAAAAAAACTTAGGCAAGTGGAAGAACTGCTCAAACTTTTTTTGTGTGGAATAAAAAGGCAGGTAGCTCTGCAGCTTCATGGAAAGTAGAAACCGACATGGATTTTAGTGATTCCAATTGTAATGCACAACTATTGCAATGGTTATTGTGCATTGAATGTCAATTATGAACAAGACTCGACTAGAAATAATTGAGTACTATATAGTTTTAGTGTGACTATTACTATGCACCTAAAACAAGATAAAAGAGAAAGAAATTACAATTACGTACCCAAAATTTATTTATTATTTACCAAAACAATGTGAAATTACACAGGGAACACATAGATGCAAAACCATCCTTCTCCATCATATGTTGGAACCTAAATTATACAATAACAAAAAAATAATTATCTCTACCAGTACCACACAAATACACTACTACTAACAACCTACGGAAAGTTATCATAAAAACAGAAATGAATAAAACAAAAAATAAGACAGCTGTAAAATGCTATACATGACTGGAGCTAATAAAAGAAATCTCCATTCGGCAAAACACATCAAAGCAAGCGAAATAAACCCCCTCGTGCAATATGTCTCCTCCAATTTTAGGAAATACAAAGAAAACTTTCAACTTGTAAAGGTTCTTATAATATATTAATATTGCAAAAGTTAAAACCTTGATTTGTAACGTTTAGAACGTTGATATTGGCAACGGTAAAAAAAAGAAAACGTTTAATTCTTCTTCTTAAGTGATTCAACCTTAACAAATTTAATGTTTTTTATTTTTTTATTGATTTTATTCTTCCTAGTTCTATAAATAGAAAGCTCTTTCTCCATTTCAAAACACACCAAAATCAATAATTTTTTATTCTTTTTCTTCTTATTTTCATCCATTTTTCTTTTTCTAAAAATATTCTGAGTTATTTTATACTTTTATTAGAGATTCTTATTAAATCTGATATATCAAAAAGAGAAATTTCTTTGTATTCCGAAAGATTTACATAATATACCACGGATAAGTTCTTAAAGATATTAAAACTACGTATCTCAATAAACACCGTTTTTCAGCTTTTTTACAACAAAGGTTTTTTGTAAGGACCTAAATTTTTATCATTTTAAAAAGAGGAGGTTTTGTTTTATTTGGAAGGTGGGGAGCAACACTTCCAGGTTTTTCTCCCATTTTTGGCACATTCAGAAAGCATTAGGTGTAGGAAATAAAAAGGGGTAATGGGTTTTGCACTAAGGGAGAGAAATCCTTGCTGCAAAGTTTTGTGAGAGAGGTGAAGTTAGAGTTGCTAGAGTTGCTGGAGTTGCTTGGTGCTGCAAGTCTTGGGAGAGTTAGATTCCAGAAAAGTGTTGGGTGCTGCATCCAGAGGAGTGAAGAGCTTTACTACAAATCTTTTGGAGAAAGATTCACTAAGGAAGTCTTCAAGAGGTAAGGGGAGTTAGATTTTTCGTTTGATTATTGAATTTTACAGTCTTTGATGCAAATCTGAGAAGAAGGGGATGAAAATTAGGAGTTTCTGGGTTTTCTGGAAATCTGAGTTCGTTTCTGCAGAATTCTGCAGAAACGTGCGTTCGTCCAAAGCCAATATATAATGCACGTTCGGTCTTGATTAAAATAGGTATTCTTAGGTTTCAGTCATGACCGTTCGGTCTTAGTAGATTAGTGATTATACGTTCGTCCAAACAGTATGCGTTCGTCCACACAGTGTTTATCCATACGATCTTGTAGTATTTGAACCATATAGACGTTCGTACAAATCAAGTTAGTCTGACTACGTTCGTTTTTCTTACCGTTCGTACAAACAGTGTTAGTCTGAGTATCTTTGTTTTATCACCGTTCGTCCAAACATTGTTCAACATGATAGTATTTGGTTTCGTCTTATTTGGTCTCTAGCGTTCGTTCAAATAGTGTTCCCCTATAGTATTCGTTCTTATCATATTTGAAATGTGTTGCGTTCGTCTAAACAGTGTTTATTCGGCCTCCTCGTATTTGATCTGTATAGCGTTCGTCCCAGTGAGCGTCCCTAGGTAGTAGCGAGCATTCGGTCTTGATGTTGCTGGTTCTCAGGCAGCGAGCGCCCATAGGTAGCAGCGAGTGTTCCATTTTCATGTTACTTGTTCTCTATAGCGAACATCCCTAGGTATAGGCGAGCGTTCGTATTAGTAGCAATCGGTTTTGGAACGTTCGTTCAATGAGTATTGAGAGTTAGATCTTTATAACGTTCGGCCTTATTGTGTTTGGTAAATAACGTTCGTCCAATAGTGGTCGGCGAATAATGTTCATCCAAAGTGCATTCAGGTGAATGAGCGTTCGGCCTGATTCTCATAGCGTCCGGCCAAATAGTATAGCGTTCGGCAGTATAGCTGTCGACAGACAGCGTTCGTCAAAATCGTTTAAATGACGTCCGTCCAAATAGTGTTCGGCTTGGGTTTGGAAAATGGCGTTCGTCCAGTACCGTTCGTTCCTTGGTGTCCGGTGAATAGTGCTCGTCCAGTTAGCATTCTACAAATAATGTGTTCTAAGTTTATTTTCTCTTGAATTGAATTATGTGCAAAATGATTGGAAAATATATACTGTGACGTGATTTATGTGAATGTATGAGATATGTTAGATTTGATGTGATATTATGGGGGTGTCTGGTTATTCATGACTTGGGATAAGGTTTAAAGTAACAGTATAATTCATGGACGTAATTCCATGATCCTCAAGGAGAGGATACATGGTGGTGATTTGGGGTGTACATAATGATTTCATGGTAGCTCAGTCTTGGGGGTTTTCCTGACGCTCCAATGGTCTTTCATTCTCAATTAGAGAGGATTGATCCATGTGGTGAGGAGTAGCAGGAGGTCCTAGTCTTGGAGGCTTCCAGGATGCTCCAGGGCGCAGAACGGACTAACCTCGTGAGGGTGGTAGGGTGGAACCCATTGGCAATGGCTTTGCAAAGCAGTAGAGGCCACCACGAGTGCATAACCCGCCATAGCTCGGTAATCATTCTAGTCCGGACGAGTCGGGGTATAAAGTAACAAGTCCTGTAATGTCAATTTACCATGCTTGGATGACTTTTGCATGTTGTATGAGTGGGTGAAATAGTGGTTTAATGAATATGCTCTAATTGTTCTTTTATACGAATCTAAGTATGATAACATTGAATTAACTGTGCTATATGTATAACATGCTTTTTATACCTAGCTCACCCTTGCATTGTTTTATGTTGTGTGTTGTTTGGGTATGTTTCTATGGCGATGATCATCCACTTGGATGGGAGCAGATGTTGCCGCAGAGTTTCCCTTGGAGTAAGAACTGAAGGTTGCTGATGTTGTAGAGTAGTCTGCTTAGAATTTCCTGATTGAACACTTGTAGTGTTTAATCCTTTCAACTGTTAAGTTTAAATTCTCGTTTATTTTATTTCTGGATGACTGAAATTTCACAATTAATTACACGTCATACTCTGACTGTTCTCTATATTTTGGATGTTAACGTCTTTATTATGTAATATTCGTTATTATATAATCGGGATGTTACATTAATGGTATCAGAGCAGTTCTTTCCTTAGAAACCTGTAGGTTGTGGGTGCGCTTCGTTTGTGATTGTGTACTTTGGTCTCGGGTTGGAAGTTGTGTTGGTTTGAGTCAGGCTAATAGTCTTTCTCTCTGAACAGAAGATGACATCTAGATCTCCTCCTTCCTCAGATGTCGATCCGTCTGACTCTAATCAGATGCTGAATGCGGTGCTCCAAGCGTTGCAACAGCAAAATGTTGCATTGGTTCAACAGAACACTGTTGCGTTACAGAATCTAGAAGTAGCAAGAGTATCTGCCGAGAACGCGAGAGTGGCCTCTGAGATCATTCAAAAACAATTCATTGAAGTGTTGACTAGTGGCAGAACCACTCAGGGTGCTTTTTCCCTCTGTTATTCTTGTTTAAGAGTGGAGCCTAGAGAATTTTCTTCTACACAACTAAATTGTGTGCCGATACTAGTGTCGAGGAAGCAGACCCAGGGTTTAGAGATTTTGGATGTGAATCGAAATCAAAGTCGAGTTGACAAGGCTCAGAAGAACAAATCATTTGGGGAAAAGCAAGGCAAGAAACCTTATCAGCGATCCCAACCGCTTGTACCTACATCAGTAACGTGTCATCGAGGTGGTGGTGTTCACTACAAGAGAGACTGCCCTAAACTCGGGGTGAAGATTGAAGAGAAGGAATGCTTTGTTTAGAATACTTTAGTATACTAGTGAGTGATCAAGGATTCGAATTGGTGGTTTTATCCCAGCATCAGGACAAATCCCAACCAGTTCAGTTTGTGTTGGATGCTCAATTATCATCGCCGGATGTAAGTTCATGGTGAACTTGATCACTTTATCTCTTCAAGGCCTCGATGTCATTCTGGGAATGGATTGGTTGACTGTCAACCATATTCTTCTTGACTGTGGTCGAAAGTAGTTGGTGTTTCCCGACTCAGATGGTTTGGAGCTGATCTCGATCAAGGAAGCCTTGACGGATGTTAGGAATGGAGCCATTGTTTTGTGGTGTTAGCTCAACGGAAATTGTGATATATAAGTATATACGAGTTAGGGTGTTTCAAATTCAATTGTGATACTTCAGTGGTTTGAATTAAAAAAATAGAATAATAAAATAAATAAAAAATCATGAAAATTTTGACAAAAAAGAATAATATAATGATTACAAAAGATAATTAATATTGATATTTTTTTAATTTTGTAATCATTTAAAAAAATAGAAAAAAAAAATAAAACATTATTGTAATAAGAAAAAGAAAATTTAACCATTTAAAAAAAAGAAAATCAATTAACATTCTTAACATAAGTTGAGAAAAATTACTTAACACACATTGTTTTTAAATAATAACCTTTTGATAATAAAATATTAAATTTAAATAATAAAATATAATAAACAAAATTTTGAAATAAAATAATAACACACGTTCTAAGTTTATTACGTTTTGTTTTATTTTAGTTGAATAAGATTTATTACTCTTTATTTTTTTTATTTTAATCAGATTTATACCTTTCAATTTTTTTTATAAAATGTAAATAAATTATATATGTAATTATTCTCTTATCCCATATTTTTAAAACAGAATAATATTTTTATATGATAATATGTATTCATCCATTATTAAAACCTTCATTTTAATTTTTTTAATAACGGAAGTAGCTTAGTTGTAGTAAAGACTCAAATATTATTATTAAATAATGTAGAAAATAATAAAAATCTTTTAAATATTAATGTACATTCAATTTCCATCAAATATCAATGAGAAATAGAGAAAATAGATTTTCTTGTGCCACTGGCAATAATATAAATTATATTGCTGATTCTTATCATCAAAACAATAATCACAATTACTATACTTTTTAATTATTTAATTGTATAATCATTCTCATTATATTCTAAAATAATAAGTATTATTCTATTAAATTTTCGTAAGATTTGTGACATAATAATAATAATAATTTTGACATCCAAAAATACAGTGTAAAACCATATAATAGAATAATGACATTCATAATATTACAGATCAGTGTCACATATAAAAAAAGTACGGTTATAGCCGAACGGCCTTACATAGTCACCAACGGTTCTACAATACAAATAAAATAGAAGCTAGAGTAATAATCGAACGGTTTACAAAATACTCTTATACCGATCAGTCATATACAAGATTCAGTAAATAGATGACCGAACGGTCTAAAGTTCAGTATTAACTTCACTTCTAACGATGCTTCTTCCAGGGCTTCTTCCAGCAGCTCTTCTCCTTCTTCTCACATCCACACGGATGATCATTGCAACAGGAACAAAGACAGACAAAACAACGAAATAGACAAGACGGAAAAAGGGTAAGCTTATGTAATTTATTTCAAGAATCATACATATTCAGATCACATAAGTTCTATACCAATCAATTTCACCAAATCAATCATTCCTTATTACATGCAATAAACCAACATTTGACTCTGACCGTTCGGACTGTATGAATTCTGTGTAGCTACGACATTTGTGCACCCGGGTGATGTAGTAACTGGGATACCCTCAACAGCTGCTACCCGAGGTTAGTCCGTTGCATCCAATTTAACCTTATGGACTAGGATTTCCTGCCATTCCCACACATGACTTACTCCTCTCTACTTGAGAATGAGTAATCACGGAATATCAGGATAAACACCAGCTAAGCCTTATCCACATTCATACTTTACCATTCAAATACCAATTCATGAGATATTCCTCCCTGGAATACTTTTACATAACCATACTCATTTTATCCATATCACATTCCATCATATTTCATTATCCAAACATCAAACCGAACCCATTGGAACGAAGATCCTATATGTTACCAAATACTAAAAAATAACCTTCCACATAGAGACGAGACCGAACACTAGGAGTGAGACCGAGAGGTCTTCAGCTCATAAACAGATCAGAACCAAAGGAGTTATTATCAGAGTTATGAAAGAAACCAAAAGGAATAACATTCCATAGTAATTAACCGAGCTGAACGCTATTTAATAGGTGAGCCATTTCATTGAACTGGCCCTTGAGAGTTTAAACCGAACGCTACGAAGCCTAGGCCGAGTACTAAGACTCTAGGCCGAACACCATTTAGAGACCGATACTGTTTGACACCAAATACTAGTGACAGACGGGGTACTATGAAGAAACCGAACGCTATTTATACTTAGCTTTTAATATGATACTAACATTAAAGAGGTCGAGTGCTAGTCTAAGACTGAGCACTGTAGAGACCGAACACTATCCGGTTTGACCAAACACTCTTATTCCAAACAATTAATAAGAGATTATTGGGATGAGACTGAGCGCTTGGTTTAAGACCGAGTACTACTGATACAAAGAACCCAGTTTATGACCGAGCATTACTGAGTTTATACAATAGTTGAATATATTTAGAATACAATATCTTATAACTTATTTTCAACAAAGAATGAGTAGATGATTTTAGAATTTTAAGTAGTTATTGACTAACGTAGCCGAACTTATTTGAGAGAGAAAAATGGAAAACTAAACGTGGACAAAACTCTTTATTAACGAGTCTTCTAAGATAAATTGATCGGTCATCAACTGATTCTTCCCAAAGGAAGGATCCAGTCCAAACCGAACTCTCAAAGGGAACCGATCGGTCAATGATGACCTTCAGTGACAAACATCAATTTTTACAAAGAACTACAGACCTCGAATTTATCCTTAATCAATCCATTCCTCAGCATTTCTTTTCATACATTCATACAGTAAAAAACGTGTAGTAAACATACTTGATAATCATTCAATAAGCAACCAAACATGACAGTATTCAAAGCAAGAAAAAATCAAATTATATAAGCTTCCCTTACCTCTTAACGTGACCGAACGCTCAACAATGCAAGATACTGGTTCACCACTACACTTTCGTCTACCCTTAGAGTTTACTGATCACAAATTCTAGACAAAATAAAAGACCAGAACACTATCAAAAATCACATATAGAAAGGTGATCAACCTATGCAACCAGAACTTGATTTGCATGCTCCAGAAACCACACGGCTGAGGGAGAGAAGAACTTACCAGCTCAGAATCAAAAACTGATCGGTTCAAACGGAAGCCCTCGATGCCGGTAAAGTTCAGACGGTGCCTGAGTGGTGATCGGAAGAAGGAAAAATGAGATTTTTTTAGAGAGAAGATGAAGGAGATTTAGAGAGAAGGAGGAGGGAATGGAAGCTTCAGAAATCTGGGAAGAAGGGTGCATGCAGAAAATGACACAGAGTTTGAAATTTGACATTAAATACTGTCGTCACTACAACCGAACGACCACTCTCCTGAGCCACCTGTTTTCCACTATCTGAAACTCTGACTTTCTCTCCTTGACACTTGGTTTCCACTACTTGGGGTTTTTAGTGAGTTTTTTTTTTGTTCTGAAAATAATAATAATAATAATAATAATAATAATAATAATAATAATAATAATAATAATAATAATAATAATTAAGTATAAAGGGTTTGACTTATTTATTAGTTTTGATTAATATATGTAGGCTTTTTATAAATGAAGCACAGTTTATCATAATTGAAAAATCTTTCCAAGAGATCATCGATTGAAAGAGAGAAAAATATAATGTCTAACGTTATGATTAATGAAGACAACAATAATATATATGACTTAAACTTTGAGGAGTGGATGAAGATCATAAATCCCTCAACGACTAAGATTTTGGGAGAAGTGAATGAAGAATTATCCAAACTTTTACCAATTCAGGTATTTTATATTAATCATTTCTCTCTTATTTAAGGTTTCAACAATATTTTTCTATTACATGTTTTTTCTTCCACTATATTATTATCATCTTTTAATTTTATTTCAATAATTTTAACTTTTTAATTTAATTATTCAATATAATTTTTTAATTAATGATCATGATGTTACTTACATAAAATCATGTATAATATCAAGGTTAGCATTTATTTACGTAAAAAGAACAAATTTTACTATCTTTTTTTTAAACATAATAATTTTTCACCACGAAAATTATAACTTTTATTAGGAAAGATTAAAATTATTTAATGTATATTATTCAAAGACGATGAGTTTACTTGGCTTGATGTGTTAAACTATGTAAATCACATACAAAACTCAAATCAAACCACTTTTCTTTTATTAGATTGTCTAACATTTGTTATGACATAATCATCCTATTTAAATCCTAACACAACACATGATAAACGACTTTAATTAAATAAAAATCATATCGGAAATGAATTATAATTTATATAATGAATTTAATGTATTATAACCTACTCAGTTTTTATCTAAAAATTTAAAAGATATAATATAATTGGAGTATACAGAGTTGTTATCTAACACTTAATGTATTTTTTGTAATGTACACTTTCTCATACTGTCATTTTCAATACTTATATGATCTAAGTGTTTATGTAACATCCCAAAAATACAACAATAAATCATATAATAAAATTAATTACATTTAATAATATATCAATTCAGTCTTACACTAAACAACGTATGCTTACGGTCGAATGGCCTTATACAAGGTTCCCAACTAAACTACACAAGATAAGAGAAAACATGACCGAACGGTTTACAAAAAAAAACAAAATACCGAACGGTCAGATAACAAGAAAGGAAAGGAAGTGACCGAACGGTCACCTCATGCTAAACTACTAACTATTAACCGAACGTCCTACTGTTCGGCCTTTACTTCAACTTCTACGAGGTTCACATCCTCCAAATTTTCTTCTTCCAGCGCATCCTCCAACAGTGCGTCCGCTTCTGCTCACATCCACACGGATGATCATTGTAACGACAATACGGACGTACAAAACAAGACACGACAGAGAATACAGGGTAAGCTTATATAATTTAATTTCATAAAAGAACATATATTTCAAACAATCCAAACACACAAGAGAACTTCAATATACGAATCATACAAAGCCTATTACTAGACTGACTGTCCGGACGGTATGAAATCTGTGTAGTTACAGGCGTTCGTGCACCCGGGTGATGTAGTAACTGGGATGCACTCAACAGCTGCCACCCGAGGTTAGTCCTATTCATCCAAAGTACCCCTAAGGACTGGACCTCCTGCCGTTCCCACACATGACCTACCCTCCTCTACGTGAAGACGAGTACTCACGGAACATCAGGATGAACATCCAGCTTAGCATGCCCACAGTCATACTTTACCAATTCAAATATCCATACATGAGTCGTTCCTCCCCGGAACGCTCGTTCATAAACCACAACCTTTCCATATCACATTTTCTTCATCTTTCACTAATACATATCTCATTTAATCACCTCGTATAAAGATTTATGAATATTGTAAATAACGAACGTTCAACCGAACTTAAACTGGGCCGAACGCATAGAGCGAGATCGCGAGACCTTCAACTGTGAGAATGGATTTAAACCAAGGGTTGACATCGAATTTTAAGAATGATAGCGAGTGTAATAATATATTCCAAGAGACGAACGGGACGAACGTCGATTTCCACGTTGAGCCAGTTAGAAGAACCGACTCTTGAGGACTCTATCTGAACATCAAAAGACCAGACGAAGAATGATGGCTCCAGAGTGAAACAAATGAATAATAATATTTCAAGGCACGAAGAATAATACTTAGAATTTCTCTCGTCAGAAGAAAACGAACGTTTGTGAATACTTAGTTTAGTTGAATTTAATATCAAAATCTAAGTGACAGTCAAAGACTAGACACCATAGCGAGCTAACCCTAGAGGCTTGAACGAACGCTCATATAAAGAATTTAACTTAAGGAGATAGAACGAGTGTCGGGTGTGAGACCAAACACTTGCTTAGGACAACACTTGGTATAAAACCAGGTGCTACTAACGAATATGAAAGAAGATGGATAATTATGCCAAGACACTATTTAAAGTATTATTTAAGGATACTCAAATATTTCATGGCAGGATATCAAGATAAAACTATGCTTGGCCGAGCGCTCAAGCACAGAAGTTCGAAGTGTAGACGCTTGTCCTCCACTAGGATTCTTCCCAAATGAAAGAATCCAATTCTAATCAAACTCACTCAGAAAACCGAACGGTCAAAGAATGTTCAGAAACGAACGTACACTATCTTAAAGGAACTCATATCCAGAATTTAAATTCACTTCTTAACAGGTAAATTCATAACTTTACACATTCACAGTATCATCAAATTTTCATACTTCATAGGTTTCAAACATAGCAATACTCATACAACATATCCATTCAGTCATTTAAACGAACGCGCATACATCATATAATCATGCAAATTAAATTAAATAAGCTTCCCTTACCTCTCACGTGAGCGAGCGTGCTAAAATATAGGAATGCGGATTGTCTGACTAAAATTCCTTCTACCCTCAAAGCTCAACCAACTCTTCAAACTAAAACATATAATAAAAAACCATAATTGGTTCAGGCAAGAAGACAACATGCAACCTGAACTTGAGTTGCATGTTTTAGAGAACGAACGGCTAAGAGGCGAGGAAACTTACCAGTTCAGAACTCGAAACTGTTCGGTTCAGAATGAAGCTCAGGACGCTGGTGATGCTTCTACGGTGCCTGATTGATGATCGGAGGAGAGAAATGGTGAGATTTCTTAGAGAGAAGGGAGAGTTTTCTAGAGAGAAGATGGAGAAAATGAAAGATCAGATTTTAGAGAGAAAGAGTGCATGCAGAGTGAGTGAAACAGGTTTTCAAAATTTTCAGTTTTGCTTCCCACGTTAAAACGAACGTCCGCTCACTCGCTGACACCTGTCTTCCACTATCTAATTTTCAAATCTTCGCTGCTTGACACCTGACGTCCGCGTAGAGGATTTTGGGTGCGTTTTAAATGACTGACGGGGGGTTTTGGGTGCGTTTTCCGAGTTCTGACAGTTTATAAATAGCTAATTTAGAATTAACAATGGTAAATTAATTATAATTTTTTTTATTAATAATACAGGTTTTTTTATATACATAATATATATAGATGTACATATTATAATATTTTTCCACTACAATATTTAAATCATTTTAAGAGTAATAATTTTGAAAGCAATTCCTTAATTATAAAATTATATTAATTTTTATAACTTTTTAATATTATAAATTATTCTTTTTTTCATTATGTATTTTTATGTGTATGATTTGAGAACTTTAATTCTTAATTTTTTGAATGAAGGCTCCTACCAATATGAATCATCCATCACATCTTTCACCAAATCCAATGACATTAGTTACAAATAATATTCAAAGTTCTTGTGAAGACCTTTTTGTTGGTGTTCATGATCAAGATGTTGCTTTTGATCATAGTCATGTTCCAATTCCTTCTAGTGTTGTTCTTGCCACTAATAATACTCATCTTCCTTTTCCTCATAACATTACTTTATCCAATAACATTGAGTCTGGTTGGGTTCAGATGTCCAATCACTCAAATAACTTATCTTCTTACAAATTGAAGTCACATTGTGAACACAGAAAATGAACACAGGTGCATTTCAATGAAATTTTAGCATTTCATTTTTCTTAAATATTTTTAATTGTGTACCTGATAATATTACATAAAAATTAAATATATACACCTGTGTGTATATATATAAAAGTGGATACAAAATTTAGTAGCTACCTTTTTTATGAATTAACTTTATTTTTGTACAAACTATTTCTTTTTGGACTTAAAGCTTGGGGTGAAGGAGATTGGAAAGGCATTTCTAAATTATACGTTGTATCAAAGTCTCCATCTCAAGTAGCAAGTCATGCTAAAAAATACAAGATTCATCATAAGGTCTCAACGAAAAATAAGAAGAGAAAAAGTATTCACAAGGTAATATAAAAGACATCATCAATTAATAACACAACATTTTGTAATAACACATGTTATTATACAGTAGTTAAGTTACTATTTTGAGAACTATTTTATATATAAATAAATACATATTTTCTCTTTAAATATAATTATTATTAAAAGCATTTATTTTTATATAAATAATAAATTCATGTACTCATAAAAGTAAAACCAATTAAACTAAACAAATATTAGAAAAAAAAAAATCTCTTTGTTAATTAAAGTATATGTATATGTTTTTAAATTTTAGATTTCTTGCTTCCATTACGTTTCTATTGAGCCTTCCAAACACGTTCTTCCTATTCTTATCATGTCATTGGACGAAATATCATTCAAAGATGATGTGTTGAATTGTGCAAATCACATGAAAAACTGCAATAATTCAATTGTCACATCTCCTTGCAAGAAATGCAAGCATTGGATTGAAGATGAACGGTTGTTTTTGGCCATTAAAGACAGTAGCCTATCTTTCTTTTCTCCTCAAACTTGTTATCTTTCTTTTACACACATTATGTTGTCTTCTTCTTCCATCGTAACACCATTTGACGTTTTTGCTTCATATCCGAACTTTATTCTGTGAAAACAAAATGAAATAAAACATGCACAGGAGGTTGAAATGAAAGCTACGGAGACAATGAACGAAGATGGAGGGAGAAGAAAATGTAGAAGAATCATTGTTTAACTTTTATTTAGAAGAATCAGGGGTCGTCTAAGTCTATGGTTTACCTATTTTTAACAATTGTGGCATATATATATATATATATATATATATATATATATATATATATATATATATATATATATATATATATATATATATATATATATATATATATATATATATATTAATTTAATTATCATTATATTCACATTTTGTTATTTATTTATATTAATACATTAACCTACCAATAACAACGTAATAATTTTAATTAAATAATTTTATATTATAAATTATAATGTAATAAAATCATATACATATCATATTGATAACCTATACCAATGACGTGTTGAGGTCATTTCTCTTCCAATGTATGCTATAAGTGCTAGTTTTGTATTAATTTCACTTTTCTTTTTACATTGTTGCTCTGCGGTTACTTTTGTGAAATTCTTTGTTTGGCATTATATTTGACAATGTTCTCATTTTAATTTTTTAGCGTTATACTAGTTGTAGAAGTACATAAATTTTGTTACAATGAACAATTTGTGCTACCCTTAAAATGCTTTTGGTGGAACATAATTATTGCATATTTAAAGAGATTTCGTTGGACGAGTAGCTACTTTGAATAATGTACTAGAGTTGGCTTTTACTTATTGTAAAACACATTATTTTAGGGAGTTTAAAGGGTTTTCACTCCTTTTTCAGTCACCATGTGGTATTAGATAGCTTTGCTTTATTGAAATGTCCTTTGTTCTCTGTTTTATTTTTATTTTATTTTAAGTAGGACTAGGATGGTCTTTTATTGCATTAATAATAAAGTAATTATTCTAAGTAACAATATGTATTGGAGGCCTATTTTGAATATTTTGAAATTTTTAATGGTTGAGATGGAAAGTCAAATTTAAATGTTTGTTAGATATTTAGAAGTGTTTTTTATTAAGTGACGATATGATGGTTAAATTGCTTTATTGAAATGTGTGTATATGTAATGATCATATAATATATGTTATACGGGAGCTCAGATAGAAATATAGATGACTATATAGGTGTAAAAGATTATTTTGACGAGTGAGAGATTCGATAAAGACTTGAAAAGATTTCTAAGTGATATGCATATTTAATGTATGGTTTTAAATTGTTTTGTAACCGTATATTTTCATATTTAATCACTAAATTGTAAATATTAAATAACCATGATGTGGAATAGGAAAGAAATTTCCATTATAGATTTATGATGGATTAAAATAGAATGATTCTATTCACCATTGTGAAAATTTTAAACACATTTTCATAATATTCAAATTAAGGGTGTTACAGAATGGGCCAGCTATTTCACTACAACAAGCGCATGAATGGTCATAACTTAATATTCATACTAATCCAGCTAGTCAAGTTAAAGTATTGTCATGCATAAAGTGTTTGGTTGGTTTGGTGTGATATATGTATCATGAATTATATGTTTAAAAGTTTTAAATATATTATGAATGTTTGTATTACTAGTTTATCCTTGTTTTTGTGTTGTCTGTCTATGTGTTGTTTTGCCTAAATGGTGTGAGTCTAGAGATGGCATCTTTTTACTCATTTAAGCGTGAGGTTGAGAATAAAGTAGCATAGATAGTTTTATTCATGTAAGATTTTTATCATTGATAGTTTGCACTTTCTGGTACATTATTATCTATGTAATATTTTATTTTGGTAATTTTATTTTACTAAAATAGAATGTTACAAATTTAAACTTTTTGAAATATTAAGTAAATTTTAATAGTTAGGATTGTTTTTAAAAAAAATCACCTTATTAAAAAAAAGCTAAAATTCAAATATTTAATTTCTTTAAGAAATTACAATATCTAAAGTTATCATCTTAATATTTTTTATTATCTTAATAATTATTTATTATCTAAATATTTAAAAATTATATTGTTTTTTTATTCATTATCTAAATATTTTAATATAAAATATTTAAACTGTGATTTTATTTTTAAGATTTTTTAAAATATTTTAGTTTTAAGAAAAATCAGAAAAAGAAAGCTAAAATTCAAATATTTGATTTATTTTTGAAATTATAGTATCTTGATATTTTTTATTATATGAACCGTTATTTATTATCTAAATATCTAAAAGTATTTTGCTTTCTTTATTGATTATCTGAATATTTTAATATAAAATATTTAAACTGTGATTTTATGTTAAGATCTTTTAAAATATTTTTAGTTTTATATTTTTTTGTGGCAAAAAATTATTATAGGCTTATTGTAAAATAACAAAAGTTAGTTGCACAAATTTGCAATCAATTAATTCGATTTTTCCCTTTTTTCGAAGATAAACTGGTATATTTAAATAATAAGTCAGATATACGAATATCCTATCGTATCTATCTCGAAATCTCGGTTCAAATCCTTCGATAAAAGATTTTCATTTAATAAGGTTGTTTTTCTATTACTATTCTAATTGGAATAGTCTTTTTCCTTCAAAGAATGGACTTTTACTTTTTTTTAAAAAAGGAATCGAAGAATTTTCTTGTTCTTAAATGATTTATATAGTGATCATAATTAAAAAAATCGTTGGAAGAGAGATTATTGATTGGAGAAGAGAAAAAAATAAAATGTCTAATATTATGGTTAATAAAAACAACAATAAATAATATTCATGACTTAAACTGAGAGAAATAGATGAAGATTATAGAATAACATCCATGACTTAAACTCAGACGAGTGGATGAAGATTATACAATCCCTAAATGAAGAAGATTGATGAAATTTTAGCATAAATTAATGATCAATTATCCAAACTTTCACCTATTCAAGTATTTTATATTCTATCATTTCTTCCTTGTTTGGATTATAGGTTTGAACAATATTTTTCTATTACATGTTTGTATTATTATCATCTTTTACTTTTATTTTAATAACATCAATGACTTAAACTCAGAGGAGTGGATGAAGATTATAGAATCTCTCAACCAAGAAGATTCATTGAGTTTAGATGAGATTTTAGCATAAATTAATGATGACTAAACTTTCACCTATTCAAGTATTGTATATTCATCATTTCTTCTTTGGATTTTAGGTTTCAACAATATTTTTCTATTACATGTTTTCTCATTATCATCTTCTAATTTTATTTTAATAATTTTAACTTTTTAATTTAATTATTCAATATAATTTTTTAATCAATCATCATGATTATATTACCCACATAAAATTATATATGACAATATGGTTACCATTTATTTAGGTAAAAAGAACTACCTTTACTCGTTTTTTTAAATATAATTTTTTTAAATATTGTCGTAATAAATAAATCCTAACACAACACGTTATAAACAACTTAGAATTAAATAAAAATCATATCAGATATGAATTATAATTTGTATAATGAATTTAATGTATTATAACCTACTCAAATTTTTTATCTAATTGTTTTGGTTGATATGGTCGACAACTTTATATTCACACTTTAAATCACTTCTTCCAACATCTTGTCAAATTTTTTATGTAACGCTTCAAATTTTCAGGGTGTCACAAAAACTAGTAATTTTCAAAATTTTCTTATAGCATGAAAACGTTTTTTAAAAAACCTCAACATTTAAACTTGCATCAATAATTGTCCAATTGCATTATTTAAATAAAACCAAAATAACGAAGGAAATAAAATAACTCCAATTAGAATGTCTTAAAAACTCAATTGTAATAGCTTTAAATAAAACCTCAAGTCGGTCCTCCGTCATCTCATGAATCTATCATGCCTTATCTTTATTTATAGCATCATCTGCTCCCGTATAACATCACACATTATACGATCATCACATTCACATGCACAAACACAAACATGTATGGGATAAGTTACCGATAAAACAATCATAACAACAAGATACATACCTTCTGATTATATCACCCATAATCAAACACACAGCAAGATACATACATTTTGATTATATCAACCATAATCAAACCCCCCATACATAGAAGTAATAATCATAGGATTCCTAATCCTCTAACATAACAATTCAATCAAAATGAATTACTCGATCCTCGATCATTGATCTCTAGTCCTTGATGTCATCACTAACATCTCACACATAGACTCTTGTATATCCACTCCTTAGCACCTATGCTAACTACTTACTATACTCTTATAGTAACACCACTATCACATAGCATCACTTGGAGCATCTCAACCACTATGATCACCATCATAGATACACCACCATCATGACTACCCCAATCATGAAAAACACCATGAGCATCACCATACCATAAACACCATTGTGGAAAGAATCAGTCACACTCTTATACCTTACCTCACCAACTATAGCCGCTCCTACAGCCTCATCTGTAGATTCCCTATACAGATACATTCGAGTAGTCCCGCAATCCAACTAAGGAACATGTAATCCTATCACACAAGGACAAGGAAGACACCTTCACCCACACAAAGAAGACTCAATACCTGAATAATCCTTCCAATGCACATAAGGCAAAAGGAAGCACATATCCGCAAATAGCACCAGGATTTACTAGGTACAACAAGTAGACTTATCCTCCACTATCATGCTCATCAATCACATACTCCAATACATCTCAACACTCATTCATACTCCAATTTACAATTACAAGTCAAAACTGACCCTAAACATGTCCATTACTCTCATTACTTGAGTACCAACACGTTCCATTACTTCCTAGACTTGAACCAAGTCCATTCTTCATCAAATTTTCACCAAAATACACTGTGATAATTGATTATCACTTTTGATAATCGATTATCTCAATGAAAATCAATCAGAAACATCATGCAAAAAGGGATAATCGATTATCATAAGTGATAATCGATTATTCCCGCAACTAGACTCAATATCTACACGCAGATAATCGATTATCACTAATGATAATCGATTATTGCTGAAACGAAACACATCCTGGACATAATTCAAGTCTGCAAACACACATGCAACAACCCTAAATCACGAGGGAACTCCCCCAAAACATCATTCATGCATTCAAGCATCACATGCCCTTGTAAACATACTCAAACACATACATCACAACACTTAAATCATCCAAATTCAATCATTATACATATTATAACCCAAACAACACAATTATAATGCATATGATTATTACCACACCCTTACACATACATTTGTATGGAAAATCCCCAAGTCTCATAATTTTATTCTCCCTTAGCATCAAACCCTTCGTTGAATAACCCAACAACCATACATACATTCATAGGGAAAACTCAACACAAATATTACATAAACCCTATGGCCATGCATGCATAAACTCTTGCCCAACAAAAGCAACATAAAACCATAATTATAATCATATAAACATATATCAACAAGGATTATTAATCAAAATAACAAAAAACACATAAAACATACAATAATTAACAAACAAAGGTAAGCTTCCCCATACCTTGGACAATCTTAGGGCTTCGTCTACACTCTAAATCACCATAGATCTCTAAGGTTTCTGCCGTTCTTCCTCTTCTCCCACAAAATTGTATCTCTCTTCCTCTCTCCCTCTCTCTCTTTTTCATTCTAGATAGGTTACAATTATGAACCCTAGTTTCCCTTTCTGCTTTTTATCTTTTCTTATTATATCCTTTATCTTCTTAATTAAAATAATATCAACAACCACTAAATCTTTTAATTTCATATTTATTTTCCTTTCCTTTTTACACCCCCATAACTTAATTTTTGCTCTAATTAATGAGGGTAAAATGACTTTTTTTGCCCTTAGGCCCAAAATACAATTAAAACTAAAAACCTTAACTCTTTTTCTTTCTACAATTTGGCCCACACCTATTCAATCATAAATCACCCTTCTACCATCAATCCAACACATCATATTAGTAACAACACACCATACAAATCATCTAAATAACAACATATCAATCATGCGTTTCACTTAATCAATAACAAAAATAAACATAATAATTATAATTCTAGAATACATCTAATCATCACACACTAATTAACAAACAATAAGGTTCAAGTCTCATAACCACATTATTCCCTAATTACCATATTTTCTTAGGGTTTACATTCTTCAATAAAATCCAAGTCTGAGCGAGTGGGTACCTGCTACAGGCACTCTGACGCTCAAGTCAGTTTTCAGTTATACCATCGGTTATCACAATTAAGTCTTAAATGTTCAATAAATGTAATTATCTACCTCCTTATCTTGCATATATATTTATAGGCTCTGAAATGGGCTTTTGTTAAGGGTTGACCCAATCACGACCCAATATCTTATAAGCATGTTTTACCTTACTAATTAGCTTAACGCTTTCTTAATATGTGAGAGGTTGATCAGATACTGATGCTCGTAGTGACCAATCGGTCTATGTTGTTTTGAAGGTTTCGGAGGGTTGACCGACCGTTCACTTTGAGGTTGCGTTGACCGGTCGGTTCGTACGGTACATAGCCCCCCTCCCTCCAACCCCAAGCCGAAAATAATCGGTGAAGGGGTTGTGAATCCCTGTCTGGTTGAACGTACGGTTGGTTGTTTGGGTGGTTTCTGTTGTTTTAGAAAATATAGTTGTTACTATATTGGCACGTGGTCGTTTTTGTTTCTCGTGCTGGGGGAAGTTACATAGTCGTTCGAATGGGGTCGTTGGATTGCATTTGATTTGATGACATGGATCGCGTGAGGGCTCACGACTTTGTGTTTATAAATATGGTAGGCTTCTCCAGTCAATTTCACCTTTTCTAGTTTATTCTTTCTTCTATCGTCTGGCTTATTCTTACTCAGGTAATAATGGGTACCGTGAACTTGTCTTTGTCTGAGGAGTCTTCAGGGAGGGGCGGATGGGGTTATGATGATGTTTCAACGTCGACAATGTTGAAGTCTTCTTCCTCCTTTGTTGAGTCAATCGAGTGGAATGAGGGTTCGGTTGACAACGCGACTAGTGTAAATACAAATAAGGTCATGTAGAATGGTCACCTAAACTTTGTTTACAGTTGTATAATTAGGGATGACAACGGGTCGAATCGGGCACGGATAGTATGATACCCGAACCCGACCCGCACGTAAAAAGTGTGCCCGCTACCCGCTCCGCTACCCGTCGAGTACCCGCACAAAAAAAACCCGCAGATTTTTTCCAATCCGCGGATATCCGTTGGATACCCGTTAACAGTGCCTGTATTATTATCCAAGCCCAAGTTTTGACCCAAACTCTATTTTTCTTTCTTTTTCAAAACTTATAAACCTGTATCTTCACTTAAAAACTCATCTACGCCAAAATATTTCCGATCTGCATCAAAACATTTTAGATCAGCACTTAAGGATCTCAGATCTGTACCAAAAAATCTCAGATCTATACTAAAAATCTCATATCTGCACTGAAGGATATCAAAGTATCTCAGATCTGCCTCTCTTCGTCGCTCCCGATGCGGTTCAGCCTCTCAAGCTCTGCGAGCGGGATCACCTGCTGCTGACTGGCTCCGCCGCTGGCCGCGGGTGGAGTCGTGAATGGTGGAAGAAGAAGTTGCAAACGCAGCGACAGCGGCAACGTGAGGTCCTCGTGGCGTCGTTGGGGGTGGTGATTCTTGTTGTTGGTAGGTGGCGAAAAAAAGAAGGGAAAGAAAGTTTGAGAAAGAAGAAGGGAAAGGAAGTTTGAGAAAGAAGAAGAAAGAAGAAGGGAAGAAGTCTGAGAGGGAAGAAGTCTGAGAGAGAAGAAGAAAGATGAAGAAGGACCCTTTAGTTCCTCTTTCCTCTGCACCGTAACGGAGGCAAAACTAAAATCAAATATTTTAATTTATTTTGTAATTTCATAAAAAAAAGTAATGGGTAAAATTGGAATGTTTTTTAAACGGGCAGCGGATACACGGGTAGTGTGATATCCGTACCCATTCCTTTAATAAGTGGGTATTAAATTATCTGCTGCTAATTATTCGCAGGTACTTTTTACCTGTGGATACTAAATACCCACAACAGATTTACGGGTTTAATTGTCATTCCTAGGTATAATAGTTGAGGGTGCTGAGTAGCAAGAGGGAGAGGGCAAAGCACTCCCATTTAATTAATTGTGATTTTGGGAAAATATATTACATTTAAAGAATATATTTATATCATTAAATTTGTAATAGCCTTCAGATCAATTTTTTTTTTACTCAAGGATAAAGATACTGCAGTGTTCGATAAATGATAACATTATAGAATATTATTGAGTTGATGATTTAATTTCTAAGATTGAATGCTTTTAGGATCATCATTAAGTTGTTGCCATCTCTTAAAATGAAAAAGTGTCAACATTAACAATGAATAAAGAATAATACCTAAGTTTATTTATATCTTTCTTATAACTTTAATGGTGGTTTTAGGGTATTTTTCAGTAAATAGCTTATAACTTTTTATCATATATACAACCACAACTAATATATCAAAAAATTCCAAACAGAAACACATTAACATAATCAAAAGTTGTAATAACAAGGACGAGCAAAAAGTTCTAACTTCACTTGCCAAACAGAAGGAAGTGTTAATGGATAGAAAATAAATTAAAATTAATTGATGGCACATAAGAAAAAGAAATATTTCTTTTCTGATATACAGCTGGGCAGATGGAAAGTAAAAATGAAGCTCAGCAGCTAAACCAAGTGTTTGGAAACTTGTTTTACAACTAAAAATGACCGGAAGTGAAAGAAAGAACCACCAAAAGCTTCAACATGTGCCACTATCTCGGACCAGAAAATTCACATCCGTGATCTGTTTCCAAACACTATAAATTCCCTAAGAAACAAAACAAAAATGTGCCCTACGAATAGGGCATGCCTATGATTTCAGGGTACACTTCTCAATGGAACAGACAATCACCCTAGCACTCCTGTCTTGGAGTTGAATCACTGCTTATTGCCATTGGCTTTGGTCATTTTTTGCTTCTGCTGTTTAATACCTTTTCTCTTTTTTTCTCGTAGAGTGTTCCTCTTCTCCTCCCTGCAGGAATCACAAAATCATTAAGGTTTTCAGAGGAAGGTTTATTTCCATAAGCTGATTTAAATTTACTGATAAAGATATATTCTAAGTTTACACGGAGAAAACATCTAACCTGGCTTTTGAAATCTCTTCCTTCGATGGAAATTGCCTCTTCGTCCTCTTTTTGGGCTCGGATTCAGAAGATTCTTTTCCATTTTCTTTTACACCGTTTACTGGTTTAGAGGGGAACTTTCTTTTCTTCGTCTTTTTGGATTCAGATTCGGAAGTTGCATTGCCATTTTCTTTATTGCCATCATTTGATTTCTCCTTTTCATTCTCCACCGTAGTAGCAATATCTTCTTCCTTCTCGGCTACTTCTGACGATTTTGCACCAGGCTTTGAGCTACTCATTTTTTTTAACTGCAAAATTAGGAAGTATAAAAACTCAGTTTATTATAGGCATATATAAATAAACTGTACTCAGATTCCCAGTTAATGTATTAAGTTGGCAAAAAGAAATCGAACTTTTCCAGATAAGGTTGGATACTAAAACTAAGGGAAACAAGTTGATATTTTTTTGTATAGCACTCCGATAAGTAGAACTGAACTCAAACCACAAGTTAACAACAAAGATAATTTGACAAGTTTCAAAACAAAATAAATTTGTAACTTGGTTTTACCCAAAAAAAAATTGCAATCCAACAACTTGCTTTACATTCCAACAATTTCGTTTATCATACAATACCTTTGCAACAAAAAACCCATCCATATTCTGTACGTGAGGATAGAAACGCCTTGTCTTTTCCAAAGAAGGGTGAAAACGTTGTTCCCTAAACCTTATAAAACTGATGGAAAGCAAATGTCAAACATACTGACGTACATAATACCTAATCATAACAAAGAACTAGAAATAAAATCATTACCCTGGACGACCAAAATCAAGTCCACACGGAACCAGTTTAACATCCCGCTTTTTGAGTGCATAGTCAATAACTGCTTCATTCTGAATAATAATGAAAGAACTTGTATAATCGTACAACATAAAAAAGGAAGAAAAGAAAACGAACATACAAACTCAGATCATTCAACTGAAAAACAAACCTCAGCAACCATGATTGAGCATGTAGAATAAACAATATATCCCCCAGATTTTGAATTAGCATCCACCATGTCAATTGCAGCAAGTATTAGCTCCTATAGGAGAAAAAAACAGTTACTAAACAATAGTTTGTAAGTTTGCTCTATCAACCAAAAAAAAGAAATTTACTGTGAAAGAAGAAACATGGAAAACTTGTCCCAGTATTTTATGGCAAAATACAAAAGATGAATTATGCCGCAGCCTGACTTTGCTCACTTCCTAAACAGCATTTCAACAAAAATGACAATTTACCTTTTGTAGCTGCGCACACTTCTGTATATCTTCCAAACTTTTAGAGGTTTTAACAGACTCATCTTTCGATATAACCTGCATACAGAAAGTCCTTCAGTGTCTTTCAAAGTTCTGCAAGAAAAAAAGATCAAATCCGCCCAAACATTGACACCCAAAATATTATTCACTATTTCTTACCCCAGTTCCACTGCAAGGGGCATCCAATAATACTCTATCGACAGCATTGACACCAAGAACTTTTGGAAGCTGAAAAAGATAATATAGACATTAAACAAATGTAATCATGTACAACACAGAATATCATTTTAGGCCTACAGATTATAGGAGTTACAAATGAAACTGACATGTGAAAATCTGAAGTTGAACTAAAACGCTTATTTCTAAATTTACAAAGGACAACATATAATAATAATAATAAATCAAATGGATAAAGTATGTAACAACTCCTGTAGCAACAACTAGACATGCTAAACAAAACAATTAAACAATAAACATGACTGTTGCGACACTGGATTTAAAATCTGAGAAGAACCAGAAAAACACTCTTGCAGCGCATGAGCAGAAGCTGAGACAAACAGTTGTCAACCTATCCAGATCCGGTAGAAGCATTCAAACAGATATTTTTCTCCTGAAGAAACAATTGCATGAGCAAGAACGTTTTTTGAAACAGATTTTGAATAAGGCTAGATTGAGGTTGACGGTGAAGATGTTACAAGGGATGGAAGACAATGCTCTTTTCTTGAAAACACTATCAATTGGCATAGTATGAATATAGTCATCATTAATATAATTGTTAGTCTAACGACCTGCACCCTATAGTCCCAGTTTCTTTTCTTTACGTTCTTTCTTGTCACAAATATTTGTAGTGTTTCTCTCAGCATTTCATAAAAAAATAGGGGAAGCCTGTTTCTTTACTCCAATTTGTTAAACCAAACAAATTATAGAGAACACAGAAGCCAGATTGATAGTCTAATAAAATACAAAACCAAATGACTATAGTGCAATCTAATTGCAGTAAGGACATCAAAGCCCTTTTGTAGCAAATACAAGTAAACACTAAAAATTAGCAGCAATACAAAAGATGCTAACCTCCTTTCCATCATAGTTACAGACTACAGTGTTGGATACACCCATACGATGCAAATTTGCAGTCAATGACTTAAGCCTTGGTACCTTCATTTCATTTGCAAAAATTATTCCTGCCATAAAAAATAGTATGATTGAATTACTAGAAACATGAATTTCACTTCATGAATTTACAAACAAAAAACTTGAATCCAAGAGTCTGTAAATACCTAGACATAAAAAATGAATAGGATAATGCTTTTTTCTAGTGTCAAAATTTGATTGAAAAGTTTCACATGATTTTCATGCATTAAAAAATACCTCAACCAGTGTAAAGTATCATTGAAGTCTCAAAAACAAATTCCACAATCCAGAATAAAGGAAAATGTTTGGTTCCTCTTCCTGCCAGCACTTACTTATTAAACAAATATTAAATCGTCCCAACTATATATTATATGGACAAAAGGCAGATAAACATACATTAAAATGAAGATACTGCATACAATTCTTATGAAAAAAACATTATTTTACCAAAAGGGCACATTGTTTTACCAAAAGGGCCACGCTATACGGCATTATTTTAACTCAGCTGTTTTGCATGTACAACACAGCATTTCATGGATACTTGACAATACCCAAAATAAATAACAGTTACACTGTCTTTCATGATAACATGAGAGTAACAAGATAATAAGTCCCTACCACAATAATGGTTACATATGTATGAAACCGTACTATGAAAAGAACTTTACAGACTATTTGGGACCAAGTAATGGATGTACAATGTTTGAAATAATAAAACAAATAAAAACACTATAAAAATACCAGTGTTCTTCATTAGAGCAGCAATGTAAGTTGTTTTACCACCTGGTGCAGCGCTGCAAAAGGCATAAACTTTCTTCAGGAAAATAAAAGCATTGCAAAAAGAAACATTTTCTGCATTGCTATCAAAACCAATAAGGGCTCATTAAAAATATGAATGGTAATACCAACATCTTATAACCTAAGAAGCACAGACACTCTAAAAAGCAGTCATGCATGTCACAATCATGTCAGAGCTTGACCATGTTAGCCACTGTATGAACACTTTGAATATTAGCTACATTTTTACAATGATGTTTACTTACGCCATATCAACAACTCGTTCCTTCTCTTGAGGAGCCAAGGCCATGACAGGCAGAAAAGAGCTTGCACTTTGTAACTACAAAAAGAACTAGTAGTAAGTGAATCGTGCAATATTAAATGAAATGCAATCAGAAGCCAGTGGTAGAAGGCCACCTACCATGTAGAAACCAGCCATATACTCAGGAGTGGCACCAATTGGCACTTGAGAATCATACACAACAAGTCCAACCTGCGGGTAAAAAATTCATCCCAGTTTCTTGTAAGGTTTTGATGCTAGTACTCATGACAAAAACAACTACACAATAAAAAGGAATCAATAGCAACAAAAAATATAAGGTCCAGATTTGCAAGACATGAGTCCTTCTTACCTTTGACCATTTGCTTAAAGGATCCAAATTAACACCCCTATTTATCAAAACATCAGCCAAATCCCTTCTGCGTGTCTGAGTGATGGCAGAAGAAAAATTTATACTATCAGCAGGGAACATGAATAAATCCACATTAAGATAGAAACCCCAAATGACAGAAAATGACATGCAACCTTCAATGTATTAGTCCTTAGACATATAGGGCGTGGCTTTTCAAAGGCTTCAATCAGTTCCATAAGTTCAACAACTGGAAACATCTGAGACAAAACAAAATACGAAGTTTTCTTGTAAATTTTCATTACGCATGAACGAAACACAACTCCCTTTCTGTGTCCAGTCACATCAAGGTAAAATGAACTCAAAGGGCAATAATAGCATTTGGCAAGAACTTAATGTTCAATATGCTTGCAGTAACCAACCTCCACTAGAGCACCCATTAGAAACTCATTGTAGCCATAGTACGTGCAAATATCTTTCTTAAGCTGTTCAACATAATCTTTCCTGGTTGCCCCATCTTGCCTTAAAACCTTAAAATTTGAAAGAACACGAACAACTACAAACGAACATTTAAAAGAGTTACAACAACATAGCATGTATTTAAATATTCGTTTCGAGCCTTCCAATATGACAATCCTTCTTCCCAAAGCAACAATAGGAGAAGCAACTATATTGATGGATTGGAAAAAACGCGGACTACTTTAGCCAAACACACACTTATAGCACAACCTGGACAGTATCCACGACAGTCAAAGAGAGTAAGCAGCATAGTAAAACTTACTCTCTTTAATTCTCCTTTGGAGATTAGAAAGATCGGGTGGACGCAAAGCCTCTTCTTCGAGTTCCTAACAGCCAAAATGAAAAAGAAACATTTTCAACACACGTTCCATCATCCAATAATTTAAAAACAAAGAGTAGCCGGTTTAAACTGCCTTTCGGTTAAACACCTTAACTAAGCTTAAGAACAGCTCTTTACATATGCTTGCTTGCTTAAAAAGCACGACCAAGCAAACACATAACTTAAATTGCATGAGAGGTAAAAAAAATCAAAATAAGTTATATAGTAGCTTTTCCTAAATCCAAACAAGCTCTTACTTACAATTAGCTTACTTAACATTCTAAAAAAAATAATCATTCTAAACTATTCACCTATTATTTAAGCAAACAAAGAGGGTTCCAAAAATGTGAAAAAGTGAAACCTCTTGGGTCGGCAATCTGAACTCATCAGACTCTTGGTTGATATTGAGCTGCATTTCGGCTTCCGCGTCCTCTTCCTCTCTCGCCTTCTCTTCATCAATAGCTTTCGACTTCTCCTCGATATCATAATCATCCGAATCAGAACCAGAACCCGAGTCCGAACGCGGGGCTTTCCCTGCAAATAAAAACAATATACAAACATTAGAAGAAAGTAACAACAGCAATCTCGAATGCTACACGCGCGAGCATGCGAGCGGGCACCTTCATCATCATCGCTTCCTTGGAGGAAATCGTCGGCTAATGGATCATCCCCTTCAGAAGAGAGCTCCGACGCCGAATCGGAGTTGTCATCGCCGAGTTCAAGTTGCTGCGGTTGCTGCTGCTGCGACGGCATGTCTTCTTCGGAATCGGAGCTGGAATCGTGCTTGGGTTGGGTCTTCTTAGGGTTCTTCGGTGACTTGCGTGCCTTCGAAGGTTTCTTCCTCGCGGGAGCCATTAGAAACTAGTGAACAAAGCAGTAAATCGGTAGTGTGGTTTGCGCGCTGAGTTTCTTCTTCTTCTACTTCGCAAAAAAATTATAATTCGGCTAGGGTTTAGGGTTTACCAGAATAAACGCCACGACGTCGTTTTATGCTTCGCTTACTATATTTTGTATTTCGGATCGCAAATGAGACCAAGGGTTGGGCCCTTGGGCCTTGCTTCTTTACAGAATTATCAATAAATCAATAATTACTAATTTCGTTTCATTTTATATTTTTCTCATAGTTAAATAAATTTTTGTTAATTTTAAAACTAGTTTATATTGAAATTCATAAGTTCAAATTCTTTTTGTTACCATCCTATTTCCATATTTTAATAAATATATAAACATTGATTCCAAAATTAACTTTATTACTTTTTAAGTAATAATATTTATGTATATATATTTATATACATACATATATATTTATCAAAATTAACATCTAACATTATTAATTAAAAAATAATGAAATAAATATTATAATCAAATTTACATATTGATTAAATATTAGTTATACAAAATATTTAAAATTTTTGGAGGCATCAATGGTAATATGAACCAATTTTGAAGATGCTAAAGATTTATTTAATTTTAAGGAGATTTCATAATCATGTTGAATAGATGTAATTTTCACATTGTTTCACTTTGAAAAAAGTAATTTTCTCTTCGAAATTAATTTTGAGTTTTAAGTAACTTGTAATAGCTTATTATGTTAAAGATGAAAGAGTTAAATATGTTTTTAGTCCCTGAACTATCAAGCGATTTTGGTTTTAGTCCCTACTCAGAACTTTGATGGTTTTTAGTCCTTATTGTTTTGAAACTCTGAGTAATAGTCCTTAAAATTGGACGGTGTTAAGTTTCAGTGGATGTAGCAAACGGCGTTGCCACGTGATCACTGATTTGCTCTATTCTCTGTCTGCCACGTTAGATGTTTAAGTATTTGAACTGAGATTAAGTTGATTAATTAAGTTGTTCTAGGGTTCACAATTTGTGAAATTAAATTTTTGAATTGGGGGATTTAATTGTGCCAAACCTCGACAAGCTCGACATGCTGGACCGCCATTTTTGTCGTTTACATGTGTCTTCTATGGTACGCCAGCACTCACTACCCCGATCCCCACCTACCGGCCAAGCCCGTCTCCGACGCCGGCCTCTCCCCCTCGCAGCTCCAAAAGCTTCCCTCCATCACCGGAAAAGACCTTCTCATGGGCTCCGAATGCGCCGTCTGCCTCGACGACATCGCCACCGACCAACCCGCTCGACTCGTTCCCGGTTGCAACCACGCCTTCCATGTGGAATGCGCTGACACCTGGCTCTCCAAGCACCCTCTCTGCCTTCGCTGCAGAGCCAAACTCGACCCCACGCTTTTCTCTTCCTCGGAAAATCCTTGCTGAGACAGAACAACGCTTACTTTCGCAGAATTACCAAGAACAGAGCCAAAGCCTTAGCCTGAATCCTGCTGTTTTTTTTCCTTAATTAGATTGAAACTCTTCGCCCATGTACAGTTTCTCATCTCTCATATGCAGCACAAAATATTCTGGCATTGTTGGATGGTAGATTGGATAGAGCAGATCAGCTCAAAAATTTAATTTCACAAATTGTGAACCCTAGAACAACTTAATTAATCAACTTAATCTCAGTTCAAATACTTAAACTTCCAACGTGGCAGACAGAGAATAGAGCAGATCAGTGATCACGTGGCAACGCCGTTTGCCACATCCACTGAAACTTAACACCGTCCAATTTTAAGGACTATTACTCAGAGTTTCAAAACAATAAGGACTAAAAACCATCAAAGTTCTGAGTAGGAACTAAAACCAAAATCGCTTGATAATTCAGAGACTAAAAACATATTTAACCCATTAAAAATATTCTGGTAGCAGCTAAGCTTTTACTTTTAGCCTATTGATCAATTTGAAGATAAATCACTATCACATTATCACTTTAGTCAATTCTGACTAAAATGGTTTTTTAGGGTGACTTTATTTCTATGCATAGAAAAACTATAACAGTAACCAAACTAAAAAAATCATTCAATTTGATAGAGGTTAATTTGATATATAATCAATAGATATATTTTAATTAATGAACGAAAGGAAAACAAATAAATTTCAACCTTTTTTAGTTTGATTCCAGTAAGGATGAGAAAAAGAATCCTTGCTTGCGGTTACGCGTGAATAAAATCGAATAATTAGTACTTACATATATTTATTATTCGTGAATCACGTTTGGTATCCACTTCTAAAAAAAATAAAAATTTAATTTATAAAAATAAAAATAAAAATTTAATTTATATTTTATTAAGTTAAATTTAATCAAAATTAAAATTAATTTTTATTTTATTAAGTTAAATTTAATTATTAAATTTATATTTATGTTTAATTTAATTTATATTACATTTTATATATTTTTTTGTAATTTTATTTTGAAATTTATAAAATATATATTTTTTAAAATATTTACAAATATCCATAGGTATCGTTTTAAAATATTCACGGATATTTTTTAAACAAGTATTCGCATGGATAACGGATGAATTTTTTTTGCTGAGATGAATCAGATAGTAGATAGACACTTTCCGTGTCCGACCCGTTGTCATCTTAATCCTATGAACATGATTCTTTATAAATAATAATTATTTGTAATTTATTTATGCATAAAAAACAAAAATACTTTATGTCATGTGTATATTTATCAAGTAGGGACAATAGATAATTTGAGTTGAACAGTGGATAGATCAACTTCAACTTGATTGGAAATGGAGATCAGTTTCCAACTCAAAAGGACCTATGATATCATTTGGTTCAAGACCATTAAATTGAGTCTGAAATTATGTTTAAGTTCATTTAGTTTGAAAATTAGTTGAAAACAAGGAAATTGATGAAAATGTATTATCTCAACCACTTTGGTTCCTAAATTAAATTGGTTTACTTAACAATATTATCATTATATTCTTAACAATATTACTCATGTCACAAGATAGGTATTGTATAAGATGCTTGGATAGTTTATAAGTTAATAACAAACATTAGAGTTGAATTTTCATTATTCAAAGTAAACAAACAAATCTTTATTCTTTAATGCATGATGATAAGAATAAAAATTTGAGTACAAGTAGTATCACACAATGGACAAAACAAGTATGAATAAAGCCCTCAAGCATTCAAACCAAAAATTAATGCATTCCTATGCAAAACATTGCAATAAAAAACATGAAAAAATGGTAATTGACAATTAGAAATGGCTGTTCCCAGCGACTTGTCATGTCCCTTAACCTGTAACTATTCTCCAAGGTATTCATTTTCTCTACTACCAATCTCAAGAAAAGCTTGGGGCAGCCAGTTTCAAATGTGTTTCTGAAACACCTTCACTTAACTGCAAATGTTATTTAGGCTGTTCCTTTTCCCTGATAATGGTATCAAGATTAGTTTTTAGTTCACTCAAATCCAAGCTATTGGAATCCGCAGTTGCCAGCTTCATTTCATACTCAGCCACTTCTCTTTTAACTCTATCAGTTGCCAGAATTTTCTCAGATATTTGTTCAAAACCTTTGTGGATGCTAACCAGGAGCCTATAAACCTGCAGCCCTGTTGGATCCTTCTTTGCTTCCCTGAAAGGATAGAAAATGGAACAAAAATTGCACATTACTTACCTTTGGTTTAAAAGCAAAATAACTAGTAGTATATTTTCTCTTCATCTAACTCTTCTGATTGCCAAGTATATTTCAATTTCATTTCTTCTTTCTTGTCTGTGCATAATGATTAGTAGTAGTTGAATGGGTATATAGGCGCTGGCAATAGAACTTCCATACCTAAAAACAATTTCATCCGCAACAGCATATGTTCGATGCAAGCGTTCTCGGATAGAATTACTCTCCAGTTGAATCTCCCGAGTATCTTTCAAGATACGCTCAATATCGGCGTCTTGTTTCCGGGTATTTTTTGTAATCTCCTTTATCCTGTCAGTATAGGATTTCCTGGATGCTGCTTTCTGCTGCTTCTCAAGATCTGCAGAAAGTTTCAAATTTTCCTCCTCCCTGGAGAGTGATGGAAAGGAGAGAACATCCAAATCAGAAGGTAATTGCATTTTCTTAGGACTTAATGCATAAGGAACTAGAAGAAACACAACTTACAAGAAATTTCCATATTTATTAGTAATTGGAAAAGAAGATATGAAAGTAAGATAACATCATTTAAGGAATGCTTGAAGGGAATCAGGAAAGAGGGTATAAGGACAAACAGTATATCATTCAGCACTAATTACTAAACAAAACTAAAAAACATATGGCTCATTAGAAGTTTCCAGCAAAGATTTCACCAGAAATATGAAATGTAGTCAGCAGAGTCTCATCTCAGTCCATTTTCAAAATTTGCATTTTCACTCTGCCTTTGCTTACTTTTCTTTAGAAATTTATTTGAAGTGGAAAAATCAAAGCACAATAAACTTCATATGGACCTCTTCATAATTTCAGATGAAATGAACTCCTCTTCCTGCTGCACTTCTCTTATCTTTTGAAGCACTTCTAGTGCATCTGGATTGTTTGAATAGAGAGACTCCTCAAGACTTCTCTTTCTCTCCTCCAGAGGTTTTCTTGCAGTGTTCCTGAGACACATTGAAAACAAAGAAGTTAAAAATCACTCCACTTACTTCACTCTCTTAAGAAACTAAATAATTATTCTGTGCTAAAGAATTATCAGTTTTGCCTTACCAAAGTGATAACCCCCCCTTTTTCATTGGAGAGGTCAAATTGAGCATTGAACTATTCTATGTTGTTCCTATGCTGACCCGGAACTACAACAGCATAAGAGATGCCATACTGAAATAAGTAATTCTAGAAAAATTGCATGAACAGTTTGACTAACCACTCAGACTCCAAAGTCAAAAGGTAATCCCTTTTAGCTTGTACTTGTTCATTCAACCGGTCAACATAGAAGTCAACAGAGTGTTGGTTATTAAATACCATTTCAGCTGCTTCCTTCATCAGTTCCAATTCTCGTTTAAGATGCTCTAGTACTGAAGTCTTTGCAGTTACTTCATCAAAGAGTTCTTTCTCCTGAATTTGAAATTTATCAGTTTCAATTCAAGTCTCAATCTAGTTCAGCATCAAGCCTAAAGAAGAGAAACACATAAGCCATATACTTCAATTTTGTAAGACCTTTAATACACTTTAAATTCAATAATACCTCTTTGTTATACACAGCTTTATAGTTGGACATAAAAGATAAAGCAAGAAATAAGAAAAAGCAGAAAAATCATATTTTCTCAACTACACTATGAGATATTTTTAGGAAACATACTTTTTGTTTCAAGACTGTCAAATTTCCACCTCCAATATGAGCAGGATTCTGTTTATTTCCTAACGAACCTCCTCCAGCATCAACTTGTCCTTCAGACAGTTTCTTCGCATTTAATACACAGTTGAATTCATCCTTTATAAAACCTTCCATCCTAGAGCTGGATTCATCTTTGTTGGCCTGATTGATAAAAACATCATCCTTGGTACTCTCTGTTCCATGTGTCTGGGTGTCCATCATAAGAGCACTTAATGTGCTTTCAACTATACAACAATCACCAATTATATCTTCATTGTCTTCCTTTTCAGTCGGGTCCTACAAAGAGCTTAGTTAGTTAGCTTCTCTTAGTCTGTGTTTAGGTCTCCTACATATATGGTTGGCTTGGCAACCATTTACCTTTTACACAACTACGAAAAGCAAGCCAAGACACCCACACTAACATCAACCATCATAGATACAATACAAACATTTTGCCATGAAAAAGATCATAAATCTCCAGTACCAAAAAGAGAAAATACAAAGACACAAACAGAGCTACAAATATGGCTATGGTACATGAAATCATAACAACTGAAAATATAACGCTCCAAAGTCCACACAACTAAAACAAGAGCATGCGGTGGTGAGGGATTGTTCCACAAAACAGCACTCTTCAAACATCAATCGTATTAGCACACGGTTTTAAGAATTACCATACCAAGAAGGCTCACTTTTTCACACTATACATAATCAGGTTAAGCTGGATAGCACACAAAATATGCTTCAGCAGCTTACCATGCCTAGTTTAGTTCACAATTAACAGACAAAACTGACATACCATTGCAACCCCATCTTCCTTAATTGTATCAGGAATGAAAATCCACCAAAAGACACATGTATGTCAATTGTCAAGAATTATAATTAACTGACAAACTCAACTTATAAGATACTATTATGATGACTCTTATAAGGAAATAAATTAAGTCATCAAAAGATAACAGTGAAAATAAATAAAATTAACATGCCCAAAGTTTTATTTCAATCTACAGCCAGGATACCAGACTAAATTGTTCAGCAAACTGGAATTAAAAAAAAAAATGAAAACAAAGAATGAAAAACGACACGAAGATTTGATCACTGTTGAATGATCTGCTATTCCCACTGACTATTCCATTAAGCTGCAATGATTATACAGAGACAGAACACCGCACACCAGAATACTATTTACAAATGGAAAATCTAACTAAAAAGTAATCATTTCTATTGGTTCCTATACATCTAAACACTGACCCAGAAGGGGAAAATGCAAAAATTGAGCATTGTGACAGTACCTGGGTGAAGCTGATATCTTGAGCGTGACCCAAGTTTTCAATCACGAAGGTAATTTCAGTGACAAAACTCCGGAGAATGTAAAAGTTTGAAGCTCTGAATTTGTAAAAATGTCTAAGTGTCTCCTTAGAGAGTCTTCGCTCTGTTTATCAGACACCAAACGTCGTCGTATCCCTCGTGCCAAAATGTTTTATTTTAATTTAAAATATGAATTTTAGTATTCACACTATACAAATTAAATTATCAGTTTATATAACTCATATGACAAGTGAGTAATTTGAAGATACAAGATATTTAAAATTTATGGTGAATAAAATGCATTATAATATAATGTTTAGTTTTAACTATTAATCAAATTTAAAAATATTGATATTTAATTTAGAAAGCAATATTGCTAAATATATCAAAACTCATCACGTAGAATTATGACATCGATTCTTTTCTTTTTGTAAAATAGACAATTTTTTATTTTATTTATCAAAATATATTATTCTATTAAATTATAGTAGTTAAAATATGGATAATAAGTATATATTTTGATTGAATTAATCAATTAGTTCATTGAATGTTAATTGATTCTCGATCTTATAATTTGACCATTAATTTCATGAATTTTGTAATATTTGTAGAGACTTTATATTTATTATTGTCATGTTTTAAAATAACTCATCAAAAGGTTTAATATGATATTATCAATAATATAAGTAGAGGTTGAGAAAAATATATGTTCAAATAGATAAGAGGTTGAGAAATTTTCTTAAATATATTTTCATTAAACAACTTTTATATAAAAAAAATTGTTAAGAAATAATTCTTTAATTATATGATATTAAGGAATCAAGTTTTCTTTATAATTTGTTATGTTTTTATATTCTAATTATAAGAAATAACAATGCATTTAATAAGAAATAAAGGTAATATTAAAGACTACTCAATAAATAAAAGTTTATATGAAATTTAGATAATTTTGCATAATGTTGTGTATAAGAAATGTGACAGGTATACTAATTCAGACAAAAAAAATTGACAACTTACTTTATTTTTACTGGTAGGTATATCAAATTTGATTTTACGAAATAACATGATTAACCTTATGACTTAATTATTCACATTTTTTTTTATATTTTGAGTATGATATAATATTTTTTAAAACTTGAATATGAAAATAGTTTATCGTCTTTAATTATTTTTTCATTAGTTAGTATCATTTTCCTTTATATTCAATGAGTTTCTTTCTTTCACTTTCAATTTTTTTTATTTAAAATATTTTTGGACTCGTGATAGGAATTCGTGTTAGAGTTGTTTTTCAAGCATATCACAAGTTGTTTATTGATATTTTTGTTTCACAAATGGAATTAAAGTTAAAAAGAGAATCTAGAGGAGAGCAAAATGAAAGGAAAGAAAGAAGAGAGATACAAAGATTAAAAACAAAGGTTTGATCATTATGGGAAAACATACGTAATAATGATGAAAGAAAAATAAAAAATAAAAAATAAAGCTAGAAAAAAATAAGATTAGTGAAGAAAAATAATTGAAAGAGAAGAAGTTGAGAAAAAAGAGATGAAAAAGAAGGAGTTGAGAAAAAAAAAAGAGAGGAAAGAGAAGGAGTTGAGGAAAAGTAAAATGCATGAAAGAAATATAGAAAGATAAATAAAATGAGAAATAAACAAAGGAGTGATTGAAAAAAATATATAATAATAAATATATTCGTTATCATTATGTGAATATTGTTGTTTTGTTCATTAAAGGAGAATTGTTTATAACATGTTTTTACAAGAGCTTATTTGGTTTTAGTGAATAGTTATTGTACAAATCCTAGTTTTGAAAAAAATAATAATAAAATGATGTTTTTTATTAATCTGAGTATTATATTTCTCAAGAGGAAATATACTCATAAAGATGAATGTTTGGAATAATGAAGAATATTGAGGGAATCAGTATAATTTTGAATTCTTTTTATAATTTTTATTATGTATTTAATTAAGAAGTTGAATAATCATAATAAAAGATAAAACTCAAAAAAATAAGTATTTATGATTTAATTGATGAAAATAATATTAAAATGGACTTCCATGACTCAACCTAAGTTTTAATAGGATTAGATTGAAAATATAAATAAATGTAAATTAAATTGAACTCAATTCATTTAATTTTTGGATTAAACAAATTTGAGCCAAATTTTATTAATTTATACCATTTTTTATAACTTTTTTATTATAATTGTTTAATATTTTGAATTATATTGGTTGATAATTTTATCTTTTCAATTATTAGAATATTGTTTAATAAAGTTTGAATAGTTTAAATATTTAATTTATTTATTTTAAGTTAAATACAATCATTATATTTATTAACGTGTTTAGTGAAATAGATAAATAATTCTCTAGTGTTATAAAAAAAAGTTTAATTCTAGTTTTGGACCTTTTTTCAAAGCCGTCGTACTTTTTAAAAAAGTTAGTTCCATATTTCATTAAAAACGATTCAAAATGCTCATTTTAGCTTTCGGCGTTAGGTTCAAAGTGAATTATGTGTACAATTTTTGCAATTCATGACACATTTTATATATTTTAAGGTGTAAATTTTAAAAATAAAATTGAATGACACATTTTCTTTGTGTGAGGCTACTACAACACCACCTTCACCCACAATTGCACTTTTCTCGCCTCGTCGTTAGCGTCGGAGCCAGTGATCGTCGGCATTGGTGCATCTTTTCCAAGGCACGTCGTTGGCCAGGAGCTCCACCAACGTTACCACCGACCCTTTTTCTCAATTATTGTTCAACCTTCTTCTCCTCTTTGAATGAGTTTTTTCTAGTTGTGGGTGTTTAAGGTGAGGAAGAAGACAACAATGGGGCGATGGTTGCCGAAATGTTGGGAGAGAGATGGAGTTTCTGATTGTTTGTGAATTGCAAATTGGTAATTAGGGTTTCTGATTTTGCACATGATTTTGTGAATTGAGATTCTGATTTTGAAAATTGCAATTGGGGCTTTTGATTTTACACATGATTTCGCACAAACCCTAACCCTTTTTTACATCATTTAGTTTTCGCCACAAAGGCAATTGCACCGTTATGTTTTTAACTCTGTAAGTCAAAAGGATAATTTTGAACCGTTTTTATTGAAATATTGGGTCTTACTAAACTTTTTTAAAAGGAAGGATGACTTTGAAAAAAAAAACTAAAATTAGAGATCAAATAATGTATTAAACCTAAAAAAAGTAATCAAATCAAAATCATTCTGGTTATATTATAAAAAATATATAAAATAAATCAATAAAATAAAAATATTATCGGGTGACTCAGCACACTAATTCATCAACTTGTGGTGATTGAACAAATGACAAAGATTTTGATTCACCAAATAATGAATTGGGTTGAACTTACTTTTTTTAGTTTAACATTTTCACTTGAATGAATTTGAGGGAGAGTGATTCAGGGGATTTGAGAGGATTTGAAAGTAAATTTTTTTGTTGTTTATTTGAGTGAATTTGAAAGTAAATGAGAGTGGATTTAGAAGTAAATTTTTTTAATCTGTCACGTCAATCAAATTCTACACTAATTCTCACAAACTTTACTTCCAAATTCACTCTCACTTACCTCCAAATCCACTCAAATAAACAACAACAAAATTTACTTTCAAATCCTCTCAAATCCCCTCAATCACTCTCCCCTAAATCCATTCAAATGAACAAGTGAGTCAAATGAATTGAATTTACTTACTTTTTGACCCAGATAAAGACATAAGTCCCATTAAGAAGATATGACAATACATACATAATCCTTAAGAGCACCATTGGAAGGTTGTGAAACGAGTTATGAGATGCTTAAGTAATATTGTTACTGATGCCTTACTCATTATTCCTTCAACTACTTTCCTCCTAAATTGTTTTCAATGATGTTGACTGGGGATCTGATTTGGATAATAGAAAATCTAAAAGAGGGATTTGTATCTATCTTGGTAATAAGATAATTTCTTAGCACTTTCACAAACAAAAAGTAGTTTCTCGCCACAACACTAAAGTTGAATACGCGAGCATCATTGTACTATTCTCATAAGTTATATATATTTATTATTATTCTAGGAGAGCTTAATCTTCATTCTACCACTCCAACTATTTATCCAAACAATTTAGGAGTTGTCTTGCTCTCTACCAATCTCATTCAACACTCTCTTACATAAAAGCCATAAGCCAAGCAACTAAGAATTAAGCTTGATACTTATGATTGGTGAATTATGTATTAAGGAAGAGATAGGAGTAGATGAGGTATCAAAACTCATGATGAAAAAAAAAGAGAGTTTTAAATACCATGTAAGATAATTTTTTTTAAGAAGAATAATGATTTTGTATATTATTGATTAATGAAAAAAGATACAAAATATATAAAAAAAAAAGTGAGATGCTCACCTTTAATATTGAATTCTTAATTAATTTTTGTATTAACTTCATACATTTATATACTAACACCCATAGTATAATGATGTATTTAGTAGAAATTTTATGACACCAGTAGACATTAAACCGTATTTAGTGAATTTGTTTTTGAAATTTAAACATTTTTACATAATTTTACCTATAAAAGAAATGTTCTTTTAATATAATAATAGATATATAAATTCAAAAAGTTCATAACCCACTAGCTTATATTTCTTAAATGTTAATATTCTTTCTTAAATAAATTGAATCTATGTAATTCAAATAGTAAATAAATTATTATTAAAATTCATAATATATAAATCATTCATAAATTATAATTTATGGTAAAGTATGAATAGATATTTTTGTCAACTATTCAAGAGGTTACATAAACCCTATATATATATATATATATATATATATATATATATATATATATATATATATATATAAAATAAGAAAACATTTTCTGTTTTTTATTTTTTAAATTTTAACTATGAAAAAATATTATTATTTTCAACGTTGAAAATTACAAATTAGATAAAAATAAAGAAAATATTTCTATGACTAAAATTAGATACAAATTACACGTTGTTTTTTTTTTTTAACGTAAAATTCACTTTATTTAACGTTGTCTAAGAGAGATTCTTGAAGATAAAATTTCCGTCAAAGGCTCAACGATTGCATTCACATTCTTTTCTCCTCAGTTCTTTGTGAAACAATGGTTTTATGAAAAGCAAAGCTACGAGTGCACCTAAACAACGGAATACTGCAATATTGAAGGAAATGGGTATTTTAAATGTTCAGAATCTCCTCAAACCAAACATTCTTCATTTTCTTAGTAAGCATATCATAATGGTTGAAAACACACCGAAAACTTTTGATATTGGTTAAAGGGCATGTATACTAGGCTAGATAGAACACACCAACAACTTGTCATGAAAAGTTTGTGTCACACGAACCAAAATTTTCCCTTTATATATAGCCATGATTTTTGGTTCGATGCAGTTGACTCAACACATCAAAACTCTCATTGATTTCATTGATCATGGAAACTGGGAGAGAGGATGAGATTGTGGACATGCCCATGTCACCCCCAGTAGTTGGTTCAAATATTAACAATGACTTTTGTCACCACAAAGAGTTCATGTCTCAGACATATATGCAGAATAAGTACTCAGAGATTGATATAGACACTGAAGATTCCAACTTTGATCAAAATCGCCCCCTCCCCATATTTCTCAAGGTACTAGGAAACAATGCCTTTAAGTTGTAGGACAAAATGACACAAAGTAATCTTTTAACAAGTAAATAGTGTATGCCTTTTAGTTTGTTGATTGTCATAGTAGTTACCTTAAAACCAATACTTGGCACTGTTTTTTATTGAATGACATTGTATACAAATTGATCTCTCCTTTAGTATAAGTATGGCTGGTTTATTTTCTAGAGCACTGTGTTGACTATTCAGAGATTAAACCCCCAACTGATGTGTTAAAAAGTGTATTTAGGAGAATGTCCTACCTGCATTCCTCTTCTTTTGTTTTTGTGTTTGTATTTTTCTTTTGTTGCAAATGGATGAACCGATATTAGAATCAAGTAACGAGTATCATTGCTTGTTTGGTAAGCCAACAAGAGTCATAACTGCACTAGTCAAACTGTTTTGAATTTATTTACTCTTCATTTCTCATGTGCAGTTTGAAGATGTGGAGTATAAGGTGAGAAATAGCCAAGCAGGCTCAGGTAACGTTGTGAAGTCAATGATGTCAAAGTTAACCACACACCTCACTGTGGAAGAAGATAGATACAAGAGAATTTTGAAGGGCATCACAGGAAGCATAGGCCCTGGTGAAATTCTTGCGTTGATGGGTCCTTCTGGCAGTGGGAAGACAACCTTGTTGAGAGTTATAGGAGGAAGACTGGTTGACAATGTAAAGGGAAAAGTAACTTACAATGATGTTCGTTTCAATCCAGCTCTCAAGAGGAGGTTAAGTGGTTATCATAATCATATATGTTACTTCAGAAATGGAATCCCTACATTCACACATGAATTGGAAGCATTAGATTAAGATCATAAAGTTCACAATTAAGATAAATATCTTAAGGTGAACTAATTGAGATAAAATGAGTAATCTGATCTTCATTTAATGGTTCCAATTATCTAAATTTGTGAATGCATGAACTCCCTGAATGTGTTGCTTCAAGTTCTTGATACTTTCATAGAACATGAATGTGTGCTAATATTTTTATTTTCTTTTTCCCCTACCTGCTAGGATTGGGTTTGTGACACAAGAAGATGTGCTTTTCCCACAGTTAACAGTTGAAGAAACTTTAGTCTTCTCTGCACTTTTGAGGCTACCAGGCAGTATGAGCAAGCAGCAAAAGTATGCAAAAGTAGATACCACCATCAAGGAGCTAGGCCTAGAAAGGTGTGTTTTTCACCATATTGCATATGACAAATTAGAGAGAAGTTACTTCAATTGAAAGACATAATTTTCCCTAAATAATCTCTTGCATAACCATAGATGTCGCCACACAAAAATAGCTGGAGGATATCTCAAAGGAATATCAGGAGGAGAAAGGAAGAGAACCTGCATTGGCTCTGAAATTCTTGTTGATCCTTCACTATTGCTACTTGATGAGCCAACTTCTGGCCTTGATTCCTCCTCAGCAAACAAACTCCTTCTCACTCTTCAAGGACTTGCCAAGGTATCTATAACTAAATTTAATCATGTTCCATTATGGTAAAAATGTTCAATGTAGATATAGAACCTAAATGCATGAATGTATATGCTGAGAGTTACATCTGCTTAACTTGTAGGCTGGAAGGACCATAATCACAACAATACACCAGCCATCGAGTAGAATCTTTCACATGTTTGACAAACTACTTCTGATATCAGAAGGCTATCCTGTTTACTATGGAAAAGCTAAGGAAACAATAGAGTACTTCTCATTTTTGAGATTCACCCCTCAAATACCGATGAATCCTGCAGAGTTCTTGCTTGACTTGGCAACTGGACAAGTGAATGACATAAGTGTTCCACCAGATATCTTTCAAGATCAAGAATCTTCTGACCCTTCAAAAGTTGTTATTGAAGTAGGATTTTCCTCAGACACATGTCTATATGTACATTTTCATCTCTTACCAGCTTGTTATTAACTATTTCTTTGTTTTGTTAGTATTTACAGCTCAAATACAAATCTCTACTGGAGCCAAAAGAAAAAGAACAGAATCATAGAGTAGCAAGCACACCAGAACACCTTCAATTAGCAATTCAGGTTAAGATGGAGTGGACATCTAGTTGGTTGGACCAATTTATGATTCTCTCCAGGAGAACATATAAAGCAAGAAGAAAGGAATACTTTGATAAGCTAAGACTATTTCAAGCACTTGGGATTGCACTTGTGTTGGGGCTCCTTTGGTGGAAATCTTCAATCAATACTGAAGCTGGACTCAGAGATCAGGTAATTTCCATGGCATTATTTATCTCATGTTGCAATATCAAACTTCTATCACAACTTTTGTTGCAGGTTGGTTTAGCATTCTACATCTGTATATTCTGGACATCTTCATGCATTTTTGCAGCAGTCTATGTCTTTCCATTTGAAGAGTACTACTTGGTCAAAGAAAATAAAGCTGACATGTACAGATTAAGCGTATACTATGCATGTAGCACTCTATGTGACATGGTGGCCACCGTTTTCTATCCTACTTTTTTCATGCTCATCTTGTACTTCATGGCTGGCTTTAACAGAGCTGTTGCTTCCTTCCTTTTGACACTATTAACTATTCTGTTAATAGCTATAACAAGTCAAGTAAGTTGTGTTAAAAGTACTCAATGGATGAGTTAGTGGTTTATCAATCATTCATTCATTACCATCCACAATTATGTCAACAGGGGGCAGGTGAAATGTTTGGAGCTGCAATTATGAGTGTTAAAAGAGCAGGTACCGCTGCTACTTTGCTACTAATGTTATTCCTTCTCACAGGTGGCTACTATGTCCAGGTATATGCAATTGCTTTATTTTTGGTATGAATATTTTTCCCATAATAAGTAGCAACAATACTAATAAAATGAGATAAAACCAGAATGCAAGTTCTGCAATTAATTTAGTCAGATATTTTTAGCAAAAATAACTTCTTCTGAAATTAGCTACTTATGTTTCCCTATTTCTCATTTATTAACTATTTCTTCTATGACTAAATTACTTTATATCTTCATTCCTTATCTAAATGTTTACAATTTAAACACTAAGTTACTGGTTTGTGAACAAGTAGCATATGAAGCCAATAATGTAGCCTTAGTTGGGTAATCACTAACACTCATTTCCATTGTGCAGCACATACCAAAGTTCATGAGATGGTTGAAGTATTTATCTTTCATGTACTATGGTTTTAGGCTTCTTCTGAAAGTGCAGTATTCTGGAGATCAGTTATATGATTGTGGAAGCATGGGAGGGTGCAGGACCCTGCAGAGTTCTCCAACATTTGACAGTGTAAACTTGAAGGGTGGATTGAAAGAAGTGTGGATTCTGCTAGCTATGGCATTAATCTTTCGGTTGTTGGCTTACTTGTGTCTTCGTGTAAGAATTGTTGGTAGAAAAAACTAATGTATGATGGAATTCATTGCTTGAAATATGTTACAAACTTACCACCATAAAGAAGAATGAATAATACAAAGTCACTCAATAACTGTGTTTAGTTGGAAAATAAACTCTCAAACTTGTGTACAATAATTTTTGTAAGGTGACTTGTTTGCTAAACATAAAATGGACATTCCAATCTCTTGTTTCTTACAGTAAACAACTAATGGTCAAGTGAGCTTTGCACCAGTTGTTGCTGTACAAAAGAATAAAACCTCATTCATAAACAAAATACATATTCTTTTATACATAAACACAACTTTATGCTATTATTTAATGTCGAGTAAATAAATCATAAAAAAAATGATGTTTTACTATTTACTATTACTATCAATCTTTTATTGATAATAAATAGGATATTGTAATGAGGGAAAATTCATATTTAGCATAAAATAAGAAAGTACGGGTTCTAAGGTTCAACATATATGTACATAAAGTTTTCAATTAAGTGTCCATTTAATTCCTTTTCACCGAATAAGATTTCATTTATAAGTTTCGTTATGGAATTTAATAACCAAACATAGAAATCAGATAAACTTATATTAAAAATTATTGCTATGAATTTAATAACATAGACCTATCACCGATATTTTTATGTTATAAAGATTTATTGCATTCATGATTGGAAATAAACAAAAGTGGAATAATTCTTTAATGTATTTAGTAAGAAAGAATATGAATGAAAGATATAAACATAAAATAACAAATTTCTTAATAAGAATTTTAAGTATTTAACGAAAAAAACCAATTTATCTTCACAATAAAAATGGCTTTTCTTTTCAAGTTGAAAATATAAAAGAGTGGATTTTTTTTTCTTTAAGCATTCTACATCTGTATTTTTATCTTTTGTTTTTTTTCCATTTTCTTTCATTCGAAACATACGACAGAAAAGTCAAAAAGGATTTATTCTCATATTTGATGAACAATTATTCTTTCTATATCATTCTATTTTTTCTTGATCTTGTTAAATCCACGCACCTTCCTATTTTCTCACACAAAAACAAAAAAAACACTAAAAAAACATGAAGCCACTCATTCATCACACCTCTCTGTTAGTCAAAACCAATTGAGCTGCTTTCTCTCTCTTCTGTCAGTGCATCACTGGCAAACACTGTCACCTCTGTTACATCATCTCACCATGGAACTTGTTCCATACTCTGAACCCTCCTCCACCTCCCCGGCATGGCAGGACATGTTCCGATCCGCCTCCTCCCGCCACCCATCCTCTGCCCCATCTCCCCACGCGCCGCCCGAGAAAAACCACGCGCCCTCTCACCCCTCACACGCGCCGTCCAATTCGTCATCCGGCGGCGACCAAGATGGAAAAAACACATTTTCCGGCGATGCCCAGGTGCGGTTGGCCCTTTACATAGCCATGGCCCATGCGGGTCTCGCATTCGCCATTTTTATTCTCTACACGTTCTCCAAGCTTCTAGAACAGTATTTGAGACCTCTCCAATGGGCCGTGCTGTGTTCTATTCCCCTCAGGGGCATTCAGCAGACCCTCGTAGCGTTTTGGTCCGAACCACTCCAACTGGGTCTCACAGAAACCGTTCTAGCTGTTCCTGTAGCTGTTTTCAGGGTTTTTGTTGGTACACTCGTTGAGATTCGTGAAGCGTCTTTCAGAGTCATTTTGAGGACGCCAAAGCCTCAGCCGAACCTCCCCTCGAGGAAGCGTAGTGGGTTCTCCAAGCTGCTTCGTTTGCTCGTGTCTTTCGGGATTTTCATCATTGCTTATGAGAAGCTTGGAGGGTTTGGGGCTTCGTCACTTCTTATTTTGGGATTTTTGTTTAGTTCAAACAATGTGGATTCCACTATGCACACTTTGTCTTCTTTTAGGAGCCTTAGTTTCAGGCGTAGTGCAATTAGTGCCTTTTTCACCAGAGGTATACTGAGGAGGTTGAAGATTATTGTGGCAGTTGGACTCATTGTTGGCATGATTGTGGGGTTTTTGAGTGGGGTGATTTTCTTCTCTTACAAGATTGGTGTTGAAGGGAAAGACGCAGTAATATCATTGAAATTGCATGTGGAGGAGAGCAATTATGCTGAGAAGATTGGTGTGAAGAAGTGGATGGATGAGAATGATGTTGCTGGGATGGTGGATAGTTACACTACAAAGATATATGAGACTGTTTCTGATCAGATAGATGGGTTGGCCGTGCAGTATAACATGACTGAATTTGTCTCTGGCATTAAGCATTTTGTGATATCTAATCAGGGGAACTCCTCAGTGCCATCCAAAGCCCTTATGACTCCCTCACCGTACGCTGAGAAGTTCCTGAGCTTGAAAACCAGGGTTAGGAACCGCGAATGGGGCCAGATTTATGCAGAGGTTGATATAATTTTGCGGGAGCTTGTGATCACCCGTGAGGATTTGGTTGAAAAGGCAAAAGGATTTGCCTTCAAAGGAATTGACGTGTCTCAGCAAATTTTCGCCAGTAGTAGAACTGTGCTTGGCAGCAGTTCAAAGTTTGTGTTTTCTATAGCTAATTCTATAATCTCTGGAGCTGCTGAGGTTATCAATTTTGTCTCTCAGTCAATGGTGTTTATTTGGGTTTTGTATTACCTCATCACATCAGAGAGTGGCGGGGTAACAGAACAAGTGATGTACATGCTTCCAATTTCAAATGCTGCTAGGGTCAGATGTGTTGAGGTTTTGGATAAAGCCATTTCAGGAGTCCTTTTGTCCACTGCTGAAATTGCATTTTTTCAAGGGTGTCTTACTTGGCTGTTGTTTAGGTTGAACAAAATACATTTCTTGTACATGTCAACTGTTCTTGCATTCATAAGTCCTCTCCTTCCAATATTTCCAGCTTGGCTTGCAACAATTCCAGCAGCCTTGCAATTGGTGTTGGAAGGCAGATACATAATGGCCATTGTGTTGTCTGTTATTCACCTTTTCCTCATGGACTATGGAGCGTCAGAGATTCTATTAGACGTGCCTGGGAATAGTGCATACCTCACTGGGCTAAGCATAATTGGTGGGATGACATTGTTCCCTTCTGCTCTGGAGGTAATTTTTCTTACCCTCCTTGATTTAGTCTTCTGATGATTATTGAAGCATCTGTCTCTCACTGGTGATGCTTCATGTTTAGTTGAATCTCAAGGTTTCCATGCTTGTTTCTGCATATAAAAAATTGCTCTAGTTTTAGTTTATAAGTTAACTTGCTTCTTTTGGACATTATTGCTTTAGAATGGAAAACTGGTTTACCTGCGTAACTTGATTAGAATTCTAGTTTTAAGCTTCAAAATGGGGATATAAGTTGATGTGATCTTCTCCAAACTAAACTTATGTTTAATAATTTTGAAAATAACGTGCCAATGCACTTGGCATCCATCCATTGAACTGCTCAATGAGCAACAATTGGTATAAAGCTTCTTGATTCTTCTGGGTTATGTTTTTCTCTTTTAAGTATTGTCTTTTAATGGTAGGGGTCAGAATCCAGATTCAATGCACTCACCCTTTCGGACAGAGAAGAATTCACTTCATTACATTAAAATCAGATTGTTCAAATCTTAAATTAGCGTTTTAAGTTTGATTTACAAAGATAAAATATGAATCTTCCAATATTCATTCAACAGTTTCAAATGGTCAATACCTAACTGTAGGGAATCTGGATCCTTGGCATCAGACTTGAATTTTCCTGTTGAGTCATTAATTTCAGTGTTTGGTTCAGTCTATAAGATACTTTGGTTAGATAAATTTCTCTTATAACACATCACATCATTACATTGACAAAAGGGTGTACGTGGTTCTGCAGGGAGCTATCATGGGGCCATTAATTACTACAGTTATGATTGCAGTGAAGGATTTGTATGCTGAATTTGTGTTGCAAGAACCTAAGGACAAGGCCAAGCAGAAAGCCAGCTAGCTAAGCATCTTCTTCTACCTATGTCCATAAAATTATTTATTTGCAGATGAAGTTTGGTGTAACTGCATGCTCTTCTTTGCCATTGTTGATGGAGTTTGCATTTAGATTTTTGAGTTGCTCATGATCACCCTACACAATCCCATTTAATCTGTATCAATAGGTTATTATAATTGAATAGGATCTACTTTTTTGCCTCATTTTATTAGTTCCAGGGGTCATCAAATATTTTCACTTGGTGGCAGTGTTTGTCAAAATTGTACACAATCTGTATCTGTATCTGTATTTTATTTTATTCCTGTAACATTTTTTCTTTATTCTTTGTACCGAAAGAAATGAAACTCATGCTGGCTTTTCAGAAATATAATAACACCTTCAATATCAGTGGATTTAGTCATGAGAAGGAGTTTCACTAGCATCATTATTTGTATCTGTTGCACGAGAAGAATAGTAGTAACGGGATTTTAACTTTTAAACTAAAATTTTCAATTATCTAATCTCCATAGAATTATATTAAAATAATTAAGAATAATTTGGTAAAATAATAATTAATAAATTATAGAATTCTACTGAGTAATATAACTAGCGTTTGGTGAATGTTCTTAAACAAATCAAAACACACGACTTCTATGGTATTTGCGATGCCTTTTAAAATAGAATCTATAGAGGGTAAAAAAGTGAAACATATCGAAAAACCGTGATAAAAAAAAGAAGACATGGGCTTTTCATCCAGGCCCGTGTCATATATTTTTATTACTTATTTTATTTTGCTTGCTTTGGTTTTAGGGTTCAGAAGAAGACGAAGAACCCTACTCTAACATTTCTTCTCATCTTCTATCGCCGTAATCGCGATCTCACTTGATTTTTCGCGCCATTTTTATCGTCGTGTACTTTTCGTCGTTGTTCCGTCTTCAAGGCAGGTAACTCTGTTTCCCTACGGTCTATTTTTTTTTTAATTTTCAACCAAAAATTTGACCCGTTAGATTAGAATAGAGTCTGAACCGTCAAATTTTTTTAATCGACCTGTATTGCTGAGCCACTTCATTAATTATGGCAATCCTGAAAATTGAATTCCGCATGCACTTAATGAAATTGAATAATTTGTTTATTCACAAAGAAAATTTTGGTTGGATATTTGAGTTGTTGGTATAATTCAGTTTCAAGATGAACTTTTTAGTCTTTTTTTTCCATGGTTTCTTGAGTCCCTACGGAATTGACGAATTAATATTTAAATTATTTTTATTTATATTGTAAATGATTTTTTTATTGATAGTGGAAATTTAGAAGGTAATTTGAGTGGTTTCTGTAATCAAGTTGCAAGATGAAATTTTTATTCTATAACGATAGCTTTTGAGTCTTATATAAACCGAGAAATTACAATTTTATTTTTTATTCATGTAAGTTTGAATTGGGCGTGGACCGTTATTGAAATGGACGGATTGCAGTTCATTAAAAATTTCTTACGGGTATATTTGAGTTTTTCATAATTTAGTTTGTAAGATAGTATTTTATTATTCATGGTAAAAAAATGATGTTTATTTTAGTCTTAAATTGAAGTAACAGATTACAATTTTGGGTTGGGTGGAGTAGATCGGTTGCAGTTTGAATTTTTTATTTATTGTGTATATTTAGGATGGGTACGTAGGGGTTGTTTGTCACATAATCTAGTTAGTTGTAGGATGATTCATAATTGGAAACATCAATGATTTCTACTCGTAATGAACCCAAATCTGGCTGCAAGTTCAGATCTTTGTTCCAAGATTTTATAAATATGCTTATGTGAATTCTATGCGATATTTAAAAGTTGGATATGCAATTTCAATATGAATGTTTAGTCAAAATAGGAAAATTGAGATGGTGTGCACCCTACATGATTTCAATATATGTTGGCTAAGTCATGCTTGGAACACGTCACCAAGTTAACCCACAAATAACAAATTTTCCGGATAATGTCAACCTTATAGCTGAAATAAACATTATTTTTATATCCTCTTCCTCTTACGCAATGGACATAACTATCCATCTTGAATAGGTTATCTTCTATGGGTAATTTGTTCCTAATACCTATCCATATTAAAATAATCAGCATGGGAGGAACTTTCATCTTCCACAAGCAAGTGTGAAATCATGTTATTGCAAGCAAGCATGACTTAGCAAACATATATATGGCTGAATAGTTTCTTCAATATGGATCATGTTGTCTTTGCTAGTTTATTTTAGGGGTTTTTGTGTTTCGTTTTGTCAGACCTCGAAAAACGTGTGTCCACGTGGCGGCAGGAGAGCGCGCCACCTCAACCGTGCACATGGGCGACAGCAGCGTCTGACGCCCCACTGACGGACGCCAGCTGTCGCACGTCGAGCTGAGTCAGAGCATAGTGGGAACGTGTGTTCGGCGTAGTGGAGTACACGTGTCCGCCTGGGAGTGGACGTCCGTCCAGCATGGCAGCCAGAAGTGTAGTGGAGAACGTGCTGCCAACGTGTGAATGTGCGATCGGCGATGGTGGAAGACGCGTGGCATCTGCAGAGTGGTCGACCGTCCGTCATGGGCTGTCAGAGGCGTAGTGGAGTGCGCTGGCGGGTGCGGACGTGTGCTGACGGGTGCGGACGTGCGCTGGCGGAGTGGAAAGCAAATCTGAGAGTTTGAACTTATTCTCCACTCCCCCCTGTACGCACCTCTCTTCCTCATTTCTGAGAATTCATTCTCTCCACCTTTTCTCTACACCTTTGCACCTCTTTCTCTCTCTAAGATACCTCTGTTCACCTCCTTCGTTCTACACTCCGGCACTCTCGAAGGACGCTTGGCGTAAGGAATTCCAGAGAGAACGTTCGGCTAGTGAAACTGGTAAGTCTTTCCCTTCGTCTCTAACGTTCGTTTTCCTTGCATGCAAACTCAATTATGAGTTGTGCGTTCGTCTTTTCTTAAAGTAGTGTAATTCTGAGTTTGGTGTTGGGGTTCGCTCGTATAGTGGATTAACGAGCGTTGGCGAGTAGAGTCTGAGTGGAGAAGCGTCTTTGTGCGTCTGTGAGCGTTCGTTCATTTCCTGGTAAGGGAAGCTTACTTAATTTAACTGTTTTGATGCATGTTATGTGTGAACGTTCGTTATTTTACTGTATGGGAGTAATGCATGATGAATGATATAAATGATGGTATGAACGTTCGTTATTTTTCAAGATCTATCAATCTGAGATATTGAACGTTCGGTCTTACACCTAACGTTCGTACTGGGAAGCGTTCGGTCTTACACTAAACGTACGTTCAAATTGACGTTCGGTCTTATATCGAGCGTTCGCTATAAATGAGGCTCGGTCTTATACCGAGCGCTCGCTTAAAATGAGGCTCGGCCTTATGTCGAGCGTTCGTTCTAAATGATGCTCGGTATTATTTTGAGCGCTCGTACTCTTTTCCCGCAAAATAGCGTTCGTCCAATAAACAGTACCATACTTGGCATTTTCGAACTTAACTGTAAACTCTGTCGTTCGTCCTTTGATTCGAACGAACGTCTCTTGGTCTCGCTCACTGCGTTCGTTCTCGGTTTCCTTGGGTTGGAACGTTCGGTACATGATATTAATGAATAGTACATGATGAACAGTAAGGAATGAATAGTGAATGATGAACAGTAAATGATAAATAATAGATGATGAAAAGATGAATGGAAAGTTGTGACTTTTGAACGAGCGTTCCGGGGAGGAACGACTCAGAACTTGATTATTGAGATTTGTAAAGTATGAATGTGGTAAGCTTAGCCGGTTGATTCATCCTGATGTTCCGTGAGTACTCGTCCTCACGTAGAGGGGGTACTTCATGTGTGGGAACGGCAGGAGGTCCTAGTCCTGGTGGTTATTTGGACAGATAGGACTAACCTCGGGTGGCAGTTGATGAGAGTTCCAGTTACTTCATCACCTGGGTGCACGAACACCGAAGCTACACAGATTCCATACAGTCCGGACAGTCAGTCGTGTTGAGTTTTATTGAGTACGTACGTTAAAGGGTGATGATATGTGATGAATGTGTTCGTTGATATGTATGTGTATAATGAACTGATTACTTGAATTTGTAAGCTGATGCATGAGTTAAATTACGTAAGCTTACCCTGTGCTTTCCTTGTGTTGTCTCGTCACGTACGTCCGTCTTGTCATTGCAATGATCATCCGTGTGGATGTGAGCAGAGGAAGACGAGGGTTTAGAAGAGGCGCTGAACGAAGAGAACCTGATAGAAGTTGAAGTGAAGACCGAGCAGTGAGACGCTCGGCTATTAGTTATTGTAGTGAGTGGTCGCTCGACCATCTCTTGTTGTCGTTTAAGTTAATTCGACCGTTCGGTAATTGTTCTGTGTAAACTGTTCGGTCAAGTTTCTTGTACGTTCGGATTTAATTTGTAAACTCTTGTATGGACGTGCGGTTGTGCGCGCTCGTCCTTAAATGTTGGATTTGTACTCAAGGATGTTCGTCCTTGAGCGTTCGTTCGGTTTTTAATTTTTAGTGGAAAACTGTTTGAGATTATTATTAAATGTGATTTTTCTGAATTTATAGTTATGACTGTATTTTTGGGATGTCACATTAGTGGTATCAGAGCAGTTTTGTTCTTTTAAGGACATTGTAGGTTGTGAGTGCACCATGCATGTTTTGTTGTGTGCTCGACGTTCGTTTAATGAGTATTTTATACTCTTTGAACTTATCTAATCATCGTTTCCCTACTTTCCAGAAAACTAATGGCACCAAGACCTCCTCCTCCACCTGTCGAGCGTGATGTGCCAGATAACACTAGGCTGTTGGAGGCAGTAATTGAAGGACTGCAGCAACAGAACACTGTTTTGATGCAGCAGAACGCGACTGCTTCACAAAATCTCGAAGCTGATCGCGCCAATTTTGAAATGACTCAGAGGCAACTAATGGAGATTCTTGCAGCTACTAGGGGTACGCAGGGAGCATCTGCTTCAAACACTACTCATCAGGCTGAGTGGAGTTTGGAGAACTTTTTGCAGCATCATCCTGCAAAGTTTGATGGGAAGTGCCTTCCTGACGGAGCTGATCAGTGGCTAAGGGACATGGAACAGATCTACAATCCTAAGCGATGTCCGGACGACAATAGGTTGGCGTATACTGAGTATCTGCTGACTGGAGAGGCCAGTCACTGGTGGGCAAGCGTTAAGATGATACTAACGGAAGCTCAAAGCCCTATTTCCTGGGAAGTGTTCAAGGAAAAATTTTATGAGGAGTATTTCCCGGATAGTGTTCGTTTCGACAAAGAAGTTGAGTTTCTCCAGTTGGTGCAGGGTAGTATGTCTGTTTCTGAGTACACCAACAGGTTCAAGCATCTGGTTCGTTTTAATACCATGGCTACCAGTGAAGTGTGGCAGTGCAGGAAGTTCGAGAATGGGCTGAGAAGTGATCTGAAGGTACTGATATCCAGCCTTTGCATTAAGTCTTTTCCTGCCATGATTGAGAGAGCAAAAGTGTTAGAGAAAAATGTGGCTGAAGCAGAACGACTGAAGAAGCAGCAACAACCAACTAGAGGGCCGATCATGTCCAGGCCGAATCTGAATCGGAACAGGTTGCCGTATGCTCGTCCAGCACAACCATCTAATTCTCAGGCTATGGTTGTTGCCGGACAGTCTGGACAGCATGGATCAGTCAGATGTTTTAAGTGTGGAGGACCACACTACCGATCGTCGTGTCCTCAATTGGGGGGAGGGAAATACTGCACTCGCTGTAGAAGAAACGGTCACATGGAGCACGAGTGTAATATGGGCGGACGAGCGGTAATGAGGCCGCCAAATGCCGGGAGGATGCAACAGGATCGGGGTGGAAGAGCACAAGCTGTTGATCGAGTTTATGCGATAACGGGTGCCGAAGTTGTCAGTTCAGGTACGCTCGTTACCAGTACCTGTTTATTGTTTGGGAAGCCTTGTTGTGTGTTGTATGATTCAGGGGCGACACACTCCTTCATTTCGAAGGCGTGCGTCGAGAAATTGGGTATAGCCGAACGCGAGATGCAGTTCGACTTGGTAGTGTCAACCCCAGCGGCTGGTGAGGTTAGGACGTCCACTATGTGCGTCAGATGTCCTATAGAGGTTGAGGGGCGTAATTATAAGGTGAATCTCATTTGTCTACCCTTGAAAGATTTAGAAATAATCTTAGGAATGGATTGGTTGGCTGCCAATCGCATTCTCATAGATTGTGGTGCAAAGGAATTGGTGTTTCCGGACGAGTATGAAGTGGATCTATCTGTGACGCTCGGTCAACTGAAAGAAGACATCATGGATGGCGCCAATTGCTTTCTGATCATGACGCATTCAGACGAACGACTTGAAGGTTTGAATCATGAGCGATCGTCTAGTAAACTGAATGGAGGACGATCAATCGTGGATGAATTCCCTGATGTATTTCCTGATGAAGTGCCTGGATTACCTCCTCCACGCGAGGTGGAATCTACTATGGACCTAGTATCGAATGCTGGACCCATCTCTATTGCACCCTATCGGATGTCGCCAGCAGAGTTAGCTGAACTCAAGGAGCAGATTGAAGAGTTAATGGATAAGCAGTTTATCAGACCAAGCGCATCACCTTGGGGAGCGTCGGTACTCTTAGTGAAGAAGAAGGATGGTAGCTCTCGTCTCTGCATTGATTGCAGGCAGTTAAACAAGCTGACTATCAAGAAGAAGTATCCTTTGCCTCGGATTGACGACCTACTGGATCAATTACATGGCGCGACCATATTTTCGAAGATTGATTTACGGTCGGGATACCATCAGATTCGGGTGAAGGAAGAAGACATCCAGAAGACAACTTTCCGATCCCGTTACGGACACTACGAGTATGTAGTAATGCCGTTCGATGTGACAAATGCCCCAACAATATTTATGGACTACATGAATCGTATCTTCAGGCCTTATTTAGACAAGTTCGTGGTCGTCTTCATTGATGACATTATTGTCTACTCCAAGAGCTATGAAGAGCATGAGGATCACTTGAGGATCGTTCTAGGCGTACTAAGAGAAAAGGAGTTGTACGCCAAGTTCTCTAAATGTGAATTTTTGATGAAGGAAGTGCAGTTCTTGGGGCACGTGGTTTCAGCTGGAGGAATCTCAGTGGATCCGACAAAAGTACGAGCAGTATTGGAATGGGAGAGCCCACGCTCGGTAACTGAAGTTCGCAGTTTTGTGGGACTCACGGGCTACTATAGACGGTTCATTGAAGGGTTTTCCAAGATAGTGGCTCCGCTTACTCAGCTGACCAGAAAGGATCAACCGTTCGCTTGGACCGATCGGTGTGAAGAAAGTTTCCAGGAATTGAAGAATAAGTGAGAAGGGTCGGCTACGTACTTTCGGAGTTAAGAAACGTGAAAAACTGGATGCAAGTTTGATAATTGAGGTGGCAAAAACAACTCGTACGCAACTGGCCCGATCTTCCTCAAGATCTGATAGGGCCCGATGAACTTGGGAGACAACTTCTTGGGTCGAACAGCTCTCCCAACTCCCGTGGTCGGATGCAGTCTAAGGAAAACATGATCTCCTGCATCGAACTCCAAGGGTCTTCTCCTCTTGTCAACGTAAGATTTCTGTCAACTCCTGGACGTCTTCAACCTTTCTTGAATCAACTTCACCTTCTTAGTCGTCTGCTGAATGAGCTCTGGTCCTGTTAACACCTTTTCCCTTTCCTGAAACCAACACAAGGGCGTTCGGCATTTTCTCCCGTACAGAGCTTCAAAAGGAGCCATTCCTATGCTGGCTTGAAAGCTGTTGTTGTAGGTGAACTCCACTAAAGGCAAGACTTCATCCCAGACGCCCATGTGATCTAGGACACAAGTCCTCAATAAGTCTTCAAGCGTCTGAATGGTTCTCTCGGACTGACCGTCCGTCTGAGGATGATAGGCCGAACTCATTTGAAGTCGGCTACCGAGCTCAATTTGTAATGATCGCCAGAATCGAGAAGTAAACCTCGTGTCTCGGTCTGAAACAATGCCAGACGGAACTCCATGTAGACAAACAATTTCCTTGATGTAAAGCTTAGCCAGGTTCGTCATGGACATCTTCAGGTTGACTGCTAGAAAATGAGCACTCTTCGTTAGTCGATCCACAATTACCCATACGGAATCATGATTCCTGACTGTTCGAGGTAAGTGGGTCACGAAGTCCATCGCAATGTCGTCCCACTTCCATTCTGGAATCTCTAACTGCTGAAGTAGACCGCCTGGCCTTTGATGTTTTTGGCATCATGCTTAACGTGTCAACGAGCCAAGGCTGAACAACTGGTTTTAGAAAACTACGTGGTTGGGGAGAATGTAAGGACCATGGTTTTAGAAAACTAAATTTTCGAGGACGAAAATTTTTGTTGTTGGGGAGAATGTAAGGACCATGGTTTTAAGAGTAGTGGGGACATGGTGGTCACCCACCATTTGCATTATTGAATGCAATAATTGGGGGTGCTTGGTGTCACACTACGTGGTTGCCATTCAACAATTAACAAGGAAAGGAAAATGGCTTACGGGAAAGCATATGAATTCTTTACAATTGCTAGTTTTTGCTTTTATCAAATTTCCAAGAGATACATGCTGGAAGAAAAACTTGGCCAACTCAATTTGGTAAGCATCTGCCACACTATTTGAAATAATGGAAGGGGCCACACTTGAAAGTCACGAGGGACATACCACCTTGGCCATTGTTTGTTCACGGGAAAGCCTAACTACAGAGAATGGATTGAAGAAAGTGAAGAAGTATAACATAGAGAATTTTTCCAGAGAAAACGTGCAGAGCACTCACACGGTCTAATCCGGCTGCACTTTCACTTTTGTTTGCTTGAACTTGATGGAGAAGGAACAACTGCATGGTGAATAAAGAAGTGTCGGTTTTGAAGGTGGGTTCTAGCTAAGCATCATCCACCACCGTGAAGAAGGAAGAGGTTTGCACAGTAATGAAGAACAACACTTCATAGTTCAGCTGGAATGTTGTCACGGTCTGCAACAACACTTGTGGAGGGCATGATGGAATGAGCAAGCAGAGAGGATGGAAGGAGGAACACAGTGCTGAGATTGATTTAAGATTTTACAAGGAGGTCTTCAAGAGGTAAGGGGAGCTGGATCTTTTCTATGAGTTGTACGGACAATACATGTGTTGATCTTTGTATGAACTGTATGCTGGAAATTTGTGACTGTGGATGTTGATAGTGGTTGCATGAGTTGGATTTTCTGGATTGTGGTTGTGTGTATGGTTGAATTTGAGTAAGAATCCCTTAAGAATTGAATAATGAACGGTTATAATCAATTAGGTAAATTCAATCTAGTATGAAACATGAATATAGGGTGTTAGAAAATAATAAAAAGGGGTTGAAAATGGTCAGAGAGGTTCTGATCTCAATTCTGCAGAATTCTGTATTCTGCAGAATTCTGCATCACGTTACACCCGGGCGCCCCACTGTCGCGCCCAGGCGCGAGTGGCTCTGGAAATGCCGCGCCCAGCATCTCGTGCCCGAGCGCGAGATGCAGCGGAGTGCGTTCGTCCGAGCCAATTTGGACGTTCATCCAAATGGCTGGACAAAGCGTTCGACCTTAAATTCTAAAAGTTGAACGTTCGTCATTTTTGGACGAATTGAACGTTCGTTCATGTTACTGAGCGAGCGTTCGCGAATGAGAAAATGGACGTTCGTCCATACTGTGAAAAGTGGACGTTCGTCCTAAATTTGAGCGTCCGTCCGTTTGGAGCCACATTGAACGTTCATCCAAATGCCTAAGAACGTTCGTCCAGACGTTGAACGTTCGTTTTTATGGAATGATAATGAGGTGACTGAGAGTGGTGTCTGGTAATCGTTTACAACACCCCTGTAAACGATTACCCGAGTGAATTAGCTAAAATGTACAGAAAGTCCAACACAGGTACTCAGTTAGATGAACACGGGTCACCATTGGAAAAACAATGAGTTTTAGGCACTTCTGCACTTTCCCGGAGACGTTGTACGTTCGTCCAAAATGGTTGAACGTTCGTCAAGGTGAATTTGGACGTTCGTCCAAATTGTTCGGTAGTCGTTGGAGAGCGTTCGTTTGTGGACGCTCGTTCAAAGTTGGTGAAGTGAAAAGGGGACGTTCGTCCCATTCGCTATGCACGTTCGTCCAAACTTCGTAGTGGCGCGTTCGTCCAAGAGTTGTTAATGAGCGTCCGTTCTTCAGTTGGCAAGTGAGCGTTCGTCCAAACCATCCACGTTGAGCGTTCGTCCAAGTTGTTAGTTGGCGTTCGTCCCAATAGTAAGCGTTCGTCCAAATAGTAGGTCGTTCGTTCGAGTTGTTGAGCGTTCGTCCTTTAAAAGTGAGCGTTCGGTTAATTTCTGCAAATAGCGTTCGTCCGTTCTGAATATGACGTTCGTCCAAAATCGTGGTCGTCCAGTTGTACGAAAATGGTGTTCGTCCAATTAATGTTTGGCTCGTGTAAATAGTATTCTACTCAGTATGTTATCTAAGTTTATTTTTATTTTGAGTTGAATTATATGTACTAATGTGTGGAATATACTGGAAAGTGATATATACTGGAAAGTGATATGGATAAAAGTATGAGAATGTATGAAATATGATAGATTATTGTGATCATCATTTAATGAATCTAAGACAGAACTACGTGAGCCTTGATTCTCTACCGAAAATAGAGATACGTAGGAGCAAGGCAATGCCTTGTCAGGTTTATTCCTCCCAAAAATCTAGACGTTTCCTCAACACCCAAATCATGATCTCTGTAGTACTCGTGATGTACTAGTGTTCATTTATAACTTATAATATTTCGGTATTTGCAAGATCGTGTGTTTTGATTTGCTCATTATGTGTTCCCTTGATGTTTTATTCATGCCAGTATACTATTTTAATTGATTATTCTACATGGCTTCAAGAGTGTATGTATGCATTATCATTGTTGGCAGTACAGCAGTGAAAGGGTATGTGATTCAAAGCGATGAAAGTGTATGGTTATAAGTGGTTTATGATGAACTATATATGAGACGAAATGAAAGTATGAATGATTAAATGAGCGTTCCAAGGAGGAACGACTCAGAATTTGGTTATTTAGATTTGTAACGAATGAATGTGGGAAGTTTAGCCGGTTGTTCATCCTGATGTTCCGTGAGTACTCGTCCTCACGTAGAGGGGGTACGTCATGTGTGGGAACGGCAGGAGGTCCTAGTCCTAGGGTATCTGGACAGATAGGACTAACCTCGGGTGGCAGCTGATGAGAGTTCCAGTTACTACATCACCCGGGTGCACGAACATCGAAGCTACACAGAATTCATTCTAGTCCGGACGAGTCTGTCTATGAATTAACTAGTCGGTCTATAAAGTAACAAGTCTGTAGATGTCAATTTACCATGTTTGGATGACTTTTGCATGTTGTATGAGTGGATGGAATTATGGTTTAATGAATATGCTCTAATTGTTCTTTTATACGAATCTAAGTATGATAACATTGAATTTAACTGTTCTATCTGTATAACATGTTTTTATATCTAGCTCACCCTTGCATTGTTTTTGTTATGTGCTGTTTGGGTATGTTTCTTTGGCGATGATCATCCACTTGGATGGGAGCAGATGTTGTCGCGGAGTTTCCCTTGGAGCAAGAGCTAGAGGTTACTGATTTCGCAGGATAGTCTTCTTAGAATTTATTGATTGAACACTTGTAGTGTTCAATCCTTTCAAATGTTCAAGTTTGAATTTTTAGTTTCTTTTATTTAGATGACTGTAATTTATTACATTTAATTACACGTCATACTCCGACTGTTCTCTATATTTGAATGTTAATGTCCTTATTATATAATATTGATTATTATATAACTGGGATGTTACACACGTTATATTCGCTGGCATCTGCGAAAGTCCTTAGTCGAGACGCAATCTCGACGACTTAGGCTCTGCTTGGGTGTGTGACCTCGTAATTATAGATGTTGGTCATCATCTTGACCTGATCTTCAGTAGGACGCCACCGCTGACTGATGTATCTCTCTAATTCCATCTCATTCATCTTTTCTCTCGAAATATTCTAAAAAAAATATAAAAAGAACAAAAACAACAAAAAGCATAAAAAAATATATTAGATGCCTAGTTCAGTGTTTTCTTTATTTGTTTTTGTTTCCTTTTAAGTTCATTTTGTCCGGTCAGTCTTTGATGTTTCAGTGTCTTGTCTCAGGTTTGTCCATTTTCCAGTTTTAGGTCCATCAGTTTTGTCCATTTTTAGGTCCAGGTCCTCGCAAAGGGTCCTAACGGATCTCTTTTTGTCCATTCTTTTTGTTTTTAGTTTGATTTTTAGTTGTTTTTAGTGTGCTTAATAAAAAAAAAGTAAACTGGAAACGCTGAAAATGAAAAAAAAATGAAAAAACGGAAAAAAAAAATAACTGGAAAGCAGGAAAGCAAAGGTAATAATAGCAGAAAAAGCGGCAAAGGGAGGAAAGAAAGGAAAGAAGGAAAGAAGTATGGAAAGAGGACTTACCTGGAGAAGAAGGGCTTGTAAAGGCTCCTCGCGGATCTCACTCAGACTCTTCAGAAGACGCGGGGGGAGAGGCTATCTGCAGAGATCCAGACGCTCAGGTTGAGAGAGAGAGGAGAGCGAAGAGAAAGCTTAAATGAAGGAACGGAAAGCTTAAAAGGGAGTATGGAAAGAAATTACATGAAGAAAAGAAGGAAGGTACCGAGGACTTACCCAGAGAAGTATGGTTGGCAGAGAAGTTCCTCGCGGATCTCAGACTCTTCAGAAGGCGCGGCGGCAGAGGCTCTGCGCAGTTTCCAGACGCTCGGCAGAGAAAGCAAAGAAGAGAGAGGAAGAGAAATAGAGAGAGTGGGAGTCAGGAAATGTCGCTCGAACGCGAAGAAGCTTCCTATTTAAAAAAAAAAATTCTGCCACTGTAGCAACAGTTCCGGTCATTGCCACCGAAACTGTTGCCACAGTACCGGTCTTCTCCTTTTCCAAAAAAAAAAAAATAAATAAATAAATAAATAAATAAATAAATAAAAAATATTAGCATCTACTGATGGGTGCTTAGTGTTTAGACATCTGTTGATGGATGTCACTGACAACATCTACTGATGGATGTTACTAAAAAAGTTTTCTTCCCTTTTTCCTACTTTATCGCACTTGTCCATGATCTGTTCACTGTTTTGATCGCTGATGTATGCTTAGAACACATTGAGGACAATGTGTAGTTTAAGTGTGGTCTACTGGGGAGAAATTCTGATTTTTCTGTTAGTTTCTGTTAGTTTGTATTTTGTATGTTAAATTTTTTGTTTTTTAGTGTTAAATTTTTTCTCTTTTAAGTTATTTTTATCGAGTTTTGTGTGCAATAAATTTTACATTTTTCTTTTGATTTCTGGATGATGTTTAAGTTGTAGATTTTTCCTTCACTTACTTAATACTTATGGTTTGAAATCCTTACTTTTCTCTGCCTGAAAAGATGATTATAATATTTAAGAGGTTGATTTGATTGTAACGAATGCCCTGTGTGAGAATTTGAGCCACTTAATTTTCTTTCTTGTGTGATATGTATCTTGATTGCTTGCACATATGCCTTGGCTTGATTCTTTTTGAAATACTTGATTGATATGCATGATTGGAAATGATAAAGGCAATTTTATTTCTTGAGCCTCTTTAGCCAAATAAGCCTACCCTGTTATTATCCTTTGATAACCCCTTTGAGCCTATACTTGCCCCATTTCTTTGTGATTGAAGCTCATACACTGAACCTAAGTGAAAAACAATGATTACCTTAACCTTAGGAAAGTTTGGAGCTATAAAAATGTTTTGTGAATAAGTGTGGTCTCCTTTTGATGAATTGGCTAGTTGGTTCCTCATCATGTTCTGAAAATAAATTATATCCTGTTGTGTGATAAAGAGAAAAAAAGAAAATAATAGACAGGATGAAGAAGAAAAAAAAATGATGATGAGAAAAAGAAAAAAAAATGATGATATAAAAAAATATATAATTTTGTGAATAATGGAGTCGAGAAGAGGATCGAATTAGAGGTTGGGTGAAATTTTACTGTATTTCCACTTATTCCCCATTGCTCCTCTATTTCTTCTGAGCTATAGCTACTTATCCAAATTTATCCTCCCCTGTCCTTGGCCCCATTACAACCCTGAAAGACCTTCGGATCTGAACATGCATATGTTTTAAGTGTTGATATTAGAAGCTTGTCAAGTCTACTTGTGTTTGCTTTCTTGAGTGCATCGAGTTGAAAATTCTTTACCCTAGACACTTGAGAGAAACACTGTGAGTGCATCTGGAAGGTTTTGTTATTTTTAAATCACCTCTTGAGCTGATTGATTATTTTTCCGTGTATTGAATTGCTTGGATGATTTCTGTAAGTATCTGCTTTATTTGATTTGTGTTGGATAATTTCTACATCTTTTCTCTGTCCAGACTTCTAGAGAAATGTGTAAATTCGGTTTGTTTCCTTGTGAGTCTTTATTTTCTGTGTGCTAAGTTTGTGTCATATCTTTGAATGTCCTTTGATCTGTTCCCTGATTTTGCGTCTTGATTTTGCCTAGGAGTGCAAAAGACTAAGTGTGGTCTATTTTGATGAGTCAATATTTTCTTCACTTCACTTAGTTTATTTTACTAGAATTAATCAGAGAATTGTGCTAAAATGTCCGATATTTTCCCGTTTTCACTAATTGTGCTTAAATTGACCAGTAATTCTAATTTTAATTAATTTGAATTATCTGAGATTAATTATTTACAGGAAAATTGTTGGGAAAATTTTGGAAACACAAATTAGGACATTTGGAAGAAAATTCAATTACACTGTGTTCTTTAATTGGAAGAAGCTACTCCAATGATTTATTTTTGTGTGATTGGAAGAAGAAAAAAATGAAAAAAAAAAGATGTTTGGCTCATGAAGGAAGTTTCGGTTTTATTGTTGGATGCAAAGTGGTCACGGAATTGTGCTTATCATAGCTGGAATACCACACATACGTGGCCCCTCTTTTCTTGATTTTGGCTTGATTGCAAGGACAACACATGAGACAAAAACATCCTGCATTTGTTTGGAATAAGAGTGGGAGCCACCACTCTTAATGGAACGTAATTCTCTAAAGAAGAAATGCACACATGACCCGGATAATATTCAGCATGTCACGGCCCACAAATTAAAATAGTTTTTGGCTTATTTAGAAAAGTGCACGCAGCTCATGTTCACGGGTCCTGGGTTTCAAGCGGCAATTAAAATGGAGAAGGAGGAGCTCTCGGTTCTCCATCCCAGTCCAGCAGCTTGAAAGGAGACGTCCAGCACGTCCAGGTGGAGCATTCACGTCCAACAAGGCAAAGGTAGGAGATGTTGAATCACTTGGCTGGAAAGAGATGCAAGGTGATGAGAATGGAGAGGCAATCACGGCCTGGCAGCAAGACCCGTGGAGCTGGAATGGACAACAGCTGGTCCAGCAATGGCATTCGGAGCAGTGAAGCTCACTGCTTGGGAGATATCACGATGAAGAGTTCAACAGAAGCAAATGAGGAGTTCTTCACGTCTGCAAAATGCATGGACGTTCCAGCTTGAGAAAAGACCGTGAAATAGCAGCTGTTTAGATTAGGAGTGGAGTTCTTGGTCACGGCTGGAGAAATGGCAGTAGAGAATTTACGTTCTAGCTTGGAGAATGAAGAAGCAAGGGGCTCTCGGTTCTCTACTCCACCAGCAAGCTCAGTAAACAAAAACAAATAAGAAGGTGTCTTGCAATGTGATGGAAGGAAGGAGGAAGCATTGGGAGAAGCTCACGGCTGGCTGGGATAGAGAGCAGCTCACGGTATTCACAGCAGTTTGGAGGTGTACACGGAGCAGCTGCACCAGCAGTTCAAGCATCCAACACTTCAAGGCTAGGACCACCATCCCACACGTACTCAAAGAGAATGGAGAGGAAGCCATCCCAGCAGCAGCAGGAGCGACCAGCAGGGGATGAAAGACTCCACGGTCCAGCAGCTTTTACAGAAACAACAGTTGTCACTCCCATTCTCGGTGCTGGCCTTTGCTCAATGGTGTCACGGTCCAGCCACCTACAACAAGAAGAAGAAGAGCTGCAACGTGAGGAAGCCATGGTTGAATGGAAAGGAAAAGAATGTGCAGATTACTTTTGGCCTTCCACTCCACACGGCCATTCAACATTTTGGACGACAAACATGGGGCCACCACTAACGATATTGGTTTTGGTTTTAGAGCATTTGCCTTGACATATGATTGAATGTGTCCAAAATCCAAATTGAAAAGCACAGGAGTGTCCGGAATATTATTCTTAAAGACTAAAAAGGGAAGAAGGGGCCACTGTCACGTTAAAACAAAGCACACATTCTGCTGGCAGGGAGAATGAAGCTACGTCCAGAAGTTCACGGGAACGAGACTATGCTACGGGAGTTGTTCAGAGAATTGGTTATAAATTGGAGCAGCAGCAGAGAAGCAAAAGGGAGAATTTTAGTAGGAATTAGGAGTAGTGTAGGAACGGTCCTGGGAGGAGGCTGTGGCCTCTTTCTTTTCCATTTTCCCGTAGCCAGCTCTTACTTCTCATATTCGAGTGTCTCTCTATTTATTTTTGTGCAAAATTTTATTTTTGAGCGTGTATCACAATATTTGAAACGATTTGTTCGTTTTATTTTTATCTTTCAGTATTATGGAATTTTAATTTAAGTGATGAATTTTGATGAATTCTATTTCCAGTGTTTTATTTTTATCTGAATTTTTTTTACTGTTCAGTTTTTACCGTCTTTTACCGCTTGTTTTTACCGTTGTTAAAATTTATTTCAGTGTTTTTAAATTGAGTTGTGTTTAAATTCTAGTCCAGTTTTAATTTATTTTACCGCAACCAAAAACACTACAAACCCCCCACTTCGTGACTAATCTGAGACTGAACCGACACAACTTGGTCCTTGAGAGACGACCTAGGAATCAAATCCTAGTCTATACTGCATTTTATATCTGTATCAAATTTGTATGACCACGACAGTCGTACCAGCTTTCCATAGCAATACAAGTCTTCAAACATCTTGAATCTTGATTTCTTCTTGACTTGATTTGGACATAATCAAAACTTCATCTTCATCATTTTGCTAACAAAGCATACGAGGAGTTGTTAATAAGACAAAAGCAAGAGCTAGTGGCGGTCAACATTGAGCTGACCTTGAAAGACCGAGAATATGGTATAATTGAGATATCAGAACGTGTCACGAAGGAATTGTATGGCCAGGTGGAGAGAGACAGGCAAAAGGCACTAGAGGAGCTGTAAAAAAAATGCATATTAGAATGAACAACGTCGAGCAACACGCGAAAGCAGCGGTAACAACACTGAAGGAGGAATGTTGACATTGGGCTAAATCGGAGAAGAAACGGCAAGAATAGGTGGATCAGATGAAGGATTATGCCATTGAACAAGAGCTAGTTAAAGAAAACCGGAGGAAAAGCTTCTCACAACTAGCTTCTCTTGCCAATGAAGCCATTAAAGATGTTCCTAAGCTATTAGTTGATGCTGAGTCTGCATTGCCACTCTTTAACACACCTAAGAAGGTTGAAACTTTCCTCAATTGCTGCGAGAAACGGATCAGACAAATGAAGAATGTGATGACTAAAACCTGCGATGGTTGACCAAGAATTCCTATGTCTCGCATTTTGGGAACTTCTGAATGATGAATCACCTTATTGACTCTGTTTCGTGTTAATTTCCAAATTATACCGGGGCAATATTTTCACAGCTTTATAGTTTTTGACTAGAGAATTTGAACTATGTTGTCTTTTCTTTTTTATTTTTATTTTCTTTTTCTTAATGTGTTTCACAAAAAAAAAACTAAAATACAGCTAAACATCTAAGATACCCTAAAGGACTCGAACCAGTTAACAAATCTTGGAGAACCAAAAAGAAGGAATGAAAGTCGATATCCAACAACTGAAGGAACAAATGAGCTTAATCTTAGAGGCCCTAAACTCCTTACAAAGCCCTGGAGATTCATGCGTACCACAACTACAATAGAGAGTTTGAGTGGCACAAACTTTCCCTCCTTATTGGTCTTTCCTCGTATTACACTCCGCCCTGAGGGGCAGACTTGGGGCATGAAGCCCACAAAAGACCAAAGAGAACACATTTGAAGGAGGAAACAAGCTTGGGACAACCACTTGCATGGTCCTTAGGGAAGTTATTAAGCCAAGTATTGTGAGCACGATGAGGAGAAAGCTGCCTGAGTTGAAATCTTCTCACCATGTCAATGTTGAGGTTGTCAGGCACAAATTTGAGGTGCTAGAAAAATTGTGAAAGCCATAAAAGGTGGATGAAGCGCCAAGTTTGAAAGTGTTGCATGGTCTCGGATCTGATGATACCTTGAAAGTTCAAGTTGCTAGAATTTAAGGAATATAGAAGGACTGCTTGTCCCAAGAGCCATCTCATGATGTATGGCAAGGAAATGGTTGTTCATGCATGTGATGAAAAGTTGCTAATTCTTTTCTTTCGAGAGTTTGGATGGCATGACTCTAATTGGGGCACTCATCTTGAATCTTCGTGGATCTGGTGGATGTTTTCTTGAGCTAGTACTAGTACAACCTGGATGTAGCACCTGGTAGATTGCAATTGCAGAGCATGGTGAGAGAGTTCAAATCGTTCAAAGAGTATGCCCAAAGGTGAAAAAAGATTGCTGCTCAAGTAGGGTATCCTTCGAGTGACAAGGAGATAGTTGTCATGCTCTTAAAAACTCTACAATCACCCTTCTATGAGCATATGGGAAATTGTTGGATAAATTTTGGGACATTTGGAGATTAAATGAGAAATGGAAATTGGTACCAAAGAAGGAGGTGCACGAAGAAGGGTAGCATGCCCAACTATCTTCATTCATGCTTCCAGCGTTCGTCCAACAGCTTGGAGGGAGCGTCCGGCCTACACACATTTATTTCAGCGTGAAGGAAGGAGGCTTCATTTTCCAGCAAAGAAGCGCACGTCCAGCAGAAAGAAGGCAGCAACGTCCATCCAACGCACGTCCAGGAGCAATACATACGTCCAAGAGAAAGAAGGCAGCGGCGTCCATCCAACGCACGTCCAACAGAGTGAAGCCACAGTCCAACACAAGACCGCACGTCCAGGAAATGGAAAAGGGAGCCCGCGGATGAGGTGATTCACGCGTCCAACAGTAGAGAATTCCACAGTCCAGCGTGAAGGGGGTGCTCAAGTCCAAGTGGTGCTGCCACAATTCCACTCCCGCGTCCAGCAAGGCTCATGCCACGTCTTCAAAAGGCAATGGGCTGGATTCATTTGGAGGGGGTGCACACGGGATCCCAGCAAAGAGGTGGCATCCAGAAATTGGCAATGCACGCATCCTGCAGCTTGGTAAGAAGTGGTGCATGCGGACTCAATTAGGGAGGTGCTTGGAGAGAAATGGACAACAGGTCCAATAGAGGTGTGTTTGGACAGATGGCACACGGGGGTTTAAAAAGCCCTTGGAGGAGAGAGGAAGAAGGAACATTTTTTTTAGCTATGGAGGGTTACGGCTAGAGGATTCATCACGCTGGAAGCAGCCGCCACCCACACTCAGTTTTTCTTTGGTGCCCTTGAACGCTGCTGCACGGAGATTGAGAAGGAAGTGGTGATATGGTGATGGATTTCTTTTGTTTACTGGAATGAATAACAGGATGTTATGGTTGTTGGAATGATAGTAGTTTTTGGTTCTTTTGTTTTTATGAGATGAGAAGTATATTAGGTGGGAGTCTAGGAGGATGGGACATGCCAAGGGATTTGGCAGCTGGATGGATAAACAAAAATTATTTGCTTTATTTCTCTGAGAATGAAGAGGTGATGGGATGTGGGTTGGTGTGCAGGTCACGGCTAAGAAGAATTCTTGAAGCATCTTTTATTCCATTTTCATTTGAAGTGATGGCCTAGACTTGAGGATACTTGGAGAAAGAATTGAAATTAATGTGAGGAAAAAAGTCCCGCACGATCTTAGCGAGACGGTAAATGTTAACAAGTTCGGGTCTAAGCCTAAGAAGGAAGCAGAAGGAAGAGTTTAACCGTTTCTCACCGCTCAAATGCCATTGGCCTACCCTCCATCTCAAATGTTTCCAAAACATAATTGGAAACAAGATCCAAATTCAATTTCTCACCAAATCACTGGGCAGAAAAATGCTTATGACTTACGCGTGATGCTACCAAGTCTCCTACGAAAAGGCCTTGTCTATACTGGTTTCGTGAAGCCTGTTAAACCTCCATGATCCAGGATTTATGATTCCATCGAAAGTGTTGGGTGTTCCAGCGCAAAGCCAAACCCTAATTGATTCAAAATGGTTAAAGTTCGAAGAAAGTCAACCCAACGGTAAGGCGGTGCTTAAGGACGTCTCTGATGACACCAAAAGAAATGAATTGGGCTTTAGGAAAACATAAGTCATTATACAAGAGATTTTGATGATGTGAAGTGTCTTACTACCGGGGAGGTATGCACATCGATATAGCACTTTCATCCATGACTTTCAATGTGAACATTCACTATAGGGTTTCTCAAAGCAGTGCTGGAAATCGAGTCCTGAAAGGGTATTGCGGAAAAAGGAAAAAAAAAACAGAAAAAATTAAAAAAAAAAATCTTGAGTCACTTGTCTTTATTGTAAATTGCCAAACTCCTATTTTTCGAAAATAGCAAAACTAATAATCAAAAACAAAGTTGCAGTGTCAGATTTGCCCGAATTTAATTGTTTTCTCGCGAGACATGTTTTCCATCCATACAGTTGTGTCAGCGTGTATTTCATCATGTTTTCCATCAGAGGCTTATCTTGAGCCCATTTCTTCGTTGTTTCATGCAAATAATTTTGAGTTTTACTCCACTTCTCATCTTTCGAAGTTAGTTTTCCTTATTTTCCTTCATTGTAAATATATTTTTTTTATATATAGGTCCTCTTCGTCATTGTTTCAAAGGGTTTTTTGATTGAATTTTTTTGTTTAGACTCACTGAATGAAGAAAAAACACATAAAAATCTAATTTTATTTCATCATTCGGGCAAGATTTACAGTAAGGTCGGAGAGATGTTTTTGAACAATGATACCAATTTGAATATACTGAAACGATCTTAACATTTGATAATTAAAATAAAAATGCAAAAAAAAGAAAAAGAGCAGATATAGCAGAAAAAGGTGCAAAGGTACAAATTCAAATAAAAAAAAAGCAAAAAACAAAAACAAAAGCAATTAAAAGATATTCGGGGTTCGATCAATGCTGATCGTTAATATTACAGACCATAAAAATAAAAAAAAAATGTATATAAAAAAAAATTCAATGAAAAAATTCTCGAGCTGGTTTTGGTGGTCTAAGGGAGAGCTCCGTCTAGGGAGCTCTGGTTCGGAATGCGAGAGGCATGGGTGGTGGGATTTGTCGTTCATCTCTGTCGTCGTTGATGATGATCGGAATGGGGAACAGATCCAACAGCCTCGGTGCCCTCATAATTACCCAATCATATTCTTCCAACAAAAATTTGCATGTCAAAAAAAAAGAGAAAAATTCAATACAAATAGAGGTGATCAGAGTTCTTACCATACATGTACCGCGGCAGCAGAGAAAAGACAGTGCCAGTGGGGTCTATCTCCGCTTGTAGGCGCCTGACCCTGCCGTGGTTGTTGAACCAGCAGTGCATGTTATATTCACTGGCTTCTCCGAAAGCCCTTAGTCGAGATGCAATCTCGACGACTTGGGCTCTGCTTGGATGTGTGACCCCATAATTATATATCTTGGTCATCATCTTGATCTGATCGTCAGTAGGACGCCACCGCTGACTGGTGTATCTCTCTATTTCCATCTCACTCATCCTTCCTCTCAGTATTCTAAAACATAAAATTAAAAAAAAATAAAACAAAATAAAAAAAAATTATATTCAGTGTTTTCTTTATTTGTTTTTGTTTCCTTTTAGTTTTTCTGTCCGGTCAGTCTTTGTTATTTCAGTGTCTGGTCTCGGATCTGTTTCACGGTCCTTGCAAAAGGGTCCTAAACGGATCTATGTCCAGTCGTCCTTGTCCATGTTGTTCATGTAAATTATGTTTCTGTTTTTTTTAGTTTAGTTTTAAATGGGGTACGTGGCGTTGTTCTACCCGATTGTCTCTGCCATACCTTCAATCGAAGGGAGATTAACGTCTGGTTTCCAGCCTATATACCCCTTAAGTTTAAGACCGTTTTGTTTTTAAGTGTTTTAAGTTTAGAAAAATGAAAAAATTGAAGAGGAGAAGATTGAACATAAAACAGAAAAGGAAAAAACAGAAAGCGAAAGCATAAGGAAAAGAAATCAAAAAAGGAAACGGGAAGAAGGGATAGCAGGAAAGAACAAAAGGCAGGAAAACATGAAAGAAAAAAAAGAAAAAATGAGAGCATAAGGAAAAGCGAACTGAATGCAGAAAAAAAAATTGAGAAAGCATCGAAGGACGGAGAAAGCAGAGATGGAAGAGAGGAAAGAGAAAGCAGAAAACAAAAACAGAAAGGGAAGAGGGGAAGGAAAGCAGGAAATGGAAAAGGGAACAATGGAAAGGAAGCAAGAAAGAAAAGGAAAGTGGGAAAACTTAAAGGAAAGGAAGAGAGATTAAGAGTTCAGAAGACTTACCCGGAAGCGGAAGGCACACAGGAAGAAGCTCGTTGGAGGACTCGAACGCCTTCGAAGGCACGCGGGGACAGAGGCTCCTAGCATATCCAGACACTCAAGATAGAGAGAGAAAGGGAGAGCAAGAGAGAGAGTGATCAGACTAAAATGTCGGCCGACGCGGAGGAGCGCTCGATTTGTAGCCAAATTTTCCACTGTAGCCACAGTTTCGGTCGTTGCCACCGTCTGATGTCACAGTCCCGGTTTTCTGAATTCAAAAATAAAAAAATTGAAAATCTGAAAACGGGTAGGGTTTTGTTGGGTCAATCCGGCCCAATACAAGACTTCTTAGATGATTCGATTTCACCAAAAAAATAATAAAACAAAATATAAAAAATATGATAAATAGAAAATTTTCAAAAAAAAATATAATAAATGGAGTGATGTAAAATTTGAAGTGTTCAAAATTGTTTTTCATTTGCATGATAAAGGACATTTTTCAGGTTCATTGGGCCTCATTGTCATGTTAACCCTCTTTGAACCCAATTCTTCTGAAATATAAAATTTAGTGAAGAATTATTTTGGCATGTTTGTAATTTCACATCACACCATTTTGTTTGATTTTTATTCCTTCTTCTTCTACATTTTGAATAAATCTAAGAATAAAAATATTGAAAAAAGGGAACAGTGCTCGAGCCCATTAGGCCCAATGGCCTTCGTGGTTTTCTCTCGAGTCTACTTCTTTTGGAAATATGTCAAAAATATTTTGTTTTCACATTTTTGCTATTAAATGATGTTTAATACATTTGTTCAAATTGTCCTGTGTGATTTTCTTTGAATTTGTAGTTTAAAAAAAATCTGAGAATGAAAGATGAACAGTTTTTGAGCCTATTAGGCCCCTTTGTCATATGTGGTTTCTCTGGAACCAGTGCATCTGAATTTCTGAAAATAAAAAAAAATATGTTTATGTAGATTTTGTGTTTTCAATTCATAATTTCCCTTTTCATTTGTGTGAACAAGTATTTGTGCAAAAAATAAAAATAAAGGAATTCAAACCCTTGTCTGAAGATTTTGTCATGGTTGTAAAAAGAATAGTGTTGGGCCCATTGAGTCTAGTAGTGTTGCAAAATTTTCTTTAGTTCAATCTTGTGAAATCCTCTCATAACAAAAAATGAAAAAAATGAATTTCTTTTAGCTTGTTCCATAAACTATGAAAAATGAAAAAAAAACGTTTTCTTTGTCATCTTCTTGTGTCAAGTTCACACGGCTCAAGTCATCTGATCCATTGGGTCAATGTGCCTGGTAAGTCCAACTTCCTTCTATGTTAGTTCTCCTCAGGTCCGACCCGATATGGATTTTCCCGTGTCGGAAAGTAAAAAAACAAAAAAAAACAAAAAAAAGAAAAGATCGGTTCGGAGCCCATGAGTCCAATTGTCTTTCTCTGTAAAAAAAAAGATTTATTTCCGTAAATTGCATAATTTTCCTTCAGTAATATATTGTCAAATAAAAAAGCAGCATAATTGTGGAAGATACAAATTGTTAACAATGTGTTTTCAGTACAGTCTTCCAAATTATCATGCATGATTTTCTTGGAATTTGTTGTCAAAAAAATTAAGAATTAAAGAAGTCCAATTTCCATGCTAGTCCGCAAGGCCCAGTTTCCACAAAGGCCAAAAAATCTCAATTTCCACAATGGCCAAAAATCTCAATTTCCACAATATCTCATAAAGCCCATTTCCCATACTGGCTTGTAAAGCCCAGCTTCCATGCTGGCCCCCAAGCCCGGTTTTCATATTGGCCACCAAAACCTAATTTTCTCTAAGAAAAAAAATCTGTTTTTTCAACTGGTATCATCATTTCCATTTCATATTACTTTGCTTCATGCATAAAACCAAAAAAATACGCAAAAGTTGAGTCAATTATTTTCGATGCAAATTATCCATTTTATGAGATTTAAAAAAAAAATGTAATGGATGTCATAATCTCCTGGAGTCAAATGATCAAGTCACATATTCTTAAGAGATATCTATGTGTGCATTGCTTGAAAACATCATCCTTCAGCCCTTGCCAAACCAAAGATTGACCCAATCATGTTCTTGAGCCCAAATAATAAACACCAAGTTTTACACTGGGGCAGATTTTCCATTACCTCCACTGGTTTTCATTTGGGAAACTCCTGAATCCGTTAGGACAAAAAAAGGGGAATATAAAAAAGGGAAAAATGACTCTTGTTGAGATCAGTTAGTCTTGTCTCCTAATTAATCTTTTGAAAATAAAACAACCAAAATTTGAAATGACGTGTGACCATCTTTCTTCATCCAAAAAAAAAAACAAAAAATATATCCATTGATACCAAATTTGAGCCAATAAGAAATTTCTTTTCAAAATTTTACCCAAACAAGGGTTACCATCACAGTAGAAGTCGACTCAAATTGCACACTTAGTGATCAAATGAAGTGAATTCCTCAAAAGTGAAGCAAAAATACAAAGAATCACAAAGTGATGGCAAGCAAAGAATGAAATTTGAGAAATGGCAAGAAAGTCAAAATAGTTTTGACGAATAACTGATACAAGGTGCAAATGGTAAATCTTGTTTCAAATAACCCACAAAAATTTATTTGAGCCTTTATATCCTTTCTTTCAACACCCTTTAGCCCAAGCCACATTACAAGCCCAATAAAAGTCCACACAGATTGAATAATGGTTGCTTAAATTTTCATAAAGCTTAATTTTGAGACAAGACAAAATGACCAACGATGCAGTTGTAAAAAAAATGAAAAGTGAAAAATGATGATGAAGAATAAATGTCCTCGGATGAAGGGAACTCCCTATTGATCAAAATTATATGAAGGAGAATCAAGCCAATTGGGGCAATCTTTTCAAGTCCATCCTTTCCATATCCATCACAAATTCCTGAACACATTCAAATCCCATTCAAACTCTTCCCCCGATTCCCAAACTAGGGGGCAATTTTTGGGCAACTTTATTTCATATGTTTTGGCCCTTTCAAAATATGGTGCAACTTTGTTAGTCTCACATTTGTTTCATCTGTATATTCAAAGTTCGTACCAAGACCGGGGCATCCCTTGTTGGGCCTCTCAGATTTGTCTGCACTGAAACTCATGGATCCACCCTCAAAACATGGGCAGACACTTTGGGGTTTTGTATGATTTTGTGTCCATCTTATCATTCGTAAACCCAAAGTAGGGGGCAACCTCTTTTTGAACCTCGCTTAATTGACTCATACCCAAAACCAAAGGAACTTTGTGAGTTTCATATGTTTCGGCCCGGCCCATTCAGAATATTGAGCAACTTTGTTAGATCTCAATTTTTTCATCTGAATATTCAAAGCTCATACAAAGACCGGGGCATCCCTTGATTGGGCCTTGCATGATCTTGGTCCGCCCTGAACTTCAAAGCTCATACAAAGGCTGGGGCATCCCTTGTTGGGCCTTGCATGATCTTGATTCGCCCCAAATTTCATAAATCCATTACCACCAAAATTTGGGCAAATTTTTGCGAATCTCACATGACATTCTCACACTCCTTTTCCCAAACACCAAACCGGGGTAACCTTTGGGTATATCATTGTTTCACATTGACATTCACATTCACATATTACATCATTCATGGATGATTGTATGAGGAATGGAATGCCCAAAAAAAATGTATGGGAAACCCTTCATTTTAACTAACCCCTGGTATCAAGCATATACACACTAGTATCTCGTCAAGAAATGTGTAGCACACAAGCTTCATTTTGAATAGTTGACTTTAGAATTGGACATCCATTGAAAGGAAATTGGAAGTCTAGATCGTCATAAATTTGATGATTTCAAAGAAAGAAAATTGACTCAGTGAAAAAATGTCATAATTTCATAATCTTCCAATACATCATGTACATATTTTCATCAACTTTGAATTTGCCTCCATGTATATTCATCAAATTTTCTTCCTTCAAAAAGACAAAAATGCATCAAAGTTTTCCCCTCCATGTACATTACATCAAATTTTCTTCCTTCAAAAAGACAAAAAAAATGCATCTAAGTTTTCTTCCTTCAAAAAGACAAAAAAAATGCATCAAAGTTTTCTTCTCCATTTTCATAATTTACATCAACCATATTTCAATCTTATGCAAAACCTTGTTTCATAAAAAAGAAAGAGAGGATGGATACTCATTTCTATCTAAAAAATCAAAATCAAAAAAAATTTTCAACATCTCAAAATTTCAACCAATTCCAATTTTCAAATTCAAAGCAATCAAACATTTTTGTCTCTGCCATTTTTATCTCGGCCATCTGCAAGATAATGGTCGAAAGCACTTTTCAATTTTGTTTTATCTCGGCCATCTGCAACATAATGGTCGAAAGCACTTTTCAGCTTTGTTTTATCTCGGCCATCTGCAAGATAATGGTCGAACGCACTTTTCAGTTTTGTTTTATCTCGGCCATCTGCTAGATAATGGTCGAACGCACTTTTCAGTTTTGTTTTATCTCGGCCATCTGCAACATAATGGTCGAAAGCACATTTCAGTTTTGTTTTATCTCGGCCATCTGCAAGATAATGGCCGAAAGCACTTTTCAGTTTTGTTTTATCTCGGCCATCTGCAAGATAATGGTCGAACACACTTTTCAGTTTTGTTTTATCTCGGCCATCTGCAAGATAATGGTCGAACGCACTTTTCAGTTTTGTTTTATCTCGGCCATCTGCAAGATAAGGGTCAAACGCACTTTTCAATTTTGTTTTATCTCGTCTATCTGCAAGATAATGGTCGAACGCACTTTTCAGTTTTATTTTATCTCGGTCATCTGCTAGATAATGGTCGAAAGCAGTTTCAGTTTTGTTTTGTCTCGGCCATCTACAAGATAATGGTCGAGGCCTAGTTTTTGCTTTATTTTATCTCGGCCATCTGCAAGATAATCGTCGAACCCAATCAAAGTCAAATTTTTCATTCACTTAATCTCGTTCATTTAAAAAAAAATGAAAAAAATGAAAAAATTCCTTGTTTGTTCCTGTTTCCTTTTTTGAAAATTCTCTCTTTCTTCCTTGTACATCTTGAAATTCGAACGAAATTGGTATTTTTATCTTTACTTATCTTTTACTTTGATAATATGAAAACTTTGTTTGTCATATGATCTAGTAAAAATCTAAGTAAAGAGGGGCAGCTGTCAACACTCAATTTCGTCCAGGTTGATTAAATAAAATTTATTTTCATAAAAAAGAAATAAATATTAAAAAAAACATAAATATAATTGTCGCAACCGGAATCGCGACGGGACGACGATCCAATAAAAAAAGAAGAAAATATTGAAAAGAGATTTTGGAGTCGCCACCATAGTTTATTCTGGAAAACTACGGAAAAACCATAAAATGATAAGGCATGGTCAAATTGAACCAGATTCTTGGTTCGGGAGTCGGTTACGTGTAGGGAAGGTATTAGCACCCTACAACTCCTGCCCTAAGGCAGTACCTTTAACTAAATGTGCGAATGTGGATGTTTTTTTCGAAGCGTTTAACTTTCCCTTAAAATAAAACTCGAAAGAAACAAACAATATTTTTTAGCTTTTTTGGCCTGACAAGGATTGACCTTGCTCCTACGTATTCCCATGTGAGAAATCAGGGTTACGTAGTTCTTTTTAGAAACTATTTGAGAAACTTGTTTGAAAATTTGTTTGAGAATTTGTTATGGATAAATTTGGATTTTTGGGAGAATGAACCTAACAAGGACTGGCCTTGCTCCTACGTATCTCCATTTTTGATGGAGAATCAAGGATCACGTAGTTCTGGAAGGCGATATTGTTTGAGTTTGAAAAGTAGATGTTTTTTAGTTTTTGAGGATTTTTATATTTTTTGGTATTTTTGTTTAGGAAAGAGAAAAGGTTTTTGGCACAAGGACGATGCGTGCGATCACACATATGCCTAAACCTTTAAAACATATTTTTTTGTAATTTTATTTAAAAGAGAGAAAAGGTTTTTTAGCACAAGGACGATGCGTGCGATCACACATGTGCCTAAACCTTTGAAACATATTTTTGGCATTTTTGATGAAAGAGAAAAGGTTTTTGGCACAAGGACGATGCGTGCGATCACACATGTGCCTAAACCTTTTAAACATATTTTTGGCGTTTTGATGTAAGAAAGAGAAAAGGTTTTTGGCACAAGGATGATGCGTGCGATCACACATGTGCCTAAACCTTTAAAATGTATGTTTTTGGTATTTTTGAAGAAAGAGAAAAGGTTTTTGGCACAAGGACGATGCGTGCGATCACACATGTGCCTAAACCTTTGAAACATATTTTTGGCATTTTGATGTAAGAAAGAGAAAAGGTTTTTGGCACAAGGACGATGCGTGCGATCACACATGTGCCTAAACCTTTAAAACATATTTTTTTGGTATTTTTGAAGAAAGAGAATTATTATTATTTTATTTATTTATTTTTTGTGATTTCTGTTCAATTATATAAAAAAAAGTGAGTGTGTGCAGTGTTTAACAAATAAACAAGACAAATACAATACAGAGGGATGGGGTTATCTTACAAGGGGGTTACATAAAATAAAACGAATAAACAAATAAATAAGACAAAAAGAACAGGAATAGCCCAATAAAAATAGGAGTGTAGAGATAAAACCAGGGGTGCCACTCAAAATTCTTGGTAGAGGCCCAAGATGGGGTGCAGTAGTAAAATCGGGTGTCAGAACCGAAATGAGCCCAATGCCCAAATCTCCTTGTTGTTTGCAGAAAGCGGAGTGAGGTGTGAATGGGAAGTGGGGGTGCGCTACGTATTGGCTGGTCCAGGCCCAGAGCTCCTTTTCGTCCCCTCATCAGAAATCTAGAGACCTGAAGCCTCTCTCCTGAACGAGCCAGCAAAAGGAGGGACGTGCCTCGTCCTCCAACACACATGCGCCACTGCCTCCGTCGAAGCCATGAACCGCCATTTGCGGCGTCGCCAGTAACGACGCGTGCCACCGGAGCCATCGTCAGCCACGGCGCTAGGTTCTCCTTTTCCTCTTCTCCCGCGCAAAGTTCACCAAGGGCGATAGAGACGGCATCGCGATTTGCTCCTGTTGGGTTCATCATTGGTGGCGTATGGGGCCGTCGGGGGTATCACCAATTTCAACACAACCCTTCCTCCTTCGTTCCAGATTAAACGCCACAATTCTGGGCACCTGGGTCACGCTGCTACTGTTCTTACTGAGGGCATCACCAGAACTACCATTGTCACGCTTTTCACCCACATTTTCCACTTTATTTCATTCTCATTGGTTTCTCTTGTGGTTGTAGAGTGGAACAGGACATGAGCGGGTCATGGTTCGATTTTGGTAATGGATGTTCCGCGTGTTTAGGTTTGGATAGTTGGAAGATGAAGATGGTCGTTGGAGGTGATGGAGTTTGAAGTTGATGCTTTTGGATGGTGGGTTTCAAAATGAAGAAGAAAGAAGTAAATATGGTGATGTTGGCTGTGAACGATGAAGGAGAAATAGTATGAAGATTATAGGTGTTGGTGATTTTGTGGGGTTAGTGATGGATGAAATTGGTTTGTGCTAGGTGATGGTCGTGGAGTGAAATGGAAGGGCAGGGTAGTTGAGATGGTCACGGGTGAAGAGGTGAAAGCCCCCTGTTCGTTACGGGTGTTCCAGATCAAGGTCCCCCTGCTGGAGGTGGTGTTGAATGGAGATTGAGATGGTCGTGAGGTCAATGTATAAGGTGTGGAGATGGTTGTTCGGTAACAATGGATAGGTACGAATATTCACACAACATCTATTTAACTTAACACATGCAAACTTATCCACATGCAAACGTAGCAACAGTATGACAAAGATACGCTCAAAGACGACTAACCAAACTCAGTAAAACATGGAGCGGACCGCATTACTTACCTCTTGAAGCTTGGTTTATCTTTGTTAAGCCCTGGGTCTTCTTCGTGGTTGGCTTTCCTCTTTCGATAAGGTGCTCCTCCCTCTGAATGCGGAGTATTGTAGTGGTCTCTCAGTCGTTGGGAGTGACGGCGTAACATGTTGCTGGCAACACCTCTCCCGAGCACTCCTATAGCCGTTGGATGCTCCCTGCTGGAATGTTGTAAAGCGTTTTCAATGATGGATGAAGGCTTGCTGGATGAAGATAAGCGTGATGGAGCTAGAGTTGCTACGTGGATGGTGTTCGAGAGGAATATCAGCAGTGATGAAGCTGGAGCTTGTGTCTGGTTTTTCTGTGACAGTGGGTGAATATGGGTGGTGGAGAGTTACAGTGGTGCAACGGTGATGAAGGAGCTAGACGGTAGTATTGAGGATGGCAATGGTGGCTGAGGGGGCTTGGGATGATGACGGCTGTGACTCAAAGATGGGTTCCTGGTGGTCCCGTGGAGGTGCAACCCGGTGGCTGATGAGTAAGTCGTGATTGAAGGATTGGCGTGAATGGATAATGATGTTGGTGGTGGAGTTCGGTTTGAATATGCCCCGGTGACTTTGCTGGAGATTCAGTTTCGTTCTGGTGAGGATGATGGAGATTGGATGTGAGGTCAAGATGCTGGATATGGTGATGATGATAGGTATGGTGAGTGATGGTCGCGTAGTTATGAGGTGTTCGAGGGTGGCTGCTGGATTCTCACGCTTCTACTTGTTGTTGGTGGCTGGACCGTGTTTCCTTTCCAAGCTGCTGTCCGTATCATCCTTCCAAGTGAAAGCTCATTTCCCCATAACCAACTGGACGGTGATTCTACTGCAATGTTGGACTGGTCACAGTGGGGAGTTACAGTGGTGCAATGGTCATTAGAGTGCAAGACGAAATGGTTCAACCCATGACTGTTGGTTTAATATTTCAGGTTCTTTGAGATAAGGAAGAGAACTCAGACTCTGTCTTGTCTCTGGCTGAGTGGTTATTGATGGTTCCGGGTGAATCAGGTGAGTAGCATGAGGGGAGGAGATGAAGAAGAAAGGTTTTAAGATGGTGGGCTGAAAATGGGTCTCCGTCAGTGCGTGTTGGTGATGGTGAGTGGAGATTGTGGAGGTTGATACGGTGGGGAATAGTGGAATATTATGGGAAGATTAGTTGGCGGGAACATTTGTGGAATATTGGAAGTGGGATGGAGGAAGTGGGAGTTGGATCATTAGTGAAGGTGAAAGTGGAATATCGAAAGTGGGATGGCGATGGGCGTTGGCCGTGAAAACTAAAAGGGAAGGGTGATAGCCGTGAGTGTGGATATGGCTATGGTGACCGGTGCATATGGATGAAGGTGATGACCGGGCTCTGATAGGAATCCCCGGTTGGTGTCCCCTCTCTCTCTCAAAAGTGATGAAAGGAGATCCAGATCATGGTGTTGGCCGTGGGTGAATGTCATAGTGGCGTAGCAGGCTTTTCAGACGCCAGACGGAATCATCAGAGGTTCCATGTGGGCGCTCGTGGAAGACAAACTCAGATGGAAGTGTCAGCCAGAAATATTCTCTGCTTCTCCCTTTTTTAATTCGCGAAACCCATACCATGAGTGCTTTTACTTTGGCCGCATGGTGTGATTGATCATGTGCTACCAGCAATTCTGTGATGTGGGGTGCTCCTCTTCCAGCCAGGCCCTGAATATGGACCTGCTCATGCTGCCAACGTGCTGCTCGTGTGTCTGTTTCCAGCCATGAATCCACCTTTCTCCAAATTAAAAATCCGAAAGTGAGAGCCTGCCAAAAATATTCTCTTGCAGTAACCCATACTGCAAATAGCTTTTCAGACGGTTAATGGCGGACAGCGGCAGCTGGAGGTGGCCATCTTCACTGTTCAGACCAATTTAAAATGTATACCAGCTTTTTGGACGTTCGGTCAGATACGGGAGCCAGGAACAAAAACGGACGACCTCTTGAACGAAAATGAACGAACGCTTAGACCGAACGTTCACAAGGTAAAACAAACGATACAGGCCGAACGCAAACAGTAGAAATGAATGAACGTTACAAACACCAGTATCGAGACGCCAAAAATCGAACGCTCACAGTCACTACCCGGACGCTCGAAATCTCAATCAGACCGAACGCTCGGCTTGGACGCTCGTTCAAACAGTAGAGACCGAACGTTGAGCATAAGAATTGCCGAACGTCCAAACAAGATTGAATGGCCGAACGATTGAATAGTCACTTATGGACGAGCGGCAGAAAGGGTAAGAGTTGGACGAACGGTTGGAAGCCTGCGAACGACCGAACGCTTAAGGCTGCGGAATGCCGAACGTGCTGAAAGCTCTCGGTTGAGGACGAACGGTCACAACAACAGTGGCAAAAACCGAACGCGCTCAAAGGAGGACGAACGCTTATCCTTTTTTTTTTTTTTTTTATCTTTATATTATTTATATATTTTTTGTTTTATTATCTTTTATGATGAAAATAAAATTATTAATCAACCCGGACGAAATTCAGTGTTGACAATAATAAAAAACAAAAAAAAAGCAGCGTTCGGCCTTTGACTGTAGCTATGTGACCGTTCGTCCTCAACTCTGAGCCTTTAGGACGTTCGGCATCGCTCGGCTTCTACCACTCGATCGTCCGTTGCTCGACGTCCGGCAATTTTCACCATCTACGGTTCCAACGGTTGACCGCTCGTCCCATACCGTTTGGTCATTCTTGGCCCCAAGTGTTTAAGCGTGTACCGTTCGGCCATGCAGGTTTATCGTTCATTCTTCGGTAACTGAGAGCGTTCGGTTATTTTGTTTTAATGAACGTTCGCTCTTCATCTGAATGTTCGGTCTTGGTTATGTGTGATTGAACGTTCAGTCTCTTTGTGATATCGTTCGTCATGGACGGAGTTGTGCTTATTTGCGTCCAGCGTTCGATTTCGCGCCAGGTCCAGTATAGCGTTCGACGATTTGTGTGTTGAGGCGCTCGTCAAAAACATAGGCAATTTCTAGTGTTCGTTCTTGTTGGTTTAGTGATCGGGGCGTTCGTCCTTAAATTTTTATTTTCAGAAAGTGAGTTTTAACGTTCGCTCTTGGTTCTGTATTATTGATTGTGAGCGTTCGGTATGATTCAGACTGTGAGCGTTCGGTGTTGGGCGTCTTGATATACTGGTGATTTTAACGTTTGTTCTTGGCATGTGTTAGTGACTGTTAGTGTTCGACCTATATCAGATGTTTTACCTTGTGAACGTTCGGTCTGGGCGCTCGTTTATTTTTGTGAACGGTCGTTTGTTTGCGTTATTGACCGAGCATCCAAAAGTGTTTGGTGTGCATTTTAAAGTTGGTCTGAGTTTTCCCAGCGAGGATTCCCACCTTCGACTGCCGCTGTCCGCCATTAACCATCTGAAGAGCCACTCATGGTATGGGTTTCGGGAATTAAAAAAGGAGGAACCAGAGAATCATTTGGCTGGCACCTGAGTCTGCCTCCCACTCACCTTTGCTCCACTTACCTTCAACACCCTGGCTTCCACTCAACACCAGGGCAGCAGAGCAATTGTTGGAGGCACATGGTGAAGCAAACACGCGCCCAAAGGAAAGCTGCTAACGGTATGGGCTTTAGGAAGAAGAGAATCATATTTTATTTTTCTTTTTCCTGACACCTTCACTCTTGGTGGTCATCCACGCAAGCGCCCATCAGGAGCGGCTGCCCATCTTTGCAACTCTGTAAAGTTGCCTTTTACACCATTATTGTACTGGGGTTTCTGATGCCATCACTGGAATTTCCATACCTCCATCCATATACCACCTCCAATACTTGATATCACGGCCCACGGTTATTAGGAACACCTTTCCATCAATCTTCATTCCCCACGGCTTAGCCCCAACTCTTGAGCCCCAACTCTTGAGCCCTAATATCCATAACCACTACCAATACCTCACGGACAACCTTCTCCCATCATCCATTGCCACCATCCCATTTTCCAAGATGCCACCACCGTCCTGACTTCACAGCTTTCATCTCCCCTCACACTTGATCATCATCCTCCATTGAACTTCACACGGCCTACACTCCTGACCATTCTTCATTCATCTCCAATGACCACGGCCTAACCTTAAACCCCAAACTCCCTTCACCCAATCATCAACCATATTCACTTGCCACCCCTCAAATCATCACTCCCAACCACACACCCTGCCAAGGCCATTTTCTTCTCCGCTCATCACCCTCATCTTCATCTAGATACCACCTCCTATCATCATCCATCTCATGTTCATCTCTAACACCTGTCACCTCACGGCCGCTGCCTAACTTCAAACCATCATCCTTATCCATATACCTCCAACAACATTCACCTACAAAAAAAAAAGGAAAAAAAGCAGCCACCAAGAGAAAGATACCGTTGGCGTCGCTCCTGGTCACTTCTGTCAATAGAAAAATTCCGGTGGTCATTGTAGTGACAAATAGAGGCTGACGGTGACGGCTTGCATCCCCAAAGACGTCTCTGGCATGGCATGAATTGGCAAGAAACCGTGGACGCTGGCGGCCATTGATGTGGGGTCGATAACACCGTCGTACCAAGAAAAGAGAGGAGAAGGAGGCCATTCGAGATACAGGGGGAGGTTACTAAAAAAAAGGAACATACCAGGGAGGAGGATCACCCATTTTCTGAGAAGGAGGACACACGGTTTAACAAAAGGGGAACCAAGCTTCAAGAGGTAAAGGTTGTCTTGCACTTCATTTTTTAGTGAACTGGTTGTTGGCTCTTCATCGTATCTCTGTTTGGCTATTGTCAATGTTTGCATATGATTGTTGTTGAATACATTCCTAGTGTTGTGGACATTTGTATATACCCATTATTACCTCAACCATCTCGACCACCTCACAGCCATCTTGATACTGAACCAGCACCTCATCTTCTTCCATATAATATTTCCAACATCATAATCTTCACCTCACGGCCAACACCATTTCTTCATTTTCATCACCAAACACCCATCATCTATCATACACTTCGTACTATTCACCTGTATTCACTGGAAATTCCTCAGCCCCAAAACCTGTAACCACATCTATCACTTTTTCTTTTTCACACACGGTTACTACCATTCACCCTTCAACCACCGTCTGCTCCCACTCTCTCCGCCAAAAAGCATCATTAAGGTCTCAATCCAAAACAACCCAAAAACGCCTCTCCCTCTCCCATTTCCACAATCAGGAACCAGCGCCCTCTTTGCGCAATCTGAATCTGCAAATTGAACCTTGCACCGTGACCTGTGGCGACCGGCTTCGGTGGATACAGCGACGACGACATTGCAGGTTGAAAGGTGGGGTCCTTCCTCATCGTGCGCGGAGAAGCGGAGAAGAAAAAAGGAAGAAGCTTAGCACGGCAACCAATGGAAGCGGTCGGTCTGATGGATGCGGCAACGTATGTGCGGAGGACGCCCTTCATCTGAATTCATGGATGAAAGAAATTGGTTCATCTGGATGAGAGCAGAGAGATTGGCAAATGAGAAGGAAGAAAGAGTGGTTTCGTGTGAGAAAACTCTGAATTGGCTATGGGCCGCGTCTTTTCTTCCTACCACACGCAGATCTCCACCCGCACAACTCCATTCATGTCCATTTTCATTTTGGGCTAAAGCCCGTGTAAATAAAAATAAAAAAAATATAATAATAAAAAAGAGAATTGGGCCTCGATCTTGGATTAACATTCACCAGCAACACCTCCAAATTTCATCCTTACACCTGGACGGATACAAAGTGGTTGAAGAGAAGGATTTTGGCCCAATTAAAGGAACCCCAGCACGGACCCATGGTTTTATCTCTGTACCTCTATTCCTGGCTTTCTTTTTGCTCTTGTTTTCTTTTTAGTTGGTTTTTATTGTGTAATCCCCTTGTATGATAACCCCCATCCCTCTGTACTGTATTTGTCTTGTTTATTTGTCAAACACTGCACACACTCACTTTTTTTATAATGAACAAAAATCACAAAAATAAATAAATAAAATAATAATAATAATGAATTTGACAAAATACCAAAAATACGTTTTAAAGGTTTAGACACAAGTGTGATCGCACACATCGTCCTTGTGCCAAAAACCTTTTCTCTTTCTTCAAAAATGCCAAAAATATGTTTTAAAGGTTTAGGCACATGTGTGATCGCACGTATCGTCCTTGTGCTAAAAACCTTTTCTCTCTTTTAAATAAACCCAAAAATATGTCTTAAAGGTTTAGGCACATGTGTGATCGCACGCATCGTCCTTGTGCTAAAAACCTTTTCACTCTCCTAAATAAAAATAACAAAAATATATAAAAATCTGCAAAAATTAAAAAACATTCACTTTTTCAAAACTACAGACAATATCGCCTTGCCAGAACTACGTAAGCCTTGATTCTCCACCAAAAATGGAGATACGTAGGACCAAGGCAATGCCTTGTCAGGTTCACTTTCCCAAAAATCCAAAATCATTTTCCAAACAAATCTCAAACAAATTTCAAAACAAATTTCTCGAAAGGACCAAAAGAACTACGTAACCCTGATTTCTCATTCTAAATGGGAATACGTAGGAGCAAGGTCAATCCTTGTCGGGCCCAAAAAACTAAAAAATATTGTTTGTTTCTTTAGAGTTTTATTTTAAGGGAAAGTTAAACACTTTGAAAACCACATCATATTCGCGTATTTAATTAAAGGTACTGCCTTAGGGCAGGCGTTGTAGGGTGCTAATACCTTCCCTACACGTAACCGACTCCCGAACCAAGAATCTGGTTCAAATTGACCATGCCTTATCATTTGATGGTTTTTCCGTAGTTTTCCAGAATAAACTATGGTGGCGACTCCAAAATCTCTTTTCAAAACCTAAAATATTTTTTTCTTTTACGGATCGTCGTCCCGTTGCGATTTTTTCTGGTTGCGACAATGGTCATTACTAATCTCAACCTAGAATACGTGACAAAGATAATAAAGCCAGAAAAATAAATAGAGTACCTTATGTATATATTCAACATAAGGTAAATTAATCTCATACATAGCTTTTACTATATTTAACTTGGTATTAGAGGTAAGTTCTTTTAGGAAAAAAATTATTGCTTACACCTACAACTGTTGGCGGTAGCATCGTCTATTATTGCTGTTAGAGTTCTAATTTCGATCGGGGATTGGCAACTACACAATTTTGATTTTCTTAGTTAGGCAGCCACCGTGCCATCAACGATGTCTTCATTGGAGCTCTTACACTATCTTAGCGCCTGTCAAAGTTGTGGACCTGCTCCCTTTTCCATCGTGTCTGGTGGCGCATCTAGCGGTGTTTCAGAGTGTCAAGGTCGCCTATTTTTCTTCTTTTAGGTCTATCGTGTGTCGTCGCAGGTCTCGTATTCTCTCAGGCAGCTTTCAGAGCATCGAGGTCGCTCTTTTTCTTCTTTCAGGTGTCTTGATTAAAGAATATTGGATTTTTAGGGTTTCTCTATCTGTTGTTCATCCATGGCTTCTTCCGCTATTGTTTCTTTTGATCTCTCTTCTATCACTAGTGCGTTTGACCCGTCCATATATGTTTTTTCTCTAGTGATAAATATTACTTTTTCTAGTTTATTTATAGTCGTGGTCTCTTCAATAATGACATCTTTATCCATCCACTGGTTGTTAATAATGCATTTCTTAGTGATGATTTGCTAGAGATTTATTTGCAGCAACCTTTCATATTTGTTGCTTAGGTGGAGTCTTTTGGATTGATATTTCGTCTTCGTAGATCATTAACAATTTAGTGTCACTCAAGTGTAGAAGCATATATTTTCACTAAGTATTGATTATATTAGTAACTAGCTCGGTACATACGATTTGTATGCACCAATTTGAGGGAGAATGTTAAATATATTATATTTATTTTTTATTTTTAGTTAGTTTGTTATTATTGTATATTTGTATTTTGGACTTAGGTTATATTTCTTCTATTACAAATAAAGTATCATATGTGTATATTTAACACAAAGGAGATTGATCTCATACATATATTTTACTATTAAACTAAGATGACTTTACACAAACATGTATCTATAATCAATGCATAATACAAAGTTTGTTTAGGATGACTTCACACAAACATGTATCCCTGTCGCAACCGAAAAAAAATCACGACGGGACGACGATCCGAAAAATAAAACGGATTTTTAAAAAAAGATTTGGAGTCGCCACCATAGTTTATTCTGGAAAACTACGGAAAAACCATAAAATGATAAGGCATGGTCTGCAAAAATGAGATTCTAAGTTCGGGAGTCGGTTACGTGTAGGGAAGGTATTAGCACCCTACAACGCCTGCCCTAAGGCAGTACCTTTAACTAAATATACGAATATGATGTGGTTTTCAAAATATGTAACTATCCCCTAAAATAAAATTATAAAGAAACAAAAATGTATTTTTTTAGTTTTTTGGGCCCGACAAGGATTGACCTTGCTCCTACGTATTCTCATTAAGAATGAGAAATCAGGGTTCCGTAGTTCTTTTAGAAAACTGCTTAAGAAACTTGTTTGAGAATTGTTTGAGAATTTGTTTGGAAAATGATTTGGATTTTTGGGAGAATGAGCCTGACAAGGACTGGCCTTGCTCCTACGTATCTCCACTTTTGATGAAGAATCAAGGATCACGTAGTTCTGGCTAGGCGATATTGTTTGTAGTTTGAAAAATAGATGTTTTTTAGTTTTTGAAGATTTTACATTTTTTTGGTATTTTTTTATTTAGGAGAATGAAAAAGTTTTTAGCACAAGGACGATGCGTGCGATCACACATGTGCCTAAACCTTTAAAACATATTTTTGTAATTTTGTTTAAGAAAGAAAAAAAGTTTTTAGCACAAGGACGATGCGTGCGATCACACATGTGCCTAGACCTTTAAAACATATTTTTGATAGTTTTTAGAAGAGAGAAAAGGTTTTTGGCACAAGGACGATGCGTGCGATCACACATGTGCCTAAACCTTTAAAACATATTTTTGGGATTTTGAAGAAAGAGAAAAGGTTTTTAGCACAAGGACAATGCGTGCGATCACACATGTGCCTCAACCTTTAAAACATATTTTTGTAATTTTTAATTTTTTTTATTTTTTATTTTTCTTTTTATCTTTAATTTTTATATTTTAGTTTTCTTTTTATTAAGAAGAGAGACGAGTTAAAATGTCTATGACATAAAATTGTGAAAGAAAAAAAAACATAAGATAAAATTGTGGTAGAAAATTGGATAAATTAAAAAAAAATGATCAAAATGCATATAAATAGAATGAAAAGAAAATGTGTACCTCGTTGAAGATTTGAAAGATGAAGCAAAACTTTGCTTGTAATAAGTTGTAAGGAGAGATAGGTTGATGGCGAAGAAGATGAATTTATAGTAGAAATGTGGTATGGGATTTACTATGTATAGAGGGATTAGGAAATAGTAAAATGTGAGAGAAAAATGAAGTAGAGTTTTGGGATGGAATGAAGAGGTTTTGAGAGAGAAGAGATGAGTATTATGTAATTTTTTTTGTGTGTGTGAAGTGAAGAGAATGTAGGTATTTATAGAGTTAAGGATGAAGAAAGTTGATGAATAAAAATAATATAATAAGTTGGTGGAAAATTTAGATGAAATAAAATATAATAAAAAAAAGATGAATAGAAAAAGTTAATGTGGAAAATAAGTGAAAGAAATAATATAAAAAGTTTGTGGAAAAATTAGGTGAAATAAAATATAGTGAATAGTAAAAGTTAATGTGGAAAATAAGTGAAAGAAATAATATAAAAAGTTGGTGGAGAAATTAGGTGTGGAAATTAAGTGGAAGAAATAATATAAAAAGTTGGTGGAGAAATTAGGTGAAATAAAATATAGTAAATAGTAAAAGTTAATGTGGAAAATAAGTGAAAGAAATAATATAAAAAGTTGGTGGAGAAATTAGGTGTGGAAATTAAGTGGAAGAAATAATATAAAAAGTTGGTGGAGAAATTAGGTGAAATAAAATATAGTGAATAGTAAAAGTTAATGTGGAAAATAAGTGAAAGAAAAAATATAAAAAGTGGGTGGAAAAATAAGGTGGAGAAAAATGAATAATAAAAAATGTTGATGGAGAAGATATAATTAAAAAATGTAAGTGGAATAATTAGAAAAGTTGATATATAAAATTAATATGGAAATGATGTGGAAAAAGTAAATGGAAAAGGTAGATGATGTGGAATGAGATGTGGAGGGTGATGTGGATGGTGATGTGGAGAGTGGGGTGTAATAAGAGAAAAGAGGTGATGAGGAAGTAAAAAAGTAAGAGATTATTTTGGGCCATTGGATTAAGTGTTTAAAAGAAAATTTGGGGGTGCAAAAAGTAAAATAAATAGTATTTTTCATTTTGGTTTTTTTATGTTTTTATTTATTTATTTTTGTGATGAATTATATTTACCCGGACGAAATTGGGTATTGACAATCCCTAGTCAATGCATGACACTAAGTTAACAAAAATAGTCTTCCTCCTTAGGAACACTATCACACATAACCCTTAGGCTCCATACTTTAGGTGAGCCTGTAAGTCTATTAGAGTTTAGGATGACTCACACAAATACATATCCCTAGTGATTGTGTAATACTAAGTTAACAAAAGTAGTTTTCCTCCTTAGAAACACTATAGTCATAAAATGTACATCTCTTTAAACCAACTTTCCAATCTATACATTGTTTTCCATCATTATAGAGACTACACTCATTTATAGCCTTCCTTAATGAATCATAATCACCCTTAGAAGATTTCACAATTTACCACTAAGAATAAATCAATACTTGCCTCCCAACGGACCCTAAGAGTGCCCAACGATACCCAGGTAGAGATTTCTTGAAAGAAAGGATCAAACTCGTGCGTAGTGGTTTGAGGTATTTGCCTAGCGATGAACTCCTACATCTAGCGATGAACTCCTACATCTAGCGATGAAGCCAACGCTCAACACTAACTACCTTTAGAACCATTGTTAAGTTAGTGTCTAGTGGCTTGAACGTGGTGCCTAATGCTCAAGACCACTAGAACTCATTGTCAATTGAGCGTATAGTGGTCTTAGAGTGACACCAGGTGTTATTGCCATTAGAGATCTCCAATTTGATATTTTCCAATCGTCACCCATCAATACCCTTCCAATGCCCAATGCCACACCAAAACTCAGTTAAAATTGGCAGTTTGGTTTGTGCATTTGACTTATGTGTCCATTTTCCTTTTTTTTCTAACTGTAATTAATGAAGAAAACAACGTATAAAAACTTAATTAATGTTAAATCTATTTACAGTTGAACTTTTTATAAATAAAATAATCAAGTTTAATTAATAAAATCACTACTATTCATAAACTATTTTTTAATCCTTAAATTTACTTTTTTTTTTCATATTCCACCTTTTTCTAAAGAAAAAATCATTGTCAATTTCTTTTTATGAATACAATAGTATATTACTACTATTATAATAATAATAATAATTATTATTATTAAAATCGAGTGCTATAAAAAAATAATCACAAATAATAAAATTGTTCTTCTTATGAACAGTAACTATTTTATCATTACACACGAATAAATATAATGCATTTCAAGGTCTAAAAACTAATTTAAATTAAGATTCATTAATATTATAATAATTTAAAATCCAAATTATCTCAAGAGACAAAGAGAATCCCTATTCAAGTTCCAAACTCAATTTAAACTAAAATTAACTAAATGCAAGTAATAAAATTTAAGAGAATTTCTTGCTTCAAATGTTAGATTTAGTGGATGAAACTTTTTTGTAGGCAATGGTGTGTGCTTCTTTTACGTTGAATATGTGAAGATGGATGGATGAATTGCTTTTGGTTATTGTGAAATTTTGAAAGGGAAAACCTTGAAAATGAAGAAATAATGAAAATTGGAAGAGAAACAAAAAGGTTTGAAAATTAGGTTAAGGAAAAACTGCGATGTTGATGAAAAACATGAACAAAGCCAAAGGAGGGTGAAGAAGAAGATGGAAGATGCAATTTCTCCTTCAAAATTGCTTCAAGATCATGTGATCTTATTCAAGCATGTAAGCTTCTTTTTTTCTGTTAAAGAATTTGATTTGTAAACATTATTAAATAATAGATCATTAATTTGTACAAATTTTTAACGTTATGATGTCTCTTGAAAATTGGATTATGAGTTAGTGGTAAGACTAAAATTGTCTAAATTTTAAATGCAAAGACTAAATGAACAATCAAAATTATTGAAATTGAAATTATTCTCACATAGAAAAACTAAAAATGGTGGGAAAGCAAAAAAAGGGTATTTCATCATTCTCAATGCATAATGTTGGTGTTCATTATATAATTATGGGTTAAATATGTTTTTCGTCCCTTAAGTATCACACGATTTTAGGTTTAGTCCATACTCGAAACTGTAATGGTTTTTAGTCCTCATAGTTTTGAAACTCTTACTATTAGTCCTTAAAATTAGATGACGTTAACTTTTAGTAGATGTGGCAAACGGCGAGGCCACGTCTTATGCCAGCTTGCCTCTTCAATCTCTGCCACATTGATTTTCTTTTTATCTGGACAATAAGAATCTGACACGTGTCAGCTCCCTTCCACCCCAAATTAGAATTTGTCAGATTGGGGAAACTTGCCCCTGCACCTCTGCCATGATAGAACGAATACAATATCAAACGAAAACCTGCAAATTTAATGGAATCCTGAATTGTAATTGTTGTTTAGGGGGTGGACAGGCAGGCATTATTATAATGTAATGGTCTGTTAGTATCAGGTGGAGTTGGTGCTGGTGTCGGTACTGGTGCTAGTGCGCAAAGATACATTGATTCTTCTGGGAGGTTTCAAGGTACCTAATTAAGTTAGGAGGTGAATAAGGAAAGTAAGTCAGTTAATGATGGATGGGATAAATGTGGAGTGGAATGGGAAGAATCGGACCGCGATAGGAGATGGCGATCTGAGAGTTGTAGTGGACTTAGCAGAGTTCCTTGAGAGAGATAGAGGCGGGGGAGCAGTGTAGCGAAAACCTAGATCTTCGTTGTAGTCGACAGTCTGAGAAGCCATGACCTGAGCGAGGCGCTGAGCAGCGGCTTTGGCAGAAACATTCTAAGTCCTTTTGACGGTTGAAATTTCAGTTGTAGTGAGGGTGAGGGAGGAAGAACGAGAATGGCCACGTGAGTGTCAGATTCTTATTGGCCAGCAACGTGGTAGAGAGTGCAGAGCGCAGTTGGCATCAAACCTGGCATCGTCGTTTGCCACATCTACTAAAACTTAACATCGTCCATTTTTAAGGACTAATACTAATAGTTTCAAAACTACGAGGATTAAAAACCATCAAAGTTTCGAGTAGGGACTAAAACCAAAATCGTGTGATACTTAAGGGACGAAAAACATATTTAACCCTATAATTAAATGATTTAACAATAAATAAATTATAAATTATGATATTAAAATATGTATTTTAAAATAAATATATATTAACCACTAAATTTTTTAAGGAACAAAAATACACTTATCTTAACGACTAATAAAATTTTAATATAATTCAATCAATCTTTTTATACAAAACTAAAAAATGTACTAAAAAAAAATACAATATCACTTCCGGTCTAAATTAATGTAGTACACATACTTTAGTAGTAATTAAACTTTTCTTTTTGTGATTTTTTTTTCCTAGAAAGAAAAACAAGTGCTCTTAAACACTGAAAGTGTATATCGCTGCCACAATATCCAACTTTCCATTGAAAGTGATTGTTTTTGTTTCTAAGAAATGTGAATAATTAACATTTGATGTCCCCACATGCCAAATAGGGTCAAATTCAAGTCAAATACGTTAGAAAGAAGGTTAAAGTATTTTTTATTTTATTTATTTGTTAATTATAGGTTGTTCTTTTCCTCTACATATCCACCTAATAAGCAACATGTTTCCAATTTTTATTGGTCATTCAAAGTTTCAATTCTAGTTCTTCAAGTAACATATCTACCCAACTTCTTTCAATTCCCTTTCATACCCTTTCTTCTCAAGTCACCTACCTAATTTAAATTACAATATTTTCAACTCCTAAAAAAAATTAATGTATCTTTTATATTGTGTTTATGAAATTCGTTGCCACTAAATTTATTTTCTATTTGTGATGTTACATGTGCTAATAAACCACTATTAATTAACAATTAACAATAAACAATAACTAATAGTTGAGTGTACATGACTCCTACCCATCAATATCTTGGCCTCCATTGAAGCTCTTTGGAGTCAAGAATAAAAATATGTATAATTGTAGTACAAAAGAAAATGATGTATGAGCTAAAGTTTTTTCCTTTTTTTTTTGTTTTTCTCAACATTGTATTTATTTTCCCTTTTATTTTAATGCCCATTTGCAATAATTGCTCAAAAATATGATCAAACTTTGCCATCATTTCGGATAGGCCTTCTTTCTATCTTATTAATAAGGTGATGTTGACTTCCATTAATTAGCTTCATCTAAGAAGCTTACTTTGTTGGCTTCTAGTAATAGTTTTTCAAGTTCTTCACAAATAAGATTCAACCTTCTTTATGTTCAACTCATTATAATGAGAAAAAAAATGGTAAATTGTAAGTTTGATTACCTTTTGTTTTCACTTTCAATCACAATAACTGTATAATAACTTTTTCTCTCTCTCTTTATTTTACGTACAAATATGTAAAAAAAGAAAAGTAAAATTAATGTGCGAAATTTGTAATTAAATTGAAGAACCAAAGTAAAGAAACATATCCTCATATTGAGGTGGCCAAACGAAAAAAGAATATTATACTGTCTCATTGATTGAAAGTTTTAGTAAATATTCTCACAGTTCTACATTGAACAGAGCCTTATGCAGCAAAATTGATCATATTACAACTTGAAAAATGGACGTGGTCATTTAACCTTAAACAAGAGGTGTGTCATGGATTAAGGCCCGCTTAAGCCTAAGCAGGTAAAACTTACGTTTTAGGTCTCCTAATTTTTTTTTAATTTTCTTAGTACTAATATATTTCAATTTCAAGTAAATTAGTTCTAAAATTACGTCTAAAAATAAAATTTAATTAAATTATTATGATTGATTATTAATTTTTACAATAAATTGTTTTATTTGTAAAAATGTCTTATTCTTAAATTTGTTCAGTCTTTCAAAATTAAGATATATTTTAATATAAATAGCTTTTATTAGTAAATGAAAAAATTTCAATCTTAGGTTGGTTTTAAGTCTTCTAAACTTTTAAGGTCTCATAAATCTTTCAGCTGTCCCTGTTATGGGCTGAGTTAAATATAAATCAACTCGATATAATTTATTTAAAAAATTTGTAAATCGATTTGAGCTATTAGTGAGTTTAGTGCATTAATTTACTTAAAAATTATGGTTGGTGAATCATAGATCAATCCAACTCAAATCTATTTAAGTTCCATAAGCTAAATTTAATTTGAGTTTTAAAAAAATTACATTTTTCTAATTGAATACGACTGGAACATGTGATAATCCGGAGTAACTAGCATATTGAACTCCATTTTAACATATTTGATAAAGAAGACCACTAGCATGCCGAAATAATTATCTGTCTTCCCTGATGATTAGCAGAATTAGGTGAAAATGTTAGATGACCCACATAGCAAAGTTAAGCAAATGAAACAATCTGCATCATTAGACAGAACATTGATTCAAATAATGATGTAAGCAAAGCAACAGAGTCATTATCTTCAGCTCTAAAAATATCAGAACAGGTTAACGAAAGAAGTGCCCCAGTTGGAAATGTTGTGGCTAAGATGCAAAATTGTGAGTGATTCCTACACCCAAGTAGGGCCACAATCCTCTTAACATTGACACAAATTGCTGGTTGGATTAGGTGGGCAACCATTTACCACACCACACAATATCAGAATCACTTGTCCCCGCCAGAATTCAAATAAACTTTTCTTGGCTTCTTTTTAGTTATATCATATGAACAATGCATTTATGAAGGCCACGTTATGAACAAACAAACATTACCCCGTTGGAGTCCTACGTAAGTATCAATGTATCAGATACTCACTTTAAGTCTTATCCACTTGAATTCAAAGAGAGAAAAACTAATAAACTTTGCTTTAATCCAAAATAACAAGAGGGTGGAGAGAAAGAAAAAAATAAAATAAAATCTTTGCGTTTGTCTTAATTTTCTCAAAGGAAGAGAGAGAAAGTTCTGAAAAATTGATTCTCAGCAACTCTTACTTCATAGAAAATATAGCTATAGAGGAAGTTGGCCAACGGTTAACTTCCCTCCAAACCTTGAGAGTCTCTTGTAATCAAAGCAAAGTTCAGTAGTCGATTCTTGGTCACCTTCTGAGACTCAAACTTCACCTTCCTGACACACCCTTCATACCAATCTTCCCTTTCTGTTTCCTACCTTCCTTCTATATACACTTAATCTCCAACTCCTTTTCTTCTCACTCACTATACACTTTTTCACCCTCTCACGCTTTCTTTTCACTGTGTTAAGGGTTCATGGCATGCCCTTGAAATCTTGGTTTTGGTGCCAAGTTTTTGAGCTGTGGTGGTGCAGTGCATAAGGCTTCTGGTTTTCAAGAATATTGGAGCTGGTTTTTTCAATTAGTAGACAACTTTGGTTGCTGAGTTTCTTGCTCTTGAGCCTTCAATACATGGTATTTTTAAATTAAAGCATAGTGAAATTTCTTGAATGCTTCTTCTGCCTTTTAAATTATCTCCAAGACTTCAAATAAGTTGGCTCAATCCTTCAATTCTTAAATGCTATGTACTGAGAATCAAACAAGACTTGGTCTCAGGAACAGACACGCTTTTCAATTTTGGACTGTCTCTGATCTGAATGCATATATAGAGGCAAAAGGGTATCTTCTCTTTATTATCCTCTATTCATTTCCAAAGACAACAGTTCCATTTAATTGAAGAAGCATGGCTTCATTTCCTTCAAATTCTGCATCAGAACATAGCATGGCCAGTGCACAAAACAGCTCCACACCTTCTTTCATGACTAGAGTGGCCATGAGAGTCTCTAGATCAAGATGGTTCACCTTCTTGAGAAGAGTATTCCATTACCAAAATGGACCAAGATCTGATCTTGGCTCCAACCCTTTCAATTCTAGCACTTGGATGATGCTGGAGTTGATTGCTTTACTGGTCCAGATAACAAGCACAACACTCACTTTGGCCATTTCAAAGAGTGAGAAGCCTATTTGGCCTATGAGGGTGTGGATAGCAGGCTATGATATTGGGTGTCTTCTTAATCTGCTGCTACTTTGTGGCCGCTACTACCAACTCCATGTGACTCAAGGAGGTTCTCTTACCCTTTCTGATTTGGAGCAACAGAGAAACAGTGAAGAATCAAGGTACCCTTTGCTATTCATCTCAACAGTTTTCCTTTCACTGTCATTACCAATTAGCAGTACCAAAAAGTTAGAATTTATAACATCTCTTTTTGTGAATGTGCTGAAAACCTGCCTAGTTGAAATTAGAAAATGTTGACTCCATTGGTTTTATGGCTGAATTCAAACAACTTCAATTAAAGAATCTTCTGTCATAAAAATATAAAATTCAAACTGTTGAAATTTAATTGAGTAGTGTAGTATTTCAACAAGAAAATATGGAACTGCTAAAGTTGGACTTTTAGTTTTTTTTCCTAAGGGAGAGCCCAATTATTGTAGTGGGCCTACGGATTTGCACATGGGGAAACAGAGCTGGAAAGGGGTCAGAGCATTGATGAATATTGAAACTCTTGTAGTTTTAATAATGCATATCCACCATCACATAAGTTAGGATATGAAGACAATATATAAATTTTTTAACTTTTAAGCTTGAAGTAATCAAAATTCAGAGTGAAAGAAAGGTACCAAACTTTTTCACTGAAAAAGAACTGGTTGTAGCAGGAACCAAGCAAAAGATAGACCAGACAATAGGTTTTTTATTAGCACAACTATTTATGAATTCGGCTGACCTAACCTAGCTTTGATTGGGTCAATAATAAGGCACCATTTTCCACTTTTGGTACCTTCAATTCAAAAAAGAGCCTAATAACATTTGTTATTAACAAGCAATATATTATCAGTTTAGAGTGTTTTGCATCAGAAATCACTGTTGGTGAACTTTTAAACTAATTAGAACAAAAGTCAACAAACTTATCATAGTGGGATTAGCCCAACAAACAATTTATATTCAGTGCATATCCTATTAAGTAAAATCAGTGTAAGATTTGTTAAATTGGAGATAAAAACCCATAATGTAAAAGCTAAACCGACATGTTTAATGAGAAGCACATGACTGTTATGAAATAAACAACATTGAAAACAATGTATCAAACAACAAAACTGTTGTATGTATGGCACATAAACAAAACTACATCTGAAATTTGTTTTGAACATGCAGTGTTCTGAGGGGATCACATTTGATGGACAAATGCAGAAGTTCTCTAGAGCTTTTCTTTGCCATATGGTTTGTGATGGGCAATGTTTGGGCCTTTGACTCACGTTTTGAGTCATTCCAACAAGCACCAAAAATGCAGGTGCTATGCATGATCCTACTAGCTTGGAATGCAATATGCTACTCTTTCCCTTTTCTGCTGTTTTTGCTCTTGTGCTGCTGTGTGCCACTGATGAGCACCCTCCTTGGATACAACATGAGCATGGGCTCCTCTGCAAGAGGGGCATCAGATGATCAAATCTCACAAATCCCAAGTTGGAGATACAAAGGTGCTCACACCAACTTGGACTTTGCCAATGACTCTCAAACCACTCAAAGATTGATCAATGATGATCCAGTAAGTGACACTATTATCACAGAGAATCTCCAATAATTTTTATTTGGTTAAATAGATTTGCACTTCTTAAATTTATACATAAAATTAAAATTTTTTTGTCTTAAATTTTAATATATTTTAATTTCAAATTTTAAAAATGAAAAGACATAATCTTGTTAACCTAATTATAAGTCTTAAATGATGTTTCAAACTGAATTTCTAATTATAATAAGTCTTAAATGATCTTTCAAAAATTATATCTATGTATTTTAAAATTTGAAAAACAAATTAAATCAAAATTTGATATTTGAACGAATTTTAATTTCGTATATAAATTTAGAAACTAAAATTATATTTAAATATTGTTTTTTAAGTTTGACTATGATGCTTCATACTGAATGATATTATGTTCTGGGGTGAATTAACAGGAATGTTGCATTTGCTTGGCCAAGTACAAAGACAGAGAAGAAGTTAGGCAGTTACCTTGTTCCCATTTGTTCCACCTAAAATGTGTGGATCAATGGCTAAGAATTATATCATGTTGCCCTCTTTGTAAACAAGGATTACAAAGGTAGCCATCACACACAATACTCAAGACCATTCATCTCAATATATATTTCCAATTATTTTTGTATATTTTTCTCCTCTTTGGTTACATGAGTGTTTCTACATGTACAGAAGAGGTCACCAGTAACCAAAAACACTACACACAATACTTTTTTCTTAGGAGTGAATCAATCTCCTTACTTTTCATATTAATTACTCCATATTGTTTCTACAAGCTTTTTCTATCTCATCTAAATCTTATTGTAAGCTGTACTGAATAATGAAGTAAATATTTATATTTGCTCCTAATTTTTTTGTATAATAAAATTATTTAGAGTACACTTTTTCTTTTGTTTATTTTTACTTTAATCATATTATTAGGACCATATATTTATCAGTTTTCTCATCAACTAATGATTCCTAGAAATTTAACTGACCATTTTTAGTGTTGGCTTGTTATGAAACATTACTCGTGAATACCGAATCTAGTATTATTCGAAATTAGTGTTTTTTTTTAAATTTAAATGCAACTTTTTCTTATTTGAGTTAAATTTTTTTAGTAATTGAGATACTTGTGAAAAAAAATATAAATTTAAGCTGGAAAAAATAATCACTGATATGTACGGATCCTACATCAAACTAGATTACCATTTTCAATGTTGGGTTGAAATAGATTTTGCACCATTAACGAACTCAACTCGAGTGAGTGCAATGCACGTGTAACATGTAAAATCTTGAACAATTTAAAAACATGTTTAGGTTACAATTTATTGGTTATTATGAATTTGATTTCATACTGGGATAAGGTTTTGTTGTAGTATGAGATTGGTCAACATTTGAGACCACATGTTCACACACACAGAAATTAATTAGAATTTATTTGGAATAAAAAGATAACGTAAAGTTTTTGTATCCGGGCATCTAATTATGCATTTCTGTATAATTAAAATTAATATAATTTTTTTTTTTTGTGAAAGTTGGTTTAAAAATTATATTTACAGTGTCTTTGAAATGATAGTAAAAAACTGACATTGATAGTATATCATAAGTACTTTAAATAAAGTACTTTCACTATTTAAACAATTAATCAATCATATGGGTTAATGAATATAGGCATCATGATAATGAATACGATTTTGAGACTTTATAATATTATATTTTTATTTAAAAAATAAATTGATACGTGTAATTTGAGAGGTGAAATAATAAACATACTTTTTATCACCTTTTTTTGTTCTATAGAAATTTTTTAACACTTTGGATGATATCTATAGTTTTATCAATTAAATAAGAGTTTATATTTATTAACATTTCTTTTAATTTTTATTCAACGTTTATTTTTCAACAAATTGTGTGGAAATGGCTGATAGTTTCAAATTGTTGAATCCATTTCAAGAATCTAGTTATTGAAAAAAGGTGAGAAATTGATTGTATTGTATCTCATGATATGATTGACTTAATTATGCAAAATATTAATAAATTTGAAAAAAAAATGTTACATTACTAGTACATAGATTATATAAAATGAAATAATTTTTTCCTCATGAAAAAAGAATTATTAACTTTGCCTTGGCCACAAATTTCTTAATTTTTAGTAAAAACTTTAAATTCACATTGATTATTAAAAAATATAATTGTTGGTTAATTAAAATCAAATTATAAGAAAGGTCATATTTATATTTTAATGAAACTTATTTAATTGAATTTTTATATTTTTTTTAAATAAAAATAACGTGGTTCTTTATGTAACATTGTAAGTAAGTGAATATATGGAAATTTAAGCCCTCTTCTTCTATTCTAAGTTTATTTTTCTTTGTTATTCACACCAACTCTTTTAAATTCAATGCCGTCTTCTTTATCTAAGATCATATATTCAAGATTTTTATTTTTAGGATTAAATATATTTTTAGTCCCTCAAGTATAAAGCGTTTTTTAGTTTCGTCATTCTTCCAAAATTTGCTTTACTTTGATCCTTTTTTTTTAAGAAACTCTAATTTTTAGTCCTCCAAAAACAACTACATTAAGTTTAATTTGAGGTGGCTAATGACAAGTCACATAACATTTTTTTTTTAAACGTGTCAATCCTTACTTTCTACATCTTCGACTTCTCTCCCTCTCTTATACATCTCCATCATCCTCTTCAATGTCGTCAACAAATATGTGCGAATTAGGGTTTCTCTACGTTTGGGTTTGCTTTGCAAGTGCGAATGGGAATCTGAAGATCGAAGCTTGCGCGAGAGGGTTTTGAAGCTGATTTAGGGTTATTGCATTGGGTTCTGTCGCGGTTGGCGACAACTTGCGCGAGAGAGTGCGAAAACAAAGAACGACAATGATAAGAATTTTACAGGCGGTAAGGGTAACGAGAGGGTGCGAACCAGATGCTTAAGGCATCTTACTCTTCAATCCTGCACCTAAACTTATGGTCCGTATGAAATTATTGAGAAGATGGGAGAAGTGGCTCATAGATTGAAATTTCCTGGCTTACAAAAAAAATATCACAGAAATAGAATCAAAACTAGTGTTTATACAATTTCGCAACCTAGAAATTATTTATTCTTAAAAAGAGAGAAGAAAAAGTGATGCATTCCTGAAAGGCTTCCTCACATGCTAAAATACAACAATTTACAAAATGCATAGTATGATGTTATATTCTCCATTATATACCTACAATTGCCTCCATTTAAGATGTCACACATGTACCAAAAGGAAATTGCATTGTTGTTTCCTATGATACTCCGATCCATGTCCAAATGTCCCCAAAAATATATTACATCTCCTCTGAAATTCTCTTGCATTCTCTCTATTCCAGAACCTTTTCAGCTTTCATTGACAATGCTACCTACTTTGACAAAAAATATGTACCAATCAACCAATAATTCAAAAAGGACCTTCGCTTTCACTGGAAAGTTATATGTATATATATATATATATATATATATATATATATATATATATATATATATATATATATATATATAAATTAACAAGAACAAAACTACAATAATCAGATTACTGTTTCATGGCATCAACATTTTGCAACCGAGAATGAAGTGCATTCTTAATATTATTAGGCAATTCATGTTACAATGGGTCTCTCATATTTGGAGGAAGAACAGCTTGACGAGATGCCTAATATAAGTTTGAAACAGACATTTTATTTAGATTACATCTACAACAACCTGCTAAGTTACACTAGCTTGGTATAAACTTACAATCATGTTTATCTGATTGATAATGTTAGCATAGTGCAGAGAGAGACCAATTTCACCAAGTCTTTCTAATAGAAGAACCATATAATTCTAGTTTAAATACCACGTAATTAGAATAACAGAATTGTAGCACAGCAGAGGAATCTTTTCTGTTTTAGTGGACATTCTAGAACAACAATGAGTTGTCAATAGATAGTATAGAATATGCCTTTATCCTCTAAGGTTTTAGGTCACACTCATTCCTTTTGTACAAAATATATATGATGTAATCATTTGAGAATGAATAGAATGAGATTTATGCAACTTGCCTTTTCTTCTATTCTCTGTCATGGTATCAGAGTCATGGTTAGAGCCTATCCTAGCGAGTTCTAAGTGGGCATTCTATTCTTTTATTCCACCCGCTATTGGGCTGTTATTGGACCATCCAATTTTTTTACTATCACGCACGAGATGTTTATACCTTGGCATGAAGGGGGTGTGTTGGAAGTCCCACATCGACTAGAGATAAGGCCAATTCATAATTTATAAGTGGGTGCAAACCTCACCCTACAAGCCGGTTTTGTGGGGTTGAGTTAGGTTTAAAGTCTACTTCTAACACTTTCAAAACCCTTACAAGAGTTTACAGAAGTTATACGTGCAACAAATTCAAGATTTCACGACATTTTAGGAGTTTAATACTATTGATATGTTTGCCACCGATGAAAGATTTTGAATTGTTATTAGATATGATCTCATACCATGGTTTCCAAGAAACTTGAAAATTATTTTATCCATATGGGTAACTATGTCAACAAGCTTTTCAACAATCTGCAGTAGGTAAATGCATGGAACAAGTCCACTGATGTACAAAACTTTTATATTGAATGGAAGGAATGCAGGAAAATGGAAATTATGAATGAATTCAACTGTGTAAATTTCAAATGAGGAACTAACTATTCATAGTTAGAATAATCACAATATCGTTTCCTTTTCAAGCTCCTTACAAATGCTTTATTTTAATATGAAAAACTATGAGACTGTCCCCTACAATTATAAAGAAAACGATCTGTCAAAAATAAAAGAAATACTGTAGAAGATTGATTTGCAGATCATTTGTTAGACTGATAATCTAAAATGACAACTCTTATGAAGACCAACAATTAAGAATGTTCTTAGTAAAAATTAAAGTGTAAAGCTAAGATGCTTCAACTAAAAAATACATTTAAATTCAGTGTAAAGCTAAACATCTTATGGACTAAAGTATTAACCATTCAATACATCTTTCGACTTTAACTGATTGCCTATTCTATAACCTCAATTCAATTCAACTAATTTGTCTATTGATTTGAAGACAACATATTTAAGAAACGTTTTGAGAATACTATATTAAGAAACATTTTGATAAAGCAGACAAAAATTATCTACTATTTTCTAATAAACAAGGTCTCAAACAAATAATAATGAAAACATATGAATACAATGGTTTTACACCAATTACTGTCATATACTTTTCTTTCTTCATTATGATGCCAAATTTGTCAGCGAGATTTAATTCATCTATTTAAAAGGTTAATTATTTAGTTTGATACGAATTAATGTCACCAAATTTGTCCCAATATCCAACCCAAACACAACTTTGGAACTACAATAAATGGTATCGTATGTCCCCACTATTTCATTCTTCCCAAATTCCATTTTGCCTTTTCAAACTTGGTAGATTTAAGAGCGGCTTTAGGGAAGGTATAATCGATTGATTATTTGAGTGTTTAAATTTGGGGATTGATTTAGGGTTTTGACTAACGTGGTGATTTTGAATCAAGTATGGAGGATGCACCCAGGAAGAAAGGAACGACTACCACTACCTAAGCAACGTGGGAGAGGAGGAGTATGAGAAGGGGTGGGGGAGGAAGGTGATCGTGTTGCTGGTGGTGGCTTCATTGACGACATTGAAAAGGATGATGGAGATGAATAAGAGAGGGAGAAAAGTCTCACGACCTAAAGATGTAGGAAGGAAAGATTGACACGTTTCAGACAAAAAGAAAAGTAACGTGGCACACACCGTTAGCCACCTCAGATTAAATTTAATGTGTCGTTGCTTTTGGAAGACTAAAAATTAGAGTTTTTTAAGATAAAAGGATCAAAGTGAAGCAAAGTTTGGAAGATGGACGAAACCTAAAAATTCTTAATACTTGAGGGACTAAAAACATATTTAACCCTTATTTTTACTACATCGTCAAAGGATGATACGTGAATTCAGTTTTGGTCTTGGATTTATTTTCAAGATTCATAAGAATGATGCTAACGAAAAATGAACCATATTGTCTCCATAAAAAAAAATAAGGACTTGAGTCAAAAAATAAATATAGGATGAAATTAATAATTAAGTTTTTATTAGATTGTCCATGTGAATCACATTAATTCTATTTATCAAATAATAGTCTCACTTGAGTAAAAAAAATATAAAAAATATATATTAACACATATTTTTGGATAATATTTTGACACAATACATGTGTGGATTTCTAATACGTCAACACGATAACATATAAATAATAAACTAGTGAGAAAATGACATGTAAGCGGTGTCAAAGTGTTGTAAAAAAATTGTATCAAAATATCTTTTTCCAACAAATATATAAGACGAAAATAAATCAAAAACTTAAATATACACAAAAATTATTAATTAAGTCAAGTTCAAAATAAACATGGATTAAATAACACAAATCTTATAACAAATCAATTAAGAAAATTAGAAATTTGAGTTATCATATTTAAATTAATTTTTATAAAAATTATAAAATGAAAAATAAACAATAGAGATAAAAATAGATATTAGAAACTAGGTTGACTTTAATATTTTAGAACTTTATGAGGAATGTTTCCAAGTGTTAATTTTCTAACATCCAAAAAATATAGTATAACTATATTATAGGGTCATCTCATAAAATGATACAATAGGACAGTCATCTACTAAGTAAAAAAGTGTTAATATTACAGTTATCCAAAATAACTACAAAATTAAAATTTTATAAAATTATGCCTAAGGAACAAAACTATAAACATAACCGATCGGTTCCTACAAAATCTCCACATGACCGATCGGTCCTAGTCTAAACAGTTGGGTCCTCTCCATCCAGTGCCTACTCTACCGAACACTCGCCATCCTCTACTCACATCCAACGGATGATCATTGCAAAGAAGAAATGTCGAACGGGTAACATAGCAAGACAAAAAAGAATGGTAAGCTAGTGTAATTTAATAGTCATATAAACATACAATCCAAACAAACATATCAGATAATTATACACATGTAGAAAAATATATAAACACATATTGACCGACCACTACAACTCGACCATCTAGACTAGTATGAATATGTAGCTTTTGGCCGTTCGTACACTCGTGGGTGTAGTAACTGGAAACCCATCAGCTGTCACACGAGGTTAACCCGTTATCACTCACTCTAGGACCCCCCCCCCCTCCTCGGCTAGGGCCTCCTGCTATTCTCACGACATGACTTACCTATCTCTACTTGAGACTTGGTAATCATTAGAATGTCAAAATGAACGTCGTGGATTTCGCTGTCCATACTCATACTATACCACCACCTTGATTAACTAATCATTGAGACATTCCTCCTTGGAATTATCTTTCATACCAGTTGGAACATCATACTTTATTTAAATTTTAATACAATTTCTCATACATAGTAGATCAATACAACTCTAATAATTAATTTGAACCAAACAATGAAATAAACATTTACAGAACAAATAACATTTGGTAGAAGAAAACCAAATAGACAATAGCACAATCCCTGATTACTACCGAACGGAAAAGATCAACATAACCTATGAATGAGACCGAACGGAAAAACACTCACAACACGTGAACATGACCGAACATTCATTTAACGAGTAAGGCTCAAAACATGAGTCTACTGTAGTTAAAGGGTCGAACGCTAGCACAACCGAACACTTTTAGGTTAGATAGAACACTAAGAACTTAAACCAAATACTAATACAATACCAATCACTAAAACATTACCGAACGGTCATTAACAGGTAAGTCCCATAAAAGGTCGAACACAGTTAAGACCGAACATCAGTACAAGACCGAACTCTATAGCTAAACCGAATACTAGTACGAGACCGGACGTTATGGCTAAACCGAATACTACTAAAATTGAACGTTAATACAATACCGAGCACTACTTAGACCGAACACTACTCAGACCGGTGAACTCCACCAACGACAACACCTCATCCCAGACTCCCAAGTGATCCAGTACACACGTCCTTAACAAATCCTCTAGTGACTGAATCGTCCTCTCAGACTGACCATCCGTCTAGGGATGATATGTAGAACTCATCTGTAATCTGCTGCCCAGCTCACTTTGTAGAGACTGCCAAAACCTGGATGTAAACCGCAAATCTCTATCTGACATTATACTCGACGATACTCCATGCATCCTCTCTATCTCTCTGATGTACAAATGTGCAAGCTTCGCCATAAACATCCTCAGATTTACTGCCAAGAAATGAGCACTCTTAGTTACCCGAACCACCCAAATGACATCATGACCTCTAACTACCCGTGGCAAATGGGTAACAAAATCATGTTTCCCACTAATTTTCAACATTAATTTCATTTATTTATCTATACCAATATCAAATGAATACTTAATAACCTAATTATAAATAAAATTATCACATTAAACATTTCACTTTTTATTTATTTTTACTTTACTATACTCTCCCACCAACCCAAGTGTCAAATCATTCCACACTTTATTCAGTACAACACAAAAATAAATATTTACAGATAAAATAAAGTCATAAATATGTTGGAAAACAGTGAAGAAGTATATGGTAACATTGTGAGGCTATTTTGTTGTAAAATAGTTAAAATAAAGAGTTACCGATGGTGATCAATGAAACCCTAATAAAGGAATATTATTTTTAACTGACTCTTTCTGCCTCATTTCTTTAGAAAAAAAGGCAACAACTTGAGGTTACAGATTGTCGATTTGTTTAGAAAAAACCACAAATTTGAAAGGAAAATGGTTGATTTGATAAAAACCACATATTTGTGATTACAAAATTAAGTTAGTTAATGACATTCCCAATGATTTAGGGTTACTTACGGTATGTTTTAATGGAGTTTTCACTATTTTTTCTTTTGTGGAAAGCATAGGCTCTGAAAATTCCACCTTCTTCTCTTTTATCCTTCCTGCTGAGAATTCAAAAAGAACATTGAGAGAAGCTGGTTGTCATCGATTCAAGGGAAGATTTAAACTGCTTTTTGCATGCCATATCTCACAAACACAGGTAACAAAATTTCTCTTCTGTTTTTTCATCAATGTTTTCTTTGTAGTATTCTCTTGCTTTTACCATCTTCTCTACGTAACTATAATGCATAACAACAAAACATGTTAATTTGTCGGTAATGAGAGCAAACATCATTTTGTATTAGATTTATAGTTTATTTTTTAATGTTGTTAATGTTTAATTTGTTGTTAATGTGATAGAAGAAATATGGAGCCAAAAGGTGATCATCAAAAGCCACCAAAGATGATGATGCTTAACAAACTCCCTGATAAACTTCCTGAGTTGGACGTTGAAATCATAAAGAAGAACTCACACATGCTGTCACCAACGTCGTCTCAAACCTCAAACATGAAAAAATCACCTGGGAGGATGAATTGTCTATGCTCACCCACCACACATGTTGGTTCCTTTAGATGTCGCCACCATCGATCTTCTTCTGGCATGCGTAGAGGAAAATCGATTGGTTCCAACCTCGCAGAATTGGGTTCAAAAGCTGGTCCAATAAGTGACTCACTCAATGCTCAATAGCTTGCATTCCAAACATAACGAGGTTGCTCAAAACCATGTTTTGATCTTTCAAAGTGTAAAACTCTTGTCATATTAATCTCTCAAATATATTAATCTAATCACTTTAGTCTTCAAAACTTTTATCATTATAAATAAGTCATGTGACTTTTTTTTCTTCAAATTTTGGACTAAAGTGAAGGATAAATTGCACTTTGAAGAACTTTATCTGAATTCTTTTATTTTCAAATATTGGAGTGAATATCTGTTATACTTTTCAAGACCAAATTCTCTATTTGCTCTATTTAAATATACACGCATACACTTACACAAACAACCATTGCTTGCATAAAGTGTTTATGATGAGATCTTTAGTTTGCTAATGATATAAAAAGTTATTTCAAGCTACTTGATGTTCAATTTTCTTTATATGTTGTTTTCAAAACTTACGATTGAATCATGCATATAAGAAATATAAAAAAGGAAAAACTAAATAGTAAACATGTATTTATGAGTATATAAGATAGGCAAATCATAATTCACAAAATAATAACCTAACTAGCGTACAATTATATGTATATTATAAAATGATGTCTTATTAATTGTTAATGTTTTTTAATTGCACCATAAATACTTTTTCTCTTGTTTTTCATTGAGACCTCTTTGATGAAACCAATATTTTAGTAAGAGTAACAACATGACTATGAGCAAAAGAAGTGATAGGGATAAGACACATCTTGATCGCGAGCAACAAAAACTTCACAAGATCTTTAAATATTATTCTTAATGCATATTCACAATGATCTTCATAAAAAATATTAAAAATTAAGATCATTAAAGTCTTCAATCATATAAAAATCTTAATTCAAAATATCGTAATTTACAATATTCAAAAACTGTAAAACTAATATAATTTTGTAATTAAAAAATTGTTTTCAAAATTAGTAACCTGAAAATGTTTTAAATCTTTTAGAATTAAAAAATATAATAATATGTTCATCCTATTATGTATCATTATTTTATTTCAAATTTTGTTTATTATATTTTATTATTAAAAGGTTATTGTTTTAAAAAAAAATGTGTGTTAAGTAAGTATTTTTAATTTAAATTAAGAATGTTAATTTTTGTTCTTAAGTTAATGTTTTGAAAATAATAATATATACGGTTAACTATCCTTTTAATGTAAATATTTCACAGGATTATTTATATTATATCACTTTTTAAATGTGATAAAAGTATTGTATTACATTATTAAATCATTTAACTTGAGAAATAATAAAAACTTATGATAAAAATATTATCTTATTCTTTAATTTTATATATATATATATATATATATATATATATATATATATATATAGGGGTTTGTGCACGTACACCTGTTTTTCAGTAGATACATTTTAGCAATGTGTACCGGGTTTTAGTAGAAAAAAATATCCTTATATATCATGAATTCTATGTTTTAAGATTAAGGGTATTTTAATAATTTTTATTCTCAAACTAAAAAAAAAAGAAACTCCCCAAACCCTTCTCGCCTCCCTCATTCCTCTCAACCCTTTCTCTTTCATCTCTCTCACTCCAACATTTTCTCTGTCAGCCTACGGTAGCCCAACTGAAAAAATATCAGAAACACTGACTGTTAAACAATCTTACAAAAAATGATTTTATAATGAGCTTTCATTTTATAATTTTTGTCTTATCTAATTTTATCCAATTTTCACAAGCATAAAGGAATTGGTAATTGACTTGGAAAAAAACAAAAATACTCGCGATTAAGCAATTTCTTACAAAAAATAATTTTATAATGAGTTTTCATTTTATAATTTTTGTTTTATCTAATTTTATCTAATTTTTACAAGCATAATGACATCAAAGGAATTGGTTGGCTTGGAAAAAAATCAGAAACACTCGTTGTTAAACAATTTCTTACAAAAAATGATTTTATAATGAGTTTTCATTTTATAGTTTTTGTCCTATATAATTTTATCTAATTTTCACAAGCATAATCACATCTGAAGAAATTGGTAATTGGCCTGGATGGTTTTTTTTAGAGATGATGATTCAACATTTGCAAATGATGAAATTAGAGAGGTTAGTGAAAATGGTGAAATTGAAGAGATCTTGAATGAATCTTTGCTTGAAGGTGAATACGTCAATGACAGAGAAAATGTTGGAGTGAGAGAAATGAAAGAGAAAAGGTTTAGAAGAATAAGAGAGGTGAGTAAGAGTTTGGGGTTTCTTTTTTTTTTTAGTTTTGAAAATTAACCTTAAAACTTAGAATCCATGATATATAAGAGTATTTTTGTCTACTAAAACCCGGTACACATTGCTAAAATGTACCAATTGAAAAATAGGCCTACGGGCGTTAGCAAACCCATATATATATATATATATATATATATATATATATATATATATATATATATATATATATATATATATATATATATATAATAATTTCCGTGATGAAATATAAGACTTAATAAACTTTATTTTTATTTATTACAATAATATTTTAAATTTTTTTCTATTTTTTAAAATGAGTAAATGTAGTTGTTTCATATAAATAAATGATAATTTAAATACAACGAATTTTAATTTTTTTTTATTAAATTATTTCAATTATCACCAAATTTAAGAAGCTACTTTAATATTAAGGAATGATTAAAAATTTAAAAGACCTCGGCAACGAAAAACGGAGTCAAAAACTTGTTAAGATCTCGGCAAGTGTACCGAATCGTATCAAGTAATAATAAACGGTAAGATCAAGTATCGTTTCCCAAGAGACTCACGGCACTAAACAATTATGTGATTACTCAACTAATTAAGACTCTAAAGAACAAATTTTGGGATTTTTGAATGCAAATGCAATAAAATAAACATGAATGCAATTTGATCAATTGAGGCTAAACACAAGAATGAATGGATGAAGTTGATGATATTATTGTTGGGTTTAGATTTCACCTAATTTACTCTCATGCATATATGAATTCATCTTCTTCATTAATGTTAATGTCACTTTCTAAGTTACCTTAAACCCGATGTCATGATGAAGAAAGCCTACTCCTAATTACTAGTTCACAATGTCTTGTCTCCCTAGCAATTAATCATGCATTACATTCGCACATAAGCTTAAAGGCAACTGATCCTCCTATTTCTATGTCTAGGTAATATTGCTTCCCAGAGAATTTCCTCAGTTCTAGATTTCCCCGTATGTGTCCATATCGACAAAATCAAAGATCATGCAATTGAATGAGTTAAACAAAGCATGCAAAGAGTAAAGAGGAAAAACCCTAAAAATTAATGAAGTAAATCATATATAATCAAGAATCAATTCAATACATGAGAGTTTAAGAGGTTACATCTTTCCTAACAACAAATAAGGTTTAGTTCTCCATCGTCATGGAAGAACTAGATGGACAATGGAATGAAAGAATGGAAGAGATAGAAAAACCCTAGAAAGAGAAGAGGAGAGCCCACTACAAGAAAAATCACAGTTACATACGGTCCAAATCCGTATATAACCTCCAAAATCCGTATATAAAATGATATTATATACGGATTATATACGGACAAAAATCCGTATATAAAAGAAGCGTAGCTAAGTTATATACGGATATATCCGTATATAATTTACATACGGAAAAATCCGTATATAATTTATATACGGAAAATCCGTATATAATTTACATACGGAAAAATCCGTATATAAAAGCCGTATATAATTATATACGGAAAAATCCGTATATAATTTATGATTTTATAAAAAAAAAATAGTTGATTCTGCATCTGTATTGGATGTGAAAGTAGTTTTATAAGGCGGAGAGTGACCTTATTTGGGTGAACTATATAAGAAATTGTATATGAAGCAGGGTGCTTTTCAGGATTTGTTTTTTCTCCCGGAACAGCAAATGATAGATTCCCATATGAAATTGTCCCTAGCAATACAGATCCGGGTGGAGAATTCTGCAGAAATTTTACAAACACCGTTATATACTGTCAGTAGGAATATCTGAAATGTTGACAGGGGATAACAATGTACCTTGGGAAGTTTTTATTTTTGTGGTGGACCAATATACAGCCCTTCTTTTGGTCCATCTAAATGAGCCATTGGGGTCCATCCACTACTCACGGTTTGCTTGGCAAAAATGCATAGCCACATTGATGAAATGAACTCACGGCATATGAGAGAATCAAATTCTGAATTTTATCAAGGAAAGATGCTTCATGGCCCACATAGGAGAGAAGTACATTTTAATTCTTTTTTGAAGCTCACCACTCACGGTTTTCTCATTTGGTTTTGGCATCACCCACGAAAGAAAAAAAAAACAAATACAAGGGGCCACCACTTTCACGGTTTTGGCTTGCTAACAACTCACGTCCACATGGATCTACAAAATGCAACCAAACATCATTTTTAAATGGAAAGAAGGGCCACCTAAATGAAGCAAACACGGCAACCACCACACAAATGGGAATTCTTCTTTCTTTAAACAAAGAGCATGGAGATGTTGCAGCCATTTGCTCACGGGATGGAAAAAAAAGCACCAAAAAAAAACACCACGGCCCCATACAAAAGAAATGGATTCAGATTGGTTTGAAGTGGTGTCACGGTGGCTTTAGTTTTGATTCTTCCATTCATAAAAAACACACACGGCCTTAGTCTTTGAGAAAGAAACCCACGGTTGGAAGGAATTAACCATGTGAAAGGAGAAGAGTGGAAATCTGAAATATTTTGTTGAAGAAAAGCTGAAGCAGCTGGAAAATTCACGTGCAGCACCTTGGTCCATCTTGGAGCATCCAAACACAGCAAGCTTACGTCCAAGTGCAGCTCACGGCTTATGGTTCCATTTGGAGCAGCAACCAAGGGGGAAGAAAGGAGAGAAAATTCACGTTCCCAAAAGCAGCAAGCTTACGTCCAGCAGCCACGTTGAGAAGGGAGAAGAGTGCTTGGCTGGAATGTCCACGGTCTTGGTCCAGTTGAAGCTGCAACGTGTAAAGTGGAGATGAGGAGAAGAAGGTGTTGTAACGTCCAGCAAAGGAAGAAGAGGAAGAAGAGTGCAAACGGATTGAAGAAAAGACAGAGGGGCCCACCCTATTTCTTTGGCACACCTAGGAGGTGAAGAAAGTCTTCATGGGGACACAAACATCACAAATCTGGATGGAAGGCAGACCAAGAAAACCGTGAAAGCTGGAAGTTCACGGGTTTTCAATTGGAGATAAAACAAAACAAACAACTTGGTTAAAATGAAGGAGGATTTTATCCACTTTCTTCCTCTACCCAATTACTTCCTCCTTCCCTTTAACAAAACAAAATATCAAAGCTCCCCTTACTCACACAGAACCACCCTTGCTGAGATTCTAACACACAAGGTTCTTTCATCTCAATCCCAACCAGCCTCTTTTTCTTTAACTACTAACCCATACACCTTCTCCCATGTTCTAATCACTCTTCATTTAACTACCAAAAGCTAAAACTCACCACTAACTACTCTCCCCAATAAAATTGAAGACACCTCTACTCTCACCTCTACCTTTCACCGTTCCGAAAGCCCCACTCTTGTACCCCAGAGTTCACCAAGCCACCACATATCTTCCCCTATTCCTTTCTTCTTAAACTTCCAATACCCGTTACTCTATCCTAACCCTCCCTTTCTCCTTTCTCACACCACCCTCACTGGAAATCTCAAAACCCAAACCAATACCAATTCCAAACACAAAAATGCATCAAAATAAACAATAGTCTTACAATTTTAGAATGTACCATTTTAAAAATCTCACCTTTAGGAATCAAAGCACTTTCTTTAACCTTCACGAGAGAAGCATTACTGCTACCACGTGCTCGACCTCCTCGGCAGCGGGTTTCACGCACGAACTTTTTTTCGAACGACTGGCTTTGAGACCTATTAAGGCTCTCGCCAGTGCAAGGCGGGTTTGGGAGTTTTCCTGAGGTTTGAGACATTAATCACAAATTTCACTCAGTTTATTCCAGAGATGGGGAAAAAAGATGGAGAAGGATGGGAACACTTACCACTGGCCGAGAATGATGGCGGAATGGACGACCATCCACAACGGTAGCAGGACCCCGATAGGTCACACGCACTGAACGAAGAAGCACTCTCACTAGCCGACCCTCTGTGAAGGAAAGAGATGTTGCACACTAGGGTTGGAGAGGAGAGGTGAATGAATGGTTGATGAAAGATTGATGAAGATCACTCCACAGAGAAGAGGGTTTGAGAGCAAGAGAGTTCGAGAGAGAGAAAAGAGTTCTAGGGTTCGAGAAAGGGGAAATGCTTCTTCAGAGTGTGCCAGCATCCAATTAATCAGAAAAAAAAATTTTAAAAATAATTTCCCACATCCGTATATAATATCCGCAGTTAACAACCGCCATTAAGTGCAAACTTTATATACATAATTTATATACGGAAAATTCTGTATATAAATATCCGTATATAATATCCGTATATAAAGCCTTTTCTGGTATCCGTACATAAATTTCGTATATAATACTTCATTTATATACGGATTTACATCCGTATATAATTTTCCGTATGTAATTTTATTATTTCTTGTAGTGGCCATCTCCATCTCCATATCTACCCCCAAGGGCTGAAAAATGTGTTTTTGTTCTCAAGCCATCAAAAGATACAATCCCTAGAACATGCAAGTCCTTAAATAGAATATAAAAATAACAGAAAACATGTCCAAGCCCACGTCGTCGGCGCTTAGCGCCAAAATGGCACTCAGCGCAACTTTGGCGCTTAGCGCAACTTTTTCTTCACTCTAGTTGACTTTTCTGCACTTTGGTTGACTGGTTGACTTTTCTACATTCTGGTTGACTTTTCTACACTCTGGTTGACTTTTCTGGATTCTGGTTGACTTTTCTGCATTGCAACCATTCGGTACTTTAACTCTTCTTTCAAATCATTCCAATAGCCTAGAAAATCAAGGGAATCTAGCACAAAACCATTAAATTCACCTTCAACTCTCTTATTCACAAAACTAAAGAAAAAACATAAGTTAAAGCAAGTTTCTAAGTCAGAAAGGGTGTTTTTAATATCAAAATTAAGTATAAAAATAACGGTTTTTCAACCATTATCAACCAGTTCACAGGTCTCGGCAATACACAAAAATCAAGCCAATATCAAATTATTCACACATGCACACATTCAACCAATCATTTCAAACATAAACAAACATAATTAAATTACTAACTTCCCTTACCTCGAATAGACCCGACACTTCCTATGCTTCCACAGTTTTGACTAACCAGCAAGCAACTTTTAAGGCAACCTACTAATTTCTGATCGATGAAAAGGAACCGATCAGAGGATCAAAGGCAGAAAACAGATTCAGAGAAGTAGATGATGAATACATGCAAGTTGAACAGTGCTTGCATGTATTATAAAATACAGAAACTTCAAAGAACGAGTGAATTTAACTTACCAACTCCAAACAACAACTTGATTGGTGAAAAGAGAGACTCTTGCCATTAGGGAAAAACTCAGGCACAACCTAGTTGATGATCAGAAGAAGGAAAATGTGAGAATTTGTAGAGAGAAGGAGGAGAATTTTAGAAAGAATGAGGAGAATATAAAACTCAGAAATTTGGAGAGAAGAGGTGCATGTAGAAAGTGGCTTGAAGTTTTGAAAATTTTACTTATATACTACCGTAAAAAATCGTTCGGTCCAACCAGCTGCATACACCTGGATTCCACTTTTCTCTGAATTTAATGGTCCTGACATTCTCCCTAACAACAACAAAATTTTTGTCCTCGAAAATTGAACTTACCAGAGAACAGATGAGGATACAGCTCCCTCATGACTTCTTCCAACTCCCAGGTAAAATCACATGTCTTCTTATCCCAGACCACCTTAAATAAACTGATGGATTTTCCTCTAAGAATCTTAGTTAGACCGAACGACCTTTCCAATTCCCGTAGTATGATTTAGTCTAAGAAAGACGTGATCTCCAACAGCAAACTCCAAAGGTCTTCTTCTCCTGTCGGCATAAGACTTTTGTCTACTCTGTGAAGCTCTTAACCTTTCTTGAATTAGCTTCACCTTTTCAGTAGTCTGCTGAATCACCTCTAGCCCAGTCAACACTGATTCGTCTTCTTAAAACCAACAAAGAGGAGTCATACAACGTCTTCCATACAAGGCTTCAAATGGCGCCATGCCAATACTAGATTGATAGCTATTGTTGTAGGTAAATTCCACTAAAGGTAACACTTCATCCCATACTCCCAAGTGATCTAAAACACACGTCCTCAATAAGTCTTAAAGTGTTTGGATTGTCCTTTTAGACTGACCGTCGGTCTGGGGATGATAAACTGAACTCATCTGCAACCTATTACCCAATTCCCTCTACAATGATTGTCAAAACCGAGAGGTGAACCTAGTGTCTCTATCAGAGATAATACTAGATGATACCCCATGCAACCAAACCACCTCTCTGATGTAGACTTGAGCCAACTTGGTCATTGACATCTTCAAATTAACAGCAAGGAAGTAAGCACTTTTAGTTAATCGATCCACTATCACCCAAATAGCATCATGATTTTTTACTGTTCGGGGTAAAAGGGTCACATAATCCATAGCGATGCTATCCCACTTCCATTCAGGAATTTCCAATTGCTGCAGCAAATCGTTCAGTCTTTGATGTTCCACTTTTGCTCTTTGACAGGTTAAACATGATGTCACAAACTGAGCCACATCACTCTTCATACCTAGCCACCAAAATGACTCCTTAAGGTCCTGATACATTTTAGCCATGTCTAGATACATGCTAAAACGACTTTGATGTCCTTCCTCAAGGATCATCCTCTTCAACTCACCATCATTAGGTACACAAACTCTTCCTCTGAACTGCAAAATACCGCTCGGTCCCAAAGCAAAATCTTTACTTTGTTCGTTGCCGATTAGTCCTCTTGATTTTTTTAACTCCACATCTATTGCTCGCTTCTCTCGTATTCGGCTCAACAATTCACTTTCTACTACTAAGCGATTACAGCTGATACCGTTCGGTTCTAACTTAACTTGCAGGTTCAAGTCTCTAAAGCTCTTAATTAAATCCCACTCTCGGACCATCATTGTAGACACATGCATGATCTTTCTACTCAAGGCATCAACAACTACATTAGCTTTTCCAGGATGGTAAAGTAAATCAAATTCATAATCTTTTATGAATTACATCCATCTTCTCTGCCTCATGTTCAGTTCCTTTTGATGAAAAAGATACTTCAAGCTTTTGTGATCACTGAACACCTAAAATCGAGCACCATACAGATAATGCCTCCAAATTTTCAAGGCAAAAACCACTGTTGCCAACTCCAAATCATGTGTCGGATAATTCTTCTTATGAGTTTTAAGTTTCCTTGAAGCATACACAACCACCTTCCCTTCTTGCATCAGTACACAACCCAATCCTTGGTAAGAGGCATCACAAAAAACTTCAAAGGGCTTACTCGTGTTTGGAATTACTAACACAGGAGTGACCGTCAACCTTTTCTTTAACTTTTGGAAACTAGCTTCACACAGATCGGTCAATGCAAAAGGTTGATCTTTCCTGGTCAATTGAGTTAACGGTGCTACCATCTTAGAGAATCCTTCAATAAATAGCCTATAGTAGCTCGCCAATCCCATAAAACTCCTGATCTCAGTGATCGAACGGGGTTTCTCCTATTGAAGCACAGCCTGTACTTTTGCAGGATCCACGGAGATACCACCTGCTGATATTACATGCCTAAGAATTGCACCTCTTCCATCCAGAAGTCACACTTAGACATTTTAGCATAAAGCTTCTTCTCTCTCAACACACCGAGCACCTTCCTAAGGTGGTCCTCATGTTCTTCATGACTTTTAGAATAAATAAGTATGTCATCTATAAAGACGACAACGAATTTATCTAAGAATGGTCTGAAGATACAATTCATGTAATCCATGAATATAGCTGGAGCATTAGTAACATCGAACGATATTACTACATACTCATAATGACCATACCGAGACCGGAAGGCTGTCTTCTGCACATGATGATATCCAGACCTCAAATCTATCTTGGAAAACACAGTAGCCCCATATAATTGATCCAACAGATCATCAATCCTTGGTAAAGGGTACTTATTCTTGATTGTCAACTTGTTCAGCTGCCTATAATCTACACATAGCCGAGAACTGTCATCTTTCTTCTTAACTAACAGCACAGGAGCACCCCACGGTGATACACTTGGCCTAATGAATTGTTTATCCATCAACTCTTCAATTTGCTTCTTAAGTTCAGCTAGCTCTGCTTGAGCCATTCTGTAAGGGTCTATGGATACTAGCCCTGCTCCTGACACCAAATCAATTGAGAATTCCACTTCTCTAGGAGAAGGCAATCCAAGTATCTCTTCAGGAAAAACGTCCAGAAATTCGTTTACGATCGAACGGTCTACCCTCTTCTTACACTACACCGATCGGTCCAAATTCTACTCACCCTGAACCACTTCCAAATGAGATAGTATTAGGAAGCACTAGCACCTTCCATTATATCCTACCTCAAATGACCAATTGCTAATGACTCTTCCTGCTCTTCATTTGGAAACAATAATTTCTTCTCACCACAATCTATAAGAATGCGATTAGCAGCTAACCAATCCATTCCCAATATTACCTCTAAACCTTGAAGAGGTAAACAAATCAAATTCACTTTGAACCAACGACCCTCAACCACTATTGGACATTTAGCACAATATGTGGTCGTCCTAACCTCCCCAACTGTTGGGGTTGACACCACCAGATCAAACTAAAGCTCATCTACTGACAATCCCAAATTCTCAACACATTCCTTCGAGATAAAGGAATGTGTTGCCCCCGAATCAAAAAGCACACAACAAGATATTCCATACAACAAGCAAGAACTGACAATGAGATTACCTGAACTTGCTGCTTTTGTTCCTATCAGTACATATACTCGACCAGCAGCCTGAGCTCTTCCTCCATCACCACCACCTCTTGGATGAAACCTTCCTGCTTGTTGCGGTTGACCACTAGCTCTTTTTCCCAGAGTACAGTCTCTCTTGTAGTGCCTTGTACTTCCACATCGAATACACCATCTACTACTATTCTTTTAAGGACAAACCGATTGATAGTGTGGACCCCCAAAAGAAAACACCTCACATTCACAGGGACGTTTGGCTGCCCAAACTGTACTGGAGGTCTTGGAGACTGACCTCTAGATCATGAAGAAGGAGGCCGAGCATAAGGAGTCTTCCTAGGACCGAGACTAATTCGGGAAGAAGTCAGCCCTCCAATATTCTGTTGTTGCTTCTATTGTCTTTCTACTTCAAGCGTATTTTTCTTTAATACCTTGGCTCTTTCCACCAAAGAAGGAAACGACTTGATGCACAAACTGGAGATCAACAATTTAAGATCCCCTCTTAACCCATTTTCAAACTTTCTACACGGTCACTCCTCATATATGGCCATTGTACAAAACCTCACTAGGTGTTTAAACCTATCAGTATATTCAGATACAGTCATCCCTTCTTGAACCAGTTCGAGAAATTCCACCTCTTTGGCAAACCGAACACTATTAGGGAAGTATTCTTCATAAAACTTCTTGAAAATTTCCCAAGAGATGGGAGTACCACTGCTCTCTAGTAGCATCCTCATGCTACTCCACTAGTGACTGGCCTCTCCAGTCAGTAGGTACTTAGAGAATGCCAACCTATTGTCATCTGGACATCTCTTAGCGTTGTAAATCCTTTCCATGTCGCGTAACCACTGATCAGCGGCGTCTGAACTACATTTACCATCAAACTTGGCCGGATGATGTTGAAGAAAACTCTCCAAACTCCATTCGAGTTGATGACTAACAAAAGAAGTATCTCTCTCTATGTGAAAATGATACTCATAGAATTTCAGGATGAATGCCAGCTTAGCAATATCCATATTCATACTTTACAATTCAATAACCCTCCACAAGACATTCCACCTTAGAATTCTCTTCCATAGTTTTGAAAGCATAATTCTCATAAATTAACGTAAACAATGATTTGTTAGTTATATTTTCACTCATAAGACAAAGAGAACCTGTGAACGTTGGAGACCGGACACCTTCACACTACCCAAAAGATAGGATCAAACGGTCCATAATAGATACAACTGAAGAAATTACCAAACGTAAATATTGGCTGATTACTAGAGAAAAACCGACTATTAGGAGCTTAGCCTAACCCTAAGAGTTTAAAACGAACGCTTAAAAACTTAAACCGAATGCATATAGCTCAGACCGAGAGCTAGTACAAGACCGAGCACTACTAAGAACGAGCGTTAGTACATGACTGAGCACTACCAAGAACGAGCGCTAGTACAAGACCGATCACTATCAAGAACGAGCGCTAGTACAAGACCGAGCACTACCGAGAATGAGCGCTAATACAAGACCGAGCACTACCAAGAACGAGCGCTAGCACAATACCGAGCATTACCAAGAACGAGCGCTAGTATAATACCGAGCACTACCGAGAACGAGCGCTAGTACAAGACCGAGCACTACCGAGAACGAGCGCTAGTACAAGACCGAGCACTATCAAGAATGACCAACACACCTAAGACCAAACGTTCAACATCGGTAACACTAAAGAGAACTAACCCGGTTAATGACCGAGCAGGCCGATCGCTATGACTACCGAATACTACTAACACCGAACGCTAAACGTAGTACGACTAAGAACGAACGTTAATACCAACCCAAAGACTGCCGAGGTCAAAAACAAGTATTTATAAAACTGAACGTCAATACTAAACCGAACAACACTAAGTTAAAATATCACTGCAAAACCGAATATCGCTAAACCTGATTACATGACCTAACCGAGCGTTCAACAGTGAGCGCTCTGCTTTCTACATAATTCTACAAAACTTCTCAACCAGTTCACAGGTCTCAGCAATACACAAAAATCAAGCCAATATCAAATTATTCACACATGCACACATTCAACCAATCATTTCAAACATAAACAAACATAATTAAATTACTAACTTCCCTTATCTTGAATAGACCCGACACTTCCTATGCTTCCACAGTTTTGACTAACCAGCAAGCAACTTTTAAGGCAGCCTACTAATTTCTGATCGGTGAAAAGGAACCGACCAGAGGATCAAAGACAGAAAACAAATTCAGAGAAGTAGATGATGAACACATGCAAGCTGAACAGTGCTTGCATGTATCAAAAAATACAGAAACTTCCACTACAAGAATTTGGGTTATTACCGAAGGATTATTACCGAAGGCCAAGGGACCGTCGGTACATAAGTTTTTTCGACGGTCAAAATCGGCATTACCGAAGGGCATGGTGAAGTGTAATTACCGAAGGTCAAAAGAGCATTACCGAGGGGTTGTGGCCTTCGGTAAGATGTCGACACCTTAAATTAAGTAATTGGGGGTATTGTAATACCTCGGCCCTAATTTCGTAAGAGAAGACCCTATTCCCTCTCTGCTATCGTCCCCAATTTCGTGAAAGGTGGACTTTGGTTGTGCTCCCCCATTCCCCCCTGTTCGTTCTCGTCCCCAATTTGTGCTTCCCATTCTCTCCCTCTAGCTTTTGCTTGAGTTTTTTCTTCCTCTCGCTGTCCCTTTCTCGTTTGTCTGGTGGCATTGTGCGGGTAGGGTTCGATGGTGTTCGAGCAGTGCGTTGGCATTGCCGTGAGGAGGGTGGTCCGTTAGTTAGGGTGTGTGCCAAGGCACAGAGAGGAGGTTGCTCCCGTGACGTGAGGGCGACTGTCGTTGTCAAGGGAGGCTATCGGGCTTCGACATTGAGGTATGTTCTGTACTGGCTTTTGGATTAATAAATTGGGACAAGTTTTCGTTAATATTATTGGAAAGTGGAAATAAAATGAAAAGCAAGTTATATTGAATTGGTTTAGTGAAATGGGAATAGGAATAACAAGAAAGAAAGATGCAGATTAGTTGGTAGAAGAGTGATTCATGTTGGTTTTAGGAAGGAACAGATGCAGTATAGTTACCAATTGTAGCATGTTTAGATGGCTGAGTTAACATAGTATAGATGAGAAGCAACGCGCAGAGGAAGCAAAAGAAGAAAGTGGTTTTGGTATTCACGTTTACTACTAGGTTAAGAGTTAGTGTGAGATACAAAGAACGTAGTTTCTCAATATATAGCTATTTATAGTGATCAAGCCAAAAGCATAGAAGAGTGCTGAAAGTAAATGATAGGTCTTGGTTCAAGAGAGATAAGAAAATGGAGTAAATGATAGGTTCGAAGGGAAGAAATTCCCTTCTCTAGAGGACAATCCCTGTTCTGAAACAAAATACAGTCCACCCACAGAACTACAACACCCTCCTCCTTAAAAGATAAGAACTGCCTTACTACCAATTAAAACTTCCCCTAACTGATGTTTAAACTCCTCCTAACTACCCCTATTATAACCACTTCATACTAACTTCTATTTATTATTTTTTTGAAACAATATAACTATTGAGATCCTCATTTGAAAGATTCATCCTGATCTACTGGCTGATATTGTCATAACTAATATGAAGCATTTGCCTAAGACTCCCCCACCACTGTCAAGGATTGGGAATTTACCAGCAACACGACAATTAAACTCTCAAGTCAGTCAATCACATGTTATAGCAACTTCTGTTCCAATAAATTCTGTCCAATTCGTGTCTGGTACTGGCCAAGCTGTGTTGCCTTCAACTACGGCCACTGTTATTGGCACTAGTTCATTGTCGTCTGACACTTCTATCTTCAGTGACCTGCCTGCTGATTCTAAACGTAATCCTCGGCGGGTAAATCTTGCATATGATGATACTTTATAAGTAATGAATGATATTATATTAGTGTAATGATTTATGTGTAAGAAATCACTTTGTTGCTTGTAAATTTCCACTACATATGTGAAGTAGGTTATCTTGTCAACTTTGGTTTTTGTGAATCTAGACATTTGTAAGATACATCATAGATTGTAAACAGGAGTGGCACAGTGCACAAGGCTCCCACCTAGTGGGGTTTAGGAAGAGTGTATGTTTGCATTAACCCTGTGAGTGGAGAGACTGTTTATTTGAATGGCTAGCCTTGAATCAAGAAACAATTAACCATTCAATTCCTTGAAGGCTCAACCTCATACCATAGATTAACCATGGAATAACTGTCAGTGCTTGTGCCACTCAAGGTTTGTACTACCAATCAAAATCATATATAGTATTGTATTTGAAGCTCATGAATAGGATTTTACTTGGTGTAAAATGTGCTGTAAAGTATGTTTGGGAACATGATAAATAGATATAGTCTATTCTTCAAATCTGCATACTGTAGGGTGGTGTGAATCTTGCTATTGTTCCAATGTATAAAGAATTTATAAAGGGAGACTAGTTGGTAAAGTAGAGTTCTGTTTTATCACCTGGGATGTTTTTATAAGTATTGCTTAGATACAAAACTGATCTTAATTCTTGACTCAACTTTTTTAAGTACTTTTTCTAACATTTTACAAACGTTTTTCTGAAAATTTGTTTCTGTTGTTTAATTTCTTTTATAGACTAATTGATCACTTACTGATAGATTTTCAGGGACATGAACTTGTACTGCATGTTTTGTACCATCTGCACTCCCTGATGATATTCGATTCAGTTGAAAATGCTTCATCTTCTGCTGTTTTATATGAAAAATTTCTCTTGGGAGTGGTATGCTCAAAATTAGTTATTTGGTCGTAATGAACAATACTTTTCTATCTTTTTCTTGTAAATGTGGGATATACTACTTCCTTGTAGGCCAAAACTTTATTGGACTCTTTTCCAGCTTCAGACAAGTCTTTTAGTAGACTTCTTGGTGAAGTTCCACTTTTGCCTGAGTCGTCCTTGAAGATTTTGAATGATGTCTGCTATTTTGATATTATTGGTCATGATGGAAAAGTTATCTGTGACATTGAACGTGTGACTCAAGGCCTTGGTGCTATCTGGAGTTTAATTTTGGGGCGTCCACAAAATCGCCAAGCCTGCTTGGGAATAGCATGGAAGGTAAGATGTCATCATGAGACTCTAAATGCAAAATATATCATTTTGATAGTGTATGATATCTTATTTATTTATTTATAGTCATCATCTGTGGCGTATTGGAGGCTGGCACTCAGTCTCATGGAGTTCCACAATAATAATTTGAAATGAAAATACTTGAAGGACTAAATAATTTGGGATGAAAGCAATCTGCTAAAAGTACGATAATATTATTTAGCGCTTAAAGAATTTAAAGTGATAGTATTCACTATACTCCTTCCATGCAACCATCTAAGACAACTTTTCAGCTAGCTTAATTAATTGTGTGCCATGCGTACACTATATATATGTTAAATGCTAGGAAAAGTACACATTAAGTTGAAGGTGTGTAGAACATAGTGGATTTAATAGCACTACAGAGTTGAACATCTGTCTTTATCCATTGTTCTCAATTTGAAGCAGGAATTATTATTTAAACACAGTTTATTTGGTTTGTATAAAGTAATAATATATCCATCCGCTTCACAATTATCACATATTGTCTGGTACTTTTGTCTCTACTGAATAAGTGAACAGAATGTTGTTTATTCCTAATAGCATCATAGTATGGGATTTGTGTATCTGGGTTTTAAAGCTTTGACTTATTTCTGTGCTTTATTATCTTAACATCTACTGGTTGAGTTACAAAATTAGTTTAGCTTTTGATTGATTCTATATATTGATAAGTCTAATGTACAATGATATTATACCATTAATTGTGTAACACTAATATCAGTCTTATTTCTAATTAGAATCTGAACTGATACTCCACGAATATTGTATATCCTGTTTTACAAGTGTATCACATTCTTGAAGGACATTGCAAGTGATGGTTGCTTCAGCCTTGGTATGTTGGCCCGTATGGAACCTACTTTGCGTGAAAAGAATGTCTAGATGTATATTATTTTAGGAAACTGGACTCCTTGGACAGGTGTTGTACCTTGAAGCACATGCTATTGGAATCTCAGCAACCGGAATTGGTTGCTTCTTTAATGACCCTGGTATGATTCTTTGTTCACCACTGCTTTGGGTGCTGTGAGCAATGATTTAGTTGAAGAGAGTGTGGAAGGTGATGACCTAAGGAGCAGAATCTTGAGGCTAAGGCTCCCCAAGCGAAGTGCCACAAACATTCTTCAGAAATGGGTCCTTCAAGGGAATCCTGTTACGCTCTCTCAGCTTCGAGATATTTCCAAAGAGCTTTGAAGATCACAAGGGAAAGTAGTGCAATTGCTGTTTGTTTTGTCATATCATGCAATATGTATTAGATTCGTTTGGTTAATTGTAGGTGTAGTGCATTAGGAATTCAATTTTGCACGTTGCTATTATTCGTTTGGATAAGTGCAGATTTTTCAGAGAAATAAATGAGCTGTTATAGTGAATTGGAATTTGCCTTGTGATAAATGAGTTGTTATAAAGAAATAAAGAGAAATAAATGAGCTGTTATGTGTTTTTTATTAATTGGATAAGTGCAGATTTTTCAGAGAAATAAATGAGCTGCTGTTATAGAGAAATAAAGAGAAATAAATGAATTGTTATGTGATATTGTCTTTCGGTAATTACCGAAGGCTTTTGGCCCTCGATAATTACCGAAGGCTTTTGGCCCTCGGTAATTGTTAGCGACAAGGGATTTACCGAGGGCTTGATGGCCGTCGATAAGCCGTCTGTAAATGCCCATTTCCGACGGCTTCTGGCATTTTCCGAGGGCTTTTGGCCTTCGGTAATGTCTTTCTTTTTTGTAGTGTTCAAAGAACGAGTGAATTTAACTTACCAACTCCAAACATCAACTTGATTGGTGAAAAGAGAGACTCTTGCCACCAGGGAAAAACTCAGGCACAACCTGGTTGATGATCAGAAGAAGGAAAAGGTGAGAGTTTGTAGAGAGAATGAGGAAAATTTTAGAGAGAATGATGAGAAAATAAAACTCAAAAATTTGGAGAGAAGAGGTGCATACAAAAAATGGTTCGAAGTTTTGAAAAGTTTATTTATATACTACCGTCAAAAACCGCTTAGTCCAACCAGCTACTTACACCTAGATTCCATTTTTATCTGAATTTAATGGTCTGACAATCAGTGTCTCATTTGATATAAAAAGTTGGATAAAAAAATTATTGTCTCTTGCATTTTCTTTAAATTAAGAAAATTCTAAATTTAGTGAGAGAAAAGATATTGAAATTACAAAAGGATATTAAAACGTTATTAATAAATAAACTATGTAGTACAAAATATAATTAGTCAATTAATGTTTAAATAATATGTACGCATTTTTTAAATACTAATAAATATTTTAAATTTTAAAAATAATAATTAAAAATATAAAATTGAAAAAACAAAAAATATATATAATTATAAATATAATTTTAGATAAAATAAATTTTAGTTATAAATAATATTATGTAATTTTTTTATTATGAGTAATTATTTAAATAAAAGAATAAATAATTCTTTTATAATGAATAATTCGAAGAATGTAATTACTAAAATGATAAAACTGAAAAACAATTTTCTATTGTGAATAATTATTTAAATTTAAAAAATAATAATTAAGAGAATAAAATTGGAAAAAAGAAAAGCATTAAAGAGGTATATATATATAGTTATAAATATATAATTATAACTTATATCTTTTTTAAAATTTAATATTTTTTCTAAATTAACCATTTTTTAGATTTAATAATTTTTAAAAAAATAAAATATTTTTTGTGATAAAAAAATTACATACAAAACAAATAAAAATCATCAAAACTTTTAATTATAATAAATAATAATGTTATTATCTTTTGTTACCATAAAAAAATGCACATACATATGTACCAGTTATTACTAATAGAAATACATGTTATGTGCACATGTGTTATAGATAATAAAACATAATAAAATTACTATAATTATAAAAATAAATATAAACAATTTTTAAAATTTTATTATAGTTAATTTTTATTTGTTTTATAATATTTTTATTATATGATTATTTTAACTTAAAATTTTAATTAAATTTAAAAATGATTAAATAAATTAATAGTTCAAATTTTAAAAAAATTAAAATATAATGTTAATAAAATAATTAATTAATTTTAAAAAATAGTTAATTAAAAGATAAGATTGGAAGAAAAAAAAAACTTTTATATAATGTTATAGCTAAAACATTTGACCGCCGCAATATTATTTTTCTAATAATAATAAATAAATAAAGATGTGGATGAAGTTTAATGTTCCTTGTGAATTGGAAGCAATTTGGTTTCTCTCTTCCCTCTATCTTCTTCTTCCTCTGTTACATTAGGGTTTTCTTTTCTCAGAGGGAACTTCCAATTGAAACACTATTTTGCAATCCCTCCATACTTTCTCGTTCGCACAATTTGTTAATTTGAAAGAAATCGGCCCCCCGAGTGGTAAGTTACCAATTTTTGTTCCTTTATATGATATCAACTTAAAGGTTCAATTTTGATCGTCTTTTTGGCCACCATTTATCACTTTGTGATTGGTTTGTTGTGCTGTAAATTCTCCCGTTGAGTTTCATTAGAAGCTGTTGGTTATGAAAAACAAGGCAATTTTCCTCGTACATGGTTTTCTGTTTGTGTTTGTGTTGAGACGTGTGTTATTTTCTTATGGTGGAGGGTGTTGTGTATGCAGAAAAATCGAATTTTAGAGGTTCTGGAAATAGGTCTAAGGGACTTGTTACTTGTGTCATGGGATAAGAGTTTCAAAGACGTTGAAGTCATTAGAGTTTGAATTGTGAAATGGGGTTTTAATTTGGATGCTCTGACAATGTAAAGAAATGTTGATTACCATCTACTAATAGTTGCTTTGTCTTTTAATGAGTTTGGTGAATGGCAAGTTGACTATATTTCGAGATGTCAGACATATTTAATTATTTGGCAGTGATTCATATTCTTGGACAGTGGTGTAAAATGTTTTTATGCTGACTAATCATTTGCACTAGATTCATAGGATGTATGACAGAGTGAATAAGAACTTGAGACTGGTGTAAAACAATTTGTATTCCAATTATTCAACAATGAATGTATTCTACTTAAGAAATTTCTGATTTCCTTTTGCTAGATCTTTGCTGTTTATGTTTACCCTCTTATGAAAGTTCTCACATTAAACAAGATGGCTAGGAAGTGGTGGAGAATGTTTCTTAAATCAATGAAGCTGAAGTTTGAAGAGTAGAAGATGAGACAAATTGATTTATTTCTTATTTGCATTGGACAATTGAATCTGCTGGCAATCTAATCATCACTTAACTATAAAGCTGTATAAATGGAGCTCATCTTCAACCCTCTGCCCATGATAACTCTAAGCTACCCCTGCAATGAGGAGAACCTTCTGCCATACCGTCACCTAAACATTTTTTTTCATTAAAAAAGAAAACTATAATAATCTATGCTGATTTCCATTCTTGGCTCTTTTTTTGGTTGTGTTTTGATCTTTTATTATCATCTTGGAAGTTTGTTGGAGAATTTATCCGTCTTTTGACATTGTTTACTGATATTATCTTCTATTTTCTTCAGTTATACATATAACTTTTTGTTTTTCTAAACTCAAATTTTGTTTTCATGTCAGCTGTCTTCCTGCCTGGTTATCAATGTTGGCTACTAGTGCTGTTACTTCTTTGCCCGTGTTACCACCAGGTAATGACGATTTATGACTTTTTGCATTTCAATTTAAACTTGTGTTTAGGATAAGTATTGAAGAAATTACAGTTCTCATCACTTTATTTTGCATCTGTTTCACAATTCCTGCACATAGAAGTCCTTGGACCAATATTTGTATACTTTATAGGAATGTGAGATTTTGCCAACAAAAGTTCTTAGGCTGTGGTGGTGTGACCAGAGGTCTAGATTGAGCAACCTGCAAACAAAATTGATGCATGTTTCACTGCATTGTTGGTAGCTTTATGATCCAAGCATTAACGTATCCATGTTTGAAATCCGAAATTTTCAACATATCACTTTCATGTAAAAATTTCATCTAATTTCTTAATTACACAATGGATTGGATTCAGTGTGAGGTGAAGATTTAGTACAGGTTGTCCTATTGTCCGCATTTGTGTAAAATGAACTGCTTTCATATACATTTGTTCTCTCTATTTGTATGGGTTACAGTGATTAATGTAACCCTTTGCAATCCCTAATTGAATTTCATTTCTAACAGTGATTGTATTTTTGCTAACAGTGAGAAGAGGTGGCCACCACAATGAGCAGAATGTTGGTACCTCATTGAGTTTACCAAGACTATCATGGACAACTAATAATTCAAAATCTCCTAGTTGTGCACAGTTTCCATTTGGTACAAGAGCTCGCTCTCCTCAAACAGCAACTATAATATGTTCTGCAGCTTTGGTAATGTTCTTTACTTTCTAAAGTTCATCTTTGATTCTTTTGACACTATTAGAATAATTCCTGTTATATATCATCATTAAGGCTTGTCTGCTAGACCATTAATGAGTCGTACCTAGTTTTGTACCTAGAGGTCTAGTGCAGACTCTTGATGTTCCATGTACTCTTGTGTTTTCAATATATATAGAAGATAATGAGAGGGATCAGTTAAGCCCTCAAGAATATATTTTATCAGTTTTAATCTCAAGTGACACATTCCATAACGCTAACTCCCCTAAATTTGATATTTTTTCATATGGAACTTGGTTTTGTTCAGACCTACTAGGCATATAAAGTCTAACCACTTGGGGAAAACTTCATTTGAGGCAACTTCTTTAATGGCCACTTGGGACATTTTGGGAACATGGAATAAATGACTTTTAAAAGTCACGTTGTATATTGATTTTCATTTGTATTTGTGGCATTCTACTTTAAGGCATTAAATATCATACATCAATGTGCATCCAAGGTTTACATGCTTTGATGTGTTATCTGTCTTTGGTCTGAAAATATCTAAGTTTAACCATTTCTGTACTTTTAGTCCCTTACCCTGTAGACATTTTTCATTCTATTATTTCCCCATTTTTATCCTAAGAATTTTTAAAACAATTTACATGTGCTGAGATTTTATTTTTGTACACACGCATAATTATAATAAAAAAACAATATTTGATAGATCATCCATTTACTAGCATCCTCTGATATGTGCAGAATGCAAGATGTGGTGCAGAGCAAACCCAAACTGTTACTCGAGAGGCTCCTACAATTACTCACATTCCTGGTAATTGCTGAGCCATCATTACTGGTTTTTTGAGTCCTTTTAGTCAGGGCATATCCCTTCTTGTTTTGCAATTTATTTGTCTATTTTTAACTAATAATTAAGGACCTGTTCAGAGGAAAAAAGTTTAGCTTCTTCAAAGCTAAAATTATCTTATATGTGAGTTATAAGTCAGAGTTTGGAAAAGCTTACCTGAAATGACTTCTACGAATTAACTCATTATAAACTAACTTTACATTTAGTTTATGGAGAAACTTATCCAACTTTTCCTTTTTACTTTTTTCTCTAGAAGTGCTTATGGTGAAGTTTCTCCAAACAAGCCTTTATTGCCCCTTCTAAAAGAAGTACCATGCTTCCTAACATGGAAAATTGAGCAGAAGTCCTTTAAAATAAAGTTAACTCCGTTGTAATTTGTGCTACATGTTATCTGTTACGTGTAGACTCTTATTCCCAAGCATGTTCTAGATTGCTCATCCTGGTTTAATTCAATTTTCAGGAAAGGAGAAGTCACCACAGCTTGACGACGGAGGAACTGGATTTCCACCTCGTGATGATGATGATGGTGGTGGTGGAGGCGGCGGAGGTGGAGGCAACTGGTCTGGTGGATTCTTCTTTTTTGGGTTTCTTGCTTTTCTTGGTTTCTTAAAGGATAAGGAAACCGAAGACACATACGGGGATGACCGAAGAAGGTGAAGAAGAATAGGTCACCACAAATGCATGCTTAACTTGAAGTATTCTTTAATTTCCTCTGTCATATTTGCATACTATAATAGGTTGCATTGGTCAATTGAGGTTCTGGGCTTGCGTGAGATGATGTAATGCGCAGAATTTTGTAATTCCACTTGAAACTTTAGTATGTGAGGAAATGTAATAATAATTAGTATCAAATTACATCAGTATCTGATTAGCCTTGGCTTTACTGTAGTAGCTTCAGTTTTTTTACCTAAATGGAGTTTTTCATCCCTTATCTTACACAACAATGGAACCATGGAACACAATAATATAAGCATTTCATTGTATCAAATATTACTGCAATAATGCTAATTCATTCTAAATTGTATCACTTTACAAACCTGAAAATAGAGTTAATGGACACCGGTGAAAGATTCACGCAAGTAATTGTAAATTCACGCATACTCTTTTCTCTTGCATTTTTTATTGAGTTAATATTCTTTTTCATATACTAAAGCTTTAAACGGTTTTCCTGACGAAGAAAAGTTAGTGGATCTTAATTGGGAAACATCCCGTATGAGTATCGACTACTAATTCTCATAATGCACAGTAGATAAATATGAAATATACAAATTATCAACAGAGTTATATGGTATAATAATCATATTAACATAGAATATGTACAAGAATACATAAAGGATTACACAAGTTTTTCAAAAACTAAATAACTATTAAAGAAACATTTAACTAAAACTCCAAAAGATCATTCCAGAACATCTTCGACCTTTACCAAAGACATGTTAACAATTAATTTATTATCTGTTTGGATTGTTTACACCAATCAGATGATCATTACAAAAAAATAATATAAATATAAAGAATATGAGATAAACTAATATTAAAAAAAATTATAAAATAATTTAACATATTACATATTAGTTCAATATTTATAATATTCTATAAATCATATAATTATATAAACAGTTAGCTTAAAACTTAGTTATCCGGGTACATGCTTTGACATAGAACTTCACTATAGATGTGTATCCATAGTAGTATTTATACTCTAGAGAGTCATAAACATAAGGGTTATCATTCTACTATTCACAAGGTTAATCTCTTACACCTGAAACCAAAAGTTCAGGATAAAGACTTATCATTATCTTTCCCACCCCATACATATCTGTATGAGTTGAATGGTAGTATATCAAGATATTTACTTTTTGAATTGTCATATGACAAAGCATACACTAAACAAAACTATAACCAATTTCTCCTTGAATTGGTTCCAACCATTCTCAAATGAACATCACAAATCAATTATCACATTAGCATTCACAAAAAACCCTTTATCGATTATAAACTAATAAAACACACGAGTTTAATGTTAGATTTTGTTAATCTCATTAAACGTGAATATTCCAACGAGATCATCATTGAATCTCACAAGCTTAATATATCACAAATATCTTGCCCAACGAGATTATTCTTGTCTAGTGAACACCAAATCAATAACTCTTTAACTTTGAGCTCGTCCAACAATCATATTTTCGCCTAGCGAAGGCCAAGTTAGTGAATCCCTTGACTTTGTTGGTTTCGCATAGCGAGTAAATCTCGTATAGCGACAACTAAGTTAGTAGTTTCCAAACTTTAACCTCGTCCAACGAGAGTATGTTTGCCCAACGAGTCTGCATAATTCTGCAGAACATACATTATGCATATTTAGGACTTACTAGCCTCTACAATTCAACCAATCTTAAGATGACCAAACCAAATTGTTCTTAGATCATATACATTTCAACCATACAATCCACCTCAAATACAGACTTAAATCATTCAATCATAACAGAGTTTCAATCACATTGTTTTTAAGGCTAATTCAAACTTCCTAATTCAACTCAACAGGTCATATTTCATTAGACAATTCAACTGCCATACAAACATCCATGCATGACTGAAAAACCTTAGTCAAGGATCCAATCACTAGAAGTATGGTCAAGCAAATCCAAGAAGAGTCATTAGTGGAAAGTGAAATCAAGCTCTTCTTTTCTTAGGCCATCATGGAGTAGAATAAACTTAGGCCTTGTATTTTGGACCAAATAGAATAAAGTTTTAGTCCACCTAAGTCAACAAAGGCCAAGGCCCAATGTTGACCAAAGTGGGACATCCAAAAGTTAGAGTGGGGCACAAGAAAGGGTTGTTCAAAACTTTGAAAGAGTGGTCATGTGTCATACTCACATTGGAAAGGATTTCTCATAGGTAGTGGTCACATCATTCTCCTAACGAAAAGGATTTTTTATACTTGACATTCTCCTAATGGAAAGAATTTTCACTTTATTCTCCAAGCTAGCCAAGATTGAGTTTTTAGGTTCAGCTTTTACAATTTGGAGATACCCTTAATCTATAAATAGAGGTGTCTCTTACTCTTATAATCACCTTTGAATTTGAGTAAAGTTATGCTGTCATTTTTGTGTTATACTTATCTTAGGTCATCAAAGGCTAAAGTATCCTGTGTGGTCTCCTCTAGCCACCTTCATCTAAAGAGTAGAAATTAATTTACTTTTTTACAGAAACTGATCAAGTAGACTTGAATATCTAATCTTACGAATCACTCAAGCGATCTCGTCTAATAAATAGGAAGTCAAAAAACTTAGACAAATAATAGAAAGTCTTCAAAAAATAGTTGTGAAAAAATAGTGTGTATTTAAATAATAAAATTCATTAATAAAAATTATATTTATACATTTAAAATTTTAATAATAAAATAATTAAATTTTATTATTTAAAACACTCTCTTCCCTCTAATACTTGATTTTCTAAATTCCTACAAATTATCTCATCATAGTAATAATGATTCTTCTTATATTATTTTGTTATTAAAAGTACTAATGATGATAATATTATAAAAATTATTACACTACTAATGATAGCACCATCTCTATTTAGTCAACTTTTAACCAAGACAACTCACTACTATATGAAATTATTCTTGTTAATAATCTTTGATGAAATTGTGCTTGACGTCAAACACACTTTCAATTAGAATATTAAAATACTCAATTAAAAATATAAAAATAAAAGTTTAATAAAAATACAATTAAAAATAATCAAATTAATTAAAACAATTAATTAAGACTAAAAAAGATATAATTTCTTTAAAGTGTTACTTTTGATCGCTTTTAGTTTAACGGTAAAAAATGAGTTGCTCGTTAAAACATCAAATTGATACAGAAAAAATGAAGAAAAAGAACAAATGAAAGATGTTACTGAAATAAGTGTCTCCACAAATTCTTTAAATTGAGACAAAGCGAATGCTGCAAACGGTTGATAGTTGATTTTCACCAGATTTTACACATTTCAACTGATTTTCATTATTTTCCATTCCAAGGCTCATCTGTATTATATATATTGCAAACCAGTTTCCGTGAAATTTCAATACTTCTATTTCAACAAGTTTTTTCATAGAGAAAAAACAAACACTTGAAATAGAAAATTATCTTAACTTTTTCATAACTTAAAATTAACAAATAAAAAATCATTTTTTTATAAGTTTTATTTTTCTACCTTACATATAAATTAAAAATTCATATAGGAAATCGTCATGAAGAAATTTGTGGAAACAGCTCTACGTCTTATATGTCCCTTCCTTTCCTTTGAATTATACACACAAAAATGGTCCACAATAACAATATTTACCATGGTTCAATTCTGCACCACCACCACCACCATTTCAAACAAAAAAGTGAGCTGCTATTTAGAAATGCGCTGTCGCAGTACATATAAAGGTCAGGAATAAATCAAATATCTCGGTTTTCTAGCATGCCCCCCAGACACTAATTAAAGCCTACTAAGACAATACGAGGAAAAGAGGAACAAAAAGTTCTAAGCATTAAAATCCTTTGTTAGCTCATCTTGTTGGCCTAGTCCATGTTGTCTCCAAGGTGATGGTGTTACCATAATAAATCTGTTTTGTACTATCGTCCCAATAAGCCTGAATACCAAGTAAAAATGAGTAAGACAAAATGACTCAGTTTCATGGTTTATAGAGAAAATGAATAAGGTTCGGTGTATAGAAGTTATGGTTATGACTTATTACTATTTGCTTAAGAAACAAGTTTACTAGTAGTTGAAAACACTCAAGAAAAGTGGTTACCCCAAGTTAGCTCAGTTGAAGAAGAAATATAAATTCTGTAATCAGAAGTGCTTTTAACCCATCCTTCTCAAATCAAATTTCTCTCTAGAAGTGAGGACAACAGATATTGCAGCAGCATACTGAATGCGATTGTTTTAAAGAGTGCATTAAAAAGGTTAATGAAAACATACCTGCCAATTACTTGGGAGACCCTTGGCGAGTTCAGTCAGATTTGGCTGTTGTTGGTTCTGCTTAATAGCATCTTGCGGTTTGCTACCAGATTCTTTTGCTGCTTGTGCTCTCTTGCGTTTGACCTTCTCTCGCCTGAAAACAAGAAATCTAATTATTGTGCAAGATGGACAGGGGTTAATGTGAAATTAAAGGTTTCTGGAGTTCCATACCAATCACCACCAAGAGGCTGAAAATTAGCATTATCTTTGGCCTCTCCACTTGCAATTTGCTTGGCATGCCACTCCTAAAATCAAAGGAAATTGAGAGACAAAGATCCCGAAGACTGAAACGTTTAATGAAGGTAAGTTCCACATGCAAACCTCTATTTCCCTTTGGCGCTTTCTTTCTAAGGCCTCATACACACTGTCAGGTTCTTCCTCTTCTTCAAGCATCTCCTCTTTAGCTGCCTTCCACTAATAACAGAAAGAGACCAGAAAGGTCAAATATTAGAAACTAATATCAATTTCACATTGAAGAGGAAATAATACAGCAAATGAAATAAGAAAATCTACATATTTTTATTTTAAAAAATCCTACCTTGTCTACCAAACTTGAAACTTTCTTATTAGACTTTAACGAGGATCCAACTGCAACTGCTCGCTTCCTAGTGCGAGCAACTGAAAACAAGGAAAAATAAGAATCAAGAATGGCAGGATTGCTATTTATCATATAGCTTCACGGGCACAAACATCATTCAACAATTACATTTCAAATTTAAAAGGATGAACGAATAAAAACAATTAGGAAGAAACTGTATGCAGATGCTTGAAAAATAAATAAACCTAATTATCAAGAATACCAAAAATGCATTGTCTAAGAGTGGACAATTTGAAAACACGAATTAACCTCTCAATCCACAAATGGAAAGGCGTGCATACAAATAAACCACTCATTACCGTCAGCCAATACAAGGAGGGAGGAAGAAGGTTAAAACGACACTACCAAGTACTTGCAACTGAATATAGTCAATTATTAAAAACAGGATATAATACCTAATAAACCTAGGAATGTGTTCTAGAACCCTTAGATTGCGAACAAAACCAATCAGCCTCTCAACTTTACAAACTGAATTTGAAACAGGATCAACCAACCAGTAACACTAGACTGACTCTTGCTTGACATCTGTACCTTTAGATTGGGCTTTAGAAACTACTGATGAGGCATTATTTTCTGCAGCAGTTTCAGAAGAAGCCGGAGGTAACGAGACACCTTCATCAACTGAAACAGTTGCAGGTGCCTGGATACTAGATGAGGTGGACGGAACATCACTAGATAACCAGTTGGCCCCACCAACACCAGAACCGTTAATATTGATAGCAGGTATGGGCTTTGAACCAGCTCCTGAAAAATTAAAGGAAACCACATTGATTTAAAGAAATGTTGGAATTACTCAGAGTCGGACAGGAATATTTACAGTAATAGAAAAATAGAAATTGCGTCACTATCATATGGTACCAAAACAAACCTACCATCTTGAACATCATAATAAGCAACAGTGTCAGTTGGATTGATCATAACTTGAGGATTTTCACTATACATGTTAGGAATCGCGCTATTATAGTAAATCTGTGCAGGGGGCATAGCAATTTGTCCATATATATTACTGCTTGGGACTTCAGCAGCTGTCTGACCATAATATTCAACAGCAACACCAGGATAAGATAGAGTATACTGGGCATAGGAAAGGGGCTGCCCTGTCTCAGCATAAGATGGTAGAATACTATAAGAAGGTGGTAGCGGATCACCAGGTGGAGGAGGCACCTGATCATTATCTGGCGGTGGTGGTGGAGGCACATGCTCATTATCAGGGGGTGGAGGAGGAATCCATTCATCATCTGGTGGGGGAGGAACAACAAACTCACCCTCCTCAAGCAACACAGAATGGTAGTCAATAGGAGGATTCAACTGAACCACTTGATCTATTTGCACAGAATCCTTTGCAACAGGCACATCCATGACAGCAGTATTGTCTGAGGAATTCATATCTTCGACTTCCATATCAATATCCATATCAACATCTTCACCGGATACATACCCATGTTTATGAATTGGTTCCTGGGGATTTATAACTGCTTCAACTTTTGAATTAATATCTACACATGTTTCCATATGACTACCAGGAGAACTAGACGATGGAACATGCTGACCATTGGTAAAAAAATTATTGTTGATATCTTTTACAACTACAGCTGAACCATCAACCTGAGATCCATGACAAGCTTCAGAAGTAAGAAGGCTCCCTTTGCTCTTACTTTGATCTACCTCATACTCATGTTCCATACCATTCAGTTGGTCCCCCAATTCTTCACAGACAGGGACATTTTTATCCTCAACTTCATCATGTGAAGATTTACCAGTTTCAAGCAAATCATCGTTGATTAAACTTTCAAGCAATTTTATCTTTCTGTCAGAATGCACCCAGAAAGGAAGCAAAGATGATCCGTGTGAAGCAAGAAACCTAATATCAGAGAGCCTAATCTCAATCTCTAGCATGTACTTTGACAGGAATTCCTGGCCTTGAAGATTTTCCTTTGACCTGTGCAGTATTCTGTTAGTTACTTAAATCTGGAACTGGAAGAAATAAGCTATGAAACAAATAAATAATCAAACAAAATTCTGAAAATAAATAATAAAGAGCCGCTAACGTTATATACATACTTTTTCAGTGATTCCAGCCTCTCTAACAAACTCTCACACTGATTCACAAGACGAGAAGGAAAATCAAGGTCCACTTGCTGTTCTTCAACACTAAACTTGGAAACAGATGAATGATGTTCACCTTCAAATATACTCATATGACTGTCATCTCTTGTCAATTCATTACCATTAACATCAGAACCCTGATTTTGACTTCTACATTCAACACTACCTTCATTCATTTGGGACCCATGACCATACAACTCTTTATGAGAAGTCCTTGTAGCATCCAAAGAAGTGTCAGTAGTGATAGCAGCAGAAGTGTCCAGCATAACAGTTGAGAGCACACTGGAACTATCACCAACAGCAGCACCCTCCGTTTTATCATTAACAGAAGCATGAGGTATCAAGTCATTAGCCAACTGATCAGTAGGAGCCAAGACCTGGGGCACTTCCCATGAAGTTTCACCGGTTTCAGTGTTCCAGTAGTAATAGCTTTGGCTTTCCTCATGCATCACGATCTTCCACCCCATACCAACATCAGTGACAACTCTTTCATCAAAACTTTCAGAGACACATATTTGATCTTTGGAAACCATTCCATTTTCCAAATTTCCAGTAACACCGTGACTTTCATTTCTTTCACAGGATCCGGCATCAACTGAAGCAGAATTTGGCATTGCATTTTGCTGTTCGTTATTTTGAGGAACAAGATCTGCAGAGACACTGATAGTCACATCTTTGGAGCCTTCATCGAGTTCACCCTTACCCTAACAAAAATAAAACAGTAAAATATATAAATAATAAATAAAAATATAGCTTACTCACTGTAGGATTAAGCACCACCCACATTCCATAGACAATATTTCCTCAAATTAATTATGACTGGGTCAGCATTCAGGAATATCCAAATATCAAACAATGCAATGAAACGTAAAAAAGGAGTACACAACTCATACTTCTAGATAGAAGCACTAAATAAATATGAATATCGTAATATACTATGAACAAGTTAAAAATGAATATCATATCATATTATATTATATTATATTATGAACAAGGTAAACAGAATTCCATTCAAAAGAAGTACTAAAGTTTCACAAATCATAAGCCTCAAATTAAAAAATTAAAAAATTCATATTACAGCATCAGAAAAGTGGACCTCAAGCAAAGGACGCCAGAAAATAAAACAGTACAAGAATTGAAATTTTATAAAATTTGCTAACGAATGATAGACACAAAAACTTGTAATTCATAGCCATTAAGAAAACAGGATATCACTCTCTCAAATAACAGGAGCATACAATTAATCCATAAAAAAGCAATTCAAATATAACACTAACATTGAACCAAGCCAAGTATTGGTGGCACACCCCTCCTTACCATTAGAGATTTAATCTAGAAGATTATTAAAATCAAGAAATATCAATTTAAGCACTGCAAGGAAAGCCACAAAAATGAAGCTCAGACATATATCTAGTAGGTCATAGAATACCTCTTCATTGAGCACAGGGCTTTGCAAATTCGCATCATTAAGCCTTTTGCTTGATCCGTCGTCCCCTTCATCATCACTATATTGCCCAAGTAGCAGCAAGGGATTTTGCGGTTCTTGACCTGAAGACAAGATGCCAGCATGTTAGAAACTACAGAAATGCTGGATTATTGACCATGAAACAGCAAGAGCCTTAAAAAAACTATTAAAAAAGGTGTGCTACAATTGACAAGACAAAAAGCAACTCAAGGATGAAAAATAGATTCACAAGCATTTTAGCTTGTATAATCTAAGTCACCTGTTACAATGGGAAATGTCAGTTAGTCATTAAGAAAATAAAGTCAAAAATATACGAACCGATAAAACTTTTTACCGTCTGAACCTCAGTAATCCCTTGATGCAGCCAAAGGGGGGAAAACGAGATTACGAGTCATTCATATTTCAAAGTGGCAGGGCCGACGTCATCTGAAATGAATATTCCCAAGACCACACAGCAGCCCTACAGTCTGCGAACAGTTTCTTGGGGCAAACAACAAAACATGTCTTGTATATATAGATCCATATTTCCACCAATTTAATGTTGAGCACTCATGTCCTCTAAATATAGTCCTTTTGAGAAAACTGACAGAACCCACCTGAAGACGAGGGTGAATTGGGTAACCCATCACGATGTTGAGAATCAGTATCTCCTCCAGCATCACCATGTAGAGTGGAGCCACCCAACTCTCCTGGAGAGGTATCAGATTAAGAACATAGCATGACAAGTAAAGAAATGTATTAAAAGCCATTTCCATAATTTGATTCTAAAAAGAAAAAAACCCTGGCATCCTCTTTGACAGGTGTACTACGCTCAACGCTCAAAGCATAGCTTTTCAAAATCAATAATCTTCTACAATAAAATATGTATTGTGCATAGTTCTACAAGTCATGCGCATTCCAGATCATTGCACTTGCGCCAATTATTTTTCAGACACATCAAAAAATAACTAATACATGGATAGAAACTAGCCAACAGATAGCGCCCAAATATGTGAAAACTCTAAACTTCTTATTTCGCTTAAGACAAAAAACATATGTAACAACCGCACACGCCTAATTTCAACCAACGACAATGTGAAAAAAAAAACACGTGCGAGAAACCCCGGAAAGCATGAACAATACAGTCTGGTGAGATAAGACAAGTATCATTGTAACATGCATATATCAACTCATTCCAATCTCGTAACAATAGACTAACCACGAACAAGTCATACTACAATCACTTCCAGTAAAAAATAAAAGAAAAAAAGTAGAAAGCAAAAATAATACAACAGGGAAAAGATCATAGAGACATTGAAATGGATAAACTATCTCGTTCGAAATTCATGTACAAATCATATTACTTTCATCCTCAATTAAACTCTAACAAAACCTTAGAAAACAGTAATAGTACAAATTTAAAAAAAAAATCATAATCAGCAAAGATATGGACCAAAATTAGGGTTTTCGAATTCGAACTAATAAGACAAAGATCACAGAATAAAAAATTGAACATTCAAACGAGAGGTTATAGGAAGCAAAGATAGTGACTACCAGAGGGTTCCGCAAAAAGATCGAGTTTGACTCGGCGACCGGAGTTGCTGAGAGCGGCGAGACGACGCTCTTTTCTCTTCCCCATTCGATTCGCTCTTCGAATTTCGATTCAACAAACGCCCAGTGGAGGAAACCGAGCTGCAGATTCTAGGGTTTGTTTGCAGTGATTTTTTGCTTTTTAGTCTCAGAAGAACCAAAAACGAACAAAGCAGATGATAACGAATCGGGTCACTTGGTACGGTTTCAAATATTCGGGTCGAGCAACTCGGATACGGTTCCTCTGCAGTTCCGTGCCAAGCTCGTTAATACTTACAGTGTCTTCATATTTGAGCGCCACGTGGAAAAGTCAAAGGTATAAATAATATAAATCATTTTAATACACTTATTACTAAAATTATTTTACTTTCAATAAATACATTTCATTTACTACACTTATTCTTTAATTAACAATATAAATTTTAAAAAATATTAATTAATAATATATTATCATCTGAGAAGATATATAGTTTTTAAATAAAATTATTAAAACTGCAAATAACTTGAGATAAAAGTAGTAACATTTTCTTTTTTTCTTTTTATTTTTGTGTGATATTGAGGTTTGTATTTTTTTATTTCATTAATATATCTTATCAGGTTTAAATATACTTTTTAAATTTTAAAATATTCTTAATTTTGGTTTTTAATTTTTAATTACTTATAACTTTATTCTATAAGACTTCTGAGATTTATTATCTTTTTCTTTTCTCTGTCTTCATTATTTTCTTAAGAAACTTTATCTTTTTAACTTTTATCTTTCCATGTCTCTTTTAAATTTCTTAGTTTAATTAATTCATATCTATTATCTATTTCAACGTCATATCAATGTCATATTCTGGCATGGAGTACACAATGATTAAATGACCAATCTTCTTTCAATTAAAATAAGTTTCCTTTTCTCTTAAAATCATTAAATTTATTTTCTTATTAGTATGTGAATTTAATGTTGGATTGATTAATTAAGAAAAGTGGTTTTTTCAATTAATTTAGTATTGAAGTTTTGTTTTATTTAGTTCTGTTAGCTTAAGTCTCTATCATTTTGATATTCACCAACTTTTGTATATTTATTACTTAGTATAGAAGTCACTTTTAAGGGAATTTTTCTTTGATTAACAATTAATAATATGTTAAATTTAGAATGTTTGTTGAAACTCAATTTGACTTAATGCACATGAAACTACTAAAAAGTTGAAAGCAATTTTATAAAAATTTTATAATTTTGAATTTATTAGTTCTATATGTTTAAAACAGTATGGTTAAATAACAATCATTTTTAGATGTTATTATTTTGTGAGAATTATTTTATTTAAATAAAATAATGTTAAAAAACCATAATATTTTATCAAGAGTGTTACATTTCTCCATAAAAGATTGATCCCCTTAATGAAGGTTTCAACAGATTTTTTTTTTCAATTACAAAATTTAATACCCTTCTTGTTTTCTTTTTTTCTAACATCAATAATTACCTTAAATTGCCTAAAAATTGACGTTTTTGTTCAGAAAAAGTGATAATTTAGTTGAATGCTTCTATATTTATAATAATAAAAAGTTATAATAAAAAAACTTCTAAAAAAATTATAAAATCAATAAATAAAACTATTAGTGGTGGATTATGATGAATTCACTCTTATTATCTTTTATTATCTTTTTAAATGAATTAGGTGAGTCATATTTAATTCGACCCACATTAAAATAAATTATTCATATGATTATCCTTTTCTAATATCATCATTGTATTTTAATTCAAATATTTTTCATTGAGTCACATGGCGGTTGGTGATTATTTTTTCTTCTTTATCGTATTAACTAATTCTTCAACTTACATTATGTCTATATTGTGTTGGAAATCAATTATATCTTGAAACAATCATATGATCCAATCCTCCAAAAGATTTCAAACAACACAAAGGTACAAGATTTTCTCTTATAGCATCTTGCAAATTAATATTTTAATGTTAAAATCAAGTTGGTTTAAATAATTATGATTATGATTTATTTGGGTAGAAAAAAAGGGTTTGATAATTGACCTACCCTTACTTAGGAAGAAAAAGAAAGCCTTTGTGGTTGTAAAGTGTTGGTTGTAAGACTAATAGTTGCTTCTCCTCAGGAAGAGATGTTCCACCTACCCTTGCTTAACTCCTCCAATTTTATTCAACTTTCAATTTCAAAATATTTACCTTTTTATTTTAATTTTTCATGTACCATCTAATAAATATTTTTGTATTGAAATGTCTATAATTGACTAGTAAATTTTCGTCTTCACTTCTATTTGAAGATGCCTTATTGAAATTTTCTCTATATAATATTAGAAGCTTAATTTTAATATATTAATTGTATGAAGTTTTGTACATTGTGTATTTAACTATATAGCACTTTCTGGTTTTCAAGTAATTGTCACCGTATCTAATTATTTAATATTTAATTATTGATTGGTCAAGTTTTATATATATATATATATATATATATATATATATATATATATATATATGATAACAAATAATGAATAGATTTTAAAATATTGAAATTCATTAAATTCATAATAATGCGGTATTATTTGAAAGTTTTACATATACATAACATTTGTTCAATTTTAATGGTAAAATTATTTTGTTATATTATGGTTTAGTTAATAATTTGTTTCTTACATTTAGTTATATGATATATTTTTGTTTTAATGTGTTCCAACATAGTTTAAATACAATCAAATTGGTGTTAGCGTCGTGTATAAAACTGTGTTATCTTCTACATTAAGTTCTTTTAGTTTTTACATATGACATTTCTAAATTTTGACAAATTGCCAAATATACTATTAATCAATTTAACAAAAATACTTAATTGATTTTATTAAAAAAGTATTGAAGTTCAATTGAGTGAAAAAAAAATTAAGACAAAGTGAATTATAATTCTAAACATAAAAACCAAATTATTAATTAAGCCTTAAATAATTTATGCAATTATTTTAACTAATTTTAGTTATAATTATATTCATATATAATCAATTATTTTAGTTTAATAAACATTTTAAAATGCATGAAATAGACAAAGGTTTGCTCAGAAAACTTCTTTGAATTTATTTCGCTTTTAGCAGAGTAACCTATATCTTGTTTGTTAATAACCATTTTCTGGGATCCTAGCACAGCCTCAAGATTGGATTTTCTTAGAGTAAACTTGGATAGTGTACTGATTAAGTATTTAATTTTCTCTAGGTGTGCTAGATAATCAGTGCAATCTTGAACAACAATTTTTATTTCAACTTTAGCATTCTTACCAAATTGTAAAGCACTATCAAGTTCAGTTTTTAGACATGCATTATCATCAACCAGGTTCCATATTCAAAGTTCCTTTTTTCACTATTTAACCGATTAACCTTGTACTGTAATCTCATAGCTTCAGCATGCAGTTATTGAAAAGCATCCAATAGTTGATAGTACTTGCCTTCTACAGGCTCTTCATTAAGATTGTAGCCACTACTTTTTGAATTCACTGAACCAACCATTAAACATAGATTTGACTCTTCTTCTAGACTTTGATCATTGTCACTTGAAGAGTTTTCTGAATCATTGTCTTCTCAGGCAACAGAGGTTTTCCTTTGCATGTCCTTTCTTCTGTCTTGATTAGTCTTCTCATCAGACCTTTGTTTAATCTTCAAGACAAGACATTCAGACTTGATATGGCCTTCTTTTCCACATTCATAGCATGTAGGAATCACAATCCTCTTTTTATTGTCTCTTGAGTTACCTGCAAAGTCAGAAACAACTTTTATAGATTTCATAAATTTAGAGAAATTCTTTACCATCATGTTCATTACTTCCTGTTTAGGTATCTCTGAGTACGAGTCAGTTTCTCTAACTGGTTTTCTTAAGACATTCTTGCTTGTAGTTTTGAGGACAATGAAGTGTTTTTATTCACTTTCTTCCTCCTCTCTTAATCTGCCTAACTCAAGCTCATGTTCTCTTAGTTTCCCAAGCAGAGTTGCCATGTTCATTGTAAGATCCTTGAAAAATATTTGTAAGTTAAATACTAGATAAAAAAAAGTGAATAGTAAATTGTGAATAGTAAAAGGTGAATAGTAAAAAGTGAATAGTAAAAAAAATATTTTTGGAAAGGATAAGTGTTCCATGTAGCTTTGAGATCAGAATTTATCAAATTGCAAATAAAAAATTATTTTTGTAATAGTAAAATGAATAGTTAAAATGAATAGTAAAAATGAATAGTAAATTTTTTTGCTATAAATAGCCAAGGGGGGGAGGCTGAAAATTTACACCAAAGAACTTAGAAAATTTTTGAGAGAAGAGAGTTGGAAGAATTTCAAATTTTGCAAAGGGGATATTCTGGAAGTTTTCAGAGGACGAGGGGATTAAGTCTGTAATAGAGGTAAGGGGAGCTAACTTTGAGTATTTCTTTTTGTATTATCTTGAGTCTTGGATATGCTATATTTTGCTTTTTCTGATCTTATATCTTGAATATGGAGTATTTTGTTTCTGTATGATCTTAAATTTTAAATGAGAGTATGCTTTGTGTTGATATCCAAGTGTGATAGTTGTAAAATGTAATGTTGATTATGTTATGCCACTTGTATGTTATTAGTTGTTTATTTTTTTGTATTTTGGAAGGATTAGAAATTGTCTAACCGGCTCTGCCAGATTCAATTTCTTGTTTCCCCAAACATTCTATTGTTTTCCTTATTTAATTTTATTGTATTTTGGAAGGATTAGAAATTGTCTAACCGGCTCTGCCAGATTCAATTTCTTGTTTCCCCAAACTTTCTATTGCTTCAGTTATTTATTTTATTGCACTTTTGGAAGGATTAGAAGTTGTCTAACCGGCTCTGCCAGATTCAACTTCTTGTTTCCCCAAACTATTTATTGCTTTACTTATTTATTTTATTGCATTTTTGGAAGGATTAGAAGTTGTCTAACCGGCTCTGCCAGATTCAACTTCTTATTTCCCCAGACATGTATTGTTCTTGTTATTTAATTATATTGTATTTTGGGATGAATTAGAAGTTGTCTAACCGGCTCTTCCAGATTCAACTTCTTGTTTCCCATGAATTTTTATATTAAGATTATTCTTATGATTGTCAAATATTGTATTCTTCTATGACCATTTATAGTAATATCTTATTATGGGTAATTGTTTATAATTATCTTGTATGAATTCTATCATGAATGAGTTTCTTGGCTGAAATTGATCTTGTTGGAAGATCTAGAGTAAGGATTCTGTAATAAAATTGTATATGAGTATTAAATAGATGTAGTGATACTATTTGAGGTTGTTGTAAGACGAAGTAAAAATATTAAAATTAGGCATTTTAGATTTAGAGCATAAGCGAACAAGGTAGATAATTTAAATAAATAAATTGTTAATTATTGAAGGCCTCCCTTTGTTGGTAGGATAGAGGAACCTTAAAAACCTGAGTTGGCACATCCCTGATCATAGAGCAGCCCTGGCCTGGTCCAGTCAGTTGTGACTAGTCATATGTGTTGGCGTCGAAGGTGAGTTTGATGCGTTCAGACATCTGGGTCCTCTCCGGTGACCAATTGGGGTAAAGAAAGATCTCTAATAGAAATTAAAATAAAATAAGTTAATTGGAGATGCATAAAATTATCATGGTAAAAACTTCATATATATTTTATTTATCGTTACATTGAGTTCAGACTTTAATACGTAGTGGCTAAGATATGATGAAATGTTTTGGCTGATCTATGAATCTTTAATTGGTGAAAATATGTTGAGTTATACTCGTTACGGTCAAAAATGAGTTTATAATATGAAGTATGATAGCTGGCGATATGTTTAATTTATTGACACCAAAATAGGTTATTGTCAAATTATGATTAGAGAATGAACATGATTGAGTTATGTGGAGAAGAGGTTATGAATTGTTGATTTGATGAAATGTTGGAGTGGATAAGAGAGTATGAAATGTTGATGTGATGAAATGTTGGAGTGGATATAAGAAATTATTGCTTATGAAATGATGTTTACTACGGGAAGTAGTATGTTCGGTTATACCATGAGAGCTTGGTATGAACAAAGTAACACCTGAGGTTAATGAAAGCAGGCAGCAAGTGGTCTGACCATAAGGCTTTGACATAAATATGTGGTTCATAAGTTTTATAGAAGCAGGCAGAGAGCGGTCTGACCATAAGGCTTCAGAGAGTAAGAGATAGTATACATGTGAGGCTTAAGGAAGCAGGCAGAGAGCGGTCTGACCATAAGGCTTCGTGAGTAAGCATAGTATAAATTGTAAGGTTTATGAAATTGAGGAAGATGATTTTGATAATGATGAATTAATGACATCGGGTAATGATATTTGAGTAATTGTAGAAATAAGTGATTAAACTATTCTTATTACAAGTTTAATGATTGATTTGATATGGTTGGCTTACCCTTATTTGTTTATGCTATGATCATATAACTCATGTTATATGTGATTAGATAATGTTGCAGATGTGGTTGAAAAAGCTTAGAGATGAGAGAGATGCGGGGAAAACCTTTCATGGATTTTTGTAAAAAGAATAAATTTGTATTGGGAAGATTATGTTGTGTAAAATTTAAAAGTTGAAATGTCAACGGTGAAGACTATATTGTTTAAAGTTTGTAAGTTTGGTATTGTACTTTGGAGTAATTGAAATAAAGTTTGATTGTTTATATGAGATATCGAATTAATTTAGTCTCTACTATCAGTAATACCCTTTAAAATATTTGGGTGTTACATTATGGTATCAGAGCAATGGTTTTCGAAAGTATTTTGGGACTATGGGGAGTGAAATTATTATTCTTAGTAAAACTATTAATTGTTATGATGAAAACGACTATTGGAGGAAATTGATATCATATGCTAAATTGTATTGTTATCTTTTTGAAGAAATCATTTAAACTCGACAAAGATGCAGCAACAACAAGTTGATCAAGTACCTCAAAATCATTCTAGCTTGAATGACTTCTTAAGGCATGATCCAACTAAATTTAATGGGGAGGCTACTCCGGATGAGGCTGACTCTTGGCTAAGGCAGAACGAGAAGATTTTTCGGGTAATAACTTGCTCAGAAGAACAAAAATTAACTTATGCATCATTTCTTTTGGTGGGGGAGGCTGAATATTGGTGGGAAAGTATGCAACAGTTGATGACGGTTCGTGGTGAGGCTGTGAATTGGGAGAACTTTAAGATAAGGTTCTTGGAAAAATATTTTCCAAACAGTGCAAAATTTGCAAGGGAGGCGGAGTTCCTGACCTTACAACAAAGGAGGTTATCAGTACAAGAGTACGTAGTAAAATTTAATTATCTCTCGAGGTTTTATACTCAGAATATCACAGAAGAATGGAGATGTCGAAAATTCGAGGGAGGACTAAGGCATGAACTGAAGAAGGTACTTATGCCATTGGAAATACAAGAGTTTCCAGCATTGGTAGAGAAAGCCAGAATGATAGAATTATTGGAGTTTGATCCAAGTAGAGTTTCCAGACTTGCCAAGGGAGAATCTTCAATGAAATTCAACAAAAAACCTTATGAAAAACCACAATTATCATATCGAGGAACAGTGAAGTGTTTTGAGTGTGGAGGGGCACATTTCAGACGTGACTGCCCTAAACTTATTGGGGAAAAAGTTGAAGGGAAGAGATGTTTCATCTGCAATGATCCGGGACACTTTGCTAATGTTTGTCCAAAGAAAAAGAAGGTGGGAGAACCACAACAACAAGATTCTGCTGAAGTAAAGCCCCGGGCAACAGGGAGAGTATTCGCAATGTCTGCAGAAGAGGCTACTAAGCCAGGTACATTAATCTTACACACCTGTATGTTGTTAGGAGAATGCGTATATGTTTTGTTTAACTCTGGAGCCACACACTCCTTTATATCCCTAGCATGTTTAGAAAGACTCGGATTACCGATGCTTGATCTAGGGTGTGAATTAGTAGTTTCTACACCAGCATCGGGACCAGTTACGACCAGTTCAGTCTGTGTCGGATGCCCGATCCAAATTGCAGGACGCAAGTTCAAAGTGAACTTGATCTGCTTACCCCTTCAAAATCTAGACATTATTTTGGGAATGGATTGGTTGACTGCCAATCACGTTCTTATTGACTGTGGGAAACAAAAGATAGAGTTTCTAAATTTGAACGATTTAGAACTAAGCTCAACTCGAGTCGTTGCGAAGGATATCAAAGATGGAGCTACCTGCTTTGTGGTGTTAGCTCAGGAGAAAAGAGAGAATACTGAAGAACAAATCATCGGAATACCTGTGGTAGAAGAATATGTTGATGTTTTTCCAGAAGAAGTACCAGGTTTACCACCTAGTCGAGAGATCGATTTCACAATAGATCTAATGCCTGGAGCTGGCCCAGTTTCTATGGCTCCATACAGAATGGCTCCTGCCGAACTAGTAGAGTTGAAAAAGCAAATCGAAGATCTGCTGGAGAAGAAGTTTATCCGTCCAAGTGTGTCTCCATGGGGAGCTCCTGTATTGATGGTGAAGAAGAAGGATGGAAGTTCAAGGTTGTGCGTGGATTATCGACAACTGAACAAGGTTACAATAAAGAACAAATATCCTTTGCCAAGAATCGATGATCTATTAGATCAGTTGAGAGGAGCAGAGGTGTTTTCAAAAATTGATCTCAGATCTGGGTACCATCAGATTCTGGTCAAGACGGAAGATGTGCAAAAGACGACTTTCAGATCTCGCTACGGACACTTTGAGTACGTGGTAATGCCGTTTGGCGTGACGAATGCTCCAGCGATTTTTATGGACTACATGAACAGAATATTTCGGTCATGTTTAGATAAGTTCGTGGTAGTATTTATAGACGATATTCTTATCTATTCAGAGAATAAGGAAAAGCATGCAGAACACTTGAGGGTGGCGTTGGAAATTTTAAGAAAACATCAACTGTATGGGAAACTGTCAAAGTGTGAGTTCTGGATAGAGAAAGTACAATTTTTGGGTCATGTGATTTCTGCTCAAGGAATCTCAGTGGATCCAACAAAGGTGGAAGCTGTGCTAAAGTGGGAGCGGCCGAAAACTGTAACTGAAGTACGAAGTTTTGTAGGATTAGCCGGTTATTACCGACGTTTTGTTGAAGGGTTTTCCAAGATTGTAGGTCCTCTAACTCAGTTAACTCGTAAAGATCAACCATTTCTGTGGACTGACAAGTGCGAAGCCAGTTTTGAGAATATGAAGCAACGACTAACGTCAGCACCAGTATTAATCATTCCAGACTCTAGCAAATCTTTTGAGGTGTACTGCGATGCGTCATATCAAGGATTGGGGTGCGTCCTAATGCAAGGAAGGAGACCTGTAGCTTATGCATCTAGGCAGCTAAAGGCGCATGAGAAGAACTACCCAACGCATGACATAGAACTTGCAGCAGTAGTATTTGCATTAAAGACATGGAGACACTACCTCTATGGGGCAAGTTTCCAAGTTTTTAGTGACCATAAGAGTCTAAAGTATTTGTTCGATCAAAAGGAGCTGAACATGCGACAAAGAAGATGGATGGAATATATGAAGGACTATGATTTCGAGCTTTTATATCACCCAGGAAAAGCCAATGTGGTGGCAGATGCATTGAGTAGGAGACAAGCTCAGATAACAACAATGATGGTGAAGGAATTAGAACTGTTAGAAAAGTTACGTGATATGAACTTGAGGTTGCAGTTAACCCCAGATCATATATGGTGTGGTCATTTAGTAATCACTAGTGACTTCTTAGAACAAGTGAAGGTTGAGCAGTCGATGGATCAAGAGTTGCAGCAAAAGATCAGGTTGTTGGACACCGATCAAGTTAAGGACTTCGTTCTAAGTAAAGATGGCATCCTTCGATTTAAGAACAGAGTGTGTATACCTGCAAAGAGTGAATTAAAACATTTAATTTTAGACGAAGGCCATAAAAGTCGTCTTAGCATACATCCAGGTATGACTAAGATGTATAAAGACCTGAAAGAGTCATTTTGGTGGAATGGAATGAAGAGGGATGTGGCCGAGTTTGTAGCAGCCTGCTTGGTGTGTCAGAAGGCAAAAGTGGAGCATCAAAAACCGGGAGGGATGTTACGACAGTTAGACATTCCTCAATGGAAGTGGGACAGTATCTCGATGGACTTTGTAACACATTTACCAAAATCATAAAAAAAGGTCACGATTCTATCTGGGTTATCGTTGATAGACTAACCAAGAGCGCTCACTTTTTGCCCATTAATCAACGTATGTCTCTAGAAAAGCTGACGGAGTTATACATCAGGGAAGTAGTGAGGTTGCATGGAATACCTACAAGCATTGTGTCAGACAGAGATCCAAGGTTTACTTCAAGGTTTTGGCAGACGCTACAGAAGGCTCTGGGAACGCAGTTGAGGATGAGTTCGGCTTATCACCCTCAGACTGATGGTCAAACAGAAAGGACTATTCAGTCTTTGGAGGATTTGCTAAGAACTTGTGTATTAGATCATCTTGGAAGTTGGAATGAGATACTACCATTAGTAGAATTTACTTACAACAACAGTTATCATTCCAGTATTGGTATGCCACCATATGAAGCTTTATATGGAAGAAGATGTAGAACCCCGTTGTGTTGGTTTCAAGATGGGGAAGCACTAACAGTGGGACCCGAGCTATTACAGCGAACCACAGAAAAAATAAAATTAATTCAAGATCGGATGAAAGCAACTCAAAGTAGACAAAAGTCATATGCCGACAAAAGAAGAAGACCGTTAGAATTTGAAGAAGGAGATCATGTATTCTTACGAGTAACACCAACTACAGGAGTCGGGAGAGCTATCAAGATGAGGAAACTGACACCAAAATTTCTCAGACCGTATCAGATTCTCAAAAAGATTGGGCCAGTGGCTTATGAGGTAGCATTACCACCTGGATTGGCAAATTTGCATAACGTTTTTCATGTATCCCAACTGAGGAAGTATATTCCAGATCCAAAGCATGTGTTAGAAGTTGATGAAATTCAGGTCAAGGAAAATTTAACAATGGAAGTTGGACCAGTGCGTATACTAGATGTTCAAATGAAAAAGCTAAGAGGGAAAGATATTCGCACAGTAAAAGTACTTTGGAATGAAGACACACAGGAAATGACTTGGGAATTGGAAGAATTTATGATAAAGGAATATCCATATCTCTTTTGTAAGTAATCTTTTGTTAGATAGTCTTTGTTTAAATAAATAATTTTCGAGGGCGAAAATAATTGTTGTTGGGGAGATTGTAAGATCCTTGAAAAATATTTGTAAGTTAAATACTAGATAAAAAAAAAGTGAATAGTAAATTGTGAATAGTAAAAGGTGAATAGTAAAAAGTGAATAGTAAAAAAAAATATTTTTGGAAAGGATAAGTGTTCCACGTAGCTTTGAGATCAGAATTTATCAAATTGCAAATAAAAAATTATTTTTGTAATAGTAAAATGAATAAAAAAATGAATAGTTAAAATGAATAGTAAAAATGAATAGTAAATTTTTTTGCTATAAATAGCCAAGGGGGGGAGGCTGAAAATTTACACCAAAGAACTTAGAAAATTTTTGAGAGAAGAGAGTTGGAAGAATTTCAAATTTTGCAAAGGGGATATTCTGGAAGTTTTCAGAGGACGAGGGGATTAAGTCTGTAATAGAGGTAAGGGGAGCTAACTTTGAGTATTTCTTTTTGTATTATCTTGAGTCTTGGATATGCTATATTTTGCTTTTTCTGATCTTATATCTTGAATATGGAGTATTTTGTTTCTGTATGATCTTAAATTTTAAATGAGAGTATGCTTTGTGTTGATATCCAAGTGTGATAGTTGTAAAATGTAATGTTGATTATGTTATGCCACTTGTATGTTATTAGTTGTTTATTTTTTTGTATTTTGGAAGGATTAGAAATTGTCTAACCGGCTCTGCCAGATTCAATTTCTTGTTTCCCCAAACATTCTATTGTTTTCCTTATTTAATTTTATTGTATTTTGGAAGGATTAGAAATTGTCTAACCGGCTCTGCCAGATTCAATTTCTTGTTTCCCCAAACTTTCTATTGCTTCAGTTATTTATTTTATTGCACTTTTGGAAGGATTAGAAGTTGTCTAACCGGCTCTGCCAGATTCAACTTCTTGTTTCCCCAAACTATTTATTGCTTTACTTATTTATTTTATTGCATTTTTGGAAGGATTAGAAGTTGTCTAACCGGCTCTGCCAGATTCAACTTCTTATTTCCCTAGACATGTATTGTTCTTGTTATTTAATTATATTGTATTTTGGGATGAATTAGAAGTTGTCTAACCGGCTCTGCCAGATTCAACTTCTTGTTTCCCATGAATTTTTATATTAAGATTATTCTTATGATTGTCAAATATTGTATTCTTCTATGACCATTTATAGTAATATCTTATTATGGGTAATTGTTTATAATTATCTTGTATGAATTCTATCATGAATGAGTTTCTTGGCTGAAATTGATCTTGTTGGAAGGTCTAGAGTAAGGATTCTGTAATAAAATTGTATGAGTATTAAATAGATGTAGTGATACTATTTGAGGTTGTTGTAAGACGAAGTAAAAATATTAAAATTAGGCATTTTAGATTTAGAGCATAAGCGAACAAGGTAGATAATTTAAATAAATAAATTGTTAATTATTGAAGGCCTCCCTTTGTTGGTAGGATAGAGGAACCTTAAAAACCTGAGTTGGCACATCCCTGATCATAGAGCAGCCCTGGCCTGGTCCAGTCAGTTGTGACTAGTCATATGTGTTGGCGTCGAAGGTGAGTTTGATGCGTTCAGACATCTGGGTCCTCTCCGGTGACCAATTGGGGTAAAGAAAGATCTCTAATAGAAATTAAAATAAAATAAGTTAATTGGAGATGCATAAAATTATCATGGTAAAAACTTCATATATATTTTATTTATCGTTACATTGAGTTCAGACTTTAATACGTAGTGGCTAAGATATGATGAAATGTTTTGGCTGATCTATGAATCTTTAATTGGTGAAAATATGTTGAGTTATACTCGTTACGGTCAAAAATGAGTTTATAATATGAAGTATGATAGCTGGCGATATGTTTAATTTATTGACACCAAAATAGGTTATTGTCAAATTATGATTAGAGAATGAACATGATTGAGTTATGTGGAGAAGAGGTTATGAATTGTTGATTTGATGAAATGTTGGAGTGGATAAGAGAGTATGAAATGTTGATGTGATGAAATGTTGGAGTGGATATAAGAAATTATTGCTTATGAAATGATGTTTACTACGGGAAGTAGTATGTTCGGTTATACCATGAGAGCTTGGTATGAACAAAGTAACACCTGAGGTTAATGAAAGCAGGCAGCAAGTGGTCTGACCATAAGGCTTTGACATAAATATGTGGTTCATAAGTTTTATAGAAGCAGGCAGAGAGCGGTCTGACCATAAGGCTTCAGAGAGTAAGAGATAGTATACATGTGAGGCTTAAGGAAGCAGGCAGAGAGCGGTCTGACCATAAGGCTTCGTGAGTAAGCATAGTATAAATTGTAAGGTTTATGAAATTGAGGAAGATGATTTTGATAATGATGAATTAATGACATCGGGTAATGATATTTGAGTAATTGTAGAAATAAATGATTAAACTATTCTTATTACAAGTTTAATGATTGATTTGATATGGTTGGCTTACCCTTATTTGTTTATGCTATGATCATATAACTCATGTTATATGTGATTAGATAATGTTGCAGATGTGGTTGAAAAAGCTTAGAGATGAGAGAGATGCGGGGAAAACCTTTCATGGATTTTTGTAAAAAGAATAAATTTGTATTGGGAAGATTATGTTGTGTAAAATTTAAAAGTTGAAATGTCAACGGTGAAGACTATATTGTTTAAAGTTTGTAAGTTTGGTATTGTACTTTGGAGTAATTGAAATAAAGTTTGATTTTTTATATGAGATATCGAATTAATTTAGTCTCTACTATCAGTAATACCCTTTAAAATATTTGGGTGTTACATTCATGGTAGGAGGTCTCTAGATTTTGAAATTGCATTGACTTTTGGTTGCCAGTTCCTGCTAAGACTTTTTAGGATCTCGATGTTGATTTCTTTTTTTTTATCAAAGTTCTTCCCAAGAGCAGTAAGATGATTTACAATGTGTGTAAACCGTTTTTAAACATCATATATATTTTCTCCAGCCTTCATTCTGAACCATTCATATTCCTGGATAAGCGAATTTTTCCTAGCTTTTTTAACTTCATTTGTATCCTCATGTGTTACCTCAAGGACATCCCACATTTCTTTTTGTTGTAATGCAAGTTGATATCGCGAAGAATTCATCAATAGTCAGTATATAGGAAATGATGTTCCTTTCCTTCACATCATAATGTGCTCTTTTGCTTTCATCCAAACTCCATTCCGAGAATATCGTGTTCACAGTCTTGCCATCAATCACTTTAGTAGGCTCATATGGACCATTGATTACAGCATCCCAAAGACCCTTGTCAATTGATTCCGAGAAAATCTTCATTATGATTTTCCAGAAGGGGTAATTTTCACCTGCAAACAGTGGTGGTCTGTTTATAGATACACCTTCTCCAAAAGTTTAAGAAGTATTGGCCATCAGTAAAATTTAATCGATTATATTGAAAAACCTAACCGATTAAAATTCGAGTAAAGTTCGAATTCTCATCTCTAGTGCCAATTGTAGAAAAAGTTAAGCCAATACTCTCAACCAAGAAGGAGGGGGGTGAATTGGTTTTCCCCTTTAAAAAAATGTTCTTTAAAAAGCTTTTTGAAATCTTTGAAGTTTTCTTGGAATGAATCCAATCAAGAATAAGAACAATGTAAAAGTGTAGGGATAGAGAGACTCACACAGTTGGTTATACAGGTTCGATCCACTGCCTACGTCTAGTCTTCCTTCAATCAACCTTAGATGAAGGGATCCACTATATTGATAGAGTTATTACAAGAAATACATATAGAGAACAATCCTCTCAATTGTATTCTCCTTTCTAACTCAATATCAATTATAGCAACCTAAAAAGATCACCCACTTTTTGTCACCCGCAGAGCAGTCCCAACTCTAAGTCCTAAAACTTCACCAAGTCCTCTTCTTAGCTGCATCAATAGGGACACAATCAACCTTGATTGTAGATAACACTGATCTAAAGAAGTACACCTCAAAGTGCAGAAATGATCAGCAATGTTGAAGCACAATGTTCTTGCAAGAATCTTTAAGTATTTCCTTCCAGTGAAGCAATCTTGATTTTCCAAGAAACTCAGGACGTTCTTGCAATTAAAATCTCAACAATCAAGTTAGTTATGAAAGTTATGAATCATAAAATTGTTGAATACAAAGAACAATGCATATATTTATAGATTTTTAAACTATAACGCATTTTAATCGATTAAACAATTAATGTAATATGTTAAGCTTTTCCTTTAGCTTTACCAGTTTTACATTTGCACAGGATTTAACAGATTAAAAGTGCATGTAATCGATTAAACATATCATACAAGTCACAAGATTCAAAATATGACCGCTATTGACCGTTATGACTTTCCAAGGAAAAAGTTTTAACATAAAACACACTTTAACCGATTAAAAAAATAACATAATCGGTTAAGTTTCATTGTTAATCAATTTTGAAAACTTTTTTCATTCAGAACACTTTAATGTACTCAACAATCAAGTACTAGCACAACAACGTGTTTTAATCGATTATTCACCTAATGTAATCGATTAAAACATAGTCGTTTTGCCCCTATTATGCATATACTGAAATCTGATGAAATCTAACAGATTATACAAACATTTAATCGATTATTTCATACAGATATGCAATGTGTTTTGCCCAATGATTCATTATAAATCAATGAATGCATATATCAATTAGTTCAAGCACAAATATAGATATGATCAAGCAAAAGTTTTGTCATTTTGTTGTGCAAGAAACTATAAAACATTTATTTTGTCATCATAAAAAACTCATATGTGAAATATGGGTTTAGTTGTACATAGCTCCCCTATCAACAAAAAGATTATTTATTTATTTTAAAAAATAATAATTTTACGTTTAACTTTAGTGACAGAAAATATATTTATTATGTTTTATGAAATATATATTATATACCAAACTAAATAATATATATATATATATATATATTGTTTAAAGAATAACTTTTAAAAACATTGGAAAAAGCTTTAAAATTACGAGTTTATCTGATACTTTTATAAAAGTTCCTTCCTTATGAAAAGTGTGGGGTGATAAAATATTTATATTATTTTCACTAGAGAATATCTATACGAACCTACAAAATACCAAATTGAAAATGAATCCTTAGAACTCTAGATGAACCAAGAATGACTAGGAGAAACATGATCACACATGCAACAATACAAGATTATTCTAAAAATAGATTATTAACCGGAGAGGAAAAAGAGTTAAAACTTACTTGTTCTATTCTTGAAATTGATCGGATAAATGTGGAGATAACTCAGTTGTGATCTCCTAGAAACTTCTTGATCATCAAACAGATGACTAAGGAATGAAAAATCTTAGAGAAATGTGAGTGAAAGAAAAGATTTTAGAGAGATAAAAAAGTATTTAAGTGATAAGACGAGTTTAGAAAATTCGATTTATATTTAAAATAAAATACTTGATCTCATTATTTTAATATACCTACAAACTCTAATATTCTATTTTCTAAAAAAAAATATTTAGAGAAATACAAATTATATTATACTTAACATTCGTATTAAAACATCTTTGAATATATAAATATTTTTTTTACGAGAAACAATTTGAGTTAGAATACAAAATTATTTTTTAACTATTAACAACTTTCAATAAATTATTAAAATTTAGTTTAGGATTAAAAACTAAAAGGATAAATTAAGTTAAAAATATGATAGATACCAAACTCATTTGATTTTATTACTAAGTTATGAATATTTTTATACTACATTGTTTATTTTAGTTATTATACCATTTCTGCTTCAAAAGTATGCTATTTCGTACTATATTTTAATTGATAAAACGGCCATATCATATCCATTTAAAAGTATTCTATTTTTATTATATTTTAAATTAGATTGAAAATATATAAAAATGTAGTATAAGATGAACACTAAAATACACAATATAAAACTATAAAACAAAAATCCGTAAATAAAAATAAAAACAAAAAAAATTAAAAATACTAAAAAATATATTTGATTGATTAAACAAAATTAAATTTATACAAACTACCGTATAAAACTGTATATTTCTGTTATTTTTTATCCTTAATTATTTCAACAAATAACTTCATTAGATATTTATGATTTAATAAGATAGCAACTGAGCATTGTTAAGTTACTAAGTACCAATTTTTTGTTGCAGTTAATTTTTTAGTCTCTTAACAAACCATATTAACATTTAGAAAAGAAAAAAAAATAATTTAATTTAAATATAATAGTAAGAATGGAAGCCTCACTTTCCAAAATTCAACTTCTACTTATAATTTTGAATCAAACTCTACAAAAATTCACTGATTTTGTGAGAAGTAATGAAATCAAACTAAATTTGTAACAACTTGGGATTATTTGGTAGTTTGAAATATTTTGTAGATAACTTATCTTCTATTTACTAATTTTTTAGAGATAAGTTTATGATATGAAAATTTGAGTTAACCTTTGATATAAAATAATTTGTCAGAGGTTCTTGTGGGTTGTACTCTATCTGTCATCGACAACATCACTTGCGTCACCTTCGTAAACACATTCCTTCCAATCATCCATCCCACTTCCACAAATTCCTTTTAATTCCAACCAAACCCTTCACTTCTCCAAATCTTCTACGCACTTTCTTTTTCCTTTTCTGGTGTCTGATCTTCTGCCTCCAAGGTCTGATTTTTTTCCCCTACCCTTCTGGGCTGTTTGCTTTTCAATCATGGTCGAAGCTTCATAACTTGATTTTATGGTGTATTTTGATTTGGGGTTCTTGAGTTTTCTGTAAATTTTGTTTCTTTTATTTTATGTCTTGATTCGGTGCCGGTTCCCATAGATCGATGGGTTTTTTTCATGCTTATGAGGTGGTGGATATGTGTGAGCTGTGAATTGCCCTGTATTCATAATCTGGTACCTTAAAAGTTTGTAATTTTTTATGTGGGGAGGTTGAAATTTAAATCTGATGTTGCTCGAAGGCGACTTTGAGAGGATTTGTGTGAGGAACTTGATGTGGGGTCATGGATTCTTAGTTTGTCAATTATCAGTAATTTTATGTTTGTGTTTTGAAGATTATGGACTTGCTGAAATTTTGTTTTTAATATGGGCATAAGACCAATGTAGCATTACCCCCCATCTTGCTGAGTAAGGTTTTGTTTGTTTCTATTTTTGTAGTTGTTTATGTATGGTGTTATGCTGAGTTCCTTAATGCCTATTAATTTATCAAATATATGTGGAAATTTACTTCAACATCGAAAATTTTGTAACTAGCTTAAGGAGTGTCAATATATATATACATACACACATCATTGAAATATGAATTTTTATGCACATTTTCTTGGGATTCAAAGTGAAAGGAAGAAAACAATGCAGTGTATAGTCTTGATGCTTGTAGTACGTGGTGATAAGTACTTTGAATTTTCAATGAGTTCAGCGTGTGGTTGAAAGTGGAACTAGTGGTGTTGCTTTATTTTCAAGTCGGTATCATGTTTCAAGTCTGAAACTAGGTTTCTTTTTCTCTGTTGTTACCTTTTCAGATCTTGCCATTTGGGATTTTTCACCGGAATTGGAAATGGTTAAAAGGTTCGTTTGCCTTGTGATTTATTATAATGACTTTATGATGGATGAACTAAATGGAATTTCTAACTGATTTATTCTTGGAACAGTTATGGAGTGTTCTGATTTGCGAAAGATATCATGTTGCAGTGCTTAGAGGGATTAAAGTCTTTATTTGCTTCCATATTGAGATGTTGTGATCTGGACATATACAACCAGCCGAGAGGCCTTGAAGATCCTGAACTTCTTGCTAGAGAGACAGTGTGTACGTACTTACCCTTACTTTATGGTTATAATTCATTACTTGTCATTTTCGTTCTTACATAATTAGATTACAAATTGATTCTGATATTTCAACCTGTGTTTTTACTGAGAATATACACTTCTGAATTCCTTTATCTTCTATTATTCCACCATATTTTGAGGTAATTTAATTAGTGGCAGTGAAAATTGCTGTTAGGAAATAAATACGTTATTTTTGTACTAGAAAATAGCAATATATTTCTTGTATGTGCAGTCAGTGTAAGTGAAATAGAAGCACTTTATGAGCTCTTCAAAAAGATCAGCAGTGCTGTTATTGATGATGGCTTGATTAACAAGGTACATAGTTGAGCATTTTCCAACACCGAAAGAAAGTGCATGTCTAATAGTTTTATTTATCATTCTTTATCTATGCTGTTAATTCTATTGTTCTATTTTGTCATTTACTTTGGGTTTAGTTTTAGAAACTCTATCAGATGTTATACTCAACTTTACATATCATTTACAGGAAGAGTTTCAGTTAGCATTGTTCAAGACAAACAAAAAAGAAAGTCTTTTTGCCGATCGGGTATTGCTTTTGTTTCATTTTATTGATTTCCTATGCTAATATCTTTATTTTGACGCATGAAAGTGTCTTTCCATGGTCATATCAGGTTAATATACACAGATGCACAGAAAAAAAAACTGGTTCTATGTCTAATGCTTATTGTAATGACTGAAATGTTTGTAGTCCTCCCTTTTTTGTTATATTATTGGTCACTATGTTCCAAGGCAACCTTTTTAGCAGTTTTACAACTATATCAATCACCTTGTCTAGTCATGCTCATTTCTAGATGTTCAGTTGTCTCTCTATTCTATAATTTCTTCTCATTGGTCTGTGTATAATACTGCATATTATGTCACTAGTCCATCATATTTTTTTAGACACACTAGCTTGAATAGTTCACTGAACATGAGGATTGTGAAAATTATGTTAAACTTATGTACCTTGAGAAGGGATGTCATTTTAAAAATTAGTCTGTGCCTGTTTGTACATGTAACTAAAAGAATGGCATATTTAATGCAGTACGAAATAGTTAGTTTACTTGCCCACAAGTAGTGTATGCACACAATGCATGCTATGGTATTACAGCCTTTTAGCTTACTATGCAAGCAAGCAAGTGTTATATTTTGTAGATTGTTCAACAGAAACTCATGCAGAATGAATTCTTCTCTAATTATGTTAGGTATTTGATTTGTTTGACACAAAGCACAATGGAATACTGGGTTTTGAAGAGTTTGCTCGTGCTCTCTCCGTTTTCCATCCAAATGCCCCCATTGATGATAAGATTGAATGTATGTTGTAAGGTTTTTCTTTTTGTACAATTATTAGTTTAGCATGAATTTTGTGTTTACAATGCATAATTGAAATCAAGTCTTCAATTTTCTGCACTGACCTTTTTAAGCAAACAAAACTAAACCCATATGATATCATGTTTCAGTTTCCTTTCAACTGTATGATCTCAAGCAGCAGGGTTTTATTGAAAGGCAAGAGGTACTTAGTCAGTTTTCTTTAATTCTAATTTTTTTTCTCTTCATTCAAGACAAGCCTGATTTTTATGTCTTTTTATGCAGGTGAAGCAAATGGTTGTAGCTACTCTTGCCGAATCTGGCATGAACCTATCAGATGATGTTATAGAAAGTATAATTGACAAGGTTTTACCCCATTCTTCTATCAACTACATTTCTAAGTTCTAACTGTGTCCACTAGTCTCAAGAGTCTCATTCTCTCTTTTTGATAACTCACATGGATGGTTTTAACATAAAGTTTTGGATTTTTGTAGACCTTTGAGGAAGCAGATACAAAGCATGATGGCAAGATTGACAAGGAGGAGTGGAGAAACCTGGTTCTGCGTCATCCATCACTTCTGAAGAACATGACCCTTCAATATCTCAAGTAATTATTGAATTTATATTTTTCTTGTCAATTTCTGCATTACATTTTCCAGAGTGTAAATAGTAAAATAACTCTTAGAAAGATTATACTTAACCCAACTTCACAAAACCAACTTGTGAGGTGAATATTGTACCCATTTATATATATATATATATATATATATATATATAATTTAGCACTATTCCTAATTGATGTCGGACCTCCAACCCATCTTCTCCTGCTAAGGAATGAACATAGCAGTCTAATAGGAGTTCTATAATGGTGTCATAATAGTTCTAAAAAACTTGACTATGATTGATTCTAATATCATTTTGAGTTTATGTCCAACTTAATCTCACAAAGCTGATGGGTAAGGTGAGGATTGCATCTTGCTTGTATATTATAATTTGGCTGTACTCTTTATTTATGTGGGATCACCAACAATAACATTGATCTTTATATCTTTATAACTTCTCATCATTAAATCTCTGTTAAAAAAGTATGAGAGTTGCAAAGTCTTGAGTTAACTTCAGCACATTTGGTATTAGTATACTGCTAATATTTTTTTATTTGTCCTTTGTCTTTCACTGGAGTTTTCTGACATCCTATTGAATGTGTTTGGGCAGGGACATCACCACAACATTCCCAAGCTTTGTATTCCATTCACAAGTAGACGATACTTGAAGATAAATTCTCCAATGGTTTCATCCTTTTGGGTTGCAGGGCCGCTTGTGTAGAAAAGGGCATGCCACTTTTACCATACATTTGTTACATCTTTGAATAATATATTTTATTTTGTGGATTCTTTTGCTGGCTTTCTTTATCATTTTTTTTTCTTCAAATTCCGGACAGATTTGGTTCCCATTTTTCAAATCTAGGATTGGAAGGTTGTGTAGAGTTTGGTTTAAACTGTGATTTATATTTGATATTGATTGATGAAGATGGTGGAGATACCCAAATATTTAGAAACGCTTATGTTTAGACAATGTATTTTAAGATGGTAGTTTATTTATTTTTGAAGAATTTGAAATGTTTTATGATAAAATATTTTGTTTGAGTAATAAATTTTTTTAAAAAAATTAAATTCTTTCATGAGAATAATTGGATTACTTAAAGTTAAAGAATTTTAAACTTCATCTAAAAAAGTAAGAATTTGGAATTCCTTTATTCTCAAATTTATATTTTAGTCTGTGTAGTTTTGGTTGATTTTGTTCTATTCAATTTAGTTTGACATGATTTTAACCTATGTCTTATCTCAATTCAATTGAACTTAGTAGGGTTTATCTCAAACTCAAATGGGTTTAATTTAATTTGGATTTGACTTAAGTTATACCGGGTGATCTTATGCTAACTTGACTCAATCTAGATTTGCATTGACTCATTTTTATATATGTTTAGATAAACTTGAGTTTGACATAGATAGATTCAACTTGACTTGGATTAGCTTGGTCTTGATTGAATTAGACTAGACTTGGTTTTAATTATGAAGTTGGTATGAATTGATTGAATTAGGCTAGACTTGGTCTTAGTTGTGAAATTGATATGAATTGACTTAATTTGAGTTCAAATCAACTTGATTTAGATGTATTCAACTTGATTTAAGTTTGAGTTAACTTAATTTGAGTTGGATTTGAGCTAGTTTGATTCGATTTTAACTCAAAAAATCGTTATATAATAATCTAAAAATTGCAATAAAAAAGAAAAAGAGAGGTTTGAGATGATTTAGATTTTAACTCAATGTAAGTTTAGACTAATTTGATTTTTGATCAATTTAACTTGATTTTTTTGAAGGAAGTATCAATCTAACCTTAGATGAATTCAACCTAATATTATCTTATTTAAGAAGTTTAACATAAACTGAGAAAAATATTTACAAATATAAAATAAAAAAAGCTTGAAAATATTTTATAAAAAGAAAAACTGATTATAAAAGATAATTAATATTTAATATTAATATTTTTAATTTTAACAATTATTTGATATTTAAATAACTTTTTGAATTTATTGATAACTAAAATACTTTATTTAAATAAAAAATTTGAATAGTCTTACCTAAATAATACATTTGAAAAATAAAATAATTTAAAATAAAATAAATTTGAATTCAATGTATTTTAATGTTTTAAAAGAATTGAATTTCTCCATCAAAGAGAAAGTAAAACCTTATTATTTAATGTTTTAACTAAGTTTAAACATGTTTGAATTATTAAAAATGGAAAAACCTCACTCGATTCTTAAAATAAATCATTCTCTTGTAGTTGCTTATTTTGGAAATGTTTTAGTGCTTTTTTATTTCAGAAATATGGACGATAACAATTTTTGTACCGAATTAAGAATTATACATCCAAATACACTTTAAAAAACATGTAAATTAAGTAAAATAAAGAAAAACAATTTCACATTGTGTCATTATAACTTGAAAAAGCTAGAGAAAGAAAATAAGTTCATAAAAAAATTAATACAAACATTTAATTAAAAAGATCAAATATTATATATGTACATAGTGGGTATGGATCGCGTGACTATGATATTAAAATTTAGGCTTTTGTTTCGTACAACCTTATAATTACTGTCTGCACCCCATGTAATAAGATAGTGCATAGCATACTATAAAATTAATGAGAAAGACAATTTCACATAAAGTAAATTGAAGTTGTTCAATAATAATAATAATAATAATAATAATAATTACTATTTTTATTATTATTTTCAAAACACATAATTAGTTTAAAAAAGTTGCATGAAATCTACGTTTCTTTCAATGGTTATAGTAACATCTAACAATTATTGTTTGTTATTTATCAAACTCTAATTTTACTTAAATTTTATAAATTTTCGAACTTCTAAAAATAATTATACCTCAAATGCATAATAAAACTTAATATTTAAATAAAATTAAAAATTCAAATGGTTAAATAAAAAAACAAACCAAGTTCACTTAATTTAAAAATAAAAACTTAATTTACTTAAACAAAAACCTCGGAGAATCAAACTCTAACACAGTAAATTTAATGGATACAAAATATAATTAAGTTAAAAAAAACCCTATATTTGTAATAGAAAAATGTATATTTTTTTAACAAATGAAAAATAAAAAAGACAAGAAATTAAAAAAAATATACTCTAAAATCAAATTTTCTCTTTTTTTTTGTCTAATCAAATAAAAAGAATGAGTACAACATTATGATATTTTCTCACTGTTTTTAATTTTGCTTTTTCACTTTGCATTTATAATGGAAGTTGCAAACAGTAACTAATTCTGGGCTTGGTGGGTCCATACCCATCAACAAGTACCTTACTTTTGGATAGAGTCATATGATAATGCTTTTTGTTTGATAATTGAAATTCAGTGGCCACACAAGTATCAACCTTAATTCTCAAATTTCAATTTGAGCATGGCAGTTTTACCTTTTCTCTTGGTTCCATCTCCATGTGCTGCTTCTGTGCATGCATCTCCAAGGCATGAAATTTCTTTCCAATCTCATTTTTCTTAGTAATTATGCCCAAATGTGGATCTTCTCTGTACCCTTGAAATACGTATTTTACATTAATATAATAGTTTATTGTTCTTATGTTTACATTCGTTTTCCACTGTTCTTATGAATTGCTATAATTATTTCCTGGTAATGCCATCAGTTAATTGTTGGTTATATAAATTCCGATCTGTATTTTACATCATATTTTACCCTGCAGTTTTTAGCTCACTAGTTTTACCGTACTTTGTATTGCTCCGATTATATTCTCTTTGGAAATAGAGTTTCTATCCTTTTATTATATCCCATAAGTGCATCATTTGATTAAAGCTTGCCAACCGATGTCTGGATTTTAATGGATTTCATTCTACAAACTGAGTTTCAAGACAAATGCCAGATATTCTTCTTTCTAGAGAAACTAGAAACATACCATGAAAGTAAGTTTGCTATGGTAAATTGAAAGAGGCCAAATGGTAAACCTTTTTGTGAGAATCAATCCAATTTTTCAAACATTATGCTTGAAGATAGAAGACACACCCAATCTAGGGAGGGGGTCACCACCCTAAAGGAGAGGGGTGGTCATGTAATGGAGAGGGCTTCTCTGATTTATTGTAATGGGGAGAGTTTCTCAGGACTGTGCAAAAATGTTAATGTGTTGAAATGAAATGAACTGTTTTTTAGATGGTTTCGTGCACATAGGCAAGAGGTTCAGAATCATTCATGTCTTTCTCTATTTTTCTTTTGTGATGGTGCTTTGTGTTTATCTTATATCTTTGATCCTCATTATGAAAATGGATTCTTCTAATGCATAAAGTTATCATCATGCTTCTTGAGAAGCATCTTTGTTGACCAAGTGCTTAACCTCTGATAAATCCAGGTGCTTGGAGGATGCAAAACTCAGCTATGATGAGTCTAACAGAGTCTCCATGTTAACAGTGAAAAGATTTTCAAGAAGGATGGTTCTTCAGTTTCTGGGGATTAATCACATGATATGGCATGCTTCTCCTGCTTTGGCTGCACCAATTATGCCAGACATGAAGGAACCTGAATTCATACGGTTTGTCTGTCTTTCTTCCTTTTTTTAACCTAATCTAATATTGTTAAATGAAAACTGTTAGTGTATCATGATTTATGATTTACTATTTTTTATGTGAAGCATCTAGGACTTTGAAGCTACCAAGTGGAGTGAGAATTCAAGGTAAAGAATTTTACAACCTCCCTACTATATTCCTTCAGTAAAATGAAGCATGTTTGTATGAGAGAAATTGTTGATGCAAAAACACTTTGAGGATTCACACTTTTCGTTCTTGTTTGATGGAAAGACCAACAACCTCATTATCTTTTCATTTGAGTGTGTATGTGTTTTTTCCCACATCCCATTGTAAGATTAAGCAACACTTGATTCTTCCATGTTTCTTCAAATATACGAGTGAATATACTCGATTCTTGATAAAATCATTGAACTCTAATAGATTTTAGTGATTTTGCTATTCTTTCGTATTGAACTAAATCAAGCTATCAATACAAGTCTTTGTACATAAATAGGTATTCATATCAAGTTTTCAAATTAGATATTGTTGAAGGGGAAGGACCAGAAGCACATAATGGAGATGTGGTTAAATTCAATTGTGTATGCAGGCGTGCAAATGGATACTTTGTTTTCAGGTAATTGCAAACTGAATTTTTCATTTACATGATATTCCACTGATTTCCATGATTCAAATCATTATGGTATTCTAATACACACAACCATTCAATTTCTAGTTCATATTTTCCCCCTTAATTTCCCTTAAACCAGTTTATCTGACCCAAACCTGTCTTACTGTTGCATGGTTTCATACTCTAATTCATGATAGTACAGTGGACCAATTCAGTGGAGAAAGTACACCTGTTACACTTCCCTTGGATGAGAACCAGGTAAGTTTTTTTTCATTCAACTTGTATGTTTACCATTCAAATGTAAATGAGGTTGTATAGTCTCTTTTTTTCCAGCATATAGATGTATTAGAAATAGTTCCTTAATTCTATGGAAAAATATAGCATCCCAAATTTCACTTCCTAAAATCTATAATTAATGTAAATTACATAATTTAGAATAAACCTCATTCCTATTTTATTGAAAATCTCACTAAACAAAAATAAACATTGTTTTACTAACAAACTTTATTAAAAAAGAAAAATCTAAGACTAAAAGATTATTCTAAATGTCTTTCGATATTGACCACTCTTCTCCTAGTGTCGTACATCTTTCCCAGCACATGTACTATCATCTACTCCCATACAGAATAAGATCATCACATATGAAAATCACAATCACAAACGGGTAAGCAAACGTAAACATATAGTTGTCATAACAATAGTTCATTATTTTTCTGCATTTTAGAATTTAACAGCTTCACCAATCAACACATGACAATAGTCATAAAAAGATTATGTTATTGATCACTTGACATTCAAATTCTTGGTTCTTGTTCTTTTGAAAACAATTATGAGGTCACATTATACTAATTGCATTGCATTTGTATGCAGATGATAGTGGGCTTAAAGGAGGTTCTCACAGGCATGAGAGTTGGTGGTATGTTCCTCCATGGCATGTATAAAAGTTGTTATATATGTATTTTACTCCAAACTTTGGCATGCAATCTATCTATACATAGGTTTATAACATATGCTTTCATAAACATAACAATGGGCATGACATAAAAATAACATGTTAAATTAAGGTCAATTAATTAATGTTATCATTGTAGTTATTGTTCTGTGGCATTTACTTGTACTTTTAGGAAAGAGAAGAGCACTGATCCCACCTTCAGCAGGATATGTAAACGAGAACTTGAAACCAATACCTGAAGAGGTTAGATTAGATATTCTTTTAATTGCTAAGGTAAATTCTCAATAATTGTTATATTTGATTGTAATAGTAGATTGCAAAGTGTGTTTTTGTTAATTGCAGTTTGGCCCTCGTCGCAGCCTTTTTTCTCATGCACAGGAGCCGTTGGTTTTTGAAGTTCAACTCCTGAAAATTTTGAGCCCTCCAGTTAATTAGTTATGCTTATTATTTTTTTTTTTCAATTCTACTTTCATTTTTTAGATATCTTAACTGCGCTCATTATATTTAAATTATACCAATTGAATACCTTAGATGTTACAAATATGTGATTTTATTTATTTTTGAATAATTATGTAACTTTAGTATGTCATAAATCAATATTATGTAAACCCATTTTAATTGATGGAGGACCTAAAATAGTATAATTGTAGTATTTAAGGGACCTAATTAATAAATTAGAAATTGAGAAACTAAAATAGTACATGTAAGTTAAGAAGAAGAAAAAAACTAACTTTGAGTGTATATGTTGCCTTTGCCATGAGAATCGTTGTTTTGGTGTCAAGTAGGATTATACCATGATTACGTACAATAATTGATCAACATAAAAAAAATATCAATCTAAGATATAAAATATACTCACTACATTGTTCATTACACATTTTCAATCCGAATAACTCATCATCATATTCTCAATTTAAAATGATATATAACATTTACAAATTACACATGAATAAGTGTTCAAAACAACATGAATCATCAACTCAAAGTAATTTGTTTTTACTAGTAAAACCAACTTGAACTTCGTATGTGAAGAAATTTCCTTTTATTAACTATGACAAATTTTATTATAAAAATTTTCTTTTAGCTTTTCTCTACTCGTTATCTTAATATATGTGATTTTATACTATTTGTAAAACTAGAATATCACATTTTCTTAACAAGCTTTTATATTTAATATCACAACACAGGGATTATGATGTCATTCTAAATATCGAGATATAATCATATCTTAAACCATCATATCTTATAATATACATCTACTCAATATGAATGCATCAATTTGTTAAAATAAGATGATCCAACATTGTTAAGATTAAACAATCTATATACATCTATCAGTCTAGTGTGTATAAGATCACTTAATGATGATAACAAATACTATAAATGATGTGAATTAATATTTTATATATATCGAACATGTGTGTTCATGTAGCTAAATGTCTTGCATTTTTGTCTTTGATAAAAAGTATATGGAACTTGTTTGAAGTTATTAGATGATATCTAATATTTCAAAATTCAGTTTGAATTCAATTCTAATGTACTTAATATCATCATATTTCTTTCTAGATAATCAAATATATGTGAAAGATTTCATAAATGAATTATATATATATATATATATATATATATATATATATATATATATATATTAATTAACTAATTAATTAAAGTGTTTTAAATGATCAACGGTCTCATTATATCTCAATATGGATGCACATGATTTTTAATTAAATAATCTTATTTGCATTTTATTTTTCTTAATTGCATATACCTGTTTATACTTTTGAATTGTTTCCTTTAATAGAATTGAAAGTTAGTGTTTGAAGATCTTATCGAAACTTTCTTTCTTGAGCATGAAAAAGAGGAAGCAATATGTTTTAAAGCTTATACACATTCTCAAAATCTAATAGATATCTTTTTTGAAGCTTGAACGATCATTTTCTAGACAATATATAAATAATTGAAGTTGAAAACGAAGAACAAGAAACGAAAATAAGTTACACAAACACAAGATTCATAAAGTACTCTACAAGTCATTATATCATTTGTTTAGTATGTTTAAAATTGTTTGATATTAAACAACTTAGTATAGTATTATGTGAAAAAGAGTATAAGGTTTTGTTCACCTTCTCTTCTAGAGCTTATTGTTCTAACACAATTCACACATTAATTCATCAATTCCATATATACACATATAACCAAATGATAAAACTTCACCTACTTTAAACATATATTTACAATAAGAATTTGTTGTTTGAGTGATCTAGCTTTACAAACAAGAAAATACTCCTCACTTAATACTTAAATAATGTATATATAAAATATTAAATTTTTGATTTAATACATCATTTGGTCCCTAGTTTGGAGGGTTGTGTTCAAAGTCGTCATACCTTTTAAAAAAGTTTACTATTGTCCTATATTTCGTTAAAAAACAGTTTAAATGGATCCTTTTGGCTTACGACATTAAAAACATAACGGTGCAATGATGTGACAACAGTGAACTGTCCAATTTTGTATGACGCGACAACTGTGACCCAATTGATGTGGCCAGAAACCCTAATTTTCCTAAGGCCAGAAACCCTTGTGCCACCACTGTGAAACCCTAGTCGCCGCCGCCGCATAACGAAACGTGCCACCACCAAACCCTCAGGCCACCATGCCGCCGTCACCACCATCAACATGGACCTACAATTCGAAGTAGAGAAACTATGACCTGTGCAATGTTTATGCGAGAGAGCCTTCATGATTCTGCACCTTGACTCGTGGTAGCCCATGGTGGCGCAACGCATTTGATCAGCGATGAACGAAGAAGAAGCTCTCATTCTAAGCTTTTGCTCTTTGCAAAGAAGACGAAGATGAAGGACACATGAAGAGGCTTCTTGCACGATGCATGAAGGCACATTGTTTCTGTGTTTCTGGCTTGTGCAATTTGCAGGTTGGTGTCCATGGATGCTGCTTGAGAACTAGGGTTTCTGGGATTTGGGTAGCGATTATGTATGTTTATGGTTTGCTGCATGTGTGAATTGGGTTTCTAGGTGTCGCGGTTGCGATTTTCTTGTTCATATTTGAGTTGGAATTTCTAGTTTGCAGGTTAGGGATTTCTATTTAGTTCTTGCTTAATGGTGGTGAGGTACGACGCATGGTGGAGATTTTGCCCTGATTACTGGCGACGCGGTTTAGGGTTTCATGGTGGCTAGGGTTTGGTTGGAATTAGGCGATTTGTGTTTGATTTCTGGGTTTTATGTTGCTTTTCTTTGCTTCGAATTGTAGGTCTGTGTTGATGGTGGTGACGACGGCATGTGGCTAGAGGGTTTGGTGGTGGCGCGTTTCATTCTACGACAGCGACGGCGGCTAGGGTTTCACGGTGGTGGCATAAGGGTTTCTGGCCTTAGGGAAATTAGGGTTTCTAGCCATGTCAATTGGGTCAGAGTTGCCGCATCATAAAAAAATTGGACAGGTCATAGTTGCCATATCATTGCACCGTTATGTTTTTAACGCCGTAAGCTAAAAGGACCAACTTGAACTATTTTTAACAAAATATGGGACAATAGTGAACTTTTTAAAAATGTATGACGACTTTGAACAAAACGCCCCAAACTAGGGACCAAATGATATATTAAACCTAAATTTTTATATTGAAAAAGAGAAAATCTCCCCTATACATCCAAAAACACAATTTTTTTAATGCAATTTTAGACTATTTAGATACATAACATAATAAATTCAATAATTCATTATTGATTAAACTAGTTAATATCAAAAGTAAACTTTAGAAACTTCAATACGAAATTCTCCAATTAATTCAAAACAAATTATGTAACTATCTACAACACTAAAATAATTTTTTATTAAGTTGTATTTTTCAATACCATTAACAACTCACTATAATAGAGGTAACTTGTTTTGTAAGAAAATACAATTTTATCTCCTAAAAGATTTCAAATATATTGAGAAAAACTTAAAAACTTCAATTTATGAAATTAATATCTCCCCTTATTGAACACCAAAAAATTATTCATATTCCTTATTTAATTTGGACAAACGAATAAACAGTCTCAAATATGAAGAGAAGTAAAAAAAAATAGCAAAATTCAAATATAAAAAAATGAGAAACATAAATTAATATTTTAATAAATTTGTGATGGCATGAATTTATTAAAAGAAAAATTTGCTAAACATATTTTTGTCGATTACGACTATGTTGAACATAATCATAAAAATAACTAAATATGAGCCTTACCTTTTATAAAGAGTATTGAATATTTAAAAGTTTAGACAAATATAAAATTTTAGACATAAATTATTGTAAATCTATTTATAATTTTTTTTTTGAAAGATGATTTCCTTTTGTTTTTAATTTTTAATTATACTAAGACTTTGGTGTGAGAAGAATGATGAAAGTTTCATAAATAAATTGGAACGAAGTACATAATAAAAAAGAGTTGCAAATTTAGATAACTCCAATACTTATTTTGTTTTTATTTTTCATTTTATTACATTTTTTGTCCTTCAATTTAAATTGTATGTGATGAATAGGATAGAATCCAAACTTACAAACAAGGAAAAGTATTATTTTTCTAACATGATTGTTTTTTTTCAGTCAAACAAATCTAGCACTCATTTTATTTCGAAGTGCTTGTTTACAGTGGCATCTTTTGATAATTTAGGTTTTCATATTGTATATTTCTCAATTCCAAAAAAAGGTTCAGGCATAGAAGGAGCAATTTGAGCTTATGGTATTTGACAGTGTATTTTAAAAATTCAACAACATTATTCACACTCTAAGTATTATGTGCAAAATAAAATAAAAAACTAAAATATTAACACAGATATATTTAATGGTAATTCATAACTAATTGATTGAGCAACTAAACCACCCAAAAAAAGAATATTTATTATTTGACCCATACTGACATAAGAAGTCCAATGGAAGCAATACTCCGAAATAGAATCCATAAAAAAAACACCAATATTCATATTAATAAAACAAAGTTATAGCCAAAAGAAATTACTTAATAGTTTATTATAGTAGATATAACTGAAATACATAGTTCGAAACTAAATAAACGAATATCTTCTCTGATGAAATAATATTCTTTTAAAAAAAAATAATTTTGTTCCATTACTAGAGTTTGAAGAACTCTAAAAGGACAGGTGTATTCAAGTCCAATACTTTGTATCCCTACATATATTTTTTTTCTAACCATAATTGAAAGAATCATTTAACTATTTCTCTGTTTCTTACCGATAATACAATGTTAGAATATAAAAGAAAATAACGTGATTTAAATTTTTTATCTATTTATTAATAAATAAAATTTTCTTTAATATTCGTATTTATCATCACAAAATAAAATTATCTTAATGTTCTTAATATCTTTAACATAATTCATATATATAAAATGAATATTATAACATCCCAAAATATATAGTATAAACTAGTAGTCAACATTATAATACGAGAGAACAGTTCAAGACTTGCAGATAAATGTTTAATCTTACAGTCATCCAAAATGGTCATAAAATTTGAAACTTTATATACAATAAAGTATCTTAAAACTATACAAAATAACTCAGAAATCCTAATTAAACTAGACAGCAGCGTCATCACCCTCCAAAGCCTGCTCTAGGGGAACCTCATCTACCTCTGCTCACATCCAAATGGATGATCATTGTAAAATAAAACACCACACGAACAACATACAAACACAAGCAGAAGGGTGAGCTAGATATACAAAGATCATACAATTATAATAGCATGTAACATACAAAGTTCACTCAAACAAAGTATACTAGATCACACATCCTAACATGTTATATTATAGACTTGACTCGTCCGGATTTAGAATGATTGCCGAGCTATGGAGGGTCATGCACTCGTGGTGGCCTCTACTGCTTTGCAAAGCCGTTGCCAATGGGTTTCACCCTACCACACTCACAAGGTTAGTTTGTTCCGGGCCTTGAGGCATACTGGGAGCCCCCAAGACTAAGACCTCCTACTACTCCTCACGACATGGTTCAATCCTTTCTACTTGAGAATGATTAACCATTGGAGTTTCAGGATAACCCTCAAGACTGAGCTCCTGCATTCACTCTAAACAACCAGGAATCTCACCAAGAGATTCTACAATGAAGCTTACATTCACCCCTTTGAATCACATACTTTTATTTGTAATTGAACTCACAATACTTCTCCATTATATATAGACATACACCTTCAAACATAATTCATACTACATGCCATAAGTCATTTAATGAAACTGAAAACAAAGTAATTAAAGAGCAATTGTTTCAAACCTTTCGCCATGCACACCCAATTTGCAAGGCAAAACCAGGAGTCCCTCGCATAGCGACTTGTCTCGCTATGCGAATTAACTCGCAGAGGTACCAGACCTCACCCTCTCGCATAGCGGCTCCAAGTCGTTATGTGAAAGTCCAGACATAGACCAACCTTCCTAACCCACTCGCTATGCGACCCTTTTCGCTCTTCGAATAAAATCATAAATAACTCCAGACCCTAACCAGGCGCACAGCGTCCTGATTCGCCATGCGAATCACTAGATAGAGAGCAACTCACCCCAATCATTCGCACAACACCCAAACTTGCTGTGCGAATGTCCAGACAGAGAGCAACCTCTCAAGTCATTCGCACAATGCACCAACTTGCTGTGTGAATGCCCTTGGCAGAGAGCAGCTCACCATAGCTACTCGCTATGCGAAACTATTCGCACAACGAGTCTGCGTAATCTGCAGAACAAAATTCTGTAGATTTATGCAACTCAATTCTAACTATTTTTCCCATCTTCTAACGCTCCTAGATTGTGTTATATACCTAATTAGACTTGCCTAAGTGATTCTAAACTTGCCTACCACCAATCTAAAGTGATTATGACCCAATTCCTACTTTGAAACATTCAATTCCACAACTTAAAGACCTAAGTTCAATTCTACCACTTTGCACATGTTTTTGACCATTTAAAAGGCTCACACAAGTCACAAAATGACTTACCTATACTGCCTAAATAGACCAAATGATCCCCTGAACTTTATTCTCCAATTCACTACCTCACTTCCTCAAAAAGGACCTAAAACACTACCAATTCACTTGACTTTCTATCTAATAGCTACTATAACAGAATACAATCATCTAACATACTCTATTACAGTTGCATATCACATCTAATCACTTCACAAACAACATTTGACCGTTTCATCAATAAACATTCAAAGAATACATGATTTAACCTACACAATAACTACATTTCAGCTCAAACAGTAACAAATTGCAGAATTCAGTGCACACACCTATCAAACTACCAATTCAAACAAAAATCTAGTTTCCCTTATCTTAGAGATTCACAGCACAGTTCACTGGATCACCTCTACAGTACCTTGCACCGCAAGGAAACTCAACACGACCCTACAAATCACCAGTTGGTGATCAAGAACAACTCTTAGAATTAGAATTGGATAGAGAATGGATAAGAGAACGCACAAGACACATGCAACCAACAGAGATTGCATGGTCTAGGTTCAAAAACAGCGGAGAAAAAAGGGAAGAATAGCTTACCTACTAAAATCGAGAAATTGATCGGTGAGTTATAAAGACCTCTACACTGTGGACGTTTGGGCACCTCCTGATTGTTAATTCAACAACTCAATAAGAAGAAAAGCTAGAAAGAAGGCATAGAACAAGTAGAGAACATATGTTTTAGAGAGATGAAGTGTTTAAGATAATGAACCGAGTTTTAAAAAATTCTATCTATATTATAAGATTATTTTTAAAATAAAAAATTCGTCTTATTATTTTAATACACATATCTACTCTAATACTTTATTTTCTTTGTTTTTACAAATATATGTTACATTAAAATAGAATCTTCGAGAGAAAATGGAGATGGACAGTACGATGATGTAAAATATTAGCCAAAAAACAAAGTATTGAAGGGCATGCTTTACACGTGTTACAAAATTGCAAAGTAATTTACAAATTTTGCAGCATCCATGGTCCCTGTATTCTCATGTATCTTTCAGTTTTGATTATTGAAAACGACGATACCTTCACGATATTCATTATTCAAAACGACATATTCCATCTACTGCTCAATCATTAAGGATTTTGTTTTAATTTCTTTTAACACTATTGTTTATTTATTGGAATTAATTTCATCGTTCTATTCATAAACCAAGATTTTAATTCTGAAAATATATAAAAATGAGATAAATCTGCTTTATTAATTTTAAGGTTTAATAAACTTTTCTATCATTATAATAACTATTTTAATTTCATTCCACTGTATTTGAATGCTTTTAGTTTTACTTTTTAAAAAAGAATAAGTTAATATAATATCTTCTATTAAATTTATGATAGCACGTTTTAATGTTTATTGTTTGTTCATAGTATCAATTTCATCAACAAGTCAATAAGTGTATCATTTGTTATTTATTGTACAGTTGTTACACGTAAACGATTTTTCTCCCTCCTTTTGGAATACTACTCCTTAAATTCACAACAGATTATAGATTATATTACATATAAATTAAAATTATTAATATTTACTTGTTAATAATAATCGATTTCTAATTAGGTTATATTTTCATTTAAAACAACTGAAAAATATTTTATTAATAGTAAAAATACAGGAGCTAAAATAGATATTCATAATACTATGAATATGGGTTATTTCTTTATGTTATGAGAATTATGTCTATTTTTAAGGTTACTACACTCGTTGTTTGGTCGTTACATATTCCATCTAACCATTGAAATAAGCACGTTTGTGTTGTGCTTTGTTCCTTCAAACTCAAAATCACTTTATTTTAATTGTTTCACTGGGACAACGCACGGGAAATGGCGTTCTCCACAGTTAGCGTCACCGCTGCTCCCTATGGTTCATGGAAATCCCCCATCACCGGCGACGTTGTCTCCGGCGCCACCAAGGATCTGGGCGGCACCGCTGTGGATGGCCGAGGCCGCCTCATTTGGCTGGAATTCCGTCCATTAGAATCAGGGTAAGTAAGGTCTTTCAATTCTCTGTTATTTATGTGTTTATTTATTTTTCTGTATGAAAGAGAGAGTGAGAATGAAAAGCACTTAGGAGAATTTAGAACAACAAAAAAGTCAAAAAGTCAAAGCAACATGGTTCGCATAGCCTGAAAAAGAAAATTATATATGAGTGGTCTTAAATAAGGTGTAAATATGCCAAAATGATTTATGAAATTCAAGTCATAGATTTTTCTTTTTAAAAGTCTGATTTCATCAATTAGTTTCTTATTTCATATTTAAGTTATAAAATAGGATTGACCTTTCTCTACATCAATATATAATTTTACTAATAATTGTTTTTTATTACTATTTTCACTAGTACTATTTATTTTAACTATTACCATTATTATTAATGTCCTTGTTTCGATTATACGCTGAGTCACCAAACTCCTTCCTAATTTGCCTTCGTGCTGTTTGGTCTTGCTCCAAGCTTTGCTGCCTTGCTCTTCCGTTCGGGAGGAACTTGTCAAAGATTCTCTAATGCCAAAGTCAGTGTATGAACCGTTCGGCAATTCAATAGAACAGTAATAAATGTGCAGTAAATGCAACTTACCTATCACTCATCTTTGACCTGTATTTATAGTTTTCATCATGGGCTTAGGATTAGTAAAAAATTAATCACGGCTCAATTTCAGCCTAATAGCTCTAATCGCTACTTACCTTGATCATGGTCTTAATGATCATGATAAGCTTCTGGCCAGTCTTGGCAGCACCGTCCGGTTAGGTTGATCCTACGTGGTCTTCCTTGGACCGTCCGGTCCGTATGGTACACAAGCCCCCCAAGCCCTAGTGCACGCAATGGACGTTGGGTTGAAAGCTGACTATGTTGGTTGTAGGTATGGGAGTTCCTTTTACGGATTGTTCGTCTTTGGCCGAGGATTTGTGCTGGTGAGTGTGCCATGTGACTACCGGTTCCAAGCATTGGAAATCCTGTCGCCCTCCCATTTTCGAAAATGGGTTTGGGCGGGAAAACACGCGTCGTGCGTGTGATGGTGGGAGCTGAGGCGTCTTCGCATATGGACCGTTGATCGTGGGAGTTTTTTTACGGTGAAGATGCATTGACGGTTAAATTTTTCCTATAAATAGGAGGGTGGGAACGCTGTCATTTTCACTCTTTCTTCTTTTTCTTCCGTCTTCAGAGTATTCTTTTTCCCTCAGGTAATAAATGGAAGTCGTCCATGTTGAGTCTTCTTTGGAGTCGTTAGGCAGAAGTGGCGGGGGATCGACAGGCGGTGATGGCGAGCGTGGTTCTTCTCCGAGCTCGATGTCGTCCTCCTTCCTGAAAGAGTCCGACCGAACACCGGGGTTAAGCTCTCCTGTAAATAATGACGATCGGTCGCCGGAGCCTAACTCCCCCATGTGTGCGGATAAGAGGATTATCTTCGGGATACCCATCCATCTTCTCAAGGGTGGTATACCTATAGATGACGTGCCAGCAGATCCGGTTGGCAACGTGACCGCTATCCCAGGGTATGACTGGGCACCGCACGATGCTAGTTTGTTCGCATCGGAGTATGGCACTAAGAAAGCGCTGGCATGGAGAATCGGCCGGCTCTATATTGTCAAAGACGTAGAGGATTCCCGATTGATACGGGCGGGAGTGAGCAGGAGGAACGAGCGGGTTTATCATGGGAAGGGGTCAAGTCCGGACGATTTCTTCTTCATGTACGCCAATTTTTTCGATCAACTCTGCGTCCGGGTACCTTTTACCATGTTTCAAATGGCCGTTCTCAGGGAATTGAACGTTGCCCCTGCACAACTACATCCAAATGCTTGGGCGGCTGTCCAGGCGTTTATGGCGAAGTGTTCGGCCATAGGGATAACCCAGACGATCCCGATTTTCTTTCATTATTTTGACGTTCGCCCACTCCCTAAAGGTGGTTGGGTTTCTTTGACATCTGTCAAAGATAGGACCCTCTTTCGTTCGTCTTCTGACTCGTACAATAATTTCAAGAATCAATTCTTCAAAATCATTATTGACGAGGTCGGCCGTCATGAGTTTGATGATGCAATAGTAAATCCCTTGTTCCCCTTTTATTGGACAAGGAACCCCAAGAAAATAAAGGCCTATCCAATTGGTGTACTTAACCCGATCGACTTGGAAGTCGTTCGAACCATCAACGCTCTCCCCTACCGTCTTTCTGCTTGCGGCTTAGTCGAATGCCTTCGTCATGAGGATTGTGAACGAAAGACGTTCGGTATGGTATTTTATTTTCGGTTTGTCTTTTTTAATAAGTCGATGTTAACTTAACTGGATTTTTGTGTGTTTGTCAGATGTCATGTCTGCTCCTCCTCCCCGCAAACCCAACTTCATGGCTGTTAGACATGATCTACATGATCTTTTATAAAATAATTTGTTATTATTTTGAGTATATTTTGTAGTATTAATTGCCTAAAGGTTAGCCTCAATTATAGCTTGTCAGTTATAGCAGCAGCCTAAATTATAGCTTGATTTTTGTATATATTCCTTATCAATGAATATGTAAAGGACGGATGATTTCCTCCATGGTATCAGATTAGGTTACCTTCCTCAAATTCTAAAACACCTAGCCGTCACTGTTCTTTCTATTCTTCCAAGCAATTTTTTTTTTCTCCCCTTCCTTCTTCCCATTGTTGCCCATCAATGGCCGACAATTCCAAATATTACTCTGCCCTAGTTGTCACCAACGTGAAGCATCTTATTCCAATCACCTTGGACATGGAAACCGGCCAATATCACTCATGGGCAACCTTATTTAAGGTCCAAGCTAAAGTTCATTCAGTGCTCGAACATATCATCCCCCCTACGGATGCTGCAGCCATAACAGCATATCAAACAACCAAGGCCGCTGGTCTCCCACTATGGAACCGTCTTGATGCTGTTGTACTTCAATGGATTTATGCGACTATATCTCCTGATATTCTCACATCGATCCTCGTGGCTGATGATTCGGCTGAAAGAGCCTGGCAGCATGTAGCTGATTTATTCCAAGATAATAAAAACTCTAGGGCGGTGTATCTTGAAACTCAGTTCACAAACATGTACAAAACTGATTTCTCCTCCACCTCCGCCTATTGCAACCACCTCAAATCTCTTGCTGACCAATTATCTAATGTCGGGGCTCCTATTTCCGATCAACGTCCTGTGCTCCGCTTGCTCGCTGGCTTAACCGAAGCCTATGCTGGTTTTGTCACGGTTATGCAACAGAAGGATGAATTGCCTAGTTTTGCTACAACATGTTCTCGTTTGAAGTTGGAAGAGACTGTCGGAACAATCGGTATCGTTATAGAGTCGCGCAGCGGAATAAAATACTTAGAAAGCGTGTTACGGTCACAAATCAAGTTTAATGGTTCGTTTTAGAAATTTAATTTTCTTAGAGACAAATTTCCAAACGGTTGATGTACGTACAATAAAATAAGTATAGGGAATAAGAAGAACAACACAGAATTTTTATCCTGGTTCGAATCAAAAGATTCTACGTCCAGTCGTTAATCACTATAAATAGTGATTAACCTTTTTCACTAAAAATTGTTTAACAGATTACAAGATAATGAACAATAAAAATGAATGGAACTACTCTACCAACTTGAAGAGAACCACTTCAGCAATCGACCAACGATTCACAAGCTTCTCCTTTCACAAGACCAGGCAGAGCACCTTGCTAACTTGAAGAGAGTTTGCTCCGACTATCGACACACGATACGCGAGCCTCTCCTTTCACAAGACCAAGCAAGGGAACAATGAACAAAAAGCTTTCTGAGAACGTTCCTCTGACACACAGTGTTCTAAGCTTTCTCAGTTCAAAAACAACGTTTTTCATTCTAATTTCTCCAAAACAAAATATATAGCCAAGTACACTGAATGCCAAAGGTCAGCTCCCAACTGCCATGAATAATCGATTATTGTAAGTGATAATCGATTATTCAAAGTCCGTTATAGGTTTTCAAAGATGTGATAATCGATTATATGAAGTGATAATCGATTATTCAAGTATGACTTGTGATAATCGATTATTGCTTCATCATAATCGATTATTGTAGTTAAAAATGTAAGTTTACAGGGTTTACAAGAATTTCCTACTACATTTAATTTCTACAAATTGCTTTTAACTAATTCTAATATCTTCTGCAACTAAAACTTCTTGTAACATCATCAAAACAAATTTCTTCAAGATTTACCAATACTCCTTATTGGTAACAATCTCCCCCTTTTTGATGATGATCAAAAATTCAATTTTAAAAGCAAATTTGGCTTATCTGCAAAACATACAAGCTAACAAACAACAACAAGGTTAGCAATACCTGTAATAATTTATACTTCTCCCCCTTTTTGATCAGAAGCAAAAAGATCAGATGTTAAAGGCTCCCCCTAAATATGATCTCCCCCTTAATTAATCAAAGGATGCATATAATCAAGAGATCATTTTATTTATGAAAATAAAGATTACATTGGAAGAGGACACATAACAGACTGAATTATAACATAGATGAAATGGCAAGTAAACAACAAAACAGTCTTACAGAGAACCTATATCTAAAACTCAGGACTAGGAGATCTCTCGGGAGGTTGAATGTTGAGATGATTCTCGATGTTAGATAGGCGAACATCAAGATCAAGAAATTGATCAACCATGTGCTCATCAACAGATCGTTGCCAATCATAAATCGCCTCAAAGTGAGTCTTTTGTGCAAGACTCATATCCTCCAATTGTTTAGATAACCTTGCAAAATGTTCTTCCATAGAAATTGAGGAAGAGGAGGGTATGTTGGATGGTCCAGCATCAGACGGAGCAGCGGCACTTACGGGGTCAGCCATATGAGTGTCCATGTCATCATCTTCAACTACATCAGGATGATCATCATCTTTGTGAATAAGGACCCTGCCTCTAGTAATGAATCCCATCTGACGAAAGGTAGTGTCGCCGATTTCCGAGCCAACAACTTGAGTGGCTTGGACAAGTTCTCCTTCAATATTGACCCCTTTGTACTCCAAGATTCTAGAAATAAGAAGAGCATAAGGAAGGTGATAAGAATGGGATTTCTTAGCTTTTACCATAGTGTCAGCAATGAGAGCAGGCCAATCGATGTGGATGTGATTCAGGATCCCATATAGAAGAAGTAGATCCTGTTCAGAGCATTGAGCATGATTGGTTGCTCTAGGACAGAGGATCCAGACAAGTAAGTAGTGAATCATCCTTTCTTCAACCTTGAAACCTCCAACAAGCAATTGCCTTCGATTAGTCTGTTGTTCAGGGTGACGTAGGAAGGATTGGAAGGTCAATAAGCGATCGAAATCTTGGAGTCCGAGATGAACTTTGACAGCATCATCCCAGATGGGTAGGTGGGCAACGTTGGTCCACACATCATCATCTAAAATTATAGGGACACCCTTGACTTTGGTGGAAATAATCCCATCTCGATATCGCAAGTTGAAGTAGAACACTCTGATGAGATCGGGATAAATGCAACCGTTTTGCTCCACCAGATTTGAGAGTCCTTGATCATTAAACAGCGCTGGAAATTGAAATCCATAGAAACCGAAAAAATCAAGGCGAATATACTTTACTGCCATGATGCGTCTCTCTTGCCAGGAAGAAACATAGTCCGCATGTCTTTCTTGATCTGAAATCCATCCATCAATCGTTGCCGGACGTGGTTGAGAGGAAGAGGATGCTCCAACAGCTCTGCGGCGATGTCTCCTTGAATCTGCCATGGAGAAAGGTTGAGGGAGTGATAGTTTGAGAGAGTGAGCAAAATTGGAGGGATTTGAAGCTCAAGATTTTGATTTCAGTAGTTTCTAGGTGCAAAGAGATGGCTAACAATCGATTATCGAGGCCTATTTATAAGAAAAGGGAAGAACTAGCCGTTTATGACCGTTTTGAGCCGTTATGGAGTCTCTAACGGCTTTATTTTTGAAACTGGTAGCGTGATAATCGATTATCGTAAGTGATAATCGATTATCTGCTCATTGGTCTCGTTCCAGAAATTGTGCGATAATCGATTATGTATGAAGATAATCGATTATTTGCTCATGATTTTCCAGGGATGAGTTTGAAGATTCATAATCGATTATGGTAGTGTAGAGGATGTATCCCAGGTTTGGAATAATCGATTATGACCTGATGATAAGCGATTATTAACGCTGATATTTTGAAAATTTGCAAAGAACCATAAATGTGGAGTCTAAGACATGTCTAATACCCCTAACTCTCTTCTAAGCTCATAGAATCTATCTTTAGGCAGGGCTTTAGTAAAGATATCAGCTAATTGATGTATCGTGTCAATGTATTCAATTTGGCAATCTCCCTTTTGAATGTGATCTCTCAAGAAATGATGTCTAATTTCAATGTGCTTAGTTCTTGAGTGCATTATGGGGTTCTTAGTTAGGTTGATAGCACTAGTATTATCACATTTCAAAGGAATGTGATCAAGGAAGATATCAAAATCCTCCAGTTGCTGTTTCATCCATAAGATTTGGGCACAACAATTTCCAGCAGCAATGTATTCAGCTTCAGTAGTAGATAATGCTACACAAGCTTGTTTCTTTGAATGCCAAGACACTAAAGAACAACCCAGAAAATGACAAGTGCCACTAGTACTTTTCCTATCAATTTTACAGCCACCATAGTCTGCATCAGAATAACCTATTAAACTAAGTGAAGCATCAGATGGATACCAGAGTCCAAAAGAAGTGGTTCCTTTAAGGTATTTCAAAATTCTTTTGACAGCAATTAGATGAGATTCTTTAGGATTAGCTTGGTACCTAGCACACACACATACACTTTGCATAATGTCTGGTCTACTAGCAGTTAGATACAGTAGGGATCCTATCATTCCTCTAAACATGGTTTCATTTACCCCTTCACCAGATTCATCCTTATCTAAATAGCAAGACGTTGCCATAGGTGTGTTGGCTTCTCTACAAGTATCCATACCAAACTTCTTAAGTACTTCTCTACAATATTTAGTTTGAGAGACAAAAGTCCCCCCATCTATTTGCTTTATTTGCAGCCCTAAGAAGAAGGTAAGCTCACCCATCATAGACATCTCAAATTCACCTTGCATGATTTGTGCAAATCCCTCACATAATGAATTATTTGTAGACCCAAAAATAATGTCATCTACGTATACTTGAACAATCAAGATATGTTTTCCTACTTTCTTAATAAATAGGGTGGAATCAACCTTTCCTCTAGAGAAATCATTTTCAATCAAGAAGGTGCTAAGTCTGTCATACCAAGATCTAGGTGCCTGTTTAAGACCATACAAGGCCTTTTTTAACTTATAAACATGATTAGGATATTTAAAATCCTCAAAACCAGGAGGTTGACTAACATATACCTCTTCTTTAATAAAACCATTCAAAAATGCGCTTTTCACATCCATTTGGTACAATTTAAACTTCATCAAAGAGGCATAAGCAAGTAATAATCTAATTGCTTCTAACCTGGCTACTGGAGCGTAAGTTTCATCATAGTCGATACCTTCCTCTTGACAGTAGCCCTTTGCAACTAACCTGGCTTTGTTCTTTGTGATGTTTCCATCTTCATCAAGCTTGTTTCTAAACACCCACTTTGTTCCAATGACTTGAAGATCATCTTGTCTAGGAATGAGTTGCCAAACATCATTCCTTTCAAATTGATTAAGTTCTTCTTGCATAGCAACACACCATTTATCATCTTGAAGAGCTTCCTTTATGTTCTTAGGTTCTACCTGAGACACAAAAGCTACTGTTAAGCAGAAATTATTAAGATTGTGTCTAGGAGTTACCCCTTTTAATATATCTCCGATGATGTTGTCCAGAGAAAGTCCTCTTGGTTGTTGATAGCTTTTAGGATCAACTACTTGATGTTCATTTTGAGTTTCTGGTGGATAGTTTTCATTTAGATACATCTCTTCAAGAGCTTCCCTCAAATAATCCTCATCACCTGCAATTGATTTATTTGACTCAAGAGGGTTCACCTCAAGGTCCACAATTTCATCAAAGACAACATGCATTGATTCTTCAATTGTCAAGGTTCTTCTATTAAACACCCTATATGCTTTGCTAGTTAAAGAATATCCTAAGAAGATTGCCTCATCAGATTTAGCATCAAATTTGCCTAAATTATCTTTACCATTATTCAAAACAAAACATTTACATCCAAAGATTTTCAAGTGAGATACATTTGGTTTTCTACCGTTAAACAGTTCATAGGGAGTTAGCTTAAGAATAGGCCTAATTAGCATTCTGTTCAACACGTAACAAGCAGTACTAACTGCATCAGCCCAAAAGTATTTTGGCACATTTGATTCATTTAAAAGAGTCCTAGCTAGTTCTTCTAATGACCTATTTTTCCTTTCAACAACACCATTTTGTTGGGGAGTTCTTGGAGCAGAGAAATTATGAGCAATTCCATGTTTTTCACAAAACTTTTCAAAAGATTCATTTTCAAACTCACCACCGTGATCACTTCTCAAGGTTTTGATTTTCAATTCTTTTTCATTTTGAACACGTTTTGCAAACGATTTGAATGCTTTAAAAGCTTCATTTTTAAGGGTTAAGAAGAATGTCCAAGTAAATCTAGTGTAATCATCAACAATCACAAGAGCATAGTAGTTTCCACCAAAACTTTTAATTCTAGATGGACCAAACAAGTCCATATGCAGAAGTTCTAAAGGTTTTGATGTTGAAATCATAGTTTTATATGAGAATGAGGATTTGGTTTGCTTTCCCTTTTGACATGCAGAGCAAAGTTTATTTTTCTCAAATTTTAAATTTGGCAAACCAATCACAAGATTTTTTGAAATCAATTTATTCAAATGTTGCATATGTATATGTGCAGCTCTTTTATGCCATAGCCAAGGGTTTTCCTCTTTAGCAACTAAACATGTTATATTATGACTAGATGCATTTTCAATATCAATCAAGTAAATGTTATTATGCCTAACACCTTGCAAAGCAATTTCAGTAGAATCTTTAAGATATACGGTGCATCTATCACGTTCAAAAGTTACCTTGAGACCCTTGTCACATAATTGACTTATGCTTAGGAGGTTATGTTTGAGACCTTCAACACATAATACGTCCTTTATAGTCAATGTGTTTCCTCCTCCAATGTCTCCATTTCCAATGATTCTACCTTTGTTGTTATCTCCATAAGTCACAAAGCCTTGCTTCTTCTTCTCAAAAGAAATGAACTTTTTCTTGTCACCGGTCATGTGTCTTGAACAACCACTGTCAAGATACCACAGTGACTTTTTTGACTTAATAAGTTCCTACAAAACAAATTTGAGCAAGACTTTAGGTCCCCAATCTTATTATGGGTCCTTGGGGTTAGTTTATGCCAACATACATCATTTTACAGTTTTAACCCATGCATATTTACCATTTGGAACACCAAAGTGTTTGATGCTGCATTTGTTTGAGGTGTGACCAAGTTTCATGCAGTAAAAACAACAAGCCTTATACACTTTATTTTTCACAAAAGTCCCTTTTTCTACCCAAACTCTACGGGTTCTTATCACTTTAGATTTTTTGTGTAGATGTGTGTTTCCACTTCTTGCATTGCTTTTCTCAAAGTTTGTTTTGGCATATGATTTAGACTTAGTTGCCTTTGCAAGTAAGTGCTCAAGAATGTCAATATCAAATAGATGACTTTTACATGATAGACATTCAATAGGATGTACAATAGTATCAGATTCAGATAATTTAGTTTCCAAATTACTAACTTTGTTTCTTAAAACAACTTCGTCATCTAGAACTTTTTCATATCTCAATTTCAATTCATTATGCTCTTTCTTTAGCTTTTTATGAGCAACATCAAGTTTTTCAGATTCATTTAACAAATCAAGAAATGCCTTTTGTAAGTCAAACTCATTACTTGACTCTAAGCTAGAATCACTTACTTGGCTTCCTGCATCTTCTAGGTCTGCCATTAAGCACAAATTTGCTTCTTCATCTGAAACGCTTGAGCTTGAAGAACTAGAAGCATTCTCTTCCCAAGCTATGTAAGCTTTCTTCTTCTTTGGAAACTTTCTTTCTTTCTTTTCTTCACTTTTCTTATTTTTTGGACAGTCAGTCTTCACATGACCTCTTTCTCCACATCCATAACATTTAATGCTTGAAGAAGATCCATGATTTTCTTTCCTTTCTTCACGGTATTTGTCTTTTCCCTTGGCTTTCATAAATTTTGCAAACTTCTTAATCATAAGACTCATGTTTTCTTCATCATCATCGGAGTCATCATCTTCAATCCTTTTAGAGTTCTTTCCTTTGGAGATCTCGGACTTGAAGGCTAGTGTCTTTCTTTTGCCTTGATCTTCTTCAGCCGTCAATCTTCTCAACTCAAGCTCATGCTCACGAAGCTTTCCAAAGAGAATCGCCGTTGACATCTGAGTGAGGTTTTGAGACTCCGAGATGGCAGTCACCTTTGGTTGCCAAGACCTGTCTAATGATTTCAAAATTTTCACATTCAATTCATCAGTGTCAAAATTCTTACCTAAACCTGTTAGGTGGTTCACAATGTGAGTGAAACGCTTCTGGACATCAGAAATTGGTTCTCCAGGTTGCATTCTGAACATCTCATACTCCTGGATGAGTGTATTCTTCCTTGCACGTTTCACGTCGTCTGTACCCTCATGTGTGACTTTGAGGACCTCCCACATTTCCTGTGTTGTCTTACATACTGAAATTCTATAAAATTCATCAAGTACAACAGCAGATGAAATAATATTACGAGCCTTAATATCAAATTGGGCTCTTCTATTTTCCTCAGGAGTCCAGCTAAAGTATGGTTTTTCTACTTCTACACCATCAACAGTTCTTTTAGGAATATAGGGACCATTTAGTACAGCTTCCCAGATGCCTCTGTCAACAGACCCCATAAAAATTTCCATTCTGACTTTCCAGAATGCATAGTTATCACCAGTAAAGAGTGGTGGTCTGTTGATGGAAGCACCCTCGGCATATACTTGAGTTTGATGACCGGCCATTTTCGAAAAGATTTGAAAGAATATCAAAGCAAGCTCTGATACCAATTGTCGGAACAATCGGTATCGTTATAGAGTCGCGCAGCGGAATAAAATACTTAGAAAGCGTGTTACGGTCACAAATCAAGTTTAATGGTTCGTTTTAGAAATTTAATTTTCTTAGAGACAAATTTCCAAACGGTTGATGTACGTACAATAAAATAAGTATAGGGAATAAGAAGAACAACACAAAATTTTTATCCTGGTTCGAATCAAAAGATTCTACGTCCAGTCGTTAATCACTATAAATAGTGATTAACCTTTTTCACTAAAAATTGTTTAACAGATTACAAGATAATGAACAATAAAAATGAATGGAACTACTCTACCAACTTGAAGAGAACCACTTCAGCAATCGACCAACGATTCACAAGCTTCTCCTTTCACAAGACCAGGCAGAGCACCTTGCTAACTTGAAGAGAGTCTGCTCCGACTATCGACACACGATACGCGAGCCTCTCCTTTCACAAGACCAAGCAAGGGAACAATGAACAAAAAGCTTTCTGAGAACGTTCCTCTGACACACAGTGTTCTAAGCTTTCTCAGTTCAAAAACAACGTTTTTCATTCTAATTTCTCCAAAACAAAATATATAGCCAAGTACACTGAATGCCAAAGGTCAGCTCCCAACTGCCATGAATAATCGATTATTGTAAGTGATAATCGATTATTCAAAGTCCGTTATAGGTTTTCAAAGATGTGATAATCGATTATATGAAGTGATAATCGATTATTCAAGTATGACTTGTGATAATCGATTATTGCTTCATCATAATCGATTATTGTAGTTAAAAATGTAAGTTTACAGGGTTTACAAGAATTTCCTACTACATTTAATTTCTACAAATTGCTTTTAACTAATTCTAATATCTTCTGCAACTAAAACTTCTTGTAACATCATCAAAACAAATTTCTTCAAGATTTACCAATACTCCTTATTGGTAACAGAGACCACGATTAAGGAGCGAGCAACCCGTGAATCTGGTTCCACTGCCCTCTTAACCGTGGATGAAGGCTTCTCTTCACGGCCGCAACACCATAACAACAACATCACTTCATCACAGGCTCGTAATAATCCCAATCGAGGCAAGAAAAACAACCGAGGCAGAGGTAACAACAACCGCGGTGGCAAAGGCGGACGCGGTGGTGCCTGGGCTACAGGCGCTGCAAGGGGCGGTGCACCACAACAGCAGCAGTACCAAACCTACCCACCGTACCAGCATCCATTCTTTAATCCTTGGGCAGGGTGGGCCCAACCTCCCTGTCCTTATCCAGCAGCCTCATGGCAGCCTAGACCTCCACGCCAAGCTGGTATTCTTGGATCAAGACCACCACAACAAGCATACAATGCATCAGTAGCACCATCCAATGTTGGTTACACACCTACAGATATTAATGCGGCCATACATAGCCTTTCACTATCTCAACCAGATGAGAATTGGTATATGGACACTGGTGCTACCTCTCATATGACGGCGGACCAAGGTACACTCTCATCTTATTTTTATTCGAGCAAAGATCATAATATTGTTGTTGGTAATGGTCATTTGATTCCTATTCATGGTCATGGAAGCACTACACTATCCCCACCCCACCCTCCTTTAAACCTAAACAATGTGTTGCATGCCCCAAAACTCATTAAAAACCTAATATCTGTTCGTAAATTTACAAGTGACAATTTGGTTTCTGTTGAGTTTGATCCATTTGGATTTTCTGTGAAGGACTTGCAGACGGGGAACCATCTAATGAGGTGTAACAGCTCCGGAGATCTCTACCCCATTCCTTCCAAAAATCAGGCCATATTTTCCCCAACGTTTCCTTCAGCCTTAATTGCCTTGTCTCCTAATTTGTGGCACAATCGCTTAGGCCACCCAGGACCTACTATTCTCAGCTCTCTTTATCGTCAAAATTTTATCAATTGTAATAAAGGCAATATTGATTTTTGCACTTCTTGTCCTCTTGGTAAACACGTGAAATTGCCATTTAATGCGTCTTGTTCGTTCATTGAATTGCCATTTGATATTATTCATAGTGATATTTGGACATCACCTATATCTAGCTCTTCTGGCCATCAATATTATGTATTGTTTCTTGATGACTTTAGCAAATTCTTGTGGACTTTTCCCATTTCTAAAAAATCACAAGTTTTTTCCCTCTTTCAATCGTTCACAACTCTAATTAAAACACAATTTGAAAGAGACATCAAGAATTTCCAATGTGATAATGGAAAGGAATTTGCTAATAGTCAATTTCAAAAATTATGCCAACAAAGTGGAATGCAATTTCGATTCTCCTGTCCTCACACCTCTCCTCAAAATGGCAAAGCTGAAAGGCAAATTAAATCAATCAATAACATTGTGCGGACCTTATTAGCACACTCATCCATGCCACATTCCTTTTGGCACTATGCTCTTCAAATGGCCACTTATCTTCTAAACATTCTTCCCACCAAAGTTCTCGAATATTGTTCCCCAACGCAAGTCCTCTATCGGAAAGATCCCATCTATTCCCATCTTTGTGTCTTTGGTTGTCTATGCTACCCACTCTTTCCAGCCACTACAATTCATAAGTTGCAAGCAAGGTCCACCCCATGTGCCTTTCTTGGCTACCCATCACATCATAGAGGTTACAAGTGCTATGATCTTTCGAGTGGAAAAATTATTATTTCCCGTCATGTAATTTTTTATGAGACACAATTTCCTTTCTCAAAAATACATGCTCCATCCCCAAATGTGTCTGACCCTTTAAGTGAAGACACCTCTCCACATTTAACTCATCACTTATGGCCCACTCTCCCTGTTACAAACCCCACCACACATCCAGGCCAAGACTCTCGACCACCTTCTCCTCTACCAACCCCACCCGCTCCCACCATTCAGATCTTAGCCTCCCCAAATACTCCTCTCTCTTCTCTGACCACTACCCATCAGCCCCCAGTACCCGATCCCAGACCTCACCAAATGACCACTCGTAGTCAACATGGCATAGTTAAACCCAACCCCAAATATGCCCATAATTTGAGTACTTCCACCACCACCTATATTTCCCCTTTACCTAAAAATCCGGTGAGTGCTCTTCATGACTCAAATTGGAAAAATGCCATGACTGATGAATATAATGCTCTGATTAAAAATAAGACATGGGAGTTGGTACCTCGACCTCTTGATGTGAATGTAATTCGGTCTATGTGGATTTTTCGACATAAACACAACTCTGATGGTTCTTTTGAGAGGCATAAAGCCCGTCTTGTAGGTGATGGTAGGTCACAAAAGAAAGGAGTAGATTGTGATGAAACATTCAGCCCGGTAGTGAAGCCGGCGACCATTCGCACAGTTTTGAGCATTGCCTTATCAAAGTCATGGCCCATTCATCAGTTGGACGTCAAAAATGCTTTTTTACATGGTACTCTCAATGAAACAGTTTATATGCATCAACCCATGGGTTTTAAAGATTCATCTCATCCTCATTATGTTTGTTTGTTAAAGAAATCACTCTATGGCCTAAAGCAAGCCCCTCGTGCTTGGTACAAGCGTTTTGCAGATCATGTGGCCACAATCGGTTTCAATCATAGTAAATCTGATCACTCACTTTTCATATATCATAAAGAATCGGACATTGCATATATTCTGTTGTATGTTGATGATATTATCCTAATAGCCTCCTGTGACTCTCTTAGAAAGTCAATTATGTCATTATTAAGTGCAGAGTTCGCTATGAAGGACCTTGGTCCACTGAGCTATTTTTTAGGGATTGCAGTTACCCGTAATGCAACCGGTATGTTTCTCTCGCAGAAAAAATATGCGGAAGAAATTCTTGAAAGAGCAGGGATGACTAATTGTAAGACTTGTCCCACACCGGTTGATACAAAGTCCAAACTTGGTGCCTCTAATGACATTCCGTATGAGGATCCTACTAAGTATAGACGTCTTGCAGGTGCATTACAATATCTTACACTTACGAGGCCTGACATTTCTTATGCGGTGCAACAAGTATGTCTTCATATGCATGATCCCAAGGAAAATCACATGAATGCTCTCAAGCGTATTTTACGTTACATTCAGGGTACTATTGATTTTGGCCTGCATCTGTATAAATCCACCATTGGCAACCTCCTCTCCTACACAGATGCCGATTGGGGTGGATGTCCGGATACTAGACGATCTACCTCTAGATATTGTGTTTTCTTCGGTGATAATTTGATTTCATGGTCGTCCAAACGACAACCTACATTATCCCGCTCTAGTGCTGAGGCCGAATATCGAGGAGTAGCTAATGTTGTTTTTGAATCTTGTTGGATTCGAAACCTTCTTCTTGAGCTTCATTGCCCAATTCACAAAGCTACAATGGTGTATTGTGACAATATGAGTGCCATTTATCTATCAGGTAATCCAATTCAGCATCAACGCACAAAACACAATGAAATGGACATTCACTTTGTACGTGAAAAAGTTGCGTGTGGCGACATCCGTGTCCTTCATGTTCCGTCCCGCTATCAAATTGCTGATATCTTCACCAAAGGCCTTCCGCGCATACTCTTTGATGATTTTCGGGATAGTCTCAGCGTGTGTAAACCTCCCGCTTCGACTGCGGGGGTGTGTTAGACATGATCTACATGATCTTTTATAAAATAATTTGTTATTATTTTGAGTATATTTTGTAGTATTAATTGCCTAAAGGTTAGCCTCAATTATAGCTTGTCAGTTATAGCAGCAGCCTAAATTATAGCTTGATTTTTGTATATATTCCTTATCAATGAATATGCAAAGGACGGATGATTTCCTCCAATGGCTTCGAGGAAAAGAGTCGGTGCTAGCTCCGCGAGCGGCCCGAAACGGGTTACCCGACCGCCCTTTGTCCACCCACCATCAAATGTGCCTCCTCTTCCAACCGGCCGACTCCAAGGCTTCCCTAGCTGTTACTGCTGTGGTTCCTCTGGGCGTCGCTGCTGCTGCAGGAAACGAACCTTCTGATGATCTTCGGGCGGCCATGGAGGAGGTGCTCTTGGCTCAGAATGAGTCGGATAAGAAACATGACGAGCTTCAAGTCGAGCTCGATGAGACCAAGGAGAAACTAGCTGAGACAACCGATCGGCTTCATGATGCTCGGGAGAACTATGATCGGCTGGTGGGTGAGTGTGGGCAGCTAAAGGTGGTAGTTGCCCGTCAAAAGAAAACGGAGATCGGACTTCTCCAAAAGAACCGAGCACTAGCGGACGACTTGGCGAAAGCCAAAGAGAAGATATCCGAGCTGGAGGCGGGTATCGTGTTCGAGCACGAGGAGGGTTTTAACAAAGCTCTCCACCAAGCGTCTGTCCTTATGGGGGTGAAGGAGCCGTTTTCCTTGGGTTTCGACATAGAGAAAGATGTGTTCGATGGGGTCTTGGTCCCACTCGAGTCCCCGGCTACCAAGGAGACGCAACCGGAGTTGGAGAATCCTCCGAACGCTGAGGCCGCAGAGGAAGAGGTTGAGCTTGAAGATGATGAGGCCGAAGAGGTTAACGACGCCGCGGGCAATGATGACGGTCGTTTGGCTGACTAGGGTTTTTAGTTTTATGTTAGGGGTTGTTTTTTGTTTTATTTTTTGATGTAATCATATGTGTGGCCGGACGGCCAACATCATAACGTGTTTTAGGTGTTGGTTTTACCGGCCCACTACTGACTTTTTGTATACCTCCATATGCGTCAATACAATTTCTTTTTTTCGATTCGCCAAAGTTATCATTATTTTTCGGCTGGTTGTTTGATTTTATCATCTTGCTATTTTCGTTAATAGCTTTTTATGATAATCCGCACTTCGGATCGGATGAATTGTTCTTTTAGGAGGAACTTTCCATTCACCATCCGGCCAAGTTGACAGTGGTTCCATTTGGAACTCATCGTTCATCAACTTGGTCTTTCGCACGATCCGGGCGACAGTGGTTCTATGGGAAGAACTTGTCGTTCACCGCCCGGACAGGTTGACAATGGTTCCGTTCGGAACTCGTTGTTCATCAACTTGGGCTTTGGCACGATCCGGGCGGCAATGGTTCTATGGGAAGAACTCGTCGTTCACCGTCCTGCTAGGTTGACAGTGGTTCCGTTTGGAACTCGCCGTTCATCAACCCAGATTTCTTTTTTGATTAAGCACTTTGTTGGAGTATGTCCTTATTGTAGAGATTTTTGGCAAAAGTGAGACGCCATGTCATTGTATTAATCATCTCAAGAAAATGTACAATCAGAAATAACTATTAACTGAAATAAAATTTAAGGTAAGTGGCATTCCAAGTGTTTGGAATGGGGCGTCCGTCCGGGTATGAGAGCCTGTAAGCTCCGTTTCCCAGGGCCTCTGAAATTCGAAAAGGTCCTTCCCATTTGGCTACGAGCTTGCCGTGAGTTGCCGTCCGCCGAGCTTCTCTAGTCTTTATCCATACTAAATCGCCCTCCTGGAAGTTCCTAGGCCAAACTTTTGAGTTGTATTTTCTTTCTACCATTCGCCTACACGCTTCTGCCCTTAAAACCGTCCGGTCTCTTCGTTCTTCCAGGGAGTCAAGTTCCACCCTTAACTCCTCATCGTTTAACTGAAGGTCCTCCATCTGGCGGCGTAGAGAGGGTTCTCCCAACTCGACAGGCAACATGGCGTTAGTGCCATATGTCAAGTTAAAAAACGTCTCTCCGGTTGTCCCATGCGGGGTACACTGATAAGCCCATAACACTTCCGGGAGCTCTTCAACCCACGCTCCCTTCCTTCCGCCCAATCGCTTTTTCAACTCGGCCACGATGGTCTTGTTCACGGCTTCCACCTGACCGTTCGTTTGAAAATGCTCCACCGAACTCGTAACGTGCTTGATCCCCAAACCCTTGTAAAATTCTGCCAACTTTTTATTAACGAATCGTCGTCCGTTTTCCGTAACGATTGTTCGTGGAAGACTGAATTGACACACCAATTTCTAGCAGAATTTCTGTACCTGCGACGCCGTGATGGTCACTAAGGGTTCAGCCTCCACTCATTTGGTGAAGTAGTCGATTACTACCAGGAGGAACTTCTTCTGCGTCCGGCCCATGGGGAACGGGCCGACTATGTCCATCCCCCATTGAGCGAACGGCCAGGGCGACGTCATGGTGTGCAAGGTGTGTGGTGACGCGTGTGTGTTGTGGCGTGGGCTTGACAGCTGAGGCACTTCTGAGCGAAGGACCTAGTGTCCTCCTCCATGGTCGGCCAATAGTATTCGGCCCGCAACACTCGAGCTTTCAGAGCTCGACGACCGGTGTGGAATCCATAGATTCCATTATAGAGCTCGTTCATGACGTATTGTGCTTCTTCCTTACCGAGGCACTTGAGGAGGGGGATGGAAAACCCTCTCCTATATAAATCGTCCCCTACGAAAAGGTAGCAGACAATCTTCTTGGCGTTGGCCGGCTTAATCGGTTGACCTGCATCTTGCTGGGCCATTACTGCTCGAATCTCCGTTCGCCAGTCCCCGACTTCATCCTTTGACACCGCCAAACATTCGACTGACGGTTGCAGCAATACTTGGCGTATGATTGTCGTCAACTGCCCTTTATCTTTCCCCGAACTTAGCTTCGCTAACATGTCTGCCCGAGTGTTGTCCTCGCGGGGAATGTGTCTGATGTCGACCTTATCAAACAGTTTTGCCAGGGCAGTCGCTTTGTGGAAATACCGGAGGAGTTGTTCCTCCTTCACTTGGAACTCTCCATTCATCTGTCCCACGACAAACTGGGAATTCGTCCGGCACACCACCCTCCGTGCCCCCATATCCCTTGCTAGCTCCAGGCCGGCCACTAGGGCCTCATACTCTGCCTGGTTATTGGAGGCTTTGAACTTGAAGATCAACGAATGTTCCAAGATCAACGAATGTTCCAGTAAGAAGTCATTCAGGCCCTCTAGAAACGTATATCTAAAAACCGTCTCCGAACCTTAATTGTGTATTCTCTTTTATCCAAACGAATTTCAATGGGGGTGCAAAATAGTTTTATCTTAATATTTTCTTAAATAAATTTTTAAAGTATAACACCTAAATATTTCTGATTACCTAATAAAATATTAAAAACTGTTATGTTTTTATATAATAAATCCTAAACATTCACTCTTTCATATAAATGCTTTGATTTTTTGAGTTTGCATGTTTACCCTTTTGGTTTGGCACTCCTATTTGGTTCAGGCGTGGAGTTCTTGTTCTTGAGCCAGAAAAAACAGGAGGTGAGGCTGTGGATATTACTCCTAAGGAGTTTGGAGTGAGAACATTGGCTCAGGAATATGGAGGCGCTGCTTTTACTGTTTCTGGGGATGTTGTCTTCTTTGCAAATTACAATGATCAGAGGTTGTACAAGCAGTCCATCAGTTCTCTGGGTCAGTATTGCAAGCGTAAATTTTCATTATCCAATACCATATTTTCCATTTTTGTAGTATAGTTGCCACGAAATGACATGTTTGTTGGTGCCCCTTTGATCTGATGTGTAGTTCAATCTATGTTAGTTGCATTTTGTTTTGTTTTCTCTATAGACAAAGACAAATGTTTTGAAAGTGGAAAGTTTTATATTGAGATGTGTAAAAATGTGTTTTCCTCTGATTTTATAATACACTCTAGTATGAATTTCAAAGAAACTTCCTTAGTTCAATTCTTTAACCAGTAACTTAGTTAACAAATGTTGGAATTTCCTCTGATTTTATAATACACTGTAGTATGAATTTCAAAGAAACTTCCTTATTTCAATTCTTTAATCGGTAACTTAGTTAACAAATGTTGGAAGTTGACGTCGATTAGATATAAAACTAATCTAGGAATACTGAATTTGTATTATGTTACTATCAAAAGGTGTATGTTAAGCATTTTTTGTATTTCATTGTTTGAATTTTATGATTCATTTGCCTTGTAGATGAGCCTCCTTTACCACTCACTCCGGATTATGGTGGACCCGTAGTCAGCTATGCTGATGGAATATTGGATGCACGATTTAACCGTTTTCTTTGTGTTAGGGAAGGTAAGAAATGCACTATAAGTTTATCTTCAACGCTCAGGTGGCTTGTTCCCAGTGTTGTTAAATCGTTCATTTATATGATCATAAATGCTTAATCATGTTGCTAGATCGTCGTGAAAGCAGTCTAAATCCACCTACAACTATTGTATCCATAGCACTTGGCAGCAAAGATGTTCAGGGTAAAATTTTCCATCTTACTAGTGTGTTTAACTTGTGGAGAGGATGAATGATATCGCTGATAAGTATTTCATTGTTGCTCATCCAAGGTTTTCGAACGTTTGTGTTATTTTCAGTTGCTTGAGTGTTGTTTCCATTGTGCATCAATTGTTTGATATGATGTCTGACTCGGTTGTGTGACATTCAGAACCAGTTGTTCTAGTTGGTGGGAGTGACTTCTATGCCTACCCACGTCTAGATTCTAAAAGTGAGAGAATAGCATGGATTCAGTGGAATCACCCCAACATGCCATGGGACAAAACAGAACTTTGGGTTGGCTATATTTCTGAAAATGGGTGAGCAAAACTCTCTGTTATTATGGTACAAGTAACTTATAAGAATTAAGATAGTTTGCTTAACATGTAGCCATGTAGATCTCCCAACTGTGGAAAGGCAGAATCGTTTTCATTTCTTATTTGTGTTTTGGTTTTTCAAATTTCTTACAAGTCTATCTATGATATGCTGAGCTTAAATATGAATATCCACTGCCTGTGCCTTTGGCGATATATTCTTTATTTTCTGAAGAATCCAACTCAGGTCTAATATTTTGTCGATTATGTAACACTACACGGTGTTGCCCTTTCATAGTTAAGAAAAGGATGCAAGGATCACTTGGTTTGTATCACATTTCAAATCTCAACTATTAACACAACTTATCCACCCTCTTGTCTCCATGCACTATTCATATACAGGGTCATGCACAGATTTAATTCTCTCTAAAAGTTTTTCCTCTTAACCTTCTATTTTGTTTCCATCTTTTTATCGTGGATCTCATTTTCAAGTTCTAGATGATAATTGGATTACATGATTTTTAGTATATTCATAGTTCATGTTTCAACTTAAAGCTTGATCATCTCATGGTTTCCTGCAGTGAGATCTACAAACGTGTTTGTGTTGCTGGGCATGATCCTTCACTTGTGGAGTCTCCAACTGAACCCAAGTGGTCCTCTGAGGGTACATAAACTAGCTTTTTTGTAACTCCCTACCCCAAACAATACTTGGTTGTTTTATTCAACCGAAAGTTGACATATTAACATTAAATCAATCATTTAGCTTTGTTTGGTAGATGTTTCCTTTCAATAGTCAAGGCATGATAAATTTTGTTGAGTAAATGTTTTCTTAAGATTATCAAATCATTATAACTCCAGACATAGGCTCAGGATCCTTGATCTATGTTAATCTGTGACCTCGTAATGTTACATAATTTAAAACTTTTATGTTTTTACTTTCATGGATTTTACTCATGTTGGTTTCTATTCGCATTGATGGAGGTGATTTTAAACTTACTACTAACTCCAATAGGAACATTTATTTTGATCTTTCTGAGCATTCTGGTTATTATATTTTATGTGAATATGCAGGGGAGTTGTTTTTCATCACAGATAGAGAAAATGGTTTTTGGAATCTCCACAAATGGGTAATTTTCTTTCACCTATTATTTCTCCAAGCCATTAACTATCTGTGGTAGTTTTCAAGAACTTCTGATTTCTAATTTTTGCAGTAATAAATACTTTGATACACTGAATAATTTTGTTTATATATAATTTTAGACCTGTTGTAGGTATAAATTGATATTCTAGTACTTACACTATTTGTGAAATTTATTAAACATAAACAAATTTAGATGAAGAATTCGTAGTTAACTAGACGTATTTCCTGCTGATAAAATATAAATTTGTTGGTTTTTAAAAAATAGAATTTCTATGTGTATTTTGCAATGGAGTCAACTTTCAATTTTTCAAATTAAGATGTTGAAAAGTTTTCTACTACAAAAGCTAACCTATGAATTTTATATGACTTGTTTGTTGAGAACAACTAAGTATTGAATATCTTTTAGATATGTTAAATTTACATAAAGGAAATTGATTTTCTCGCCACTTTTGTTGCTAACTGCACCATCCTTTATTTTTTAATTGTTGTTCCAAAATTACTTCTATCTAACAATGGAAATGATCTTTGATATACAAAATTTCCGGAAGAAACATTTTATACATTCTAGAACTAAAATCTCGGTAGAGTATTTAAAAATCTTTCTGGAACCATTTAACACTTTTCTAAAAATATAATTTTGAAAGTGATTTGTCAAGAGTGTATTAAGTTAGCAAGAACGTTTAATTATTCTGGAAGTAAAATTCTAGAGGAGTGTTTAAACTCTTCGGTAATTTTGATTATGGAATGTATTAAACACTCTTTTGGATATTTAATTCCAAGAGTGATTTAATCTTGATTTAATAACTTGCAATGACAAACTCATCTTGAAATGGCTAATTTCAAAACAACAATTGAAAAGTGAAGGATTATATAAAATTTACGTTAAAATTATTTTTGGACATGATTCATTATAGTAAACTTCTTTTGGGGCTTGATCCACTCAGTGAGGTTCAGGTTAAATTAGTTATACAAATGCTTTCTGTTGATATTTTGCTCTTCATATGATCGCTTGCTCCCTCTCTGTTTGGCTTGGATTTCCCTGTGCAAAGGATGATTGTGACAAATAATTCAGTTGCAAGCATGCTTGACTGCCTTTTCTGGTTGGACATGCTGTAGCCACTAAAAGTTAATTAATTATTTGAATTTCTACTTATCCTTTTCTAACTTATATAATAATTGACTGCAGATTGAGTCTGAGAATAAGGTCGTGTCAGTTTATTCTTTAGAAGCTGAGTTTACAAGGCCACTCTGGACGTTTGGTGTGAATTCTTATGAATTTGTTCAAAGTTCTAAACAGTTAATTGCTTGCAGTTACAGGTGATTCTAAGTCTACTACCTATAAATTTGTGTGCGTGTGTGTCCAAATTGGTAATTTAATTCAAAGTTTTGCTTTTTATAGGCAGCATGGAAAGTCATATCTGGGTATTGTTGATGTAGAGGGCTCAAAGCTAACTGTGATTGATTTCCCTTGCACAGACATAAATAACATAGTAACTTCCAAAATTGCTTCATTGTTCTTCACTTATGGCTTTAAATAAATTTTTGAAATGCATTCTTAGTTGTTCAAACATTTCGTTAGACATCTGGTAATGATTTCTTGTACGTGGAGGGAGCATCTGAGGTTCTTCCATCATCAGTGGCCAAGGTACTTTATTATTCCACCAAGGGTTTTAAATTACCAACTGCAACACCTAAATTATAGTTTGATTTTATATCATGTGAATTTCCTCAACGCATCTGCAACATAGCTGCAACAAGGTCACAACAGAACTTTAACTCCATTCTATGTTGCTTTTTTTTGTCAAAAAAGGACATTCAAACTTCAATCTTCTATTTCAAGTCTCTATGGTTCATGAGGTGTTGTAGTATGGGTGGTTACAGAAGTGTTGATAGGTATCTGATAGTGGAAAACGATGAAAAATCTTACAATTTTACAGTCTTAAAAATAAAAGATATACTAATAATAATTAGAATAACTGTGGAATTCTTTTTTATATTTGGTGAAATCATATAACAATTTCACAACACTCTGAAATGAAGCCCTCACAATGACTGCAACTGCAATTTCCCTAACCACAACAGCATCTGCAAATTAGAGTTTCAGCTATCATTCCATTTATTTGTTATCTCGATTCACCCCATAACAACTCTCTTGCTTTCCAGGTGACTTTTGATGATGATAAATCAAAAGCAGTGGATTTCAATATTATCTGGTCCTCATCACCAGATAGTCTAAAGTATAGCTCATACATCAGTAAGCCAGAGTTGATTGAATTCCCAACTGCCGTTCCTGGTCAAAATGCTTATGCATACTTTTACCCACCATCTAATCCTGATTTCCAAGCTAGTGAAGAAGAAAAGCCTCCACTGTTATTGAAGAGTCACGGTAATTCTGGGTCCTGAATCTGAAATTATCACTTTCTATTTGATATTCTTATTTGTTTGTTTGATCAATTAGATGCTGAAAATGTGGTCTTCCCTTTGCATCCAACATTTTTATGTAGCTTAATTTCTAGTGATCTACTTGATAATTGATAATGAACTGCCTTTAAAAGTTATAAGTGTATGCTAATGCTGCTTGGGTTGTCAGAGCATTGTAATGACAGTGACAATAGTTATTTTGTTTTTACATTGTTGAATACACATTATCTTTGGTTTAATTCTATCTGTAAACTGGACAGTACTCATGATTTTGTCCGTCTGTGCATTAGTTTATTTTAAGTTTCTCATTTTAACAATTATGACATTAATATTCTTAATTTAATTCAGTTGTTTCAAAACAACTTTGTCTAAAATTTCTGAACTGAATACAGTTTTACCTGGTCACTGCTTTCATTGCACTTCATTACTTTTGTCAAAGTTGTCGTGTGCATGCAACAGAAACTCCTATATATACATTTTTTTTAATATTTCAGGTGGCCCAACTCAAGAAACTCGTGGAATTTTAAATTTGAGCGTTCAGTACTGGACTAGCCGAGGTTGGGCAGTCGTTGATGTTAATTATGGGGGAAGCACTGGTTTGTTTTTCATCTTGTGGAAGTGCTGGATATTGTTTTTCATCCTTTTCACTTTTACTTTTAGTCTCTATAAAATTTTTTTTTGGTTTCGGTCCTTGATTTATCTGAGTCCCCGGAAAATATTCATTTTTGTATAAACTTGTAGCCTGTTTTAGTCACTTTGACTTGTTTAGAAGACGAAACTTAGTTTTTTCTGTCTTTCATACTATTTGGAAGGTTATGGCAGGGCATACAGAGAACGACTTTTGAGACAGTGGGGAATAGTTGATGTTAATGACTGTTGTAGTTGTGCTACATATTTGGTAATTGTTACGTACTTTTTTGGTTGGTGAATCTGTTAAGCAAAGGGGAATATGATATACTCTATTATCTAGGTGGAGAGTGGAAAGGTGGATAAGGAGAGGCTGTGTATAATGGGTGGCTCTGCTGGTGGGTATACCACCTTGGCAGTTCTTGCTTTCAGAAATACTTTTCAGGCTGGTGCTTCTTTGTATGGAGTGAGTGCATCTTCTGACACTTCTTTTTCCCATTTGTTCCCCATGAGCAATTCATTGTGCTACTGATTATTACAAAAGTTTTATAGTAATTTGTAATAACAACTTGGATTAGTTTTAAATAGATTTAAGGTATGAGTTTTAATTTCTTAACCTTTTGGCCAACACTATCAAGGAAGCTACAGTATTTGTTTTATAACTTCAGGAAAGAATATAGCTATTGCTAAGCATCTAAATGAATCAATCGAGTCAAACTATTGAACAATGAGTTGGATTTAAGAAAATTAGATACTAGGCTTGATTAATTTATTTAAGCAAGTCAAATAAAAAGTATGAGTTTGAGTTGTTAAGAAAAAAGAGAATAAATTGAACTCATTTAACTTATTTATTAATTAATATAAAATGTGCTTAGTCATAAAAACAAAAATAACGAGTCTTTAATGTTGAATTTTGAAAATTTAAACTCAACTCCTTTAAATTATCAAATGAATCTCAATATTGAGATTGCTTATTTAAATAAACAAATAAAGTTGAACAAGTTGATATTGAATATTTCAATTCCATTCATTTAAATCCTTGACTATTTTCCTACCAATGGAATTGATTTGGCAATGGGGGTCTATTGAACAGATAGCTGACTTCAATTTGTTGAGAGCAGAAACTCATAAGTTTGAATCCCATTATGTTGAAAATCTAGTTGGTAAGTCAACAATATGACCATTTAAGGTACCTCTAATTTTGTTGGTTTACTTGTTTCATTTGGTTCTCAGTTTATTACAACCGGTTGCAGGAGGTGATAAGGAGATGTATGAAAGATCTCCTATTAATCATGTTGATGATTTTTCTTGTCCCATTATAATATTTCAAGGATTGGAGGACAAGGTTAGTAATAGTGTTATTATTATTTCCCCTTACCATATCTAATATTTGAAGGACCATGAATGTAAATTGTAAATTGTCACCGTTTCCACTTAGTGAACATATAGTCTTCACAAATCAAGTTGATCAATCTATGCACCGCAGGTTGTGCCACCGGATCAAGCTGAAAAAATATACCAGGCAGTGAAGGAGAAAGGTGTGCCAGTTGCTCTTGTTGAGTATGAAGGGGAACAACACGGTTTCCGAAAGGTGTGTTCTGATTTAGTTATTTATCTTTTAGAATGAAACATTGACTATATGGAGTAATGTGCTGGTGCAGGCTGAGAACATTAAGAATACAATTGAACAAGAAATGGTATTCTTTGCACGATTGATTGGGCACTTTGATGTTGCTGATGATATTACTCCTATCAAAATTGACAACTTTGATTGCTAATGGCTTTTCTAGAGGTACTCATGTTGAATTTCTCTGCAACTATGTAAAAGAAAGTCATTAGCATTCTTTCTTCTCCCAAATCCAAATTGTGCTCTGCAGTAACTGAGAAACTCGGATGAAAATTCTTGCAGCCATATAGAAAGTCTATATTAATGCTCATTCGAAAGAACAGTGTGCTGAGTTTCTACGATATCAATTTAGCAGTGTATCTTGTTTTCTAATTATGAATTTATGTTTTGAAAGTGTGTTGAAGATACTGTATATGTTTCTTTTCTACAATATCTGTCTTGAATGGATAAAGTGGGCAATGATAAACCTTACCATTATAATATTAAACTTTGTTATGTTTTTTTTAGGAAATGTAAGTATATTTTTCTTTTATCTAACCTAAAATGGAAAAATTAAAAGACTCAGTTTTTTTCAACCATATAGGGAGTTAGATAATTTGTTTTTATTGAAAACTGTGATTCACTATAAAGAACTTCTTTACATATAAGTAATCATGTACTCAAATATTTATAAAAAGGAAATATATTCAAGTGCTTTATTTTCCTAAAAGTATAACTAATTGTAGCATGTACAATGTACCTATAGAATATTAGGCGTAGCAAATATCTGAAGATTGCATAATTCATATTGAATCACATGTGTATTACATATTACATAGGAAGAACATACATAACAAGAAGAGTAACCTATGTCATGTAGTACATATATTGATCAATGTTGTTTATATGCATACTTAGTATCTATGCATACCTATATATCAATTTTCCTTATGATGATTTTGATCAATTTTTACATTGTAAAAGTTTTGAAAAATAATAACATATGACCAATTATTGACGACATAGCATGCCTCTCAAAACAATGTTGGGATTTTTCTAAGGGGATAATTTGAACGTATCCATGCCCTTTTAGATAATGATGCTCTTGTTTGTCATAGAACTAGGTAATTGTCTTAGCGTGTGTCTGAATATGTGTTCAGATCGTGTGAAAGTGAAAAAAATTGTCTTAAACAAACTATTTGCACCATTATTATTGCAGAAGATAGGAATCGTACCATGACTGTGATTGTAGTCTTCTAGTTGATTCCTGGTCCACAAGAGTTGAGAGCAATAGTGTGTAGTCGATATATACTCAGCTTCAGCGGTCGATAGTGCAATTGTTTTCTACTTCTTGCTCAGTCATGATGCTAGGTTTCTTCTAATGAAGTGGCAGCCTCCACTTGTACTTTTCCGTTCAACTTTATCTCCAACAAAATTAGCATCACAATATCCTTCAACGGGAAAACTCCTACTCCTTTCATAGCACAGACTTAGAAATGTGTTTAACAGCATTAAGATGGGTTTCTCTAGGATTTGACTGAAATCTTTTACAAAGACAGACACTAAACATAATGTCAGGTCTAGATGCGGTGAGTTACAAAAGTGAACCTATCATTTGACGATAAAGAGTATTGTCCACTTTTGTTGAGCTTTCATCTAGCCCTAGGCTAGTTGTTGGATGCATTGGAGTCTTCATCTCCTTGGCGTAATCCATTTTTAAACTTTTTGAGTAGTTCCTTGATATACTTGGTTTGGTGTATGTAGATCGCGTCGTCTTCTTGCTTTATTTGTAATCCAAGAAAGAATTTTAGCTCACTCATGATACTTATCTCAAACTTTTCTTGCATTATGATCGAGAAGCCTTGGCATAAATTTTCATCAGTAGCACCAAAGATAATGTCATCAACATATATTTGAATGACTATGAAGCTTTTGATTGACATTTTTCCTGAAGAGCATGGTGTCTACTTACCTCTCGTGAAACTATTATTTATAAGAAAGAGATTTAACTTTTCATACCAAGCTCTACGAGCTTGCTTTAATCCATATAAAGGATTGTGAAGTTTGAAGACGTGTGTAGGATTGGTTTGACATTCAAACCCTAGAGGTTGTTTGTAAGATCCTCGAAAATATTTGTAAGTTAAAAAAAAAAAGTGAATAGTAAAAAGTGAATAGTAAAAAAAAAATATTTTTGGAAGAATAAGTGTTCCACGTAGCTTTGAGATCAGAATTTATCAAATTGCAAATAAAAAATTATTTTTGTAATAGTAAAATGAATAAAAAAATGAATAGTTAAAATGAATAGTAAAAAATGAATAGTAAATTTTTTTGCTATAAATAGCCAAGAGGAGAGGCTGAAAATTTACACCAAAATTCTAGAGAAATTGTGAGAGAAGAGAGTTGGAGGAAATTCTAGTTGAAGAAGGGAAATTCTGGAAGTTTCCGGAGAACGGTTTGAGAAGAGGAAAATAAGTCTGGAATAGAGGTAAGGGGAGCTAACTTTGAGTATTTCCTTTTGTATTATCTTGAGTCTTGAATATGCTATATTTTGCTTTTCCTAATCTTATATCTTGAATATGGAGTATTTTGTTTCTGTATGATCTTAAATTTTAAATGAGAGTATGCTTTTGTGTTGATATCCAAGTGTGATAGTTGTAAAATGTGATGTTGATTATGTTATGCCACTTGTATGTTATTAGTTGTTTTTTTTATTGTATTTTGGAAGGATTAGAAATTGTCTAACCGGCTTTGCCAGATTCAATTTCTTATTTCCCCAAACATTCTATTGTTTTCTTTATTTATTTTTATTGTATTTTGGAAGGATTAGAAATTGTCTAACCGGCTCTGCCAGATTCAATTTCTTATTTCCCCAAACATTCTATTGTTTTCTTTATTTATTTTTATTGTATTTTGGAAGGATTAGAAGTTGTCTAACCGGCTCTACCAGATTCAATTTCTTGTTTCCCCAAACTTTCTATTGCTTTACTTATTTATTTTATTGCATTTTTGGAAGGATTAGAAGTTGTCTAACCGGCTCTGCCAGATTCAACTTCTTGTTTCCCCAAACTATTTATTGCTTTACTTATTTATTTTATTGCATTTTTGGAAGGATTAGAAGTTGTCTAACCGGCTCTGCCAGATTCAACTTCTTATTTCCCCAGACATGTATTGTTCTTGTTATTTAATTATATTGTATTTTTGGATGGATTAGAAGTTGTCTAACCGGCTCTGCCAGATTCAACTTCTTGTTTCCCCATGAATTTTTATATTAAGATTATTTTTATGATTGTCAAATATTGTATTCTTCTATGACCATTTATAGTAATATTTTATTATTATTAATTGTTTATAATTATCTTGTATGAATTCTATTATGAATGAGTTTCTTGACTGAAATTGATCTTGTTGGAAGGTCTGGAGTAAGGATTCTGTAATAACTTGTATATGAGTATTAAATAGATGTAGAGATACTATTTGAGGTTGTTGTAAGAGGAAGTAAAAATATTAAAATTTGGCATTTTAGATTTAGAGCATAAGAAAACAAGGTAGATAATTTAAATAAATAAATTGTTAATTATTGAAGACCTCCCTTTGTTGGTAGGATAGAGGAACCTTAAAAACCTGAGTTGGCACATCCCTGATCATAGAGCAGCCCTGGCCTGGTCCAGTCAGTTGTGACTAGTCATATGTGTTGGCGTCGAAGGTGAGTTTGATGCGTTCAGACATCTGGGTCCTCTCCGGTGACCAATTGGGGTAAAGAAAGATCTCTAATAGGATGAAAATAAAATAAAATAAGTCAATTGGAGATGCATAAAGTTATCATGGTAAAAAAAAACTTCATATATATTTTATTTATCGTTACATTAAGCTCAGACTTTAATACGTAGTTGCTAAGATATGATGAAATGTTTTGGCTGATCTATAAATCTTTGATTGGTGAAAATATGTTAAGTTATACTCGTTAGGGTAAAAAATGAGTTTATAATATGAAGTATGATATCTGGCAATATGTTTAATTTATTGACACCAAAATAGGTTATTATCAAATTATGATTAGAGAATGAACATGATTGAGTTATGTGGAGAAGATGTTATGAATTGTTGATTTGATGAAATGTTGGAGTAGATAAGAGGGTATGAAATGTTGATTTGATGAAATGTTGGAGTGGATATAAGAAATTATTGCTTATGAAATGATGTTTACTACGGGAAGTAGTATGTTTGGTTATACCATGAGAGCTTGGTATGAGCAAAGTAACACCTGAGGTTAATAAAAGCAGGCAGCAAGTGGTCTGACCATAAGGCTTTGACATAAATATGTGGTTCATAAGTTTTATAGAAGCAGGCACAGAGCGGTCTGACCATAAGGCTTCAGAGAGTAAGACATAATATAAAGGTGAGGCTTAAGGAAGCAGGCAGAGAGCGGTCTGACCATAAGGCTTCGTGAGTAAGCATGGTAAAAATTGTAAGGTTTATGAAATTGAGGAAGATGATTTTGATATTGATGAATTAATGACATCGGGGTAATGATATTTTAGTAATTGTAGAAATAAATGATTAAACTATTCTTATTACAAGTTTAATGATTGATTTGATATGGTTGGCTTACCCTTATTTGTTTGTGCTATGATCATATAACTCATGTTATATGTGATTAGATAATGTTGCAGATGCGGTTGAAAAAGCTTAGAGATGAGAGAGATGCGGGGAAAACCTTTCAGGGATTTTTGTAAAAAGAATAAATTTGTATTGGGAAAATTATGTTGTGTAAAATTTATAAGTTGAAATGTCAACGGTGAAGACTATATTGTTTAAAGTTTATAAGTTTGGTCTTGTACTTTGGAGTAATTGAAATAAATTTTGATTGTTTATATGAGATATCAAATTAATTTAGTCTCTACTATCAGTAATACCCTTTAAAATATTTGGGTGTTACATTGTTCCACGTACAATTCTTCCTTAATATCGTCGTTTAAGAATGCATTCTTGATGTCCATTTGACATAACTTAATTTTGTTGAACGCCATGAATGATAAGAGAATGCAAATGGCTTCCAACCTTGCTACAGGATCATAGGTTTCTATGTAATCGATTCCTTCTTGTTGAAAGTAGTCTTTCACAACTAGTCTTGCTTTGTTTCTGATGACATTTTTGTGTTCATCCAACTTTTTGCGATAAAACCATTTAGCTCTAACTACGTGCTTTCTATGGGGTAGCTCGATGAGTTCCCACACTTCATTTTTCTTGAATTGATCAGGTTCTTCTTTCATAGCTTCATCCAAGAACTCTCTTAAAGAGCCTGATTAACGTTTTAATGTCTCGATTTGGGAGATGAGAGAGGTGGTTGGTGGCTTGTGATACAATCTTGTCATTACGTGCTCATTCAGACTTTCAATAATTTTCTCAAAGGGATGATCCTTGGTGATCAAACAATGTAAGCTTTTTGACTCCTTTCTTTCTTCAATAGTATCATTGAGTGGCTCTTCATGTTGACTATCGACTTGATGGTTGGGTTTTTTCGATTTGTTTCCTTCCTTGGATGTGCAATCGTTTACCTATATTTTGGAGAAGGAGTCATCTAATTCTAACTTACTTTGGTCAGGCTTATTGTTAACTTTCACATGAATGACTTCTTCAACTTTAAAGGTTCTAGACTTGTAAACTGTAAATGCTCTTGAGGTTTCCGAGTAACAAAGCATGATTCCTTCATTACTACGAGAACCAAATTTACCTAAGCTATCCTTGGTGTTTAGAATAAAACATTGACAACCAAAAATAAGAAATATTTGGCTTTTTGTCCTCCCATAATTTATAAGGTGTTTTATTGAGGATCGACCTCATGTAAACTCTGATTTGAATATAGCATGTAGTGTTAACTGCTTGTGCCCAGAAGTGTTTAGGGGTATTAAAAGCATTTAACATGGTTCTGGCCATTTTTTGCAATGATCTATTTTTCCTCTCAACAACTCCATTTTGTTGTGGAGTTCTTGGAGTTGAGAAATTGTGTTTGATGCTAGAGTTTTCACAAAAGTGTTTGAAAAGCTCATTTTCAAATTCACCTACATGATCACTTCGGATAGACATAATTTTCAAATTCTTTTTAGTTTCTACCCTTTTACAGAGTTTGCAAAATGCATTGAAAACCTCATCCTTATGAGTTATAAACAAAACCTAAGTTCACTTAGAAAAATCATCTACACCTTTATTCCATAACGTTTATCACTCACAGACTCAGTTCTTGTAGGTCCAAACAAATCTATATGAAATTTCTCGGAAGAGGTCGTTTGGTCGAAACCATATTTTTACTTTTGAAAGATTCTTTGACCTGTTTTCTCTTCATGCAAGCACTATAAAAGACTGTGTTGTTGAATGATACATCTGGCAGTCCTCTTGCGAGATCATGGCGTTGCAACTTTGAGATTATTCTCACGCTTGTGTGTCTATAGTTATTATGCCATGTCGCTGCCTCATCTTTCATAGATATCAGACATGAGACACTTTGAGACTGCAATTCATCTAGATATATTTTATACAAGTTACGCTGTCTATTAACAGTAAATACTAAAGAGTTATTACTATCTAATACTCTAGATTGACCTTTTTCAAAATCAACATTATATTCGTTGTTACATAATTGACTTATGCTAAGCAGATTATGTTTAAGGCCATCTACTAACAGAACATTATAAATGGAAGGGAAAGGTTTGTACCTATCTTCCCAATTCCTATGATTTTTCCTTTTTGATTTCTTCCAAATGTGACTGAACCGCCTTTCTCGTCCCCTAGGCTTAGGAAGATACACTTTTCTCCCGTCATGTGACGTGAGCAACCATTGTCCAAGTACCATGACAAGGCTTTCTTTTTTGGTCATCAAACATATCTACAGGAGAAGTTATTTGACTCTTAGGTACCCATAACTAGTTGGGTCTTGACCTATTAGATACATGCATTTCATTCTTTTCAGAAGTCGATGCATCATTACTTGACTTAGTGGAACTACTATGGTTAGTTTTATATACATGTTTTGTATTGGGTTTTATGTAACCTAGATCTTGTTTGTTAGATGCATGCGTACTTTCTCTTAACAAACGATTTAACCTATCATTTTCCTCAAGAGTTCTTACTGAGAATTTTTGTGAGGGTATCATTTTCATGCCTAAGGGATTATATGATTTTAACATTTTTGGCTACTATTGTATTATCTACAAGTTTCCTACTTTGCAACCTAGTTTCTTCTTTTTCATGTTTTGTGACACCAACTCTGACATAAGATTACTAACGTTTTGTTGAAGTGTCTTAACATTATCCCTAGATGCATCTACTCTATCTTTTAAGTTATTTTTTTATGTTAGGAGTTCCATACGTTGATCACACAAATTTTTATATGTACAGGACAATTTAAATGAATACGATAGTAGTTCATAATATGAATTTTACTGAGTGTAGATTTGAAAAGTTTACCTCATCACTAGAATCATCTAAAGCACTCTCAGTATTTCCTACTACGAAGCATACTTTAGCATCCTCATCCTCGTCAGATGTGTCCAGATCTTTCCAGGTTCTCATAAACATCTTTTTCTTCTTGTATCTAGGCCTAAATGGCTTTTTCTTCATCTTTTCAAGCTCGGGACATTCTGATCTGAAATAACCAAATTTGGTGCACTCGTAATAGACAGTTGTATCTTCTGGTCGTTTATCTCTTGGATTGTTCTTGGAACCAGATCCAAGGTACCTAGCTTTGAACATTTTGCCTTTTCTTTTCCTCCATAATGTTTAGAGTTATCTAGTGATGAATAAAAGCTCTTCTTAGCCATTTTCGTCAATGGGGTCATGTTTGTCATTTGACTCCTCGGAGGATTCATCTATTCTGAGAGCTTTGGTGGGTGTCTTCTTGACAACTTTGAGCATGATGCTTTTCTCCTTCTTGATAGAGTCATCTTGAAGAAGCTCGAGCAAATGAAACCTTTAATATCCCTACCAACTCTTTTAGATTCATTATGTCTAGATTCTTCGACGTACATAGAGTTGTGACCTGAGGTCTCCATTGCTTGGGAAGACTTTGCAAGATTTTGTCAATATGATCGAAGTTGTAATATGACATTTCCAAGGATTTCAGCTCGTTGAGGATTGTTTGGAATCTACTGAACTTGCTATGAATGTTTTCATTTTCAAGCATAGGAAACAGTTCATATTGTCTTGTCAGTAAGCTCAACTTATTCCTTTTGACTTTGCTTGATCCTTCATACATGATGACCAAGGTCTCCCACATTTCTTTAGCTGCATGGTAAGCGTGAACCTTCCTATATTCTTCTTCAAAGAGAGTGCACATCAAGGAGTTTCGAGCTTTGAACTTTAACAGGCAGCGCTACTTCTACTCATCAATCCATTTGCCTTTTGAGATTGGCTCTCCCTCTTCATTTATAGAAACGTAGTTGTCGTTCTCCATAACATCCCCCATGTTGATATGACATGATTCAAAGAATGCGATCATTCTTTCCTCGAGTCATGCTAAGACCTAACTGTACGAGGTTAACTCTGATACCAATTGAAGTACTTGAAAAACTCTAGTAGGGGAGGGGGGGTTTGAATACTATTAATGGAAAATTTTCGCAACCCTCACTAGTGCAACGAAGGGAAACGACAACGGTTGTTTTGACAATATGCTTCGGTTTTCGAACCGAGGCATATACCGGCGAGGTAAAAAGGTGGGGGACTTTTGGCCTCGGTTCAAACCGAGGTAATATGTCAGGTTTCTGCTTCGGTTCAAGCAAGAACCGATGTCAAAGCCTTTTGTTTTTTTTAAATCACGTGCGCTCTAAACTGCCAACCCAAACCAAAAATACATCGTTGGGCTACTAGCCCAAAAGGTTCACTCCAAGTCTGTCAAAACAGAGTTGTTAACGCCGGCCACCTTGACACCCATGGCCACCACCACCGTTAGCGCGTCCCTCGCTACCACTCGCGCGAGCAAAGAACAACCCAAAATCAAATAACAAATGGGAAACCCCAAATTAAGAGACGAAACTCATATCCCAACCATCAATCTTAACCAAAATTACAAGATTAAAACACCATAACAAGAAAGACCCCAAATTCAATTTGAATGAAACCCTACATCTCAAATCGTAGAAGAAATCAGATCATTAGTTCATCATAACAAAAACCCCCAAAATTGAAGAATAACCTAAACCCTAAATCGCAAAATCAGCACCACCAAAATCAGAGTGTTGTTTTTGACGCTGCCGTCACTGGATACTCAGCCCTTCACTCTCGTAGTCGTCACCGGAGGTCATTCGCGACACGTTGCGGTCGTCTTCTCTCGTAGTCGTCACCGGTTGCACATAGGCTCGGATAGAACCGAACATGTGTTTGCTTCGAAGGAGGAAAGCTTCCGCGATCCCACCACCACGAGAACGCCCACTAAGACGCCGGAAAAGAAAACCCTCCCTACGACGCTTGAACCAGAACCAAAGAAAAAGAGGGAAAAGGAAAAGAAGAGAGTGGCGCTACCTCTACCTCCTCTTGCATCGCGAGGCAGAAAAAGAAAGAGGAAAGGAGAAGGTCTACCAGCACAACGAAGGACCATGAAAGTCCACCGCAAATCGCCATTGAAGGCGAGAACACGCCTGAGTCGCGCTTCCGCAATGCCGTCATTCTTGCTGTCGTGAGGTCATTGTCTCTCTTCGAGACACAGAACTTCTCGCCCCCAAGACTGGGTGGTCCGCGAGAAGAAAAAGAGGAAGAAGTTGGTTTCTCGCATTAACTGGAACAGAGAAGAGAATGGGGAAGAATTTTCTGATTAGGGTTCTTAGTCTGAACCCATTTAGAAAAAAAATCGAAATAAAAAAAACCTAATGTAGAGAACGTTGAAAAAAACCTACAAAAGGATATGGCTTCCGTTCCCTGCTGAACCGAGGCCTATTCTATTAAAAAAAATCAAAATTGATCTCAAATGACAATTTTGAAATTTTTTACAACTTTTTTGCCTCGGTTCCCCTTACAACCGAGTCCAAATCCCTGAGTCTTGTAGGGATTTTTGGCCTCGGTTCTGCAGACAACTGAGACCATATACCCTATATGTCATCGGTTCTTAAGCAACCGAGGCCTATACTATCAAGAAAATTTCAAAAATGTCACTGCGTCATATTATGCTTCGATTTCTGATGAACCGAGACATAACGGGCGCGACAATATCTCTTTTTTTACCAGTGCATTATGATATAGCACGTTATCGAGCTCTTGAAATTTTCCTTTAAATGACTGAAAGCTCAACTTAATAAATTTGTATAATAACAACTTTTAACGTGCTATTCAGAATGTAAATACTACAACGTTTTCTTAAGAACTTCCTTTCTGAAAAAAGATCTTTTAGCTTGGAAGAGTCTTATGTTTAGAAATAAAGCGTGACTATAGGCTTTCATAAAAGGATCGTTTAGGTAAGAGAAGAGATAATTGCACACCAGATTTTATACTAGTTCGCTCCAATTGCTATGTCCAGTCCGTAGAGGGTTCCACTATAATCTTCATATTACAAATGAGTATTAGCACCACTCCTAATACTCAATAATGCCATCGAGATTTCCTTTGAGTATTAGCATCATTCCTAGTATTCAGCAACCCTGCTGAAATTTCCTTTGAGTATTATAGTACTCAACAACCTTAGTCGAGATTTCCTTTGAGTATTCGCACCACTCATGGTACTCAGCAACCTTAGTCAAGATTTCCTTTGAGTTTTCGAACCACTCCTGGTACTTAGCAACCTTGCCAAGATTCCTCAACTCAAATAGAGTTCAGTTGTAAGTATTTTAATTTTCTTTAGAATTTCATTCAACGATTTCCTACAAGTAGTTCACACTATATCTCTCGTAGAGAGGATTTGATTACAATACAAAGCAGTCTAAAAACTCACAAGTGTTTTTCTCTTCTCTTACAATAATAAGCAATATGACAATAGAGCTTAAGAGTATCTCTTTCTTTTTTTCTCTTCTCTTCTTTTCCCTCTAGCTCAAATGTATTCTTTTTCTTGAGCTCTTTCTCTTTTTCTTTTCGGGATGAATATATCGTTGTAATTTTTCCTTTTCTATCCTCTTGATTTTATTCTTGAGAGATCTTCTATTTATAGGCTTCATGGATATTTGTCCATTAGACTAAGCTTGCAGCCTTGATACTCGTGCTTTCTCTTTCTTTGTTCACATCAACCTTTGGGTAAGTCAACTTGTCAGAGCCGAATTGCTTTTTCAGTCCTTTGCTTGATGTAGCTTGTACGATCTTTTTAGACTTTGCTTCAAGTGAAGAACACTATGTGAATATCTCCTTTGTCTCTAACGTCCACTTTTTGATATTTGATCTATAGCACTATGGATGCATGTATAATAGCTTATCTGTAAAATTAGAGTAAATTATGCATGCAGGAGATGCGTCTTTTCTTATCACTTTTGTTGTTTTTGAACGTTGAGCATTAATTTCATTGAATGTTTGCTCAAAACAACAAAGTGTTTTTTGATTTTCTACCATTAGGTAGCATTTTACAATTAAATTTTTTTTCTAAGGATACCAAGCGTAGATATATACTTCATCATAAGATGAGGTACTTGTTAAGCTCATGGTATCGTTTAATCAAGTAAACAATTCTTTATCTTTTGTCTCTTTTGAGACAGATAACGTATAGCTTGGTTAAGCTTTCTTTTATATTTTAATAATTATGTCTATTAACATGTTTTGTCAGAGACATTGTTTTGACTTATTTTGTTTTCGAGAGAAACTGAATTCCTATTCCAGGTAGGTTTAAACCCTCGGATCGTCCTCATATTTGTTGGGGAATCTTGGGGAATCTCAAGTGGGTCATCGTTTTTTCAACTGTCTCAATTCGGTCCATATACTTGTAAAATTGAGCCAATTAAGCCATGTCCGTTAAGTTTTCATTGACGGCGTTAAACTGTGATGACGTGATGCACACTTAAAATGCTGATGTAGCAGTGTTATATTACGTGGAAATTTTTTAGGTGAACAGTTTATGACATGGCTCAAAATTTAAATGGAAATGTTAGGGATTCAGAGTCTTCATCATCCTCCACCGTCTTCAACATCCTCCACCGTCTTCATCTTTCCTTTTGAGCATTTCAACATAAACTCCCTGTCCAAACCTGAAAAAACGCATAATCATCAAATCAAAGATGAAATAATTTATACATACTTGGGAATGAACTTGGGAATGGTTTCGTTGAGTTGGTTAGAGCTCATATCCATGTGAAGTAGGCTGGGGAGGGCCGAAATGGAATCGGGGATGGAACCGGAGAAGGAGTTGGAAGCGAGGGAGAGGTTTGTGAGGGAAATTAGGTCTCCGATGGAGGAAGGGATTTTACCGGCGAGGGTGTTGGAGGAGAGGTTGAGAAGTTAGAGGGAGTCGAGCATGGTGGTGGAGGGGGATGTTGCCTTTGAGGCGGTTGTTGAAGAAATCTATGAAAGTGAGGTTGGAGTGGAGTTGGCCGGGGAGGAAGGTTCCAAGGCTTCCAGTACTCTCTCCACATTACATTATTACCTTCTTAATTAGCCCTACCACCCCATGACAACTGTAGGATATTCAAGTCCTTCTTATCAATCAAATTTTCTTGTTTAGCATCCCTTTCATTGGGGACGTTTTCAAAGCCTTTGGTTCTTAGTGTGCCTCCCATCTTTAAGCTATGCAACTCTCTTAACCCACACCTTGGTTTTGAACCCGCAACAAAAATGCCTAGTGTTCTTAGATTCCTCAACTTGCTAATATTGGGTGGTGTTTCTACACATTCATCAATCATAACATGTCTTAAATCCTGTAATTGTGTCAAGGTTTTGGGCATCTCAAGAGAGGGGCAAGATTTCAGTTTCAATATTTGCAATTTCGGCATCTGACCAATTAAATGATCTAAGCTTCCTTAGAAACTAAAATGCAAACTCAAATATCTCAAATGTACTAAATCCTTGAATGGGGAAAATAGAGGAATAGATCTTAAGCATAATGCTCGGAGATAATGATTTGATGGCACTGCGCCACCAAAAACAAGAAAAGTACGTAGAGATTCAACTTTCTTGAAAGTAGACATCAACCCTCGCTTGAAAGCAGTACAATCAAAAGAGATGCCAGGATTAAACAAGCTTGAATAGGGAACTCTAGCTGACAATAGAGTATTACTTGAAGCTTCAATAACCACACATTCCTCACCCATAATAAATTGGGAAAGATCATGAAATAGATCATGCATCTTAAAAGTTGTGATCATACCAAATTCATCATACTTTGCTTCTTGAAAAAATGATCTATCGTATATCTTTTTCCACACTTTATTTTCAACCTCCTCCACTTCTACATTTCCTTCACATATAATAATCCATTAGCCATCCAGAGATGAATAAGTTCTTCCTTGCCTATTTCAAAATCTTTGGGGAAGATGTACAGTTTCCGACCTCTAGTCTCTCACGAGCATCGCCGGATCAATGCCGAATTGTCCTCCGAGACAACCGCTGAAGATGTTGCTGAAGGTAGCCGTGCCGAGAAGCCTCTTGCCCGTGAAGGTGTTGATGACGCCGGAATCCACCGTCGGCAACCTCATAGAGATGGTGCTGCCACAATACGTGAAGGAAAGTCGCCGCCCTATCTTACCGGCCAACACAACCTTCGATTTCGACCTCCATTATTCACGTTTAGTCTAGAAAGTAGGTATCAACAATCTCGAACAGAAAAAATTGCTTGCAATTTTCAAAATAATTTGATGTTTTATTTACGCTAATTGTTGAAATGATTTTTTAATGCTAGATCAGCTTTGAAAGTTTGTATAAACTATTTCATCTTTGATTTCATGATTATGCGTTTTTTCAGGTTTGGATAGGGAGTTTCTGTTAAAATGCTCAAAAGGAAAGATGAAGACGGTGAGGATGATGAAGACTCTGAATCCCTAACATTTCCAATTAAACTTTGAGCCATGTTATAAACTGTTCACCTAAAAAAAGTCCATGTAATATAACATTGTTACATCAGCATTTTAAGTATGCATCACGTCATCACAGTTTAACGCCATCTGTGAAAACTTAACGGATAGGGCTTAATTGGCTCAATTTTACAAGTATATGGACCGAATTGAGACAGTTGAAAAATCGATGACCCACTTGAGATTCTCCAAAAAATATGAGGACGATCCGAGGGTTTAAACCTTCCAGGTATTATAAACATTGAGCATTATAAAAAGCGTTAAACGTTATAGAGCTCCTAACAAAGCACCTAATTGTAGTGTTGTCAAAATGGGTTAGAACTCACGAGCCAACCTGGCCTACCACGAGTTTAGGCCTAGTTGGATTGAAAAAAAAATTGAAATTTTGATATGGGCCAATTTTGAGACCGACCCACTAAGAAACCGGTTCACCCGGGGTTGAACCCGTGATGAGCCGGGTTGGCTCGTCAACCCACCTAACTTTGTTTTTTGTGCTTGCTTTTGGATTATATTTGAAGTTTAAGATGATTTTGGATTGTATTATATTTCTTTTATTTTGAATTGTCTTTGAAATTTAACATGATTTTAGATTGAAATTTATTTAGATTTGAATTAGAAAAAAATTGTTAATTTTTTTTGGAATTGAAAATAAAACTTATAATTAAGTAAGTTAGTGAACCAACCCGCTTAACCCACCAAGCCGTGGTGAGCAGGCCGGGTTTAAATTTTTTTGGCTTGCTAATAAGTGAGCCAGGTTGGGTTTACTCACTAAGTGATCAATCTGTGGTGTGTCGGGTTGGGTTAGGCTGGGTGGCCCGTTTTGACAACACTACCTAATTGTCCTAGCATTTGAACAAAAAGACAAAGTATCTAAACATAAGTAAAAATAAGCATCTTTACAAGTTACTCAAAACAGGCTACCATTAAATGATTATACCAAGCATCAAGCCTAAGCACTTAAGTCGTCTAATGCATCAAATGCCTAAATCGTCTAATGGTTTGAATGCATGTATGTCCAAGTACTTTTTTTTTTGTTGTGTTGTACTCTCTCTTTTTGTGCAGATTATCAACTTATTCAAAAGCCTACTCAAAATCAGAAGAACATTTAGAGGATATTCAAAGAAAGCTTCATACATACCTTTTGCATGCCTCATTTGTACACAACACAGTTGCTCTGCAAGGAAGCAACACAACTTCTGACTCATCATAAATGTTACATACCTAGAAGAAAGTCAAAACTCTAACTCTCGAAGAAGGCTATATAAAGAAGAATAATATAAAGAAAAAGAAGAAGAATTGCGATCATTGAATCATTACGGTTCTAAGTTCAGAACGTCTAAAGCCTTCATTCTAGGAGAAAGAACTTTTACAAACTTTCAGAAGTTTATTGTATTATTCATATATCCTCTCTAACACTTTGTTCACTTGAATGGATTTGGAGATAATTTTGTTGTTGTTTATTAGAGAGAATTTGGAGGTGAGAGTGGATATGGAAGTAATTTTTTTTAATTTGTCACATTAATCAAATCCTACACTAATTCTCACAAACTTTATTTCAAAATCCACTCTCACTTACCTCTAAATCCACTCAAATAAACAACAAAAAAGTTACCTTCAAATCTTCTCAAATCCATTCAATCACTTTCCTCCAAATTCATTGAAGTGAACAAAGCCTAAGAGAGATGTCTCCTATCTTGTAAGATGTGTTATATTAGAAGTAAATTCAAACACTTGTATTATTTAACTGAGTGGAGTTAAACGTTTTAAACAATTTATCTAGTATGGATAGCTATCCAAAAATTATAACTAAGTAGACCCAACAAAACAATGCGGGATAATTATCAAAAAATGGGCAGGAATTTGGAACAATACTTAATCAACATAAAAAGAATTTTAATATAGATTTAATTAAAAAGCTTGAAATTTAACTAGACTTATGAATAATTATGATTTTACATTTTTGTATAATTTTGACCTTCTTACTTGTTTTAAAATAAATAGAATACAAAAAATAACTGAGAAAGGGTGGTAAGGTATTGTAGCAATCGAGTGGTGATTTCAACAATAGAGAGCAGAAGCAGCTATTCAATTCTCAACAACCGGAAGCACTCAGCACACAACAGATAAATCCACACATCAAATCGCAAATCCTAATTAATTCCATTTCCCCCTTTTCTCCCTCCAAGCAATCATTCGTAGTTGGAATTGGTGACCAAAATGCAGGGGTGGTTCTCGGCACCGAGCGGTGGTGAGGAGGAGGCGAAGCCCTCCTCGTCGTTGCTTGCCGATTGGAACTCCTATGCCTCTAATCAATCCTCCCAGGACAGCTCCAGTTTGGGTCTTTCCTTCGATCTCGAATCCGCCGTCAGGTCGGCCAATGACACCGTTTCCGGCACCTTCAGCGTGTAAGGAACCCCACTTCAATATCTTACCACGCCTCTTGTTTTGCTTTATCTGTTTGTATGCAAACGCAAATATGGTTTTAATTTTGTGTGTTGTGAGAATCGTGTAACAGCTTAGTGTTTGTAAGTGAAATTCCAGATCCGTATCTGAGAAGCTTGGGGTGGGAAATATTTGTCCCCAGTAATACAAAATCATGTTAACCTAAAACAATCACAATTATAGGTCGAATTAGGCTCAGTTTGGATAAACTTGTCTTTGGAAGCACTTGTAACTTATAGAGAAGAGATTAAGAAAGCATAACCGTTTGGGAATCTAATTTTTTTAACTCACTTAGGCTCTTTTTAGATGAACTTTTCTGTTGAAGCACTTGTAAGAGAAGAAAACGAGGAAGTAAAACAAGTTAGTAAAATGGATTTGGACTCTAAATTGAGTGATCCACTCTGAAGCGTAAAAGTAAGTAATTTGATTGTTGATGAGAAATCGACAGTGGATGTTATTGTACATTCATGCAAATCACGTTTGTCTTAAAGTATCAACGGCTGATTTTCTTTCTTATCTCCTCCACTCCCTAAAGCGAATTACTTGTTTTTGAGGAAGCGGATCCAATTAACTAAACTTGTCATTCGTAAGTTAAAATCAACTTGTGCTTTTAATTTTTAAAGAAGCTCTTTTATACAACTTCTTGAAAAGCTGAGGACTTAGGTGCAAAAGTTGTTTTTTCTTATGGAAGAAATTTGATTCATCTTACCTTTATACGTTCTTTTCTTGTTAGTGTTTTAGGGAGAAATTTATCCTAACAAAGTCTTAGTTTATAAGCATGAGAGACTTTGGTTTAGTCCTTGAAAAGAATCAATGTGACTGACATTGTGATTTCTGGGGACTAAGGTGGAATTTTTCTATTTTTAAGGATGGAGAGTGCCATGCCAGTAGCCATTGGTAAAATTCGTTTAAACCTGAAGATATTGTCAAAATAACTTTAGCTTGGATTTTGTTCCCTTTATTATTATAGTTGTTGTTGTTGTATTGTAGGTTTTGATTGGTTGTACTTCTAATTATTGTGCTTATTTAAGTATAACGTTAATTATTCAATAGATAAATCACCGGGTTTAGAAAAAAATCATTTTTAGGATGTTGATTTAATTGGAGTCATGTACACTGTTGATTCAGAAGGAAGTTTGACACACAAACTAGATTTGTGCTAGGCTAACAGAACCCTCAGTGAGGGATAAGATAGATGTTGCTTGGTGTTATTAAGCTGCTTAAGGGCAGGACTACACCAAGATGGAAAGCCTTATTACTTGGGATTAACTCTATTGCTTGCAAGGTTTTGGATCAAGGAAGTGCCTAAGGTGTTTCATACCATGAAAAGTGTTCATCATACACATGGATAAATCTGTTTTGGTAACCATGTCCTGTAGACCAGGTGGATAGAGTGGACTAGAGACTTGTTTCGCAGGTCCCAACTTTTACTTTGACTCAAAACTCAGAAGTGGCCATCTATGTCTTTGATGCCACTGGAAACTTGAGCCTCCCAAAACCCATCTGTTAACTATAGTAAAGAGGGAGACATTGAACTAAAATCATGTGTTTCTGAGACAATACAAATGCTTTATTTATATAGAGAAAAAGAAACCAATACAATAAATATAGGAGATTTGATATCCTCTAATGGTAAAGATATGGTACAGGAATAAATAAAAATATTCCTAAATACATTTATAATCTAGATATTCTTGGTTATATATGATATGCTCATTATTTCTATAACTCTACCCTTCAAGGTGGACCATGTAAGTCTAATGTGCCTAGTTTCTTGCAAATATAATCAATCATTGGTCCTCTTAGAAACTTGGTGAATACATTTATTAACTGTTCACTATAGTTGGCAAATCTAGTGGTGAATACATTTAGTAACTGTTTATTATAGTTGACATTTAGTAACATTTAATAACTTTTCTCTTATGAAATGAAAATTCACCTCAATATGTATGGTCCTCATAAAGCACAGGATTGGAGGCTACATGCAATATTTCCCGATTGTCACATATAAGGTGCCTTTGGGAAGTTTCTTAAAAAGTTTAAGCTCTTTGAGGTGGTGTTTTAGCCATAGTTCACAAGTGATTAATGCCATTATCCTCTATTATGATTGTTCACTTCATCTTGTGACAACATTTTGCATCTTACTTTTCGCAACATTAAATTACCTCACCCAAGAACACATTAAAAGAAGAGATTTGACATCCTTTAATAATAAAGATATGATATGGGAATAAATAAAAATATTCCCAATAATACATATATAATCTAGATATTTTTAACTATATAGGATGTGCTCCTTATTTTCGTATTATAATGTATCAAATGTTTCATAGTTTTCTCTTCCATTAACATGTTATATAGGGCTATCCAAGATGCAGCCCTAATCCATATATACCTTGTGGATTTCTTCTTTTAGGGCCATGTCTCATTCCCAGTTTCTCGCCAATCCCCCACCCCCATTGTTGTGTTCTCATTCTAGCATGTTCATACCTAATTTCCAGCTGCCACCACAACCATTGCTCCACGATTGTCATTTGATCCCCCATGTATAGCCACCCCAACATGCCTTTATTCCCGTCACATTGGTTAGTTTCCCACTGGATCTACCTCCACTGGAATGTCATGCACTCTCAGGAGGTGGTGACTGACGTTGCAAAATCTCCTTCACATTTTGTATTCATCTTATTGTCCTCTACTTAGATCTGTGGTGCTCTCTTCCATTCGACCTCTCCTTCAATTGTCCCTTTGAAAGGTTCCTTTTAGTTTTTTGTTTTGGTACCCATTGTGAGCTTGGGCTAGACCTGCACCATCAGATGGTTCCAAAAACATTTTGAGTCAAAGTTTCCTACTCTCAATCTATTGTGTGTACTCCTCTTCACTTAAAGTTGGTTAGGAGGGGAGCAAAGCAACTATGATACATAAGCTTTGCTTATCAAATGACGCACTGTCCAGGAATCCTATTATTGGGTTTGTCAGCTCTAATGAGAAGCTCACAGACATTCTAACTAAATCCCTAAGAGGACCTAAGATTCAGTTTATATACTCTAAGTTTGGTACATATGATCTATATACTCCAACTTGAGGGAAAGTGTTGAAATGTAATCTTATTTTAATAACATTTTCTGTGTACCCAGCTTTAGGGTTAGGGTTTTAAGCAAGTGTATTGCGTCTTTTTGTATCCTATATATTTGCATCAATAAGAAGCACGACAGTGCAAGTAAATATGCTGTGTTTCTATCCATTCTATTTGTTCAAGTGTAGATAAAGGTGATACTCTGCTAAAGTAGTCCATCAAACATTTCATACTACTTAGTGAGACTTAGACACTCCATAATATCCAAGACGCCATTAGATCAAATTTAAATGCTAATATGGTTAGTTTCCTTATTGATATTGATAGGATATAATGTGTATGATAGGAGGAAACAGATTATGAAGTAGTTGTTAGTTAGGTTGTTAGGGATAGTGAGGTTTCCTTTATATAGTTGGGGGGTCCTGGTATGCTAGGGACTTTTGTATAATTTTGTAGATTGAGTTTTTGCTCTTTGTGAAGGGGAAACCCTTGGAGGAGAGAGTGCTCTCCTATTTTTTTGTGTTCTTTTCAGTCTATATAATAAAGAATATTACTCTTCCTCTTTTCATTTCTGGGTTTGTAACAGATATAGAGATCCATTGTTGGATATTGTGTATTTATTGGAGTTAATTTGGTATGTTGGGAAAGTAAAACATAATGGTGTCATGTTAAGTGTTGGAGTAGATATGAAGTGATAGCATAGCTTTGGCTACTTGTGAATTCATTTGGTTCATTGTACATACTAGATGAGTCAGTTGTTTTTATTGGTGAAAAGAAGCTCATCACAGTGCTTGTTCCTTGACCAGTTTAGTTAGCAGCTGTTTGCTCATTCATCTTGTAGAGCTGTCAAAGTTTGCTTGGCATCGCCATTATATTTCTTCTTCACCACCTTATATCCTTTGTCATTGCTTTTAGCAGGTTTTGGTGGAGTTGATTTAAGATGAGTATTAGAGGTTAGTTAATTGAAGCCCCTATACATAAAGGTTCAAGCAATCACTTTGTACTCACTCTCATCATCAATATTATCCCATTTCACTTTATTACACTTTTGTTCAAATTCTCTCTTCTCTGTTTGAAACCATGTTTACTAACAATGAGAAAGTGAGGAGTTCGCCGCAAGAGGTAGAACATGAATGGATTGAAGACTTGGACAAATAATGGAAGGCCATCATAGCTTGGTTACTCAAAGTTAACCATTTAATGTCTATTATATCAAAATCATTTTTTTATTGATTTTTTGCAGTGTGCCATTGTTTGTTAAAGACATTTTTTGTAAACAGTTTGAGGATCCCTTCAAAGCCAATTTTTTGAGGGAAGAGAATCAAAACATTTAAGTACTCCACTGAGCATTTCATACTTCTTGATGTTGGGCTTAGGTACTCCATGATGCCCAAATCGGAATCATACTCTGCTCTATAACACTTAGTCTGTTTGTCTAGTACCTCTGCATGAGTAGCCTTTTCCTAAATATTGACAACCCACTCTTATTTAATTTGATTTGCCTTTGTGTGTGTATACGTGTCTCCCAGTGTCCTATATTTTAGACATTGGCGTTTGAGATTTGTAGTCTTGTAATGTTGGATATGATACTTAAGCATTTCATAGTATCCAAGTCCCCATCAGTATGTTGATTCCCATCAGTTGGGAATAAAGTTTGTATGTAACTGTTTTTTCCCTTTACACGCCACTTTCACGAAAGGATTTCTAACAAAATGTAGTTGTTAACATATTATTTATTTTTTAAATACTAAGGAATGTCATTCCCATCATTATGTTCCTGGGATCTTATTCCCAAAAGTAAAATTTGATAACCTGAAACACAATTCCTGTGTTTTCCTAATATCAATGTGATCATCTAAGTGTACACATGATATTTCTCTTCTCTCTCGTGTCAAAAACTTCACTTTAAGGTCATATTAATTTATAAGGCTGAGTCTTGGTGTCAGGAACTTTTGTGAATTAATGTTACAACTGAACACAGGTTTCTGATGCAATTGTCTATGGAATAACTGGCTATTTTGTCTTCCTTATATGTATGTGATAAGGTGGTGGAGTCGGAAATAGCTTTTGTTATACAAGAGCTCTAGGGCCTAAACTTGGCCCGTTTAGAACTTATAAGCTTAGGTTAGCCTGAAAACTTAAAAACGTACGTTGTGGTAAGACTTTTTTAATAGGTAAATAGCCTAATTCTAAATAGGTTAATGGGCCTAAATTTATACCTGATGTAGTTTGGTGAACTTTACCCTTTAAACATGTCAAGTTATAACTTCAAAAAATTTCTGTAAAGATTTAATAGCATAGTATTTATGATTTAAGGATGTCAGCGAGTTAGGCCTTACAGCTTTTTAACTAAATAGATTTTTTGTGAAAGCCTAATCTGGAAAAACTTGTGGTAAGTTAGCCTTTATGGTTTAGGCTTGACTCGGTTTAGAGTATAAAATGCCGCAGAAAGAACATATATTCTCCTAATTTGTCTTAAATGTATTTTCTACATCTTGGCAAAAGAACATGCTGGTAAGAAATTCTTTTGTAACAAATAATAATGATTTTTTTCTTATTATTTAGGGTTTCTAAAGGCGTGAGAGATCTACCTGGCAATTTTCAGTCTGCTACTAGTAATGTGCCTTCTGGCAAAGCACTTGTATATTTTGGTTTGCTTCTGGCAAGTGGAGTCTTCTTTGTTTTCATAGCATTTACATTATTCCTGCCCGTCATGGTGGTTATGCCCCAAAAGTTTGCTATATGCTTTACACTTGGCTGTGGATTTATTATTGGATCATTCTTTGCTCTCAAGGGTCCAAAAAATCAGCTTACTCACATGATGTCAAGGGAGGTAACTTGCTAGAATTTCATTTCCTATTGCCTGCATTATGATAAGAAAACTTGACCTGCTGTTATGTTGCTTCAATGAATTTGTTTGGTCTCTTTGATTCCCGCTTTGCTGCTTCTTCCTTACAGTCCCTGTTATAATTGTTTTTCAGAGGCTCCCTTTCACATTGGCTTTTCTAGGCAGTATGATTGGTACCATATATGTATCAATGGTGCTTCATAGCTACATCCTCTCTGTGGTATTCTCTGTAGTGCAGGTATCACCTTCACGTATCCTTAAAAATGCTTCCTTGTAGCTTAGCCATGCCCATTCCCCAAGGCCCTTGTGTTATTGTTTTGATTTGCTATTGATCTAAGGTATTATGCTAAAGGTTTTTTGACTTCTATTTTATTGAATTTATTATAACAATTAGGAACGCTTCTTTCAATCTAGCAAAACCGATATAAATTTAGGAACTGCTATTTACACTCTTGATAGTGTGCTTTATGTGATGTGTGAGTTGCTGGTGTGTGGAGATAGGTCATCTGTACAGATTTTTTTTTTATTCTTCTGTCATGTTTCTTTATAACTGTATATGTCTTTACATTAAAAATGAAATTTTGACTTTACTTGCAGGTTCTCTCACTTGGCTATTATTCTATTTCATACTTTCCTGGTGGATCTGCTGGAATGAAGTTTCTAACTTCTGCTCTTACTTCTTCAATAATGAAATGTTTTGGGCGGTGACCAATTTTTTGGTTGACAGTTGAGTTGAGTTCGGACCAGTGTCTATAGAGTAGTTGACTTGTAAATTTATCTATCTGCTGAAGAGGCCTAAGAATATTACTGGATTGAAGCATCATCTAACAATTTCCTAGGGTTCAACGTTTATTGCCACTGCCCTATCTGAATGGGAAAAAAAAAACTGATTTGCCTCTTCGCCTCATGTTTGTGAAAAACAAAATAACACTGTCTGATTGATGAAGTTAATTCTACCTGTGTTGCTCCCTTTTACAGTTGGAATTTGAAATAATCTTTGTTTGTTTGCGAATTTCATTTTTTGACTGGGAATTGATTTCCCCCTTTCGATTTTGTCACCTTATGTCAAGAAGATGCAGACGTCACCCTTTTGGCGTGGAGGTAGATTAACCCAGTGGCATCAATACTCCACCTAAATCTTAAAAAGACTTGGATGGGTATCACTTGAACTACAAACTCCCTAACCCATTATTAACTTCAGTGGTAATGCAAAGTCTTGAATCGCAATCGGCAATATCTGATTTTCATACTAAAAGCTAAACCTAACGAGAGAGACCAATCAAGGGCTCCAGGTATATGTGTGTGTGTGTGTATATATATATATATATATATATATATATATATATATATATATATATATGCATGTATGTATTAAAATTCAATGCCTCTGCAACTGATGCAGAGTGCCATATCAATTCATGGACTTGTCCGATATATACAAATTGTAGCTATTGGATGAGGAACAAAAATGATGGTTGACAGAACCAGAAGGGAAGACATCAAAGGCTTTTTCTTTCTTTCAGGACCTCATAGTTTCTTCTTATCCTTCCACAAATGTAGAAAGGGTCTAAATTATCTGAGATCGATAATATTCTGAATTATACAAGTTAAAATACGTTTTCAAACTGTGGAAGTATAAAATTTCACTCATGAATAATTTAGATTTTTCAATACTAGATAGAGCTGCATGGAGAATTGATGAGGGTGGTGGATGTTGGTTGGATTGTTTGTAGCAGCAGTGGTTAAAGTGGAATGATGAAATGGAATCTGACAGATTTGGTGAGCCTGCCAAAACAATACGCAGAAATTTGGTTGAAACTGCAACCATCCGGCCCTTCCCCCCCTCACTCGTTTTGGTCCCCTCTCTTCTAGACATTGTTCAATTCAATACTATAAACAGACATAACCTTTCCCGGGTTTAAAGGACCAAAATATGCTCCCATTAAACTTTTGACCTGGCTTATACATCTTATAAGGGCATTGCCTTTTGCTTCAGATTATGGAATTTTTTTAATTATTTGGAATCAAATTCACCATTTTTGATGAAAAAAACTATCTGCGAGTTTTGCATAAATGATACTGTAATAAGGTAAATGAAATTTACTGTTTGAGTAAAAAGGAAATGGAAACAAAATCCTCTCCTCTCCTCTTCAAGTCCCACACCTATCGATTTGTTTTTCCTTGAGTTAAATATATATTTAGTTCAACTAAGATTTACCGATTTGTTTTTCATTTTGAGTTAAATATACATTTCATTTTAATATTTAAAGTAAAATTAAAATTCGTTTTAAAACTTTAAAAATGAATAAATAGTTTAATTGAATTTAATTTAATTTTTGGTTTAATCCTTTTCGACATCCCTATTTATGTACGAATGTCTCAATTGGGTCCTCGTTTTCTAAGGTGTATCAAAATGGTCCCTAATTTTGAAAATTGATATCAATTGAGTCATTTCCGTTAAGTTGGCTGGACGGCGTTAAAAAAATTGATGAGTGGATGCTGAGATGACGAACGAAAGCTCGTCCACCAGCGAACGAACGCTCGTCCATCAGCGAACGAACGCTCGTCGACCACCGAACGAACGGTCGTCCAGTGTGGAACGAACGGTCGTCCAGTGTGGAACGAACGGTCGTCCAGCAGTAAGAGGTCGACGAGCGTTCGTTCTCTGGTGGACGAGCGTTCGTTCGCTGGTGGACGAGCGTTCGTTCGTCATCTCAGCATCCATTCATCAATTTTTTTAACGCCGTCTAGCCAACTTAACGGAAATGACTCAATTGATATCAATTTTCAAAATTAGGGACCATTTTTTTAAAAAACGAGGACCCAATTGAGACATTCGTACATAAATAGGGATGTCGAAAAGGATTAAACCTTAATTTTTTTATGTGTCAATTACGTTTTAAATGACTTTTGTATTATTTACATTATTTTGATAAATATTAATTTAAATGTTAATCTAAAACATTATTTAACAAATAAAAAAATTAAAATTTTCAACTTAAAAAGATTGTATTTTTTTTTTTTAAATTAAAAATCAAAATTTAATACAAATGAATTTCAATTTTACTCTCATAAACTAAACACATTTTTAAGTTTTTCTTTTTAATTTTCAAAGTGCAATGAAGCAAAAGACTTTGTATACCAATGTTGACTGGTGGAGTTGATTTGACAAGTTGAACGAGGTGTGGTTTTGGTGAAAAGGAAGGATTTATAAGCTCCCTTTGTATTGATTACCTCTCTTTCTAATAATTTATAGCCATTACAAAGGTTATTAGGGAGCATAAGCCCGAATTCGAGGAGATATTTGGACATAATAATGTCTGAGACTGCTATTTGACCTTTTAATACGAAGATTATGTGTGACCAAGCCATGTTTCTATTCGGCAAAAACCTTTTTAATAATGGAATTATTGATTTGCATGGGTCATCTTCATCGAGACAAAACAAAGCTTAAGTCAGTGGAGCACTTTGAAACTTTCAATAATAAAAAAAGGTGAACTGAAGAACAAAATCAAACTTGACACTCACAAATTAATCAAATATAAAACCATCTCATTATGAAGGAGCCAATAATTTCAATTCTTCTTAATCAATTTTCTAGACGGTGGATTTCAATTCTCAAGGCCACACATAATTAGAGAGAAATGTCTAAACTTAAAAGAATATTACTATTAGACAAGAAAAGAAAGTAGAAATGAAGGGAAATATGGTAGATGATCTGATTGATATAGTATAAAAGAAACATAATAATTTAAACACATCAATTCTATACAACAATAATCACACGTAATAACAACTTAAATACCGTAATTTGATTGAATAATTACAAAGAAACAAAGATAGAAATTGGTTTTATTTCCTTAGATGTGGAAATTGGTGTATTATAACTACATTTTGATGTGATTTCAAAGTGGCAACCACAGATACTATTTTGGATGCATTGATTTGAATGAGTGTTGTTGGGTACTGAAAAGTCCACGTGTGCCGTGCATAAGGACAAAAGTTGTGATATGATATTGCAATATAGTAGAATAGCAATTGCAACAATAGAAGAGCATGTCAAAAGGAAAAATCATAAAATCTCTCACCATCTTGCTTTCTCTTTGCCCTTTATCATAATCTAATTTGGCTACATATTTCTCACAATTAAAATAAATAATAATAATAATAATAATAATAGTGTTTCTCCATATCATTCATTTGATGAAATCCAAGAAGTCATGAGTAGAATTACTCTATTTAATATACACACCTTGGTCTCATAATTATCAACACACTTTTAACTTTTTTATTTTTAGAAGAAACAAGTTTGGAACATTACATTTTATGAATATTTAAACAAAAAGTTGTAATTTGTTAACATATTCCTTTAGCTAATAATGTATCTTGGGTATGAAAAGTTTCTCATTTATTTGTTCCTCTTCTCTCTCTATCTTTTTCTTTTTACCCATCAATGTCAATGAGAGTAGAAGGAGTAGTTAAAGATGATGTACAACTAATGGCCCATATTGCACACGCCCACAAATAGTACTATAGTACCTAATTCATAAAGGCTTACCGACACAACAATGTGCATGAATTTTTTAATTCATTATTGCTATCAAATAGAATGATGAAAGTAATGTGATTTTTTTATTGGATTTTTTATGAAAAAAAGGGTCAATTTTTTGGTGGATTAATTTATCATTCCAAAAAAATAGTGGATCAGGATGATTTTTTTAATTTAAAAGTATAAACAAATCTGGTTTGTCAAGTCCAATAAACTAGGATATGAGTTAAGTCGAACCAACAATCCAATTTCATTAAAAAAAGTTAAAATATGTATCGAGCCACTTCATATTAACACAATTCGATGAATGAAAAAACAGACGGGTTAGTCCAACAACTCGGTGGACGGAGTTTTAAAATTCAATCCATTTTTAATTGGTAAGTCAATCCGATCTAATCTATTTTTGACCGTCAATTTCAGATTAGGCTTAAAAGGTTTGAATTTTAAAATTCAATCCATTTTTAATTGGTAAGCCAATCCGATCTAATCTATTTTTGACCGTGAATTTCAAGTTAAACTTAAAAGGTTTGAATTGATGCGTTTTGCTATTCCTAATTTCTTCTTGTATTGTGTCTCATTTTTTTAGTTACTTTTTATTCATTATATTATTGCTTACATTTGTCTTAGCAAATCTGAAAAGTTAAATTAAAATTGTGTTCTTAATATGGATTTGTAGATGTGAGAATGTTGATGAATACACAAAATATATTTATTTGTAAATCCTGAATTTATGTAATGAAGTTATACTATAAGAGTATGTTAAATACCGAATTTTAGTTGAAGTATGTGAATTTTGAAATGGGTGAATATTGTGATAAGTAAACACGAGTTTTAGAAACTTTAAATATTGAAGTTGTAATTATTGTTCATTGTGTTTGGCACATGAATAACATGGTAACACTGGTTAAAATAATTGAAGTTATATTGATGTATTTTTAATATTTTTGAAAGTGCAGTATTCTATTTCCTGCTTGAGTAAGGACTTGTGGTTAAGCGACCATTTGTCTTTGTTTTAAAATCTTTTAATTTTGTAGTCATGCGAAACTAATTATACAGAAAGAAAAAATATATATACTAATTAAGATTTAAGTGTAGGATAAAGTTAGGTATTTTTAATTGAGTTTTTATTAAAAAAATTTAGCTTATATTGAATATTAAAATATTTTATATTTTTTAATTAAGTTATTATTGTTTAATGTTTATGTTATCTAGACGTGGTTATTATCTTATTCCGTCGTGTTTTTTAGTTGTCTTTATATGTTATTTTGTGTTAATATTAAGTGATGTTGAATATATGACTTTTATTGTTAAATAAGGATAAAAAATATAAAAGAAAAACAAAACAAAATTCTAAATACGGTGTGGGGAGGCTGTGAAACAATCGTGGGATTGAATAAGAGAACAAACATAGAATGAGATTGAAAAAAAGTGAAAACCAAAACGTATTAGATAAGGGTAAATGAAAACAAAGTAGGAGTAAAAAACACAAAAACCTAAATATAATTGTTGAGTGCAAAATCAACTACAAATGCATTGGTTGCAATGTAACAAGTGATAAATATCATTAACTCCCAAGAAACTTATGTAACACCTAACAACTATTATTGTTCACAACTTAATTAGATACAAAGACTACAAAAGTACAAGAAACTATTTTTGTATTTTTATCAAACAATTAATGTGCAAGAAACATAGAGTCTTTACAATTTGTTAATACTAGAGTCCATCCACTCCATTCTCATGCATTAACAAACATCTCAATTCCATATTCATGTCAAAATTAATTCACAAACATACTCAAATTCTATTAGACTTTGAACCTATGTCAATTTATCAAGTTTTAATCCCTTCAATCCTCAACCAACAACTATGCATGAAGTTCAAGAGTCTAAGATTACTAATGAATCAAGTTATAATCCTAGATACAAACACCCATTAGTCATTCAATTTAAAGTTTAGATTCTAAAGATATTTCCCAACACCTCAAGAATCACAAATCAAGTATGGGAACAATCTATATCAAGCATTACGCATGAAAATTAACATGAATTGGAAAGACATATATCATTAATAACATATTATATAAGAGTTCCATGTTTTACAACTAATCTCAACAAATAAGAATAGTCTTGAACTTAGGCTTTTACAAATTGAAGACATAGGAAATAAATGGAAACCAAAGAAAATATGCAAGCCTCTCCCAAGGTTCTTGAGAGTTACAACATGCTCTAATTGTGCCTCACCTTCACTTCAATACTCCAATTCGTAGCTTCTCTCCTTCATTAACCCTAAAAAGGGAAATACACCATGGATGAAGATTGAATAGCCAAGGAGGAGTGGGAGAGCTTCCTAGCACCCCAAAAAACTTTCAAGGGCCTCTCTCAGTCGCCCTAGGTTGAAAGTTCAGTGTGGGAGGAAGAGGAATTTTCAAAGCTCGCGAGAAACATGTTTAAATATCTCATTTTAACATGTTAGTAGTGTTGTCGCTCATCGCTATATATGCATCGCTCAACACCATATCAGTTAAAACATGAAAGAAGCTCTCTGTTAAACCACCACTCAATACAATTTCACATTGCTCAGTGCAAGCGCTATTAGATTAGGTGGCGCTCAAAGTCACTTTTGTGTCGCTCAACGTCAAGCTCCTCTGCAACATTGATTATTTTGTGACTTTGCAGCATTGGACGCGATTTTGGTGTCGCTCAGTGCGCTGCAAAATGATAAATTATTGTTCAAAACATATTTCCTTGAGTTCTAGTTTATTGTCCTTCACCACAAAAACTTCATTTTATTTTACACTTATAAATAAGGAAATTAAAGATAAAACAAACATAAAATAACTAAAATACACAAAATACAAAATACATTAAACTTGAAAATAAAATAAGATTAAAATTAGAAAAAAATGATTTATTTATGAGAATAGACATACAAATAAGTAAAAATAGATTAGTAGTAAAAATAGATGTTATAATAATGTTAGGAAATTGCGAAATAATAATAAAATTGGAGTTACAAGTGAACTTTGCAAAACCAAGATGAGAGATTGTCTTAAAGAAAACTAAGAACATAAGGTGAAGTTGTTAATACTTGTGATGCAAAATACCATTTAGTTGCCGGGACAAGCTACAACTCCAAATGATCAAAATAAAACACAATAATTATGAAGAAAAGTTATGCATCTCAATCCATGACCACACATCATGCAAACGATCGATTTTTATTTTGAAATAAACATAAGAGTTGAAGGTCTTCTGGTAGCACATAATTCTATGATAAGAATCTTATCATAAGATATATGCATTCTCCCAACACCCCATATAGATTTCTGTTTTGTTTTTCTTTTCATTTCACTTTACCCTCATCCAATAATTCAAATCATCTATTATGTTAACCACAAAATCAAGTTGTTTTAACATAAAATAAAATACAGGAATAACCAAGTATGTTGACCAAACAATATAATAGTCACGTCACCTAATTAATAATAAATTAAACAATATACACATTAATTAAATTATTTAAAGCTTTTTAACATTCAATAAATCAAAAATTAAATATAATAAAAATTCAATTAAAAATATCAAATTTATCAGATACTTTAAACTTAATTGAGTTTATATATATAAATTAAAAATTGACAAACATATAATTTAGTCTTTTTTTATAACCTAAAATTCCAAAATTACTATTTTAGTTTTAACAAATTACAGTGAAAGTAAATAATGATGTTTTAAAGCTTATCTAATATCTTAAAAAATATTTTGATTTTTTGTTACTATTTGGTTCCATAGGAAAATGCAAACAACATTTGGTCTCTTTTCCCCTTTAGCAGTGTCTGTCTTAGGTTTGTTTCTCACTTTTAATATTCTAAGTTGGTGCTTCTGAGTGACAAAATATATATTGCCAGAACGTGACTTTGATCCAATCATACAAATCATATTTAATTTCCACACATGTTTGTCACAAACCTTCAAAATAGGATCCATATTTTATTTCTAAATCATAAAACTTCAGCTACAATAGTGGATAAGAAAAATCACAAGAGGAAATAATGAATTATTCAAATTATGTGATCCAATCTCACCAACCAGAATTAATTCCCAAATCATGATGTTATTCAAATTATATTTCTATATCATAAAGAGAAAAAAAGAGCTTGGGAAAAATGGTATAAAAGCAAAAGAAGAAAATGGAAGTAACACTTTTCTTTTTCTTTTCTTTCTAAAATAGCTCTTGAGTTTACAAGTAGAAAAAGCCTTATAAAATGTGTGATCAAACACTAAAAGCAATTATCAAACAAAAGTTATGTAGTTAACCAAATATATATAAATAGAATAAAATAGTATTGTATAAGGTTGATCATATGATTACAATAGGTTTTCTCTAATATTTGTAACTACAAAACTATATTCCTTTATGAAAATACAATAATTTTAAATTCACAAATAAAACTGCGGAAAAGAAGAAGAATAAACTATAATTTATATTAAATAATATATATGTATTACAAGAGAAAAGAATAATACCAAAACCTTCAAAGAGATCTAAAAAGCTCGACCTAATAAAGTCAAGATACTTCTTTAAGTGATTGAACATTGAAACTCTAAAATGTTCCTAAAAGAGGAAAAGATAAAGAAAATGAAAAACCTACTCCATACAAAATTCTAATTAGCTGAAAATTATATATACTTATTCTCTTCCTAATTGTTGGAATCTAATCAACAAAATGATAAAAATTTTCTTTAAAAATAAAAAATGAAAATGAAAAAAATATATAATCTAAAGAGCATATCTATTTTCTAAAAATACATGACTAAATATCTAAAATGTTAATTTATGTTCTTAAATGTAACTAGACTTTTAATATTGATGATTTAAAAGTCTACTTCTAAACTCATTAATTTCATTGGTATTATAGGAAAACCCTTCTATTCTACATATGAGGATAATCTTAAATCGAAGACCTAAATATTACACGAGACCCTATTCTTCACAATTAAAAAAAAAAACATTTAGGTGGAAAAGGGTTGGAATTTTTGTGTGATTAATTATAGGTTAAGTGGAACTAATAATGGTTTTGATTGAAGATATATGTTTGATTAGAGAGTATATAAGCTCCATAACTTTTGTTCTTGTTCTTCTAAAAATATGATTATTTTATTGACAGCACTTAATGGTTTTGCCTCGGAATTAGCAAGTGATGATAAAAAGTGTCTTGATCCTTATTTCATGTGCTGGATTCTTATATACTATTTTTCTCAAACAATTAAACTCAACAATAACAATGGTGGGGTTGGAGTACCACAATTTCCAACTATACAATATTTCTCATCCATACAAGTGCAATTGAGAATTTTTTTTATAATATTAATAATAATACTTATCAAATTTTCTCGTGAAATTTATAGCTGGATATATTTTATATCAATGTTATAATTTAAAAACAATTTATGCAGTTAACTACAAGAAAATTTGATGAAATTTGAGTGGAATCATAACATTTTAAGTGATAATGCTTAGGCAAATTTACTATACATGATAATAGAAGAAAAACAATAACATTTTGAGGGCATAAAAATAAGTTGGTATATGAATTCAAATTATACCTATTTACATATTTTATTTATTATCATAATTTTTAATAGTTAATAACTTTTAAGAATAACTTAGTTAATATAGTAATTAATTATTTTTTATTTTAAAATTTGGTTGTTGGTTAATGATTTTCTTATAGTGAAATTATTTTTAAAGTTTTCGAATAACATACTTAGGAAGCTAAAGTGATCTTCAACTTCTGAAAAATGTTTTTAGACCGTAGAATAGAAAAGTTAAAAATGATTTTTAGATTATATAATTTGAAAAAGTATGGGATTGAGAGGAGAGGGAAAAATAGGAAATAACTTTGACAGCCTTCCAAGTGCTTTTCAAATGTAACCATACATCAAAATCCACCTTTTACTTTTTTTCATCTCAAAAATCCTCATCAAACATTTCCTTTAACTAAATTATCTTTTTTCTTTTTCATAAAATCACTTAAAAGTCTTTTTCAAAAATCTTCTCCTTACTACAAAACCTGTTTTAATATAAATTCTCTAGTTTTAACCCGTGATGAGTTCATAATGGTCACTAAGTTACAAAGAGCTGACAGAATAAAGAATATTTAAAGAGATGATTGATCTATCTAATGTTCATTAATTTTGAATTTACCATTTGAATATTGAAAAGATGCAACGTTCTTCCTTCCTTTTCATTGTTTTCAATTCATTCTTTAAACTAAACAATATCAGACAACGTGATCAGATCTTTCAGAATTTTATATCACTTTTTTTTATTAGACATATTCTCAGCTCCATGTGAACTTCACTTCTTCATCAGATTCCTCACCCATTTCCTCCATCTCAATATAAACAAATCTTTGTCATTCCCTTTACAATGAACTACAGATGAAAAAATTTCTGTTCCACGTAACTACTCAAATTTCAGTAATTTTTTTTCACAGTTCACATGAATACTAAGTTTCACATTCGTTAATGTTTGACTTCCGATTGAGTTAGAAAAAAATTGGTTTTTTAAATATAGATCAAACTCAATCTAACTCATTTAATTCACAAATTAAATCTATTCAAATCGAATTAAAAGTTAGTTAATATGTAACTCACTTCCAATAATTTTTTATTAGTTTTTTACAATTTTTTTATTATTTATCTTTTCAAATTTTAAAATGTTGTTCATTAATGTTTTAATAATTTAAATTATTAATTTATTTGCTTATTATTACACTTTAGTTTTAAACTATTATCTTTGTAATTATATTTGATGAAATAGATTAACATTTTAAATAAAAAAAATATTATGTAAATCCATTTTGATTGTACAACAAAGAATATATAAAATAGGTTGGAAGAACAAACAATCTTAAATGAATCAACCTATCAACTCTAGATCGTATCAAATTACAAAATTTCTTATTCATAAAAATTAAATCAGGTTAAATTGAGTTATTTTTAATTTAACTTGTGCTAACTAAGTTGAATCATTTAGACACCCTTACATGCAACAAATCAGAAATAATGTAAATTTGAGTATGAAGTTAGTTGTTCTAAAAATGAGCAAAGATGTCATATGATATATGTTAAATTGATGAAAATAAAACTGTTTATACTTTACATCTCATGAGTTAGTTAATTGAGGAAACAAATACAACTGTTTACTTTACATCATGAGTTAGTTAATTTAGGAAAGAACATCTGTGCATTGTTTGATTACTCTAGGGAAACAAACAAGGTAACAACAATGAACGACATGAATGCCTTATCAACTTGAACCACATAAAATAGGTGGACCACAAAAAATGGAGCTAGATAAACAAAGGGAGAAGTTATATTCTTCTCTAAACAAATCATGAACTATAAAACACTGAAAATAAAATGAAACATGTATCATATTGTCTGTTATGTTGGATGATCAGGCTATCACTATCATTGAGGTAATAACCTTAATGTTCCATTAGTTCAAAAGCCATTTTCCTATTCTAGTGCTGACTACATTTACTTTGTTTCCTTCCAACCTTGGCAACTAAAAGATTATAAGAGGATGAAAAAATAATGCAGAAATCAAAGCAGAATAATAATGTTAGAGTCCACGTGGGGAGCAAAAACTTAGGAAATCTTTTTACATGATTTTCAGCTCCACCATTTTCACCTCTCTGACAGATTACTATTTTTGAAATGCTATTCTAGCTAAGAGTGTGAAGTTGGAACCATTAAGACTGCAGAATTCATAAGATTTCAATTTCAGCCTCTTACATGAGAGGTTAAATGTGAAATTTACCATAATGAAAGAGTAAGCAACATGGGCATGTTTTCATTATTAAACAACAACTTCCATTACAATAATAAAAGCATAAAGAAGCAAGCTCTTGGACCCAGATCTTCTACTCTTCTTCCTCTATAAACAAAACATGGGGTTTCCCCCTCTACAATCCCAAAACAGATCAACCGTTCTCTTCTCTCAGCAATGCCTGGAAGCTTAAGGAATCTCTCACTTTCTCCCAAAATCTTCTCCTTCACCTTGCTTCTTTCATTAAACTCCCTTCTCTTTTTTCCATGTTGTTGTTACTCCCTTGATGAGCAAGGTCAGACTCTTATAGCATGGAAAAACAGTTTGAACATCACTTCCGATGTGTTACCATCATGGAACCCTTCAGCCTCAAGCCCATGCAACTGGTCTGGGGTGTATTGCAACTTACAAGGAGAAGTTGTAGAGATAAACCTCAAGTCAGTCAACTTGCAAGGCTCATTGCCTTCAAATTTTCAACCTCTAAGGTCCTTGAAGTTTCTAATACTCTCATCAACCAACCTCACTGGAAGGATTCCAAAAGAGATTGGAGACTATCTAGAGCTCACCTTTGTTGATCTCAGTGGCAATTCTCTCTTTGGTGAAATTCCAGAAGAAATTTGCAGCCTGAGAAAACTTATGAGTTTGTCTCTCCATACAAACTTCCTTGAAGGCAGCATTCCATCCAATATTGGCAATTTATCAAGCCTTGTGAACTTGACAATCTATGATAATCATCTCAGTGGTGAAATTCCAAAGAGCATTGGCTCTTTAAGCAAGCTCCAAGTTTTCAGAGCCGGTGGCAATAAGAATCTCAAGGGTGAGATCCCATGGGAGATTGGAAACTGCACCAACTTGGTCGTGCTAGGCCTTGCAGAAACCAGCATTTCTGGAAGTCTTCCTTCTTCAATCAAAATGCTGAAAAAAGTCAAAACCATAGCCATATACACAACTCTATTGTCAGGTTCTATTCCAGAAGAGATTGGCAATTGCAGTGAGTTGCAGAACCTGTACTTACATCAGAACTCTATCTCTGGCTCGATACCAAGCCAAATTGGAGAACTCAACCAGCTTAAGAGTCTACTTTTGTGGCAAAACAATATAGTTGGTACCATCCCAGAAGAGCTTGGAAGCTGCACAGAGATCAAAGTCATAGACTTATCTGAAAACCTTCTTACTGGTAGCATACCAAGAAGTTTTGGCAACCTTTTAAATCTCCAAGAGCTTCAGCTAAGTGTCAATCAGCTCTCTGGTATAATCCCTCCAGAGATTTCAAATTGCACTTCTCTGAATCAACTGGAACTTGACAACAATGCTCTCTCTGGTGAGATTCCTGATCTTATTGGAAACTTGAAAGGCTTGACTCTTTTCTTTGCATGGAAGAACAAGCTAACAGGGAACATTCCAGATAGTCTTTCTGAGTGCCAAGAACTTGAGGCACTTGATCTTTCTTACAACAACTTGATTGGTCCTGTTCCCAGACAACTATTTGGGTTGAGGAACCTCACCAAAATTCTGCTTCTTTCCAATGAGTTATCAGGCTTTATACCACCTGATATAGGAAATTGCACAAGCCTCTACAGGCTGAGGTTGAATCACAACAGACTAGCAGGTAACATTCCTCCAGAGATTGGCAACTTGAAGAGTTTGAATTTTATGGACATGAGCAAGAATCATCTCACTGGAGAGATTCCTCCAACACTATCTGGATGCCAGAATCTTGAGTTTCTAGACCTTCATTCCAACAGTCTCACTGGTTCTGTTCCAGATTCTCTTCCCAAAAGCCTTGAGTTGATTGACTTGTCAGATAACAGGCTAAGTGGTCCGTTGAGTCACACTATTGGTTCATTGGTTGAATTAACCAAACTCAACCTTGGAAAGAATCAGATAAGTGGAAGAATCCCAGCAGAGATCTTGTCCTGTACTAAGCTACAACTTCTGGACTTGGGAAGCAATAGCTTAGATGGAGAAATTCCCAATGAAGTTGGTTTAATTCCTTCATTGGAAATCTCACTCAACCTTAGCTTCAATCAGTTTTCTGGTAAAATTCCATCCCAGTTCTCTGGTCTTACCAGACTAGGAGTGCTTGATCTGTCTCACAACAAGCTCTCAGGGAATTTAGATGCCCTCTCTGACCTTGAGAATCTCGTCTCCTTAAACGTTTCCTTCAATGGCTTCTCTGGTGAGTTGCCTAACACTCGATTCTTCCACAAACTCCCTCTTAGTGATCTTGCTGAAAATCATGGTCTCTACATTGCCGGAGGTGTTGTAACTCCTGCTGACAAAGTCCATGCTTCATCGACCATGAAGTTCATCATGTCCATTCTCTTAAGCACCAGTGCAGTTCTAGTGCTGCTTACAATATATGTCTTGGTCCGTACTCACATTGCCAGCAAGGTTCTCATGGAAAATGAAGCTTGGGAGATGACTTTGTATCAGAAGCTTGATTTCTCCATTGATGACATTGTCTTCAATTTGACATCAGCCAATGTGATTGGCACTGGAAGCTCTGGAGTGGTGTACAAGGTGACAATTCCAAATGGTGAAACACTGGCAGTTAAAAAGATGTGGTCATCAGAAGAGTCAGGAGCATTCAATTCTGAAATTCAAACATTGGGGTCAATTAGGCACAAGAACATCATCAGGCTTCTGGGTTGGGGATCAAACAAGAACCTGAAGCTTCTGTTTTATGACTACCTCCCTAATGGAAGCCTGAGTTCATTGCTTCATGGTTCAGGAAAGGGAAAAGCTGAATGGGAGACAAGATATGATGTTATATTAGGTGTGGCACATGCACTGGCATATTTGCACCATGACTGTTTGCCTGCCATTATCCATGGAGATGTCAAAGGCATGAATGTGTTATTAGGCCCTGGATATCAACCTTACCTTGCTGACTTTGGCCTGGCAAGAACTGCAACTGAAATTGGTGACAATACTAACTCCAAGCCACTTCAAAGACATTACCTTGCTGGTTCATATGGATACATGGCTCCTGGTATTTATTTTACTTTTCCTACTAAAACTATTGAGTCATTAGTAAAATATGTTTTAGTTCCTCAAATTTTGGTAAAAAGTTTCATCTCAGTCCTTTGAAAAAAATGGTAGTTTTAGTTTTTAAATGAGGTGGACTTGGTTCTTGACTTTATATATACTTTTTAACCTATGGATGGTGGAAAAAATCTACCACATCTGAAAAAATATAAAGAACAAAACTACCTTGTTAAAACATAAGACTAAAATTAATCTGATCAAAACATTAGAGATTTGAAACACATTTCTGTTGACCCTTTGAGTAGTGTACTAATTTGTGTTGTCTTTGGTTTATTCACAGAGCATGCATCTCTTCAGCCTATCACTGAAAAGAGTGATGTGTACAGTTTTGGCATGGTTCTACTTGAGGTTCTCAGTGGAAGGCACCCATTAGACCCAACTCTGCCAGGGGGTGCACACTTGGTTCAGTGGGTTAGGAACCACTTGGCTAGCAAAGGAGACCCTTCTGACATTCTTGACACAAAGTTGAGAGGGAGGGCTGATCCAACCATGCATGAAATGCTACAAACTCTAGCAGTGTCATTTCTATGTGTAAGCACTAGATCTGAAGAACGTCCAACAATGAAGGATGTTGTTGCAATGCTGAAGGAAATTAGACCCCTTGAGACCTCAAGAACGGACTCTGATGTATTGAAGGGAGGTTTAACTTCACACAGTTCTCCACCACCTCCTAAGAATGTGGTTTCACAAGGATCTTCTACATGCTCTTATAATTTCTCAGATAACTCAATCAGTTGAGCATGTATATGAAAAATGCATCTCATGGAGAACCCATACTTCATTCCAATTTGTACATAGTCTAATGCAGTGCCAATTAGAGGTGCCTCAATCATTATTTAAATGATATTATAGTAATATAGTGTGTTGATTTTCCCCCTTTTAATGTAATGTCACACTGAAGATTTCAAGTATCCATATCTATGTTAAATATATAAATAAGTGCTAAATATTTCAACTCAATTATGGTAAGTTTTATATATAAGTTGTTTATATATGTTGTGTCCTTATGCTTAGTATTTGAATTATTTATATCATATAACAAATTATGTTTAGTATTTGAGTTATTTATATCGTGTGAGACGTATGTTTAGTATTTGAGTTATTTATATTGTGTGAGACGTATGCTTAGTATTTGAGTTATTTATATTGTAAGACGTTAAATTATTTACACTTTGTGCTTATATTATGAGTAGAATGTGGTCTAATTCTTGTTAACTTTCTATCATAACTGTAATGGAATGAATATAAGAAATCAAAGACATTTTTCTTTGCTTGTAGAAATTGAACTTCCTCAGTGGCAACTGGAACAGTGAATGCTGATAACTGTATATTAAGAGAAAGAGCTCAAATCTTGTGGAAAGTTGAAACAATGATTGGTTGTTTTGGAAATATGTGTTTAGAATTTATTGATGGAGAAAAATATTCCATGACTCATTCTCTTTCTCTCTCTCACACGTCCCCACAAACACAGACACATCGAAGCCAGCCTTTCATAACTGTACTCACATGGTCCCATGTTCAACACCACATGTCCATGTGATGTCTGAGAGAGACTCTTACTTTCCAACCATTGGAATGGAAACTTCATTGGATACATATATTCGGTGAAAAAGTCACAGAAACTAACACTACGTTCTTCATTTTTTTACATTGATGTTTACAGTAATATAGTTGAACATATGTTTCACTTTCATCATTAACAGGATAAAATGGTATGTGCAGTGTAAAAGTTATGCAGTAAAAGTTATGCAGAAGAAAAGATTATAGTGAAAATGAAAATAGTAAAGTTATGCAGTAACTTGAAGTTATCTGAGGTTTCTGACACTGAAAGGTTGCATGCATCGTAATCAAATGCACATGCATCTGTGCAGGATCATTATAAATGGAACAGTGAAAGATGACATTGAATAACTATGGCTACTTTACCTGCTCCCAAACCAACTTCAGATTGTAAGTTTTTTTCTATCTTTATTAGTCAATTTTATGTAAATCTCGTATTCATATTTGAGTTTATATATTTTCGGTTGTAATTTAGAATGGATAATGGTTTAAAAATTATAAGATTTGATTATTTTAATATTAAAAAATTTTGATATAAATATTTTTGTTATAAAATAGTCTTATTATTTTAAAATACACAATCTTTTTTATAAATAAGTTATCTAGAGTTATTTGAAGTTCTCCCTCTCCACTTGTGTAATTGAATAAATGTGATGGTAGGATTCATCCTAATTGAATAAATGTGATGGTAGGATTCATCCTAATAGTGAATTCTTCAATTTTGACCGATCAATTTCTCAATTTGGATAAGTTGAGTTTCAACCTTTTTTTCTTGGTCTATTACTATTTTCGGTTACATTTGAACCTTCATTCGCTTGTATGCATCTTTTTAATCTTCTATATGACTTTTTGCTAATTAATGACCATAACGGCATGTTATGATAGTCTTTATGATGTGTCTATGTATAAATAGAGCATTTGTGGAATTGAAAGTGTTTTGGTTGTCTAGAGTTATTTGAGTTGTCCTAACAGGTTAGGAAAGCTAATTCTAGATTTTTACATGTTGAGATTTGTTAATTGGTATTATGATATGTGAATGTGGTGTTTTAAGTTGTGAATTTGTATTTCTTTGTTCTGTGATGATGAAGTGCATGTCTAATTATAAAGTTATGAACTAAACGGTATGTTTGAGCTCTTGATTTGATTTTGAAGTTGTACAGTATGCAAAATTCTTTATAACATGTTTTTCTATTGGTGAAGTTGTTGTTTCTATGCATTCTTTAGAACATGTATGGAATGATAGAACTGTGTAATTGTTGTTTAGGATGGTTGAATTGAGATGTTAGCTAGTTTTGTGGATTGCCTATGTGAGACTTGAATTGGGTAATATGACATTAGTTGAGCCAATAATCACGAATTTTATGATCATAAGGATGTTTAACACTGATAATTGACTCAAGGAGTGTCAAATTACACAAATCAAGCTCAAAGGGAGAAGTTAACGTTTTCTGATACCACTAGGCACCACTGATAGTGGTGGATGCCATTGATGGTGTTAGGCACCACTTAGACAATCACTAGTGCAGAATTGATCTTTAACGTCACCCCATAGACGTCTGTCCACCAAAACCCCAACGTAAATAATTGACCGGTGGCATAAATGTAAATAATTGAGTGTGGAGACGTTCGTCCTACAGGGGGCCGGACGTCTATTATATAGTAGACGTCCGACCCCTCTAACAGACGTTCAAAAGCCTGACGGGAGAGTTGAAGATTCGGCCTTTTGAACGTCCGTCCTGGAGGGGGCCGGACGTCTATATATAGTACACGTCCGGCCCCCTCAAGGACGGACGTTCAAAAGACTAACGGGTTCAACTACCCTGTCAGCCTCTTGAACGTTCGTCCTGGAGGGGGACGGACGTCTACTATACATAGACGTCCGTCCCCCTCCAGGACGGACGTTCAAGAGGCTGACAGGGTAGTTGAACCCATCAGTCTCTTGAAAGTCCGTCTTGGCGGGGGACAGACGTCTATATATAGTACACGTCCATCCCCCTCCAGGACGGACGTTCAAGAGGCTGACGGGTTGAACTACTCTGTCAGCCTCTTGAATGTCCGTCCTGGAGGGGGACAGACGTTTACTATATATAGACGTCTGTCCCCCTCCAGGACGGACGTCTATATATAGTAAACGTCCGTCCCCCTCCAGGACGGACGTTCAAGAGGCTGACGAGTTGAACTACTCTATCAGCCTCTTGAACGTCCGTCCTGGAGGGGGACGGACGTTTACTATATATAGACGTCCGTCCCCCTCCAAGACGGACGTTCAAGAGACTGACAGGGTAGTTGAACCCATCAGTCTCTTGAACTTCCGTCCTGGAGGGGGACAGACGTTTACTATATATAGACGTCCGTCCCCCTCTAGGACGGACGTTCAAGAGACTGACAGGGTAGTTGAACCCATCAGCTTCTTGAACGTCCGTCCTGGAGGGGGACGGACGTTTACTATATATAGACGTCTGTCCCCCTCAAGGACGGACGTTCAAGAGGCTGACAGGGTAGTTCAACCCGTCAGCCCTTGAACGTCTGACCTGGAGGGGGCCAGACGTCTACTATATATAGACGTCCGTCTCCCGCCACAACGGACGTTCAAAAGACGTTTAAAATAAGGACATACACACCAAAACGCGAACCCGCGAGGAGTTATGCGATCCCGTGAGAGTTCCCTCTACGCCTTGCATTTCCAGGTTGGTTTTTATCTGTTTTGGACCATTTAATCTTACTTTTATTCCGATTAAATTGTTCAGTGATGAAATATCTTTCATTTGGACCGATTAAAATTTGTTTTCGGTGCATTTTGGTGCAGTTTGTTGCGTGTTCTTGGGCGGCATTTTTTGGCCTACGTTTTAGGTCGTTTACTCCTCCATCTTCCTCCATTTTCATTTCGAATCTGCTCTTCAGACGTGTTGCAGTGCACAAACAAACGTCCAAACCCTGTAATCCTAAATAACCCGTAAATAACCCTAAATAACCCGTCTAATAAAGCCCTTTCTGCAGTAGTGTATAGACGTCCGAGAGGTTCACAGCGGACGTCTATATAGACATCTGGCTTGACACAGCGGACGTCCATATAGACGTCTGGCCTGACACAAAGGACGTCTATATAGACGTCCGGCCTGACACAACGGACGTCTACATAGACGTCACCCGCAAAGACGTCAGTCGAACGTCGGACGTCAAAAAGCCTAAAGAACAGACGTCTATAGCCCTTTCTACACTAGTGAATGGCTCCACTAAGTTGGTTGTCACTAGGCAGAGATTCTTCTCATTGGGCAAAACCAAAGTCAGAGAGCTCAATGACTTAGTGTCGGTGGGCGTGGATCAGGACCATTGAGTGCCGAAGAATCAATTAAATTCTGGAAGCTCCAGGGGTTCTCTCATTGGGCAACGACTAGACTCGTTGGGTGCCTAGGCTAGCACTAGGTAGCACTTAGTTGGCGTTGAGCGTTACTCTTCCAAGGATTACTCTGTTTGAGTTGTTTTAGATAGCAGTAAGTGACATTGGGCGGTGATTGGTGACTTTAAAAATGTTTTATAAACTTTATAACAGTTTGTTGATGTATATATGTGTATAAATATTTGTGTATTGATTATATGAATGTCTGAAGTTTGTTAAGTTATGGTTTGCGTAGATAAATTAATTTTATATGAGATAATGGTTAACAAGGATGAAGTAAAGTGTTGTTTCTGGAGAAAAGAATTCCATTGGGAAGTTCCATTTATTATGTAGTGTATACATTTATGTGAGAGTCTACGGTTGAAGGTTATCCTGATACTCTACTATTCATTCAACTTATATACAAAATAATGGTTGAGAGGGGCAATATGTAACATCCCAAATACAGTATTGAAACCATAAAGGAAACATCATATATTCAATAATATAGATCAGTTAACAAATATAAAGTCATTTTTATAGTCATCCAAGGTAACCATAAAACTAACTTTATATACAACAAGTACAAGTATCAAAATTATGTACAAGAATGGTGTATGAAAACCCACCAAGATAAGATAAACACTAAGGAAAATGTAATACTAAAACTACTACACGTCAGGACCCTTGCCGCCTAACGCTTACTCAATCGTCACATCATCAAGCTCTACTCACACCCACCAAATGATCATCACCAAGAATAAACACATATAACAAACAACCAAGAAAAATACAAGAAGGGTAAGCTAATTGTAAAAAAATTATTCATATTTAAAGTAAGTACAACATACAAATTTCAAACACACAATAAGCAGAACCTCATTCCCATTCACATCTACTGACTCAAACTTGACCAAACCCTTTTAATATAGTATAAATGTCGAGCCATGGAAGGTTTTGCACCTGTGTAGTGGAACAACTGACCCACTCAAAGTTGTTACACAAGGTTAGTCCTTAAAAACGCCCTTTGCCATCATGAAGAAAGGCCCCTAGGCTAGGACCTTCTGCCCCTCTCATGACATGACTCGTCACTCTCTAATTGAGCATGGATAGTCATTAGAGTATTAGGATAACCTCCATATCGACTTCTTACAATTTATACTAATTCTCCATAAACCACCCACAAGAGATTTCCTCCTTGGAATTATCATTCACAATATTTCATCAACACATTGATAACCTTATTTCACAATTCATCCAAACATAGAAAATCATGAAACACCCATAAAAGAATCAAAATCATCCAGAAAAGTATCATAGAATACCCAAAAACCACTAAAAACCAACCTTGTTGGCTGGCGCTCACCGCCCCCGAGATAGAGAGTTGGCGCTCAGCATACTGTCACCCGAGAGCTGGCGCCCAAAAAGGATCGCTCAATGCCATGAAAAATCCCATTTCCTCTTTTTCTTTGACCTTACACCCTTCACCCTCTACTTCTCATACTTCTTAAGACCCTATAAACACTAAGAAACCCCTGGAAACACCATTGTACTTAAATTTTTCACTCCAAACCAATTTAAGTTCTCTAAACTACCCAATATCATTTCTACCTCTTTTACCACTCATGTCACTGGTTTTACTACACTAACAAGTTTCAATTGAATCAATAATTGACTCTAAACCAACTTCTACTCCACAAAATTGCTTCTTCAAAGATTCAATACTCCAAACCCCTTAAATAGACTCGAAATTACTCCAACAACCCTCTCCAACTCTTTTCTGCATTACAAACCAAATTTTTCTGGTTTAACCATTCTCACAAGTCCTAATGGACTTCAAAATAGTCCCTAAACTCCTCTTATACCTAACCAATTGCTTACTCGAAAACTCACCTACCAAAACCCCTAATTTTACTCATAAATAAGTAGGATTTGAACTCATTTTATCTCCCTTCCTTAACTTTCTCTATTTAACCATCTAATGATACTAACTAATCACAAAACACTCCAAGACAAATACCAAATTGCAGATTTCACATTGTTCTCATTATTCCAAAATTGACATACCTACAACATCAAATCAAGCTACAATCTAGACTGTAATTTCATATATTCACAACCATCATTATTAATACAATTTTATCTCAACAACATATTAGATTCCTCATACAATAACTCCCAATAGCATCATACAATCAAATTCTCAAAACACATCCTAAATTTACAATCACTCGACACTTTTTCCCCAATTTAACACCAATTTCCATATAAACACCTCCACACATTAACTGATTTCACCCATCTTACTACACTTATGAAAAGCAAATTAGCTTCCCTTACCTTAGGGAAACTAAGAAAACTCTACAAATGCTCGCCCGAAGCTTCCACCACAAAGAATTTTAGGAAAAAGCTTCAATTGACAGAATGGTGATCGGAATAAAATCTTGGGACCTAAAGTCTACCAAGAATCGAAGGAGAAATTCACTTGATACATACGGAACAAATTTGGTACGCATGATCATAGACCGAAGATAGACCGAGAAAAGAGATTAGAAACTTACTTGCTCTAAATGGAGAATCAATCAGATGAAAGTGGAGAGTACTTCGCCGTGATCCTCTAGGAACTTCCTGATTGTCAAACAGATGATCAAAGAGTAAGAAAATGTAGAGAGAAGGTAGAGAGAGTTCAGAGAACGAGTTCTAGAGAGATGAAGTATGTTTTAAGTAATGAGACAATTATATGAAATTCTATTTATATTAATGACTTATTTTAAAATAAAATAATCAATCTCACTATTTTAACACAACTATCTACTATAATACTCTATTTTCTAGGTTCTTACACAATAGGTTGTGATCTAAAGAACAATGTCATTTCTTATTAACCTTGTGGTGGAAGATATTCATCACAAGTGTTAAAACCTCTCGATATTCAATATCAATGTTTATATCCTGATAATTGAGTATTTTATAATATTATCTTGTGAATCGTATATATTTGATGAATGGTAGGTAAAATTGTGTAACTTGAAATATATGTTCTATATATGTTTTTTTTTTATACATTAGCTTATCACTTGTTTATTTTTCTATTATGTATTGTGTTCTTCTTTTGTAATGATCATTATATTGATGTGATTAGACAGAGATGCAGATGTAGAGATATCTATTATGGTTGAAGAGCTAGTCGTCTCAGCGGTTGAGCAACATGAGATCATGTTAAGTAAATAAAATCATAGTATAGTAGCATGAGAATGTATATGAGTGATATTATTGTATTTCAATATTGTAAAATTGTACAAATATATGATAAACATTAGATTATTTATCTTTTGAATATTTATAATAAAATGTTTTATTTTAGTAGTATTATGATATTAAAATTAAATGTTATATGTAATGGTAAAGAATTAATTAGATAAAAGTGTTTTATGAATTATATATGTTTAATAAAAAATGTATTATATTATAGTCACTAATCATAAAATTCTTCTAAAAAGGAAGTTTTTTTTTTATCATTTATTAACTTTTGAAAAAGAGAATTTTGTTATTTGTGAAAAGAGATGTTATGTGAGTGTTATATATTTGCTTGTTGATTGAAAAAAAAAGTGCAGAAAATTCATTAAAATGGGTAATCAGGTTATTATAGGGTTTTCAGTGTAACTTTGTTACATTTTAGTTGATATTTAATTTTTATATATTGATAACTTTGCATTTGTGTTTAGCGTCTTGTAATTGAGTATTTTTTTTATAAATATTTTTGAAACGTGTTTTGTGATTTTGTATTTCCTTTTTTACGTAAAAATTCTTACAATTAAATAATTCAATACTTCGGAAAATAATCAACGCAAATTGTCTAGATTAATTAGATAAGAATTTAAATAAAAAAAAAATCTATGCCTCGTGTATTTCATCTTTCTTTCCTTATATTGGATTCTTTGTTATTGTTGGTATTCACCAGGGTACACTTAATTTCTCAGTTTAATGTCTTTATAAGTCTCTATTTATATCCAGAATTTCAAATAGGATCCTTTCTTTTTTGGATCTCAATTGGGTCTTTAATTTTGTAAAATTGAATCAAATAGGGACTTTCCGTCAAACGAAATGAAATTGGGGAAATTTGAGTCACAGGGCTCATCATTCATACCACCTTGCTGATCTCGCCGTGGCCCACCACCGCTATTCATCTACACCGTTAGTGCCGCTGCAGAGTCGCGAGCCACCACCATCAGAATCGCGACACACCCCCATCATCTTCTTCGTCAATCAAAGCACAAAATCGCAGAAACCTAAACAAAGAAAACCAATTCGCAAAATCATCTTCGCGCGCCTCCACCATCATCATCCTTGTCGGAGCAAAAGTCACCGCCACCAACGCCATGAACCCCAATCCGCGCAAAGCAAACAACCCAGTCGCACCACCCAAATCGCAAACCTCTATGACCACTGCGACACAGACAGAGTTCGTCCAATCTTACCTCGCGATACCATGGACACCGTCGCGAGAACCTTCAGACCATGTCCTTCCATCACCGCGAGTGCGCCGCGACATCTTTGTCTTCTCCACTATCGCATAACCAGTAGTGTGTTCCTCTCTATCAGATCGCAAGATTCAATCTCCTCCACGCTCCAACTGCAAGCACTAAAACTATCGCTCCCCACCATCACCGGACTAGCAAAGCCAAACTAGAAAAACCCAAAAACCCCCAAATCTGGCCACAATAGAAACCCTCAAAATGCATCCAGAGCACCACTGTGAATCTCTATCCACCTCCTCTAAGCCATAATCCCAATCGCAACCTGCAAGGGGAAACCACCTTCAAGGTTCGTGCATTCCCAATTCAAAAGAACCAAAACGTAGCCATGGAAATTTGGGACGCAGGAGCGAGAATGTGGAGGTAGAAGAAGAAACAAAAAGTCTTTATTTTTCCCACTTTGCCCTTTCAAAAAGCTTATTACACCATCATTCATTCATAATTTTTAATACAAAATTAATTTATAATGTCACGTCTCATTAACTTGAAGTTTGACCATGTCATGTAATCAACACTTAAACGGTCGTTTGCCTAATTGCTCAAATTTTACAAAAATAAGGATCCAATTAAGACGCCAAACAAGAAAGGATCCTATTTAAAATTCTGGATAAAAATAGGAACTTATGAAGACATTAGACCTAATTTCTCTTATAACATCATAAATTTAAGAATCTTTTTTTATTTATTTTTAAACTCATTTTTAAACTAATTCAACCCATCTTAATTATGTTCCCAGTCCTTCTTTATTTTATAATTAAATTATAGAAATTCTTCCAATTATAAAAAATATAATAAATAATTATCTAAAACATAATGAAAAAAAGTATAAGAGCACGAAATAAAATTCAATTTCTGAACCTATAAATATTTCATAATTTCAATAACATGATCGGTTGAAATAAAACTATAATTATTGTAAATTCAATGGTTATACTCCGTTCTTATTTTATTTATACGCAGCAATACTATTTTGAATACTTTTACATCGTTTAAAGATATTTTTTAGAATATTTTAAATGTAATTACTTTCTAGCATTTTTTTTTTTGGTTTTAAGATAAGAATATTTTAGAAAAATACTAGGACATTTAATAAGTATATGAATTCACTTTGGTTGCAATCCAAAAATTCTTGCAGGTGCACATATTGCAAAACTAGGGAATTTTTTTTCCATCATTTGCAAATACTAGGATATTTTAGAAACTCTGTACTTGTTGAAATTCTTAAACCAAACTATTTCATAGTATCTTTGAAAAAGGCATTTTTGGCTTTACCATGCAAAGAGTAAGAGAAGGACAAAGTCAAGAAACTTGAGAGAATAAGAAATTCAAGATATGTTACAGCAGAGTTAGAGAGCGATTTGGGGGTTCTTTATTAAAAAAGGATAAACATGTTTTGTAAAAATAACAATTTTTTTTGTCTTTATATTTTTTTTAAAAAATTTTATCTTTCAAACTTTATAAATTTAATTTTAATTTATATAAAATTAATAAATTTTAAATCTATGTAAAATATATATTTTATCCTTTTAATTTTCTGAAATTGAAAATAAATACTTTTATCTTAATATTTATTTTAAGATAGATAAATATAATTTAATTTAAAAATCTTGAACAAAGTTTGTGAATAGCTTTAAAAAAAGATAATATTTCTATGACGTACATACCATTATCTATTATAGTATGTTAAATGTGAAACATCACATGTCAGAAAAAGTTTTTATGACGTATATGAGGATTAATTGTAAATAGCAATGTATTATAACATGTGAACAAATATCTGTTATAGAAAATGAGAGATATTATGATAGGAGAAAAAAACTATTTCATAAAAGCTGAGATATTATGACAGGTAAACAGAATTACTTCATACTAAATTAGATATATTATAATTAGTAATTGAAAGTATGTCATAATAAACTGAATATATTATGACAAGCAGAAAGTACATCATAGTAGACTGCACATGTACCTTTTTGTTACGTCATAAAATGCATAAATCTTTTATGATTGTAAGAACTATGACATCAGAATACCTGTCTTAATATGACCATTTTACTTACCATAATGTCTTTTCTGCATTAATGATATCTTTGATCCCTCACTAACTCCAAGAAAAATAAATCTCACTTTTTTCATCAAGCTTTGCTTTTTACAAATCAGAAACGCGAGCATGTGATATACAACCAAAACACTTTGAAGTAAGTCATTGATGGTTTGAATCCTCTCCAAGCTTCTTCAAGGGTTTTATTCTTCACTACTAGTGTTGTACTCCTATTGAGAATGTAAATTGCCCAATTAATAACTTCAGGCTAGAATATTTTTGTCTTAAAAGTATACTTTGAACCATATTCATGATCGTCCGGTTCTTCCGCTCAATTACACCATTATATTGGAGGTTGTATGGAGTTCTCAGAGGCCTTTAACCAGTTTCACTGCAAAAATTATTGAATTCATGTGATACAAAATCACTCTTACAATCTGTATAAAGACCTTTTATGGATAAACCAGTCTCTTTCTCAACTTAATTCTTATATTTTTTTTTAATGTAATGAAACCCTCTGATTTTTCAACCAAAAAAAATACACTTATATTTCTATTGGATATAGGGCTGAGGGTCCACATGTATTACCATGTACTAGTTCAAGAATTTGAAAGGCTCTTTGTGGTTGCAAATGGAAATGAATTTCTTTGTTTCTTTCTCTTAAGACAATCGGAACACACTTTTGATGAAGTATCAAAATGAGGTAAGCCTTGTATCATTCCTTTATGTTGGAGTGTATTCAGACCAGACTTGTAAAGCTTAAGTGGTCACTAAAGTTAATCTTTGTCTATAAAACTTAAAACAAGATCGATCACTAATTTAGTCACGAATAATGACTAATATTTTTGGTCACTAAAATTGATTACCATTTATTTTTTTTTCTAGTGTTAGATGATGGAACATCAACGTGGCTTGATAGGTCTGTGCATCCAATAAGTTGGTGACTAATCCTTTTTACATCTCCACTATTACCAACTTCAGAATATATGTTTCGAAAATTATATTCCTGAAAAGTTATTCAGAAACATTTACTGTATTTTGAAAATTTTATTTTGAAAATTTTATTTCAAAATTTCTTAGGAAATCAATTTAAGTATTATTATATGCATAATTTTTTTATAAACTGGCTCACTTTTTTATGTTTGTTATTTTTTTTTTCGATGATCATCTTTACGAAAAATCAAATGATTATATACTCCAGAAGAGATTTTAGTACAGTATAGATATAGGATTGTGGGAATTTAGTTTAGCTTATATTTTTCGAAAAAGTTGTATCTTGTTTTTAACTTTTAGTTTCTTGAAGTGATGTAAAACATATTAATATGATTATTTTAATAAATGTAATAGTATAGTTATATGTTTGTTTCTGATTATTTATGAATTATATGGTCTATATAATATTGTATTTAGTATTTTTTTTTATTAAATAGAATGTTACATAATTCATTATTTACTTTATTCTAAAAAATCATAAACATTATCGAATTAATTTACTCTACAAAAATGAAATGAAACCAATCATTTAAAGAAATTTAAGAGTCTCACTGTTAATTATATATTAAGCAATTGGATACATATAAATAGTACATTTAAAAATAATTTAAGAATAATTATTTTAAAAAACTCCAGAAAAATTTCAAAATAACACAACCAAAATAAATTTTTCATTATCAAATAATTTTTAATTCATTCTTTCTAATTTTAACAATATTACAAAATAATTATAGTCAAAATAATAAACTTTGAAAAAAAACTTCCCATTTACTACATATTTATTAGGATTTTGTATAACTTCATCGTTCATTGATATATTCCATTCAATACTTATTTTTTTCCTTTTAGAAGTATTTTAAACAACCAACCATGTTATTTTAAATTCAATTTAATTAATATTAGTATGACAAAATTGTCCACTCCTTCTCTCTAAACATTCATTTTTAATTAATTAATTTTTAAATATATTAACTCTTCAACTTTTTAACTAAGTTAGTTCACCTTAAATACTAAATTAAAATATTTTATTTTCAAATTCCTCTGTCAATAATATAATTGAAGCACATTTTCTACTTATATAAAATGCACAATAAAAGACAATTAGCAAACAATTAAATAAGTTCAACAAGCTGCAGTATGAAAAAATTGATGTATTGATTAACAAAAAGATCAAATAGTGTTGTTGTATGGAAAAAATACTCTCCCTTGGTTACATTCTATGATTTTCTACTTTGGTAAGAATCAATGCTAAGCTACATTCCTAAGTTACAACACAATTAAATATTGTTTTCTCAGATTCTATCATTTTCTGGTTACTCATTTTATCAGTAAAGCTATGACCTTATAATATGTAATATGGAATAAGGCTAACAAAAACCAGTTGCTTCATATGCAATGACCCTATAAGGAAGAATCCCTAAACATTTATATCACCAGAGCTTCTGTTCAGCTAGCAAGTTACAAAGTCCCACATTACTCAAGACTCTGACAAGCAGCTTGAACTCAAATATAAATCTTCAGCACTTACTCAGTTCAAAGCATACCTTTCTCGGCCTTTTGGCTAAGATCAAGTGTAGTATCTGTTCTTATCAGTTTAATATCTGATATGTGAACCAATGGTTCACACGATATTAAATTTATTTTTTAAGGGAGAGGGTCAAATGCAGTGGCTTGCTACTGTGGCTCTCAAGCATTGGCTTTGCTTTGCACTACTGCAGGGCTGGGTGCATCCCTCCTATATTAGTTCATCTTTTGTTTTTTGATTGTAATTTCTGCTCCTACCTCTCATTTATATATATAATGTACTCCTTTTGAAGTTGGAATCTCAAATTCTACTACTAAGTTCCATTTATATATATTCACACAGAATATTTGTGTATGGCATAAAGAGACTTAAGTCAATTCTTTTATATATATATTTACACAGAATATTTATGTATGGCATAAAGAGATTAAAGTCAAGCAAAATTGTCTGAGACAGCTAGTTCAATAGACTCATTTTGTTGTATTTTAGCTTCCACATAAGAATACAAACATAAGCAGAGCTTAAAGTATAAGATCCATTCTCTTTTTTTCTAAATTAATTCAATTATTCAATGTTTCATCCAAAAAAAGATAGCACAAGCTCATTGATATTGTGAGTGTTAAAATGCAAATATTTTTTACTTATGTCACACATCCCTAAAAAGATTAATAAAAATGTCTTTATACTATCTCCCACAAGGAAGTCAGATTGCCAAACTGAATTATAGTCCATGCACCATGAGCAATAATAAGTAATCTTTAAGTCTACTGTTTTTAAATCTTCTTCATTTCATCAGCATAACTGTTGAAAACTTTCCCTCATTCTCAAATGTCAACACCCAATTTCCAAAACTAGCCCACTCCCTCATGTACATACTTTCTCTCCCAACAACACTCACAATTTCGGTGCAGTTGCCTTTTAGTTTCAAACTTCTCATGTCAAAGTGATTGTTTTTGAAAGGAAGACTTTATTGTTGAGAGGGAATAGAAATACAGAATTTGGAGAACAAAAAAAAAGAGAAAGAGACAACACTCACAGAAAGAAAACACAAATAGAGAACTAAGGGACAAGAAAGCATAGAGAATAGAGAATAAAAATATATTTTTTCTCATTCTTTTTCATGATGGGGTGTAGGATACTAACTAAATGTCTTAAATTTGCATGATTTTCATTGTCGTTTCCCAAATATGAAGTATAAGCATTGGATTGTGGTCCATTTGGTTGTGTTGGTGTATGTTTGTCTTTTGTTTTCTTCTTCTGTCCTTCCCTTGCATGAAGTGTGTCATGGTTGTGTGTGTAAAGCCACCGTGAACATGTTTTCATGAGTGAGTAAAAGAAACATGTCTTCTACTTGAACATTCCAATGACGTGTTTGTAGAGTTTTGAAAACACAGGTATTATACATCAGAGGGTTGTATGTGGTGAGTGTGTTATTTATAGTGCAGCCTTTTGTAGTTCTGGTTTGCTTCTCTAAACTTGGTTCTCGATTTCATAATATTCTTTTAGCTTTTTCAAAAAAGCAAAATTTGACAATTCAATCATGTTCTAGATTGAACTAGATGCCTACAACAACACGATATATATTTATAATGACATATCTAATCTATATTATTCCTATTGATAATATGAATACACTTCAATACATACTAATAATACACTGCTTTTGCATGCATCATGCACACTTTGAATGGCTTGTCATGCCTTTTGACCAGGCGAATGGTTTGGCCACATTTCAAAGCCCAATAATGATAATTTTAAAGGCGTCTTGAGGAAGTTTGTTTTCATTTTGTTCAATGACATCTTAATATAAAGTTCATCATATATTGAGCTTATACATAATTTATACATAATTTAGAAGTAGTTCTCCATATTCTTGAACAATAACAAGTATATGCTCGATTTTCCAAATGTTCCTTTAGAATGTAGGAAATTGAGTATGTAGGACATATTCTGTCAGGTCTAGGTATTGCTATGGATACTTTAAAATTGAAAGCTGTTAAGGAATGACTTCAGCAAACAAATTTGAAACAATTACATGAATTTCTCAAGTAAGTGGATATTATTGACAATTTGTGAATGGATACGCTAAGCGAGAAGCACCTTCAATTATCTGAATAAGTTACAAAGTCCCACATTAGTCAAGATTCTGACAAGCAACTGGAAGTCCAAATATAAACATTCAAAACTTACACAGTCCAAATCATACCTTTCTCGGCCTTTTGGCTAAGATCAAGTGTAGTATCTGTTCTTATCAGTTTAATATCTGATATGTGGACCATTGGTTCACATGATATTAAATTAATTTCTTAAGGGAGAGGGTCAACTGCAGTGGCTTGCTACTGTGGCTCTCAAGCATTGCCTTTGCCTTGCACTGTTGCAAGGGCTGAGTGCATCCCTCTTATGTTAGTTCAGTCTTTTATTTATAACATTTATTAATAAACACTTCTGTCTCCTGCATTGGAGTATTAATCTCCCATAGTTGTTCATTCAACATGGCATTTGGAGTTCTGTAGAGGAAAAGATTGAACAACATAGGTTTCTTTAGAGGAAAAGATTTATGTTGTGCCTTTTCCACTATATCCTCATTGACAGTTTATGTTGCCTTTTCCACTATATCCTCATTGACAGTTTATGTTGCCATTGTCTACTGGTCGTTCTCATTACTAAAGTCTCAGTTTTGATTTATGGTCAGACGATTTTGCCTTCATCCCTCCCATTCCGCTATTTAGAGCAACAAGATTATTCTTTTTTTTTTTTTTCTAACCTCCCTCCTGTCACAATTGTGTTTGACTGTCAATGTATGTTTTTTCTCCTATTGTTTGGTTATTTATAGTCGTGGTGACTCTTCAATAATAATGACCTCTTTATTCACTGGATTTCTCAACCACAATTTGCAAGAAGAGATTTACCTGGAGCAACTTCCCAGATTTGTATTAAGGGAAAGTATTAAATATATTATTTTTATTTTATCTTTATCTTTAGTTAATTTGTTATTGCTTCTTATTTGTATTTTGGATTTAGTCTATTCAACAAGTTTGAAAAATCTCTCATTAGAACTAACTTATTTCAAGTATTAACTCTAATTAGACAAACTCGTATTAAACAACTTAAAGGTTGTCAAACTCAAAATCATTAAGCATATTAAAAAATAATTAATTTAAATAATCTTTTGATAAATTAAAATATAGTGTTTACATGAATTTAAGTCTTATTACACTCAATCTTAAAGAAATAAATTAGACACTCATTTTTTCACTAGAGAGAATTTTGGATTATCACTCAGAATTCTAAATTTATTTCATACTCTAAAAATTGTATGACATCTCTCCCTAATAATAAGAATTTTATTGGACCCATACAAAATATTGCATACTTTCACAAAAAAGAATAAAAATAAAGTTAAATATCACTAAAGCTTCAAATTAAAAAGAATATTCAACAAAAACATGTACACAAGAAAACTGACTCAGAAATATGTATTGATATACCAAGCTTCAGATTACAAAAACATGCTCAAATACAAGGGATGGGTGACATATACATATTAACCGCAAAACCTCAGTTTGTATAGAATTGTGTGTGAGGAACTCAAACATTGATTGTAGTTCCTGTACAAAAAAAAATACTATAAAAAAATGCTCACTGTGTAACATGAACTCCTCAAGATAAACCAAAAAACTTTCCACGTGGGGTAGATCTGCTTCTTCTAAATTCAGGCGTGGATGCATTGCTTCCTTCTTTAAGATTGCTGGCTGAACCATTCAAAACTTTGTTTTCAACTTTGCTAGCCAATAAATGTTCTCCTGCTTGAACTATTCCTCTGCATGTGGACAAAATGGTTCTATTATCAATACTAGTAATGCTACTATTTTTGCATATGCATTTATAGAACTAATCTTGAATCAACATGATTTTATATAATTCATTCTAAGTAAAGGTGAGTTTGTAGTAAGATGCTTGTTCTGTGGATAACAAAGAGCAGAAAATTGATTTTGACACAATATTGTTTGGGTACTGTAATCAAATCGATTTTGAGTGTGTAATTACCAAAATAGCTTTAGTCAAACACAGGTATATATAGGGCAAATAACAGCAAAACAGTGTTCATGCAAAAGCTACTTCTGATAGTTATAATAAGTAAAAATAAGAAGAAAAAGTAAAAACTGTTCTTTGATAAGTTAGAATTAACTAAGTTAAAAGTTATTTTTTAGAAAAGTTAACACAAATTTTCTTTTACATTACTTTTTCTAAGTGTTTTTCAAAAAGTTTATCCGAAGTTTAAAACTTGGAATCATGTTTCAACATATTGCAAACATCATGTCCGTCCTAAAGTCAAGCTGAAGTATGTCATAAGTTGATCCAAACACACCCTACTGTTAGTCATACCTTGATTCAGGGTTCTGAAAATTCCTGGCAAAGTTCTGACGTAACTTTTTGAGACTTAAAGCACCATGGACAGCAGACTCCATAAATCTAAGATCATTTTCAGCCTCGGAGTAATCATTCTTTGGAGGTGACTCCACATTACTTTCACCAGCATATTCCATGTCAGGAATGAATGATGAGGTCAAATCAGGCTTTTGAATCTTGAAGGGTGATAGTTGATTATGCTTGGGCTTAGCCTTACTCTCAACCTTGCTTTTTCTGATGCCACCTTGTCTTACTGCACTAAGTGCTTGCTTGAATTGTTCCTCTTCATGTTCTTGATGAACTTTCTTATAGTTGAACTTCTGGAGGTTGAAGATTGTTTCTGAAATGTTTTCATGCTTTACAGTCTCTTGTGAATTCACATAAATTCTTGTGTCAGTGGATGCAACCACTGGCATTGTAACAAGGGATTTGTTAGCAGCTGGAAATGGATGCTTTAATATTGGTTGGTTGTCCATTGTTTCAGTTTTTACTTTGCTTTTAATGACTGTCCCTCTATCATTGGATTGTGATCTTCTCACTGGAGGAGATGGTGATCTTCCCTTCACTGAGCTGACTAACTTTTCTTCAGTCGGAAAAGACATTTTTGGCATAGAATCCTTCTCCATTAGTGTTGAGGGAAACCTTGACCTTCTTTGCTTACCTGAAGAGCAACTTCTAGACTGAAAAAAGAAGTTCAAATTAAGTTAGAGCCTATGTGAATCTGCATCAACATGGCACAATGTCCAAATGCATATTTACATATTTCTTACAAGTGGGTACATATTTTATTTAACTACCTCCAAGCTTCTATCATCCATAAGTCTTTGACCAGTTTCATGCTTCATGTTGCCACTGGTACCATATTTTGGTAATTGAAAAGGTGAAACAGCTCTTGGTTTTTGAGAATCAATGACGTTTCTAGCATTCCCAGCCTTCCACTGATCCAGTTCTGCTTCCTTCCTCTCCAATGCCAATTTGAGATTTGATATCTAAAAAAATAAAGATCCGTTTACTTATGTTGTGCATGTTATGTTCAAAATTGCACTACTTGTGACTAAAATGCAAACCTCTTCCTTTAGTTCTCGGATTTCACCAGTTTCTTTGTTAGATTGAGCAGCCCCAAGTTCAATGGATGAAACCCTCTCAGCAAATTTGAGTGTGCTAGTTGTCTCCCCAAAAGCATTAAGTTCAGGATTTATATGAACAAACATCAAAGTTTTTGCATGCCCTCCTATTGATAAAAGAAAAGAAACACATATCTCAAGTTAAGTTTGCAGAAATTCAAACAAGCAAACAACAATGGCAATAACCAAATTAATACCAGTATTTAAATTTCTAGTCACTTATCAGCCTAATCTAACAACCTGGTCCCAAAAGAAAGATTGTACATATAGTGGTCAAATAGTAGTAACACCTATTATAACAATATGGTTGTCATAAGAGAAATGGAAAAAAAATTCCAAATCTTAATGCTGCCATAACCTATCATTATAGGTAAGTTGCATCAAAGGGGAAAAAATTACATGGCAAACTGTTACCTAAAGAATCTTGTAACACTTGTGTGAGCTTGCTATTTCTATAAGGGATATGTGGACTCTTCTGTGCCAAGGCAGAGATAACATCCCCAAGTGCAGAAAGTGATCTATTTATATGTTGCGCTTCCTTCAGTCTCTCACCCACTGCCTCAGATTTGTCAACCCTCTCACTTCCAGCCAAATCCACAAGATGGAGACAACCTCTTAGAATGGAGTTGGAAACTAACTCCCTTCCTCTAACATGAACAGTCAAAACACTGCAAAAAGTAAGAACTTAGTTAAATATATTTGATGGTTGTTGGTTATCCATCTATGTTCATGAAGATGTCACTTTACCTATGGGAACGACTGCTTCTCTCATTTAGAGCTGTAGCACCCACGGCTCGGTTCTTCTGACCAATTCTCATCAAGTCTAGAACATCTCGAGTACAGGTAACCGGAACCAAAAATGCATCAGGCACATTGATGCCATTCATTTGAGAATTGTTTCGTATGTCTAATGTATATCTTGTTAAGGAACTGAAATAACTACATAAATTTCATTGTTGATATCTGTATAAAATTAAGAATTTGAACTGCCTTGCTGAAGAAAAAATTATGATAGAGCACTGCTTAAAGGATATCTTCTGTTAGAGCCATCACTGACTAGCAAATCTCTCACTTGTTCATTATATATTTCAATCATCTGAACGAAAACTTCATATTTTATGGAATCAGATCTTTCCTTTGATATATGAAATAAATCACCCAAAGCCCTGTAGTTTACACCCCATGTCTCTTCTGTTGTAAGATCAGGGCCACTCTGCACAAGCAAGTTAATCGCATTAATAGGCATGATTAAAAAAAATGATGGAACAAGAAATATATCGTAATTGAACTTATTATAGACCTGGTTGTTTTCTGATGTAGCTATAGTTTCAAGGTCTATAAAATGGACATTTTATCAATTTATGTTGACAAAGAACAAGATAATTTAAATTTGTAAGTAAGCTGTTAAGTTAGAGTGAATAAAGTTTCAAATAAGGAAGTTTTCAAAAGAAATGTCTCCAAACCAAGGTTTGAACTAGTACTACTAGAGTCTTTAAACCCAAAATCGTGTGATGGTGTCTAACATGTACCATAAAATACAAAACTAGAAGGAAAAACATATGATTGGTAAATAATACATGGATATCCCATGAACAGAAATCAATGGTGGTAAGTTTAAAACCACATACATTTTTTATGTGTAAACAGTCAATAATAGCCAAGTAATTTAAGATACATTACTTTAGTTTAATGAATCAACATTATGTAAAATAAACTAGAACTGCTATGCGTGTCTCATACCATTGTGTATGTTTTCCCGGAGCCAGTCTGCCCGTATGCAAAGATGCATACATTATAACCATCTAGAACGGATCTGATCAAGGGCTGAGTGTCAGCATAAATTTGTTCTGCACATGACAATAAAAACATCATGAAAAGCATCAAATAATAACTAACATGATAAAAACGCCATGAAATGCAAATTATCAGTAAGAAAACCATAAATTCACTATGAAGCACGGAAAGATTTTACTGACTGAATATTAAACAGGAGAAAGAACATTCCTCCAAGTATTTGAATTTCCCAAAGAGACAGTGCTCAATTTACAAACAACAGAGATAATGAATCTCTTCCTTCAATCCGAACCCGCCCCTCTAACTAACAAATATTTCCTAAATAACTGTGTTAATTTTCTCCTAACTTCTAACCTGAACAGTCTACCTGTCTGAGGAGTCGAAATGTGGACATGATTCCAACATTGATTCCTTTCCAACACTTTACAACACATCTTAGACGATCCTCAACACTTGACCCAATACCTTCGTATGAATGGACACTCCAAGAACACTAGTACTATTAAACATTTGAAATTTATTTTAAACATTTAGACAAGTAGGTTTAAATCTAATCTAAAGTATTTAGGGTAAATGATCAATTTGAACCTTAAACATCTGTGACTGCCAATTTAATCCTTCAAAGAACGAAATATTTCCATCCTGAAGGTATAAAATCCTTCAATTACGTCCTATCATTAAGATTTGTGTGACTACTTGGTTAGTGAAATATAATATTAAGAACCAATTTAGCAGTCAATTATAGACTATTTTGCCATTAGGCTATAGTATTAGGGATCAATTTGAATATTTTACACATTCAATAACTAAAGCATATTTTTCATTCTTTTAAGGACTAAATTTACAATGTCTCACATTTAAGAATCAAATCCAAGTATGAGTCTAAGTTCCTCGTTAGGTAGAAATGACAAAGTTAAACATCATATAAGAAAAAAGACCTATGAACCCAATGCCTTAAGATTTTAGGTTAAAAGCGGTGTCAATCCTTATGTGAGTTGGGCTTGTTTCACATATATAATCTCTCTCTAATGAAATTACCCTCTCAAAAATCATAAAAATCCCATCAGTGGTATCCTAAACCCAACAATGTTTAATGAGTATCAAGTCTCACATCTACTAAAGATAATGTCACAATACAATATATAAGGGAGGGAAATGATCCTAAACCCTCTTTATAGGAATACTAAACATAAACACAATATGCCTATATTGGATGCTTTATTATATTATATTGCATAAACCCTGAACAAATCATTATTGTCCATTAAATTAGAGAGTCATAATACAAGATCTATGTAGAACAAATCAACAAAGTATATATCCTGAAAGATGTAGAAAATTAAACTACCTTGTGTTACAGTTGTTCCAAAAACCTTATCAAATGAAAATACTCGTCTAGCATCTTTTCCATGCTTAAGGGGATTTATGATCATCATATCTCCATTTTCTCCAATATAGTCCACCGTAGACTGCCCGTTTGATTGTCCTGGTAAGAATGGCCTCACTCTACAATACACCCTGATGGCTCCTGCAAAACAGAAATTTAATTAATCACATTTTAATGAATAAGTTGATCCATGAAACTCGTTGTTAGGAACCTGTGTTCTTATGCACCTTTAAGGTCTTGTACTTCATTGTAAAGAAGGCGGTTCTCCTCCAAAACTTTGTGGTAGGAAGTGGAGGCCACTTCAAGGCTTTTGATATGATCCTCTAAGTAATAGAACTCAAGTCAGTCCAAATAGTACAATGTTAAAACACTTCTACAAACAAGATATTCAAGGAAAAACAATTCTTAGATGGTTACCCAGCCTACTCAATTCTTCTTCCCACTCTGATTGAATTTTTTTGACTTCCAATTTTGTTTCTTTAAAAAAGTACTTCATACCCTGAAGCCGGATGAAAACCTTAGCACACTGTGCTGAACAGCTAATCCAAACTCATGTAAAAGTAACAACTAACATTAGCAATAACTCTAATGATCTAATTTATACCTCGAGTTGTTTCTGTTGAGTATTGATTACTTCAGCATACTTTGCAGAATAATTGGCATTTTGTCGAATACTATCACGTTTTCCACCACAATTGCAGAATTTGGAGAAGTCATTTGATGCCAAGCTACTTCTTTGGTTAAGATATAGTGAGATGGTTTCTATGAACTCTCTCTTTGAGAGACAACCCATGTCACCTTTCAAAATTTTCTTTAAAAAAAGTCCAAGCTGCAAAGAATTGTTGAGAAGTGTATTTTGGAAAACCATTAGAAGGAAAAGGAAAATGTCACATGAATGGCAATTGTGAAGTTTGGAAGCAAATGTAAGTTGCATACAAGAATTAAACTATGGAGTACCTGAGTGCCTTGAGAAACAAGCAAAGATGAGAAATCCTTGACTACCTTGCTGAGTAAGGTATCAATTACCTACAAATTGTCACCCATATCACAGATAAGACTGCATAAAGAAAAGAAAATCCTTATGCAGATTATTATTGGAAAAATTCTAAAACAATAACCTTATTTTCCAGTCGTATTACTCTCAATAGCAGTGCAATTTTAGTTGACATGATATTTGTCTATCTTATTTTCTTAAAATGTGGCTTAGACGTAACTTAACCTACAAAATCAACTGTGAAATTTACATCTTATTTATATACTTTATTTTGATTTGATCATATAGATTAAGCATCTGTAACTGATCCTATATTGACCAAATAGCAAGTGGCTTCATAATCCCATCAACGATCACTAGGCTTAAACTAAACTTAACACTATAAAATCGGTTTGTTTGGTGAGGTTTGTTCCATTTATATATTTTAATTCTAAGATTGTCTAAGTAAGAGATTATCATGCTTTGCTTAGTGTGTAACATACTCTTTTTATAATATTCATATATTAATCTTTTCAGAAACACGTTTTGTAAAAATTAGAACAGAAGTTACAGCGGTACAACAAACTGGAAAGGATCTTACCGACCATTGCATTCAGAGGCAGATCTTCAATCCCATTGGCCTCTCTAAGGTAAGCCTGAAGAAGTCTGAGTCCAAAGTGATCATAAAGGAAAGCCAAAGCATTGGCAGTTCTGGTTTCTTCAATCAAGAACTCTTCAGATAATTGAAGAAATTCAAGCAGTTGTTCATACTGTGATGATTCTGACTCATCTAATGATTCATCAGCACTTTCACTGCCAACTATGGAGGAAGGAGACTTCTTTGGAAAGGAAGTGATCCTCACAGTTCCACCATACCTCCACACACCAACCCCACCAGATAACTTCCATTCATAAAAACCCTTCAAACATAGAATGCAGTCCACAACTTTATTGGATGAACCTCCCTGCATTTTCAAGTTTTAAAACACCCTTTCAACAGAAAACTCAAAAGTAGTGTAAAATCAACAAATAGATAAACTCCATCACTAAGAGGGACTAAGAGGGACACATGGTACCATCTTCAATAGAAAAATTGCAAGATGTGCTCTGAACAATCTATCTAGCATTGGTTTCGTTTGCCAATATTGTTTGTTTGGAAAAATATAAAATTTAAATAGATTTTATGTGATATTTAAAAAATATTGTAAAGAAAAACCCAAATTTGGTTGAATTTGGATGGAAATGTGTTTTTTTTAGTTTTAATTATTTTAATTGACAACTTAAACTTTATTGTTATAGCATTACCCATAAAATAAGAGTCATATGATTACTATTTCTTGGATATTTTTAAATTAAAAATGTAAAAAAGTAAATAACTTGTATGAAGTATTTCAAAAAGTATACAAATGTACATAATCAATTAATATATATATATATATATATATATATATATATATATATATAGGGGCAGAGAGATTTAAAATTATTGAAGAAGAAAATATGATTAATTCAAATGACTTTGTATTTAAAATTTAGAAACCATTTTCAAACGTATATGGGTTACAATAAGAAATTTAATAATCAATATAAAATATTTTTAATCCTCCAGTATTTTTTTTCAGTTATTTTTAAGTACTAAAAATACAATAATGAAAAATTTTATTTTCAAGAATATTCAAATATTTTATTTTCATGAATTCTTTTTATAAAGTACTAAAAGATTGAACATATTAGTTAAACCAGATAAAATTCATTCAATCTTGCAACTTAATTAATTTATCAACCAATATATACTATTTTACATGGTTATCAAACTCTCGAGTAAACTTGTACGAGTTTACATTTCCAGACATGGCTTCCGAGTTAACTCGGAAGTAAACTCATTTTCTGCGTAAACTCGGTGAAATCGACAGTGAAATTGGTAAGATCATGTAGAATCGTGAGTTTGGAGCGATTCTGCCAGCTTGAAAGTTATATATTTAATGAAATGCATCAAAATCAATGACAATAATTCAAGTATTTATGTTTTACAATATTTATTTTTATGAACAATATAACTATAAATTTTATTTATTTAAACTTATATAATTTTGTAAACTTATTTGAATTAAGATATTATTTATATAATTTTTTTTATCTAAAGTAAACTCTTACAAGTTTATGAGTTGAGTTTATAAGTCGAATTTACTCAGCTCTTACAAGTTTACATAAACTCTCAAATTTAATAACCTTTTTTTTTTATTCTATAATCCAATTAGAGAATAACAATAAATGTATTAATTAATTTATATAATCTATACTTATTAATAAAAAGTATTTCTCCTTTTCTTAAATTTCTTTACATGTTGTATTACCAATTTTATTTTTATTAATACAACTTATGTCATTGGCTTTATTATTTATATAAAAAATAATCTGAAATAAATAATAATTTTCTTTATATTATTATGAAATATGGCCCATTTTATTATTTTTTATTTTTTTTTACTATTTTTACTTTCTTTTATCCTAATTTTTGTTAAACAATATTTTAGCTTCTGTAATAGGTAAGAAATACCGGATTAAAAATATTTTTATTGTATAACTATAACACCTAATAAAACTAATTTTTGTAACTAGTTTTTATTTATTTATTCTAATTTTATTTTTTCTATCTGGATACTTATTTTTATAATTATTATTATTAACATTATTATTTTTTATTATTGTTACAAAAAAAAGGTTATTTCCAGTAGTAACTATTACAGCAGTTATGTCGAAAATCGTTTCTTTATCAGTTGAGGGTGTTAAAAATAATTAGAATCTAATTCCCTTAAAAAGTAATTCATTCAGTAAAAGAAACCGGACAATTAATTCTTTTATTGTCTAAACAATAGAATGCACATCGTACTCCAACTTTTTTATTTTAAGAGCAAAACAGAAAATGATTTTATTAATTATTAATAATCTTATTTTTAATTATTTTTAATTAGTTATTATTATTGAGTAAACCAAAATAATTCCATAATTGAATGATTAAAAAGAGAATGAAAAGAAATAAATAGAAAATCCAAAGGCCAAACCTTCTCCAAATCAGATGCTTCAAATGTGAGAAGCTGCATCTCCTTAACAGCCTCTAAGAAATTCCTCATGTTTTCAAAATACTGAATTGCTGAGTGGGCCGCCCCCTCTGCACATTGAACAGCAAGCCCAGGATTCTCCACCACCTATCCAGCCCAATACATAAAACAACCAAATAAAAAACATTGTCACCAAATTAACACTTTGAAAACTAGGCTCTTACTTCCTCCAGCCTCATAATTTCTTCGTACACCTTTCAAATTTTCAAAATGACCATTTTGCCTTTTAGAAAAGTGACTTCCGGATTACACATTCCAAAAGCTTTCCAAAACAAGCTTTTCAGAATTTTAAGAATGAAATTTATTTAACAAAATTTTTAAAATAGAATTTTCGAAATATGATTTCCAGAACAAAATTTTTGAAATGCAGGAAATTTATTCTAGAATATGTTTTCTGAAATCGAATTTCCGAAATAAACCTTCTGTAACACATATCATGTCTTCCGGAGCATTCCTACATGAAGTGTATCATGGAAAAAACTTTCCAAAATATATGAAATATTCCGAAAAGAGCTTTCAAAATGAGTTTTTTTTGCTGCATTTTCTCTCTTCTTCTTCCTCTACAACAGAGATAATGATGGCAGCGGTGATGATAGCAGCAGTGGCAGTGTGGTGCAGTGACAAAGGGTGTTTGAATCTTTTCCTCTTATTTATGGAGTGCAATTAGTAATTGTACAGGTGCAAAAAGCGATAGTATGAAAACTAAAGTCTTGTCCTATTTTGACCGATTTTGTGTTTGATCAGGTCAAATATAAGGTGGAATACACGGACTCGTGTTGATAATGTCTTATTTGCCCGGCATAATATATAGATACTAATAATTTTTTATATTAAAAAATTATAATTTTTCAGTTAAACTTATATTTATAAATAAAAGAGGAAATTATAAGTTTTGAAAAATGGAAAAAGTGGACCTTGAGAACAGCACCGGGGTTGACTTTGTTGAGGACATTGCAGAGAATGAGACCATTGCGTAGAGCAAGGCAAAAGTCTTCTTCCGAGGGTGTTTCAGTGAGTGATAATGAGGCAACATTGTCCATTTGGCGTAGCCATTCTGTTGCTTTGTATCTTCTCCAAGCTTCCACCATTCAACAAAAACCAAACCATTTTCATCACAAAATAAGATCACAAAAATGAAAGGTGTAATAGGAAGTCACCAAAAAGATAGAGAATGGTTTGTATTGTGTCAAAATCATCAAAGAAAAGTTAAGAAACTGTTATTAAAAGTTAAGACAGACACTAACAATGATTAATAACAGCAAAGTGGCATTTGCAATGTTACAAATTTATGGTGCTTCTTGCTTACTTGATGTAGGGTCTTGATAATCGATAATGCTTAACATTATGCTCTAAAATCATAGTTGGGGAACTTATAATCATGATTATGTTCATAAAAAATGTAAAAATATATCTCCTAATCAATAATAAAATAACTGGTCATAATAATAATAATAATAATAATATCTCACTATAATGATGATGAACCCTTTAGGTTATAAGTAAGATACTTGATTGCACAAATTTTGGACCCGACCCTTATGGACAAGGGCACAGTCCATAAGGGTGGTGGGGTGGTGATCCATTTTAGTACAAACACTTTCCCCCACACACAATTCTTCATCATCAATCTCTTGCTACATCTCATTCTTTTTTCTTTTCTAGCCACCCCCACTTTGTTTAACATATAAACCTAACTTTTTGTATTTTAACATTGCTTTTTCTGCTTTTGTTAAGTAAAGAGGTCCAAGTAATAATTTGGTTGACCAAAAATGAAAAGAGAAAAACAACAAATGAGTTGTTAAAATAACCAAATGATATGTTGTTTCTTTTCTTTTCATTGGGTCATAAGAAACAAACATCACACCTAGAAACGTGCCTCAACTTAAGCATCTTTTGTCAATTATCTACTTTTTCACAAAGAGCTGTTGTCTTCTTTCTTTTTTTTCTTTTCTGGAAGAGGAACTACTCACCACAGATATGTGCAACAATTTTTGTTCAAGTTATGCCTACTTTCACAAATTTGCAGGTTGTATGCATCCTTTTGCTACTTCCAATAAGGTTTTCCAAGAGGAGAAAATCTTATTCCCATTTCAGGATATGAACTCTTTCAGTAAAGTGAATTATTCCCTCAATTTCAAATTGATCCATGTTAAAGGTTTTATACAGGAACAAAAAACAAAAGTAACCACTTCAAGATAATATAGTATGAGTGAAGGGATAAAATGAATAAATTTTTAACATTTATTAAAACAAAACTAAAGTGTACATCAATTTAAAATATCAACATTTTTTATATTGTGAATGAACAAGTTTTGTATAGTATCAATCAATCTCTGATCCCCATGTTCCTAAAAAACATTAACTATTGTAAAATATAAACATAAAATTATTCCATTGAGGGATATTGAAAAATAACTCATACCAGTAATAATATATGAAGATTAAACTATAATTATATTTACATATCTGGTATTAAACTGCATTATTACACACCTGTATTTATATTATAACTAGATATTAATGGCATGCATGGTGTGTGACATTAAAGAAGCATACCTGCTTCCTCTGCCTTCCTCTGTGCCAATTCATTATCATTGAAACCTTCCTCTGTGACAGTGCATGAAGCCTCCTTGTTCATGGTGGTGACCACTAAACCCTTCAATCCTCTCTTTGAAGGAGATGTGAAAAATGAGTTTTGGCAACTCTCCTGTGGCATCTCAATCTCTCTGATAATCAACCAAGAAAACTGTGTTAGATGACAGCATAATAGCAATGTATGCATAAAAAAAGTTTCATACACAACACAATTCCTATGTATGATATCAGAATCAATAAATTGATTGTAGGTTGCTTCATAAACATAGCAAGAACTAAACTTTTCATCTGATCAATTCTTACTTGGATGCAAACCAATAAAAAAACAAAAACTTGATCAACTATATCATATGGGTTTTCCTTATCGATAAAATTCAAAAGAAAAGCAAGAGATTGCAGAAAGAAGAATAAGATTACCTGGGGAAGTGAAAGATTGAGAACAATAAAGTGAAGCTTGGTGAATGAGGAGGTTATGGAATTGGAAAGAAGAAGCTTAATACGTGTAATGCATAGTTGCCTTCAATGGTAGTGTGTGAGTGTGGAAACTGAAGAGAAAAAACAGAAACACATGAAAACTTTCAAACGTCGTTATTGGCATTCTCTGACTAATATAGGACCAATCACGGCGTCATTTCACGGAGATTCTACCCATTCTTGCCGTCATGTCTATTTTAATATTCTCAATAAACTAAATTTGAATATTAATGAACTAAAATTTATTATGGAAATATTTGAAATAATTTTTTCTCAAATAAACAAATTTAAAAGTTCATTTATTTAAGAAATATATACAAAAGGACATTTCTCTTTAATCTGTTATTAAAATGAACACTTAAAAAGCATAAGTCTAGTTATTTTTATCATAATACATTTTTAAAAAAAATAAATACAAACAAAGTGGATATATATATATATATATATATATATATATATATATATATATATATATATATATATATATATATATATATATATATATATAACTTTTAAAATGATTATTTACCGCATACAATTATCTATAATTGGATGACACTCAATTCTAAATAAATTCATATACCCCTAGTGGTGATAACAACATTTAAATCTAACAAAAAACAATTAAACATAGTGTTTTATATTTTTTTTAATCTTGAATATGTATCAAAGAAATTGCAATAATTAATGCATGTTAACTAACTGAAGTAGACTTCATTCGCAATTTTATAATCTTAGGTTTTACAATTATATTACATTTTTTTATATAAAATAATAGAGAAAAAGGATTGTCACCTTTATTTACCAAAAAAAATGTAAAAAAGGTAATTCAATCAAACTGTTACTTTTTTTTACAGTATAATAATAATATTTTAAAAAACAAGTGTAAAATAATTTATAGTCTTATTTACTAAAAATAATTATACGAGACAAAGAATTAAATTGAAAATTAAGTAACTTTTAATATTATTTATTATTGACTATACCGACAATATTATTTACTATTAATAAATAAGTAATTAAAGACAATAAGGTGGTGTATAAATGACATGAAACACACTTCCTACCAGTATTATTGTCTACTGGGTGTTGTCTCTCCGTACTACAGTATTCAAAATACAATTAATTTATGTTCTAGACTGTTAATACTCTTTCCATTAATTTATAACTTGATCTTTAACAATTAAAGAGACCCATAACAAAAATGTGATAGTAATGAAATTCAGCTCTATATGTCTCTGTTTATTTTTAAGATAACATCCTTATCATAATATATATGTATATATAGAGAGATATTTGATTTCTTTTATAAAATTTCATTTATTAGACATCTAATTAAAGTTGGTAATACACAAATACTCTATTTTTAATTTAATAACTATTCAAAAATAATAAAATAATATTTTTATTTTAAAATATGAATTATTTAAAATAAATCAATTAGAAAAGTAAAAAAAATATTTTCCTCATTTGATGTTAAAAAGGAATAGGAAATTTGAGAGATATACTTGAAAAAAAATATATTAATTAAATATAAAGAACTTTTTCCCTTAATTTAATATCAGAAATTGTTTTTGACTTTTATTTCTTCTTATCTATTTGACTTAGTATATTATTAGAATTTGAAATCTCGTTTATCTTTTAACTTAAAACTTAAACAAAATTTATCAACTTTATGTATAACTAAGCAATATTTTTGTATAAATATTCTTAATTTAGTGATGAAGAATGACATTCTTTGTTAATCTATTAACAATTTACAAGAAGTCGTGATTTCTCAAAATTCAAAGTAAATGAATAACAAAGTCAATGAATATTGCGTTTTTATTCTAGAATCTTCAAATATTGCGAAATTCTTCTAAATCTTTGGTGTTCTATCCTAGTTTTCTGATGAAATAATTCGAAAGCTAAGAATTACGTCTTTTTTCATTAATCACTATAATACCAATTCAAAATTTTGTATATTTTAATCATATCAGGATGTAAATATGTTTTTATAGTTTTATTTCAAATTTAATATCTTTAATTTGTTATCTCCTCGTAGAAATATCATGTATTTAAATCTCATAATACCATTTTTATCGAAAAAGAAATCATGCATGTGATCAACACCAACAAAATTCCTTAATGTGTTCAAAGATAGGATCTACTAGTTTTTTCTGAACTATATGTCAAGAAAATCATTACAACATTAAGATTGTCTGAATAATTTATTTACATATTCATATCTTTAACCTAGTCAATCAATCTTCTAACTATTTTAATATAATTGGAGATAACTTTAATTATTTTAGAGATTTTTTGTTTTTAGTTAGAAGTTATATATTGATTTATTTTTCTCAATTGAGTTTTTAATTTTGAAAATTTGAGGCAATGTAACTATTGTCATTAAATTGGCTTAACATCGTTAAAAAATAGTGATGTCACACACATTGTTGTGCATTTTCTAAAAGACGTGGCTTAATGACATGTGGAACTTAACATTTTTTTTAAAAATGGAAATTTTTTTTGTTGAAACTCTAATTAAATGGTGTTTCTAGTGTTGCTTGTGCTTTTTCCACGATTAGAGAGCTCGGTCAAGAGGAGTTCGATCTAAGGAAGCTCGGCTGGTGGAGCTCAATTAGGAGAAGGTTGGCCTGACGGAGCTATCTAGAGAGCTCAAGCTAGAAGACCTTGTCCTGGATGACCTCGACCTAAAGAAGCTCAGCCTAGAGAAGCTCAACCTAGAGAGCTCAGCTTGGAGGAGCTTGGCCTAGGGGAGCTTGGTTAGAATAGCTTGACATGAAAGAGTGCAACCTAAAGATCTAAATTTGGAGGAACTCGGCTTAGGAGAGTTCGGCTTGGAGGAGCTTAGACTAAAAGAGCTTGGCCTGTGAGAGTTCGGCTGGTAAAGTTTGCCTTGGAGAAGCTCAGCTTGAATAAGGTTGGCTTAAAGAGTTCGGTCTAAAGGAGCTCGACTAGAAAGAGCTCAACCTAGAGGAATTTGCTAGAGAATCTCAGTCTAGAGAAGCTTGACCTGAGGGAGCTTGGCCAAGAAAGCTCGACCTAGAAGAGCTTGGTTTGAAGGAGGTCAACCTAAAGAGCTTGACTTGAAGAGTTCAACCTACAGAAGCTCGCCCATAAAGACCTCGACCTATGTGAGGTTACGTGGAAGATCTTGGTTTAGGAAAGCTCAACTAGAGGAGCTCGGTTTGGAGGAACTCGACCTGTACGAGCTCGACTAGAAGGAAGTCTACTTGGAGAGCTCGGCCTTTAAGGAGGACATCCTCTAGGGGCTTGACCGGGAGGAAGCCAACATGGAAAGCTTAGTCTAGAAGAGGTCGACCTGTTCCAAAGTATTCGTTGTAATTGATTGACACTTGTCCCAAACCATGACATTTTTTGTCATTTGCATCCGTACTGATTTGACAATTCACTGCTTTTAAAAAAATGGAATGCAACACTTCAATTTCGTGCTCATATATATCCATTTATTTAATAGGTTGTCCTGGAGGAGCTCGGTCCTTAAGAGATCATCCTAAAGGTTGTTGGCTTGTAAGAGCTCCACCTAGAGGAAGTTGACCTGGAAAGCTCAGGCAAGAAAAGGTTGTCCTGGAGGAGTTTGACCTAGAGGAGCTCGACTTGTAGGAGCTCGACCTGTAGGAGCTCACCTTGTAGGAACTTGGTCTGTAGGAGCTCGACCTGAAGGAACTCAGCTTGAAGAGCTCAGCCTAGACAAGTTCATTTGGAAGAACTTGGCCGAACAGACATACGATACAATTGTTCATAGGGTGAGCAAATTTAAGTAGTAAAATATTTTTTATGATACTCCAAATATGTTTAAACTGTTATTTATGATGTTTAAATGTTCTTGATGAAATTAACCAATTATTAAATATGTTAAAATGCATTTATAAAAGAACCTGGTTCTTAACTGATTGTTAAATATGTTAATATGCAAGTCAGGAAACGCTAGCTCACAATTTTAATCAATTACGTTAAATTCCTAATCGATTAAAATTGTCAGTATTGTGTTTTCTATATAAATAGGTCTTGTTTCATTTACTGGAAATAATGTATACATTCAAAATATAAATTTGCGAAAGAAGAAAGACAACCAAGTATTCTTGGAAGACAAAGAACATCAATTTGTTTAAATCAATACTACAAGTATTCAAGCATGATACCTTAGGAGTGACAAATTTTGGTTTCTTGTATAAAATTCACATTCTAAGGTGTTTTCATTTTTGTACTCTTATTCTAAACATTGATCAATGTTATACTTATTATGAAGGCAAGATCTTAAGTTGATTGTGTGTAGCATCACCATAAATAATTGTTCTTGTTTGTTAGAAGTTTAGATTATATTATAATTCTATAATATCTACATTCCTGTAGTGAGATCTCTTCCAAGTTAGGTTGTTTGAACGAAGATTGGATGTAAACTTGTTAAAATGGAATTAGTATAAAATATTGTGTGTTTTGCTCTAATATCTTCTGATACAAGAAGGTCTAACACCATAGGACCCATCACAAGAGGAATGGCCAAAAAGCTCCAAGATGAGTATTCTCCCCAAGGTCAAATACTATTTGCTATTTTTGGATGGAAAATTGGAGAACAAGAAGATGTTCCAAATTTGCCAAAACATGGAGAAGGGTAAAATGGACATTTACACACAAGAAGGGGTGTGCTTATCCTTCTATGGGGTGGCATTAGTAAATTTTCATTTTCACATGTAAAATTCAATTATCAACGTGTTTCATAAGGCTTTCTAGAAGCCACACATTTAGCACATGGTTAACATTTCAGATTTAAAGAAAACGTGTAAAAGGCTTGCTTAAGCTTTGAGATTGATCTATAAAATCTCATAAGCAAAGCTTGAAGTTCACTTTTGATGAATTGAGAGAATAGCTTTGCTGATGCAATTTCCAGCGTCTTCTCCCACCGAAAGTCACTTCTGTGCTTCCTACCAAACCTCCTCTAGCTTCCTTCCATTGATGAAGGCTGTCTGAGCTAGCTCCATTTCCCCAAAGCACCTCATCCAAACTCTTTTTCCACATATTCATCCGCTGCTACTGCACAGTCTAGACTATTTTCATTTTGTTCTTCCGCTGTCAATGCCTTTCTTCCCTGGAAGCTCACGGATCTGCAGAATAGCACCAAAGCTGGAGCTATCATGTGGTATTCAGAGCCAGGTTCGAAATGCACCAGTGAGCTAAGTGTTTCTTTTTAAATTCCACACTGTCATCATGCTCTTTTGCTGTCTTTGAATCTGTTTCACTGTTCTATTCATTTTCTGGTGTTATTAGGTTCTGTTTGAGTCTGTTCTTGTGTGCTCGTTTTATTTTGATTGTGTCTCATCATTTTAATCGGTCCATTTGTGTTGTTTGAGTCTTTTTTTTGTTTGAGCATCTTTTTCCTGTAATGTTCAGTCATGTGTGTTTACGTTTCTGTCTTCAAATCTGGTTTAAAAATTGTGTGCTCTGCTATATCTGAATAAACTGAAGAAGTTGTCATTATCTGCACATTAAATGAGCCATGACAAACTCAGTGGGAGCTCAAGTGCATGATTTGTGACACCAATTCCAGTTTCAGAATTTTGAGCAGTAGAATAGTTTTGTGTGTCTATTTGAAAGAAATTGGTGAATTAAATCTGTGATTGAATGCCCAAACCGAGTTAGTACTTGATGCACATCATCTAAGCACTGAATTGCTTCTGCAAAAGGCTTAGTAGCATCATTGGAAAACTCACATTGCATCTAATCTGCAGTTGGCCGAACTGCACTGCTTTGCTTAGTCCAGTATTTTTTTTATTATTCTGTTTCAGTATTAGATCACTGCTGAACATCTTTGCAACTATTTCCAGCACTTTTAACAAGTTTTAAATGCTGTATATGGACACATTTCAGTGTTCAAAGGTCGTTTGATTCAGTGCACTAAAATCTGGGTGGTTGAGTTCTTCATTTTGCTGCATAAAAAGGGTTGAATGAGTCAAAAATCTGTTATCATAAGTTTCTGCATCAAATTTCAGTATCAACACGTTTGATTTGATGAATTAAAATTGGTTATGCAAAGAAATTTTACATTGAAATAACCCTGCACAATTTTATTCTCTAAACCATCAGTTTTAGTCTTCTTTTGTTGGTACAAGCTGCATACTACAAAGTTATTTGTACAAACTGTTTTGGTGCAATCCAATAATCTAAACTTGTTAGCAAAAGCTTGGTCAAACGTATTCAATGTTAAAAACAATATAACAGAAACAAATATTGCAAATTAAAAAGCTGATTGGCCAGTGCAAGTTGAATCTGCAAAATTTGGTGCATCAAACTGATTGTTCATTCAGACAATTCATCAAACAGTTTTGATCAATTTCTAATTGTCTCCGAATTTGAGTCCATTGCAGCTTGTTTTGATTTCTTGCTTTATTAATATACTCTAGAACTTTTCCTAGGTTCTTTTTGTTGTGCCTCCGTGTTTGCATCTTCTTTTCTTGCTTTATTCTCAGTCATTGGCTTTCTGGCCTACCACCTGTTTGATAAAAGGTGTCGTAGTGCAGTATTTTTCCTGAGACAATTATGTACAGTTGCTTCATTTCCTGTTCTAATCTCCTACTGATTTATAATATGTTTGAGGTATAATTACATGGGATTGGGCTATCTAGAGACCCTTCATCATTGGTAGCCTCCTAGGAAGTGGAGATTTGACGGAAACACAAGGCATGGTGACTACGGTGCTGCAGAAATTGACTTGCTGGAAACATAGCTGCTGCTGATACTGTAATAGCAGTTTGATTGCTGCCAATTAAATTCCGCCTAGCCGCAACTGTGAGCCTTGCGTGATTGCATCCAGAATCACTCAGTTTTATTTGAGAGAAGCCAAAGTTGCATTGTCAAACCTTTTCTCTTTTCCTTTTTGCAAAGTCTAATTGTATTAGCAACTTTCTTCTTTTTTTTGTTTTTTTTGTAAGTTGGCCATTTCAAGCAAATGAAGTGGAAGAGCTCATAAGTGTTCTTCCCTCATTTGCTAACTTGACTAAAAGTCTCATCACTTTAAAATTGGTAGACGGTGAGTGTGTCTTAGATCCAAAGTCTAAGCCTCACCTAGGAGACCTCACTTTAATGGTTTTTCCAATCTTCGACTAGATGGCATATATCTTGTGCGAATAGGAAGCTCTCTTAGGGGTCCGAATTTAGAGTTAGGTTGTGTTCTTTCTTTGCTTTGTGTTTTCTTTGTTGTCTTTAAGACTTAAGTGGATTTAAGAGTGATTTTGATCTAAGGACTCTAGTAAGTAGCAAGAAGCATATTTGGAAAGGATAAGGCTTGGTACTTAAGCATTCCTAGTGAATCACCTCCCTTACCTGGAATATTGCTTCAAGTGAAAATCTCTAGTCTTTACCTCAAGAATAACATTTAAGTCCATCATAATGTCTAGAAGGCATTCTCCTAGGATTAGTGATAGTGAAAAAGAACATTTTTCTCTTCAAACTTTAGTTCATGAATTCAAGGAAATAAGAAGAGAAATGAATGAAGAGAAAGTCAATAGAGAGCTTCAAAATGCTATTATTCAAGATGAGTTGAGAATGATAAGGAAAAGTAAGTCTAGGGGAAGTCAGAGTGACAACTCTCAAGAGGGAGGGATGACCATGAGTCTGGGTGATTATTACCCTCATCAGCCTTCTACTTCTAGAAGGCATAGGAGAAATTCTCATGCACCCCCACCCCCTAAAGAAGTCAATGTTGTGTTGCCTCACTTCCATGGGAAGGACAATGTAGAGGCTTATCTTGATTGGGAGATGAAGGTGGAACAATTATTTGAATGCCACCAAGTGAGTGAAGAGAGGAAGGTCTCTCTAGCTACCCTAAGTTTTCAAGGGTATGCAATGTACTGGTGGACTGCTTTGGTCAAAGAGAGGCTTAGACATCAAGCCCCTCCCATCCACTATTGGAATGATCTCAAGTCTGCCCTTAGGAGGAGACACATTCCCTCTTACTACAATAGAGAACTCATGGATAAACTCCAAAGGTTACAACAAAGGTCTATGACAGTTGAGGAATATAGACAAAAGATGGAGTTGTATATGATGAGGGCAGGCATAGTGGAGGGTCCAGAAATTACTTTAGCTAGATTTTTAAGTGGGCTCAATTTTGACATAAGAGATAGGGTTGAACTTCTACCTTATAGAGATTTGAATGATCTTGTTCAAATGTGTATAAAGGTAGAACAACAAAACTTGAGAAAATCTTCTTCTAAAAGAATTCAAGTTCAACCTACTTTTGAAAAGAAAATTTTTAAAGAAAAAGAGCCATTTAAACCTCTAGCCAAAATAGAAGAGAGACCCAAGAAAGAAACACCCTCACACACCAGAACCAGTGAAATCAAATGCTTCAAATGTCTAGGAAGGGGTCATGTAGCTACTCAATGTCCTACAAAAAGAAACATTATTTTGAAAGGCAAGGACATTTATAGTAGTGAAAGTGACACCCCAACTAGTACAAGTGAAAGTGAGGAAGAAGAGAGGGAAGAGGAAATATATGCTGATGATGGGCAACTGCTCATGGTGAGAAGGATACTTAGCAACCAACCAAGTCTTGAACACATATCACAAAGAGAGAACATCTTTCACACAAGATGTAAAATTCAAGAAAATCATTGTTCTCTCATTGTTGATAGTGGATCTTGTTGCAATTGTTGTAGCACAAGGTTGGTTGAGAAGTTGAAGCTTGATATTATACCCCATCCAAAACCTTATAAACTTCATTGGCTAAATGAAGATGGGGATATAATAGTCAAGAATCAAGTGAAGTTGGCATTTTCCATTGGGAACTTCAAAGATGAAGTTTTGTGTGATATAGTTCCCATGGAAGCATGTCATGTGTTATTGGGGAGACCATGGCAATTTGATCATCAAACTATCCATCATGGTCTAACCAATACCATCACTATCCATCAAAAGGACAAGAAGTTTGTGCTTCATCCTTTAACTCCTACCCAAGTGGCTAAGGATCAAGCACAAATGAAGTCTTTAAGAAAGCAAGAACATGATCAAAAGAAAAAGTCAAAAAGAAAAGAGGGTATAGCAACAAGTGTGCCACCTAAGGTCACTCAACATGAAGTCCTTTTAAACAAAAAGACTTTAATCAATACACTTCAAGTTGAGCAACCTTCATATCTTCTTCTTTGTCAAGGGACACTTACATGCACATCTAGTGATTCAAAGACTTCAACTCCTTCTCCTTCCATTCAAAAACTTTTGAAAGAATTTGATGATCTATTCCCACAAGAAATTCCAAAAGGGCTTCCACCCATAAGAGGAATTGAACATCAAATTGACTTCATTCCAGGGGCAGTTCTTCCTAATAGGCCAGCCTATAGAACAAACCCCCAAGAAACTAAGGAGATTGAGACACAAGTCCAAGAGTTGCTAGATAAAGGCTTAGTTCAAAAGAGTCTAAGTCCATGTGTTGTACCAGTGTTGCTTGTTCCAAAAAAAGATGGGAAGTGGCGCATGTGTTGTGATTGTAGAGCTATCAACAACATCACAATCAAGTATAGACATCCCATTCCTAGGCTTGATGATATGTTGGATGAATTGCATGGAGCACAAATATTTTCAAAGGTAGATTTAAAAAGTGGCTATCACCAAATAAGAATTAAAGAAGGTGATGAATGGAAAACTGCCTTTAAGACCAAGTTTGGATTATATGAATGGCTAGTTATGCCTTTTGGTCTTACAAATACTCCAAGCACATTCATGAGACTTATGAATCATGTCCTTAGGGATTGCATTGGGAAGTTTGTAGTTGTTTACTTTGATGACATCTTGGTATATAGTCAAAATTTGCAAACTCATGAAAATCATTTGAGAGTTGTTTTAACAATTCTTAGAACACACAAATTGTTTGCAAACTTTGACAAGTGTACCTTTTGTGTTGATAGTGTCATATTTCTTGGATTTGTGGTCACCAAAAATGGGGTTCATGTGGACCCAGAAAAAATAAAGGCCATCCAAGATTGGCCTCCTCCAAAGAATGTAGGAGAAGTAAGGAGCTTCCATGGGTTGGCAAGCTTTTATAGAAGATTTGTTCCTAACTTCTCTAGTCTTGCTTCACCCCTCAATGAGTTGGTGAAAAAAGATGTTACATTCCATTGGGGTGAGAAACAACAAAAAGCTTTTGAGCTACTCAAAGAGAAGCTCACACAAGCACCCATTCTAGCTTTGTCAAATTTTTCCAAAACTTTTGAGCTAGAATGTGATGCTTCAGGATTTGGCATAGGTGCAGTATTATTACAAGAAGGACACCCAATTGCATACTTTAGTGAAAAACTTCATGTTGCCTCTTGTAATTACCCCACCTATGACAAAGAACTATATGCACTTGTGAGGGCTCTTCAAACTTGGGAACATTACCTTGTTGCCAAGGAGTTTATCATTCATAGTGATCATGAATCACTTAAGTATTTGAAGAGCCAACACAAGTTACAAAAGAGGCATGCTAAGTGGTTGGAATTCATTGAACAATTCACTTATGTTATTAAATACAAGAAAGGAAAATCCAATGTGGTGGCTGATGCTTTGTCAAGAAAAATTAATCTATTAGCCACATTGGGAGCTCAAATTCTTGGATTTAATAACATTCTTGAATTATATTCCCAAGATCTTGATTTTGCTCATATCTATGAGGAATGTCTCAATAAGCCTCAAGGAGGATTCTATGTGAAAGAGGGGTATCTTTTTAAAGAAGGAAAAATTTGCATTCCCCAAGGTTCACATAGAAAACTCCTTGTTAAAGAGACACATGAGGGAGGATTAATGGGGCATTTTGGGGTAGAAAAGACCCTTGGCATGTTGAAAGAAAAATTCTTTTGGCCTCACATGAGAAGGGATGTTCAAAGGCATTGCTTTAAGTGTATAACTTGTTTAGAAGCTAAATCTAAATCAATGCCTCATGGACTGTATACTCCTTTGAATGTTGCTTCCACCCCTTGGGAAGAGATAAGTATGGATTTTGTGTTAGGTCTTCCTAAAACTTCTAGGGGTTTTGATTCTATCTTTGTGGTGGTAGATAGATTTAGCAAAATGGCTCATTTTATACCTTGCCACAAAGTAGATGATGCAAGCAACATTGCAAAGTTATTCTTTAGAGATGTGGTTAAACTTCATGGGTTACCTAAGGTAATAGTTTCGGATAGAGATACAAAATTTCTTAGTCACTTTTGGCGGACCTTATGGTCCAGATTAGGGACTAAGTTATCTTTTTCTACTACTTGTCATCCTCAAACAGATGGTCAGACTGAAGTAGTCAATAGATCTCTTTCCACTTTACTAAGGGTAGTTCTTAAAGGAAATCACAAATCTTGGGATGAGTACCTACCTCATGTTGAGTTTGCATACAATAGAGTAGTTCATGGAACTACTAAATTGTCTCCTTTTGAAGTTGTTTATGGTTTTAATCCTTTGACACCCATGGATTTAATACCCCTTCCAAATTCTATTGATTTTATTCATCAAGATGGGGTATCTAAGTCTAAATTTATCAAAGATTTACACCAAAGGGTTAAAATTCAAATTCAACAACAAAATGAGAAATATGCCAAGCAACATAATAAGGGTAAGAAAGAGTTAATCTTCAATGAAGGAGATTTAGTTTGGATTCATCTTAGAAAAGAAAGATTTCCTCAATTAAGAAAATCCAAACTCAATCCTAGAGGAGATGGACCTTTTAGAGTGATAAGGAGGATTAATAACAATGCATATCAACTTGATCTTCCTCCTGAATATGGTGTTCATGCTACCTTCAATGTATCTGATCTTAAACCTTTTTCAGGATTTGATAGTGAAGATGAAGACCTTTTGGATTTGAGGGCAAATCCTTCTCAAGAGGGAGGGGATGATACAAGAAGGTCTAACACTATAGGACCCATCACAAGAGGAATGGCCAAAAAGCTCCAAGATGAGTATTCTCCCCAAGGTCAAATACTATTTGCTATTTTTGGATGGAAAATTGGAGAACAAGAAGATGTTCCAAATTTGCCAAAACATGGAGAAGGGTAAAATGGACATTTACACACAAGAAGGGGTGTGCTTATCCTTCTATGGGGTGGCATTAGTAAATTTTCATTTTCACATGTAAAATTCAATTATCAACGTGTTTCATAAGGCTTTCTAGAAGCCACACATTTAGCACATGGTTAACATTTCAGATCTAAAGAAAACGTGTAAAAGGCTTGCTTAAGCTTTGAGATTGATCTATAAAATCTCATAAGCAAAGCTTGAAGTTCACTTTTGATGAATTGAGAGAATAGATTTGCTGATGCAATTTCCAGCGTCTTCTCCCACCGAAAGTCACTCCTGTGCTTCCTACCAAACCTCCTCTAGCTTCCTTCCATTGATGAAGGTTGTCTGAGCTAGCTCCATTTTCCCAAAGCACCTCATCCAAACTCTTTTTCCACATATTCATCCGCTGCTACTGCACAGTCTAGACTGTTTTCATTTTATTCTTCCGCTGTCAATGCCTTTCTTCCCTGGAAGCTCACGGATCTGCAGAATAGCACCAAAGCTGGAGCTATCATCTTCTCTTGTCTTTGTTAAAATTTTTGAAGGATTGAAAAAAGTTATTTTAAAACAACTATTGTACACCAAAATCGGCAATGTAGTATGCTTCTGTATTAGCACAAACTTGTTTCTTAGAATGTCATGATACTAATCCATTTTAACAATAATAATAACCATTACACCAATACAAACTAATTTTAATCATATGTCATTACATAATAATTTTACTACTTCATTATTTTTATATATAAAATTAATACAATTATTAAAAAAAACGACGGGTCACTCGACTTTTATATAATAATAATAATAATTTTACCAAGATTTATTATGCAAAAAAAAACAAGAAAATGCATTATAATAAAGAACCTATGTGTTAGTTAATCTGTGCACCAATTCCATTAAAACTAATTAAAATTTGGTTAATTAAAGAGGAAAAGGGAGTGCTAAAGGAAGAAAATTAACAATCTTTTGACTGTGGATTAATGAACATGCTTAGCACTGATTTCGATCAATCAATTGTTGGTTTCTTAAGAACAAAATATGATTCATGGTTTCTTTTTCTTTTCTTTTTTCTTTTTCTTTTCATGGGATGTGAAAATGAAAATGATTGCGGATGTTAGCTTTGTGCTTTTGGTGGTTTTACATTTTGCACCCCATTTAATGGACCACACAAAAGGGGACCTTATCGTTTCTCTTTCTCTCATTATTTTGTTGATTCACTTTCATAGCCTTTCTTTTAGGTTGGTTGGTTAAAGATATAAGAAACTTCACCTACAAGCATGCATCTTACTATTACTCATTTTACACTTTCTTCTTTCTCAAAACTCCTTAATTACACTTCGATCATTACTAATCATCAATACATTTTCCTTCCATTTTCATCCAATTACTAGCTCAAACTATCATTTATTTATGTGCAATTTAAATATTTATTTAACTTTTTTAAAACTCTAAATACTTATTAATAACTTATTACTTTGAGTGATAGTGAATTTTGTTTCCTTAAAATTATAGTTTTATGAAGATTAATCATATATATATATAAAGATAATTTCAGAGTCAATGTTGAAAAATTAAGTTAAATTTAAATTTTCTTATTAATATGATATTAAAATTTTTTTATCAAAATTTGTTAAATCTATTGTATAATTTTTTATCGTATTGTCTATTAATATTCAGTCTCATGTAATATATATATATATATATATATATATATATATATATATATATATATATATATATATATATATATATATATATATATATATATATATATATTTGGTACGAGGAGTGTGTAGATATTTTACATCAAATAAATGTAAGACTAATTTATAATATATAAATAAATATATTTATCTTATAAATTGGTTTTATAAAAATAATTAAAATTAAAAACTACTTTTTAATATAATATCAATGAAATAAAATGGTTATACTATGAAATGAGTTTTGTGAATTGAGAAAAAGGTTAGTGTTCATATATTTAAGATTGACCACCCTTAGCTTAGCTTGATGAGTGGAGAAAAGGTGGATTGGAAAATGCACCACATAATCTCATGTAATGCCAAAGAGTATTATAATTGGAACCAAATAAACAAACCCTAATCCTTTGTTGGTAGGGAAAAAGAAAAGAAAAGAAAAGGCATGACATTCTTAACATATGTTGATGCATGTGTGAAATAGAAATTGTTGTTGCTCATGATTGATTTGGGTCCATTTGGCATTGGAAATATTGCACACTAGGATGCATATTCATATATTATCATTCACGCATATGCTAATTAATCAATGTAAATCTTTTATTTTATTGCTATTTTGATTTAAATTGTTCAATAATTTATTTACTTAAAATACGTCATGTAAAATATTAAGTTTCAAGATATGAGAGCGATTTTTTGAATTAAATCGTGGAAAATAGAAGATCTAAGAAAAATATCTATGTATATATCTTCTGTAAATGGGTTAGAGCATTACCATGTTTAATTATATATAAATATTTATTTATCGATAAAAAAACATACGTAAAAACATTTTTACAACTAACTGTATATTCAAAATTAAAGTTATATGTGATATTATCAAATTTAATATGTCAAACATTATGAGTAATAAGATAATTTTTTTATACCATTGTAAACTTTTCGGTAGGAACAATTTTAGGTTATTAAAATTACTATAATTTTATATAACTTATTTTTAATGCATAAAGTTAGTGTAAGAGATGCAATTTTGAGATTGCTATAGAAGAAGGGAAATAAAATTATGTTGCACTAAACTTAACTTCTTTTCGGTTTCTGTAGAGAATTTTAAAATAAAAATGATTTTTGTTATTAAAAATAAAGTTTAAACGTGTTCTTATTTCTAGCATAATATATAAAAGTAAAAGGATTAAACTCAATACATTATATAAATTATTTAAATTATCCATTACCTCACAACTCTAATGGTTTTAAGTTTATTTTATATAATTCTTTTGTTTAGAGAAAACTTAGGGGTAATTCAATAAACAAAATAATTCAATTTCCAATTTTAGAAACAATTCTAAAATTGTCAAAAAATAACTAGGTTTCTAGTTCAGAATGGACTATTCCAATTCCAAACTAGTTGAATACTAAGGTATATCTGGAAAAGTTTGATGTAAGAATTATTCTAAAAAAATGGAATATTTTTTTTTTCATAAACTAAATTTAAAGCTTATTCGTATTATTTTTATGAATTCATATTCTTAACTAACTATTCCAAATCTAGTTCTTGATTTATGTGAGACGCAAGTGTTATGGTTTTTCTTTTTGTATCCTTATAATTTCAATTTGCACTGGCATAAGTATAAATATTCCAAATCTAGTTCTTGATTTATGATTTTCCGTTTCAGTTAGAGAAATTTTAAATTATACAATTTAAAATGTTAAAATTTAATATTTTTTGTAATTTATGATGTAGAATTTAGATTACAAATTTATATTATGAAATGTATTTTATATTATACAATTCAGAATACAAACTAAATAAATGCATTATTTGATTGCATAAATACAAATATAATTTTATATTATTGATTGGAAGGTGTAGTAGTAGGAAGAAAAAGAAAAAGATGAAGTTGAGATTACGAGGGTGTAAGAAGAAAAGGTTCCAAAAAAAAACAATCCCATTGTTACTGGGCTATTACTTCCTGCACCCTTACAATTACTAAATGCACCACTCTCACTTCTATCACTACCACTATTGCAGAGGTAAAACGCTGCATGAGAAGTAGAGAGAATTTGGTTCATAGGATAAGAATACGAAGTTGGAGAAGATGAAAAAATTTGGTTCATTTTTTTTTCTATTAAAGGTAAACTGGACATTTTATCCCTATGGAGGTGCAGATTGAAATCATGGAAATGTGGGAAGAATTGGCCCAGAAAAGTATAGGTTTGGGCTTGCAAGTTTCAGGCCCAACGAACACAGGATAGTTACTTTTTCCATTTTTCCATTTTACCAATATGAGTGTTACTCTCTCCACCACCACACAGTGCTCACCTCCCCAACTTTTCTTATTTCCAAAACTAACCTTATATAAATATTTATTTTTTACTTTTACCTATTTTAATCTAAAACCCTAATCTCATTCTCATTCCCTTTTTCACTACTGTAGTATCCCCACACCCCACACGCTCACATAACCTTCATTTCTCCCTTTCACTATCTTCTTCCTTTCCTCCTCTTAGCTCTCTTATTTTTTTATTTCCGTTTCCTCCTCCATTTTTGTTGCTTCCATTGTCACCGACTCATGTGATAAATCTGATGATCAAGGTTTGTTTATGCTTTTTGTAACAATTGTTAAAATTGTGGTTGCTGACCAAGATGTTGCTGCCTCTCACTTGTCGGCGATGTCACTGCCTCGATCACCTCACCCGTCGGTGATGCTCCAACCAGCGTAAATGAAACTATGGAGTACTTCCGCCCATTAAAAGGACACTGAAACCCTAGACCGACCCAATTACAGTTACAGTTTCAGTTTCTTCTTCCATAATGCCAATGGCCTATTGCATATCTCATTTTCCCAAGCTTCCGCTCCTCCCTTCTCTGCCACACTCCCCGTCGCGTTCCTTTGCTCTCCTCCCATCGTCGAAACCACTGCCCCAAAACCACGCCGTTCCACACTTTATGTATATTTAAGTACACACATAATAATGTATTATTAAAAGAATACACCTAACCAACAAAATAATAAATTAGACGATGAGCGTTGAAAGAGGAGTTTGAGCTGAATAAAGTTGCAACTTTTGTTTGTGCTACAGATTCTGCTAGGGTATTGAAATTCACTAAGGTGCTTTCTAGGACAATGGTTGTATTAGGTATTATAATCTCTTCATTTCCATTTTTTTTTATATCAATAATGACTGCTTCTTCATTGCTTCTTTATATTCTGGTGAAAGTGTCATATTATTGTTGATGTTAACTAGGATGTGATGGATGAAACTGAAGAAAATGAAGAGTACTAGGAAAGTGGCTCGATGATTGGCTCTAAAGGGGTTCCCGAGCTCTACTCAATTTCTAGTTCTGCTAGTGAGCTTCAAGAGGAAGAACTGAAGGAAGTAAAACGGATCTCTTATCCTTCAACGGAGGCAGATAGATATCCGTTTAAGAATAAACGGATACTGACATCCGTTTCATAAATTATGTTGGTGAAAGTTAAAATTTTTAATTACAAAAAATTAAATATTTAGAAGGGCAAAAGAGGAATGGAGAGGTGAAGGGAGTATTGTGTGGTGGTGGAGGGAGTAACACTCTACCAATATACTTCTAATTTATATTTAATCATTCATTTAATATTTAAATAAAATTTACTTTTAAACTTAAATTTTAAAAAATGTATACATGCTATTTATACTCTTTTAATGTTTACGAACTTTAACGTAACACATTCTATAAAGAATATAAAATCAAGACTTAAATGCTTACTTGGACTTTTTGTTAAGTGGTTTACCCGGTTTTAAAAGTGCATACATTAGTCTCTAAGTTTTCAAAATTGTATGACTGAAGTCTTATCCGTCAAGTTGATAGGAACGATGTTAAATGTTAATTGACGTGGCAAAATACATATCCAACGTGGCAAAACCAATTTTTTTTAGCAAAGACAGATATCAAAATGTCCTTTGATTACAAAATCAAATACACACGTCCTTGCCACGTCAGCTCTAATTATAATTTGATTAGGTTAGGTTTTCTTTTTATTAAATGTTACTTTCTTAAATCCTATTTAAAACTCTAATTAGTTTCTCCCTAATTAATTTCCCTAAATTGAAATTCAGATTGAAGAATCCTAATTAAACTTCATATTTGGAAACTCTCTCTCAAAGCCCACTTCTCTTTCCCAATTTTTGGTCTTTCTCTTTTGGCAGACCAGCTTTGGGCTGCCTTTGTGGAGCTCACGCAACAGGGAAGCTTTCTTCCCTTTCTTTTTTCTCGTTTTACTACATGGCAAGGAATTCTTTTCTCTTCTCCTTCTCGGTTCTGATTAGGGGTTTTGCAGGTAAGGCGCGAACACTTTTCTCGCGGTGCAGTGATTGTTGCAGCAGCGACGCCTTTGCGAGGTTTCAACCTCAGAAATCTCTGTCGTGCAAGAAACCTTGTTGATGGCGTCGTCGTGGAGGGAAATAGTGGACCTAGGGTTTCACGGTCTGGCGGTCTTTGTTCATCAGCGTCCCCGCGACCATTAGGCTGGTGCATTGCGTTGGGTAATGATTTATGTTTCTGCTTTGCAAGTGGATGGCAGCGTTTTGGTGGTTCGCAGGTTGAGGGTTTTGGCTTCTAATCTTCTCTGTGGGTTTGAGAATAGGGGGTGGTCCTAAGTTTGTGTTTGGGATCTTGTGGAGGTCATTGATCGTCCCCGCTGGTAGTGCGTCGATGACGATGTCGAAGTCCATGACTGACATCGCCACTGAAATCTGGTCCGCTATTTTATCTATATTTTCTTTTCATTGGGGATATTCATCAGGATTTAGAAAATATTAGCATAATTATGTAGACTTGAAATTTTATATATTAATGTAAATAAAGATTATATTTTTTATTTTAACGACAAAAAGAAGGTGATGTGATCTTATTTTTTATTTTAATTTATTAAATGAGATTTAAATACCATAATAATGCAAAAAAGGAATAAAAATCCTACAATTATGAAATCATTAATATAGAAGAGAGAGAGAAAGTTGGGCCCTAACTCATTCATCTCGAAGGAGCTGAGGTGGGATATGTATGTTGCCACGTTGGATAACATTTAACGTCGTTCCTACCAACTTAATGGATAAGACTTCATTCATACAATTTTGAAAACTTTGGGACCCAATGTATGCACTTTTAAAATCGGGTACTAAACTGAAAAAAATTACTTAACATAGAGACCAAGTAAACATTTAAGCCTAAAAGCAACGTATTTCAAAAAGAAAAATAAAAATTAAATATGTTTTTATAAACTTTGACCTAAAATTATAAAGACCGAGAAAATAATGTTTTAGAAATGATAATGGTTTAAAAATAGTAAGACTCGATTATTTTAATATGAAATGGTTTCATTATAAATAATTTTGATATAAATGAGTTTTATTATTTTAAAACATATCATCTTTTTAGAAACCACTTTTCTAGAGTTCTCTTACTTTTCTTGAGTTCTTCTTCTCTCTTCATCTAATTGAAGAACTGCCGGTAAGAGTGATCCTGGCGGCGAGCTCTTCAATTCAGACCGACTAGTTTTTCTGGCTGAGTAAGTTAAGTTTTGATCCATTTTCTCTGGTTCTTTTTTCCTTTCGTTTCATATAGGCCCACTTATTTTGCATGTAATGTTTGAATCTTCCATAAGACTCTCTGTTGATTAGTGGTCCTAACGGTATACCTTGATCGCGTTTCTGTTGTTAGTAGGTATTGATAGAGCTTTTTGAGTTGTGAGAACGGAATAGGGTTCTCTAGAACGATGTGGTCTTCAAAAAGGTAAGGGAAGCTAATTTGTTTGTCTTTAATTTGTATTATGAAGTATGAACTGATAATTGTTAGTATTTGAGGTTAATGTATGTTGATTGTTATGCATGAAATGATTGTTTTAATGTTAAATGTGTTTGGTTGAATGATGCTTGTTGACATTGATGATTTTGTTTAAACTTGAATATTATCATGAAATGAGGTTGTTGTGAAGTTTAGTAGTATCAAATTGGTTGAAATGTTAAGGGGAAATGAGTTAGTAGAGTTATAAGTCATTTTTGGTCAAAAAGGGAGGTTTTGATTAGTGAGTTTTAAAAGTAAGGGTCTAAGGGGAGAAACTCTACTATAGGACATGTTGTAGGGTTATTTGAAACTTGTTGGTACCTTGAATTAATGGAAATCTGATGTGAAAATAGGTATGAATCAATGAAGTGATTTAAGAAGGTTTTAGGCTTAATTTTAGAGGTTTTAGCTAGTGAGATTTTAAAGTAGTAGGTATGGGGTGAAGTATAGGGTTTGGGGTTTGTAATTGGATAATTTCTAATCGGTTTAAACCCTTAGGTTGTCAATGTATGGATTAGAAAGAGTAGAATTGAGATTAGGTAATCTAGAGTAGTCAAGTTTGTTTGGAGTAACTACTTTGAATTAGAAACGTGGTTTTAGACCATTCATAGTGCCTAGAAGGTCATAGGAGTCAATTAGATATGTGTAGAGAGTAACCAAGCTCAAATTATAGGTATTTTAGGTTCTGGTGTGGTGCTCAAAGATAGTCATTGGGGCCTGAGCGCCATATTTGCTAGAAGGTTGGCGCTCAACGGTAATAGTGTGCCGCTCAACGCCACCTTGTTTTCATGGTTTAGCTATTTTTGTACTTCTAGTCATTCTATGTGTTCTCCAATGTTATTTTGGCATATAAAAGTTATGAAAATGGCTTAGTTGTTTTACAATGTTTGTGTGTTCATGACCTATACAGAGTTTGTACTATACCCAAGTGACCGATCGGCAAAGGAGAGATTCATAGCCAAAATAGTCAACTGACCGGCTGTTCGGCAAGCGCAAACCAGGAAAGGTAGATATCATTAATGGCCGATTAATACGTTTAATGGCCATATTAAGGAAAAATATACAGTATTTATGAGTGATTGGTAGGTTATATTGGCCAAAAATATACTACACTAATGGTTAATCAATGGAATTAGTTGGCACAAGTCCTATAAATATACAGTTGGTATCCAGGTACAAATATCTTTTACTATCCTAATAAAATAGTGACCTCTTTATGAAACATATCTGACTTGAGCGTCAGAGTGTCTTTTGTAGGTCAACAACCCATCAGAAAGGATTGGATGATCGAAAGAGAGCAGAGCAAGGAAGGACGACCGACCCTCCGACAATTGCAATCGAAACAAAGTTGTTATAAATGTGAATGGTTTGTGATTAAAATTGATGAGGATATGATTCATTTAAGTATGTGAAAGGGGATTCCATGGGGAAAGCCCTTATGTGATGTTTGTGTAATATATTATTGTGGGAGCTTTGAAATGGGGGATTATTTTCTGACTCCAATTGCTATCCAATCTCATGTAGAAGGGGTAGTTATGTGGTGAGGAGTAGAAGAAGGTCCTTAGCCTCAGGTTGGTTTAAGCATAGGCGTTTGACAGACTAACCTTGTGTGACAGTTCGAGTGGTATGTTGCTTAACCACACATGTGCATGTTCTGCCAATAGTTCGATACCAATATATGTAACTGGATGGTCATGTCTCAGTCTAGAAATATGTGTGTCAAGTTGTGTTTGGTTTTAATTGATTTGATATTAAAACTATATATTTATTATTTGTATTAAAGTATGTATGATTCTTTTAAAAATTAGCTTACTCTTTTTCTTGTGTTTTGTTTGATCTTTCTCTTTGGCAATAATCACCTGATTGACATGAACAGAGGAAAAAGTCTCATTTGAGCACATGCTCAAAGTAGAGGATGTAGAGGTATAAATAGTTAACCTAGTATAGTTTTAAATTTTCGATATTGTTGAACCTTCAATTAAATGTTTAGATGATATTCAAATTTGAAACTCTTGTATATAAAAATTTGAATTATAGTTATATTTTTGATAATTATAATAATTTATTTACATGTTCTTGGTTAGTTAATTGTTCTTGATTATAACATGTGTGATAATTTTTTTTATATAGTATTAAAACTATAAGTTGGAATATTACTGAATTGAAATTTATTTTCTATCAAAATTTTATTACATTTTAATTCTTAAATGTTAAAAGTAAATGAATATAATCTTTTTAATTCAATTACATTCAAAAAGTTTTATTATATCAAATACATTTTATACTAATATTTAAATTATTTATATAGTTTTTTGATAAGTTCTCACTTCAATATTAATCGATAAACATTCTATATTAATTGAAAATATAAAAGAAATTAATGTAATTAAATTAAAATAATTATATTTTTTTAAAATTTAAGAATCAATATATATATATATATATATATATTAAAATTTTAAATAATAAAAAAATTTAATTTAGCGTCAAAAATAAAAATTAAAAACATGTTTAATCATTTCGAAAATTGCAAAACAATATATAACATATAGATCTAAAATTGTCTCTCCAGCAAAAGGTATTTCCATCATAATTAAATATAACATAAATGTAACATATTTTATCTTATTCATTTCAAAATATTACAAATGTACATACTGATTTAAGTTCAAACGAATATAAAATATAAATATTATAAAATAAACGTTTATTAAAAAACTTATATTAAATATATCATTTAAATATTAATATATATTATTCAATTTTATAAAGCCAGGAGTAGTTTTATACGATTTTAACATTATGAAATAAATGAATTACATGTAAATCATTAAGTTTATATTTGTATAATTAAATTCATTTACAAATTATTTTGTAGTAAATAAGGACTAATAGATTATATTACAGATATAAGAATTAGAAAGTAAAATTCCTTTAATTATACAAATAAACGAATGATTTAATTTTAAATAGAAAATAATTTTAGAAATCATTTTTCGTTTGCTGAAGTGTTTGACGGTGGAATCAAGGAAATTCAATTGAGAACTGAATTTGGTTTATCGAAAGAAAGAAACAAAAAAGTGTTATCTCAATGGAATTACGAAAGAACTTTTTGTGTGTAAATTCACAACAAAAAGATCCTAACATATCTGTGTGCACTTTATTCTATTATACTATTTACAAATACAAAAGTATACTAATACCGTGACCAAATAAACCTTCTTTCGAATTTTGCTAGAAACTTCAACATTTAAAATTCTTCTAGGAATAAAAATAAATTAAACCATATAATTTTTTTAATAATTATAGTTTTTTTATGTAATTTGTTAGTGTTTTTTTAATAAATTATATTCTTTCATGTTTTGCTTTGAGTAAGTGAAGTATGTCTTTGGGCCACTCTAGTTCATCTTGCACATGGTTGAGGGATGCAAAACCCTAGTGTCTCATCTCGTAGTGGTGATGGGTGTAGGAGTTTAGGTGTAACACCCATATGTTGTTATGGAGAAAAATAGACTTGATCAGAACTGCAAAGAATCCAAGGAAACAATTTTAGTGTTGTCCTAAGGTAAGATACATGGAAGTTATTCTATGATTTGTCTGATTTTGTTTTTAAAAAAGAGAAGTCATTGTTGGTATATTGAAGGTGGCATTATTGGTGTTTTTTGAACATACTGGAAGTGAAAAATTTGTTGGATGCAATTACTTCAAATGGTGCAATGAAGATGTGATTGAAGAGAGGGATGGTGCAACTGTGAAGATTGAAGAAATGGGTGGTTCCACTATGAAGATTGAAGAAATGAGTGAGAATTTCGTCATAAGTGAAGAAAAGGGACGGTGATGAGAAGAAGATATGTAATTTGGAGAAATCTAGCAAGGTATTTGAAAAATGGATTAAAGTGTTGATAGGAATGGTTTGTGTTGTTTGTATAATTAACATAATCCTACTTTCGATATTGATGACAAATTCATGATTTATTGTAAAAGTTTTATTCCAGTATTGTTTTATGTAATGTTTTTAATGAATGAAAAAGTTTGAGTATTTTATAATTCTTCGTTCCCAAAAATAGTCCACTTTTGACTAACCAAATGAAAGTTTTTAATTACTTTGACTGAAATAATGAAACCAATAATCATACTTAAATGTTGTTATATATACATATAACAAATAATGTCCAACAGTCCAACACTTATATATAAAACATGTTATATCAAAGAACACTTGTTTCATATTAATAAAAACACAAATAAAATATTGTCTTGTTCACAACAAAGTTAGTCCAACAATTAATAATGACATCATAAAATAGTTGTCCACCTCTTTATAATAATATTATCATGTCTTAATCCAAAAATAAAAAAATAAAACAAGTACTATAAAGTCTTTAAGGTTCAAACAACTAATAGAAAATAACATGATATAACAATAGTTGCAACTCATGGTTTCCATATTCATGCCCTCCTAGCATTGAGTTTCTACTTCTTCTTTGGCCTTTCTTGTGATGAGTTATTTGGTGGATGAATTATGATAGAAGATTGTGATAGTTGGTTTGCTTGTTGGGATGATTGAGTAAAGGGTTGTGATGATTGGTTTGCTTGATGGGATGATTGAGTAAAATGTCGCGTTGCTTTTGTTGGAGACATAGATGGTGCATTAGGGGCAGTTGCTTATGTTGTGTCCAATTGTCTACATATGCAATTATAGACAAAGTTTTCTCCATTTATATTTAAAAACTCCATTGCAACAAGGGAATGATAGCATGAAATTCCACTTATGCTCCATTTCCTACATGTAAATTAGGGTTGGGCAAAGTGTCTTATAGTGTACTGCACTGTAAAAGTTTATAGTTAACTATAAACCAATTTAGGAAAATTGCACTGAACTAAAAAATAGTTCAGAGTAATTGAACTGAACTATTTTTTAGTTCACTTATAATGCAGTGCGGTTCAGTTAACTATTTTTATAGTGCAGTATACTGCTCACGATCTAGCCAACTCTTTCAACACATTAAGAGTTTCCCTTCCTTTCAAGCTCAGTTCTTTTTCCAATACTGAAGCCTGCTCCTCTAGTTTTTCAATGCTGAGCTCTACTGTGGGGATAAGTGAGATACTTAAAAATTTAACTCAACCAAATACTTAAAAAGGAAATTTAACGAAAAATCAATATTAACAGATAAAGTAAGTATAATGCCAAGGACAAAACGTAGATAGAAATCCCTTAGTGCTTTTGGTGTTCTCTGATCAAAATTAAAGTTTCAATTTAGTAATTGGCATAATATAGGTTTGGGTTAAAGATCAACATAGTTACTGATGTATTTAAATTTTTTCCTTAAAACACCAATAGTTTCATTCCAATTTACCAATCAAGAAATCAATACAAATAGCATTTTTTATCTTTTTTTTTCCTTAGATTTTAACAATATTATGCATAAATGACTTAAACTACAGTTCATGGGATCCAATCCTCATACAACACAAATATAAAAACAAGGAAGGAGAGAGAGATTTGAATAAAATTTGTTGTTTGCTTCAAAGGTTTAGAGGGAAGGGAAAATGAGGAACTCAAATACCTCCCCTCCAATTAAGAGTTCTCTTATAAAAAAAGATGCTTTTATTTTTTTCCAGTTCCTCTCCTCACTTGAAACTAAACCATAAGTCCAAGGTTCTAAATTGCAACTACAGTGATGGTTTTGTCACAATCCAAGACATTACCGAAAACTAAATAAATAGAACAAATGCGGCTCCATTTATAACTGGAGACCCCAAAAAGCCTTGAAATTGTGGCACAATTGCAGCTGCAAATCATTTTTGAAACCTTGAAAGAGTCTGTAGATCTTTTAAACCTTGAACAAGATTTTAAAAAAATAGTCCACAACCACGCTGCAATTTCCTGCAATACCAAGAACTCAACAAAAATAGACTCTGCGACCATAATTTAGAACCTTAATCTTCAAAGAGTTCCTTAATCTTAATCCACGAGCCAAAGGAAACAAAGAGGAACAACCTAGAATCACAAAAACAAACCAATTTTTCAACAACAAACATTAAGGAAACAGCACAAATGGGTCCATACACTGCAACATATCACAACTTACCACACGAGCAGAAAAAAAAAAACAAAAGAACCCCAGTTTCTCCCACTCCACACAAGTAAAACAACAGAGACACTCATCAAAATTCCATAAAAAAAGGTACCACCTTTTCCACTGAAAAGGGAGAGAGACATACCAAAACAAAGAAATGGCAGCATTTCAGCTTGTGCGGTGCTATACGTAGCAATGCCACAACATTAGAGAGACAGCGGCAAAACTTCGATGGCGGCGAACCTTCGACGACGACGAACCTTCGGTGATGGTGGTAGAGCCGACAGTTCGACGACGAAAGAATGCGGAAAAACCTTCGGTGAGTCTTCAACGGCGATGAGCCTTCGACGGTGGAGAGCCTTCGACGGCGGAAAGCCTTCGACAGCGGCGAACCTTGACGGCAGCAAGCTTTCAACAGGGCGAGAGTTGAGAAAGCAATGTAGGATGTAGGAGACGGGGAGAAAATTGTGATAGAAAATAACCTAAACCACAGTTCACACTTAACTGTAGTATTAAACAATATAATTGGATTTTAATAATTGATTTTTAAACTGAATTATTAAACAGTATAATTGGTTTTTAGTAAAAATAGTTTAAGTTTTTTAAATACAAAACAGTATAGATAAACTGTAGTTTAGAGTTTTTAAAGGAATTGTGCCCAGCCCTAATGTAAATGATGTTTGGTCAATATTCATCACAAATTTCTCAATGTATGAGACGAGCTTGACTTCAAATATCTTCTCTACTAACCAATTATGTAAGATTCATGAAAAGTATTTATATGAGATAAAATAGATAATAATTAGTAATATATATTTAAATTATTATTGTATTAAAATATTGTGATAATTTGTTTGGTTAAAAACTATGTTTGAATGCGTGAGATGTTGAGTTCAAGTATTATTATCTATAATATTTTTATTTATGTTTATTTTCTAAATTATATATGGTAATGTGAAAATTTTTGAAAATTTGGGTTAACAATTTTGTTATGTGGATTATTATAAACCTATAAATTATAATATTTGATATTTTATAGATGGAACATTTGAATCAAACAATATATATGCATTACATAGTAAGCATTCTACGTGTGTTATTGAATATTTTTTTTATGCTGTAGCTTTTGTATAATAATATATATATATGGTGCATAGTTTCTTTTGTTATATGAAATTAAAATCCATGCAGTGGTGTCGATAAAAAAAAATAGAAAAAAAATGTATTTAAATAAATAGTTTTTTTTTCTCCGAGAATGTTTCTTTTGTGGCTTGATTAATTGTATATGTATATATTGTGTGCGAATGTGACAGTGAAAGTTTTGATTTATCTTATATATGGACTTGCAGGTTCGGTTCTATTATAATAGATATAGATATGTGATAGATTTTCTTGTAGTAAAAGTAATATTAAGTAAAATTAGAAAGTGTAATCTTTATTAAATGTATAATTTTTTCTTTTAAATATATAATATTTTATTAAGGTAGGTAGTATAATTTGCGTGTTTAGTTTCGGTGTGTATTAAAGTGTTGCATTTGTGAATTAAAACTAGATATCATTTTGTTGTAGTGACTAAAATTTGAGATTTTATATTAGTTAAAATATAGGTTTTTGTTTTTAAGTGATTCGAGAATGTTTTTTATTTAGTATTGTGGATGTCCAATTATATTTGTATTTGAGCATTAAATATATAGATTTTTCTTTAAGTGATTCGAAACTATTATTTTTAAGAAGATGAAAGTTTATTATGGTGAGTATAAAAAAATGTCAAATTACTAATTCTTGAAGATTTTGTTTATAAGGTCAAATTGCGGCTTTGTTATATTATGGTGAGTATAAAAAAATGTCAAATTACTAATTCTTGAAGATTTTGTTTATAAGGTCAAATTGCGGCTTTGTTAAATTATTGTGAATTGGGAGCGGAAGCTTTTATGCGTGTGGAGTTGTGATTGTGTTTCGCTGTGGAGAATTTAAAGTATGTTTCTGTCACTTTGCCAATGTTAGTAGTACAATTAATAATAGGGAAATGATACTTGAACAATTTGAGAACATTTTGACACGGGACAAGTGTCAAAATGCTAGTGGTCCACGTGGAAAATGGTTTGAGAATTTTTAATGTCGTGGAAAGAGAGTTTGCAGAGAGGTTTGAAATTTCGGGGTTCCATTTCCAGTTTTCACATTTTGAATTTGGGACATTGGTAGAGAGAGAAGAGAAGCTTGAGAGAGAGCGGGAACCCTAGAGTGAGAGTGCGTCTTCCTCCGACCAGTCACGAGTACCGCCAGAGTCCGTCTTCTTCCACCCAGCCAGTTCTGATTGAGGGTCGCCGCAACTCCGGCGTTCGCAGACGAAACGAAGACGACATCGTCTTCCCTCTGACCCAGCCAACTAAGGGCGCGTTTTGAGTCTCGATTCCTCCCACCCGCTTCCTTTCCTGTGTCGGACCCTTGTGGTGGCCACCGGAGTGCCGCCGGAGCATCACCGGAGTGCCGCCGGAGCATCACCGGAGTGTCGCCGGAGTATCACCGGAGTGTCGCCGGAGTGTCCCCAAACCCTTTCAAGGTATGGTTTAGTGTGGGTTGAAGTTGTGTAGAAGATTTAGTGGTTGATGGCGTTTTTGGGTGGAAAGTATGAAGTTTTTTTCTAATTTTTTTGACCATTTACTGGTTTAGATCTTTTGACACAATTATTATGCCATTTATATACAATTTCATGTCCAAGGAACCATTTTTTGTAAAACTCATGGTGCAGAAACTGCAGTGGTAGCAAAGACAAAATAAGTGAGGACTTCAAGCAAATGTTTTGCACAACCAGGTCAACTATGTTGCAGGTACAACACTTGCACACTCCAAGCCAACCAAACTTGTAAGTTTTTAATGCTTATTTATGCAAATAAAAAATTTTATTGTTTCATTGATATGTTAAATAACATTATTTGTATTTTGGACTTTGTTTCATGTAAGTATGATTGTGGAGTTATTGTTTTGAGATTTATGGAGTTGTGGGATGTCATTGAGAAATACGAAAGCAACACAATGTCCACCTACAGAAATGTAAGGTATAAAAATTTTCATTTTTGGGAGCTTTGATAGAAGATGTTGCATTTTATTGATATATTGTGCATTTATCTCTTTCCAGGAGGAACTGCAACATGTTAGGGAGAAATATGTTTGTGATTAGATCTTGGATGTGGACAATGTGCGGAGGGATGAAGTGTTGCAAGATTTAGGCCTTATGTAGATGTGGTTGAATAAGGATTTTTGCAATGTGATTGATGTTTTGTTTATAACCTTTTGAATATGTATTGATGAGGTCTAAATGTACATATTTTTTGCTAGAAATGTTCAAAGAAATGTATTGGTTATATTTATTGCTAATCAAATTTGAAGATGAGAATGATCATTGTGTACGATGTATGTACTGCAGTCCCCACAAAATTTGGATGTCATTATTTAGGAAATCTTGTATGTATAGGGTTCTATGTAGAAGTAGAATAAATGATGAATTGTGCATTAAGTATGATCAAGTCTCAACATCACTTTTATGTTCAAATATTGTTAAGAAAGAAATTGAAACTTGAAAATGAATATCATTTTCATAGTTAACCTTGCTGTGTAAAACCTTTGCCTGAAATCCCTAGTTATTTTGCGTTTGTTACCAAAGTTGTTTCTGCACATGAGTTTTACAAATATTGTTTCCTTGGACATGGAATTGTATATAAATGTCATAATAATGGTCTCAACAACACTTTTATGTTCAAATATTGTTAAGGAAGAAATTGAAACTTCAAAATGAATGTCATTTTCATAGTTGACCTGGTTGTGCAAAATCTTTGTGTGAAGTCCCCACTTATTTTGCCTTTGCTACCAAAGTTGTTTTTGAACCATGAGTTTTACAAATATTGTTTTCTTGGACATGGAATTGTATACAAATGTCATAATAAAGTTCTCAACATCACTTTTATGTTCAAATATTGTTAAGGAAGAAATTGAAACTTGAAAATGAATATTAGTTTCATAGTTGACCTCATTGTGCAAAACCTTTGCCTGAAGTCCCCAGTTATTTTGCCTTTGTTACCAAAACTGTTTCTGCACATGAGTTTTACAAATATTATTTTCTTGGACTTGGAATTGTATATAAATGTCATAATAATGGTCTTAACAACACTTTTATGTTTAAATATTGCTAAGGAAGAAATTGAAACTTCAAAAATAAATGTCATTCTCATAGTTGATCTCGCTATGCAAAACCTTTGCCTGAAGTGCCCACTTATTTTGCCTTTGTTACCAAAGCTGTTTCTGCACCATGAGTTTTACAAATATTTTTTTTCAAAGGGTTGTTTATGAAATTTGCGGTCAAACATTTGGAACCCAAGAGTGTTATTCTTTTGGACCTAGGATGCAGCTTGGCAACATGGTAATAATGAAATTTGGTGTGTTAATTTATGATTTAGTTTAGTTTATATGTCGGTTGAATTGTATAGTATTAAGAAGTTCTTGGTTGTGTAGGGGATTTTGTTTGGCACATCCGTGTTCATGTTCTTTGAAAGAAGGAGTACTGGAGTAGTGAAAAGGATATGTTTTAGTCCATTATATGTGGTTGGTTAAAATAATAGTTATTTTATGCTCTTAATATTTTATTCACATGAGAAATGAAAGTTAACTATGTGATTTCCTTACAGACCCATGTTTTAATTGACTCAAGAAAGAGAAAGAGTAATCACAAAGTTTGGTCATTGAATGACTACTTCCAGTCTAATATCATTGGATTTGATGACATTGTTAATGCCGAATTTGTTAGTGCAATTACATTTCATATAATTAATTTGGACAGTATGTTTCTGGTTATTCGTACTTTATGGTGAGATTTTTTATTTGTTGTAGTTGTTTGTCCCAATTATCCATGACGGGCATTGGTGGTGCTACGCTGTGAAGATTCCATCATTGCAAATGTTTGCACTATACTCTTTTGGGCACAAAAGAAAAGAACGACAAAAGATTGACAATGTCATTGTATGTGTAGTAATTGATGTTTACTTTGTAATTACAAATTTATAAGGGGAGTATGTTGTTTTTCAGGCACATAATCTTGCATTGCTTTTTGGATATTTGTTGAATTGTTCGGAAGACAACAAACCATCATTGGAGGTACAACAGTTGCATACTCCAATCCAACCAAACAAGTATGTTTGTAATGTTGATTTTTGTAAATATAATATTTTATTGTATCATTGATATGTTAAATATCATATTTGTGTTGTTGGACTTGTTTGTGTTGTAGATTTGATTGTGGAGTAATTGTTTTGAAAATTTTGGAGTTGTGGGATGACATTGAGAAATACGAAAGAAACACAATGCCCACTTACACAACTGTAAGTTGTAAAAAATTATATGTTCTAGATCTTTCATACAAATGTTGCATTTTATTCATCTGTTGGGCATTATTGTCTTTGCAGGAAGAACTACAACAAGTTAGGGAGCAATATGTTTGTCAATGGATTTTGGATGTGGACAACGTGCGAAGGAATCAAGTGTTGCAAGATTTAGGCATTTTGTAGAATGTTGGGGAATATTGATGAAAGAACACTTGTTCTTATATTTCATATTTATGTATTGGTTGCACATGACATTTGATTTTAGAAATTGTTGAGAAATATATTTGGCAGTTGAAATTCAGTTTGTTGTACTTAATTGACTTTGATGTCCAAAACGTTTTACCTAAGCTTAAACGGAATAACCAAGTTATACAAGTACTTTGGATTTACATTCAATAAATTACCATCCTCATTGTCATGATGTCGTGCCACAGTGCATACAAGAGGTGCAACATCCATAATGTCCTCAACGTCCTCCTTCTGTTCTTCGAAACAACCACCCACATCAGTATACTTGACTGTTTCAAAACATTGGCCTTCCTCATGTGCCCCACCATCACCATCAACATGACCATCATCTGTTTTACCATCATTCCCTTTTTCATCATCACCTTCACCATCATCACGTTCAACATCAACACCACATGTACCACCCTCTTTAAAAAAAGAAAGTTGTTCTGTTTCTTCCTTGCCAACACCTACCATTGTAGCCAAAGTTATTAAATCTTTATTCATTGCAACCATTTTTCTTTGGTTGTCTTCAATTTTTTTCATCACCACTTCTTCCCAACTTAACCCTAACTCATGACCATCATCTTCCGGTATTGGCCTTTCTTCCAAATGAAGGGTCGCACGAATGATTGAGTTCTGACGGTCCTCCTCCCGCAAAATCCACTCCCAACATATCTATGAACATCCAAATATAACTAATAATTAAATAACAAAAAACACAATTCATGTACTACATTTCGTAAAAATGTAAATAAAAATAAGAACTAACTTATCTCTTTCCTTTTAAACAAGTCCTCTATTTTGTTTGACCTTAACTTAAGCGAAGGCCAATTTATTATTCGCGGGAAGACAATGTGATGTGCACCGTCCGCTAAACCTAAACGTTCAACCGCCTATAGCTAAAAAACAAATATTAACCAAAACGATAATCATATAATAAAAAAATTACAGCCACATGAAACGTAATAAAATTTTAAAATTCTTACCTGCAACACTGCAACATTCCCACTAAGGCCTAGGTCCCTTATGTCACGTTGCCTTATCATCGTTGAAGCATTTCCTAAACTATTTACCACAAATGTGTGCACAGCTTTTGCCCAATTATATTGGTACAAATTATCGATGTTATCTAATACTGTAAAAGGCATGTTACTAACTGCCTTTGAATGTTTAGGAGAGTAGAAAACAATAAAACAGACTAAAATATACAAACGACAAACACAATCAACATCCATGTCATTATTTTGTATTAAGATCTTTATCCTATGTATGACATCTTTTAGAGTGAACGACTTTGACGAAAATTGATGACAAACAACAACATCAAAGTTATCATCAAAATTTACATCTAAACCACCAACACCCAACCCTAAACCCATGCAAACATCGCCAACTGTAAATGGTACCATTGTTTGCTTCAAAACAAAACATTTGTTGCGCCAAACCCAACGTCTAACCATTTCCTTCAATAAAGGACTGCAGAACTCAGTTGGATTGTTCATATAAAGACACCACTTGAATGGAGTCTCCTCGATACGTGTCCTATCACTTTGGCGTAGTATAGAATTAATGTCCACTATCGGTTTTGTGTGACTCCATGCTCGCAACCGAAACTACAATTCATTTTGAAACAATAAAGTCATCATAACGTCTTTTCAAACAAAAAACCCATCATAACCTCTTTTCAAACAAAGTTATAAGTGTTAATAATATTAAATCTACTTACATTCTTGTAACCTTCTTCTTTTGTGCAATCCATGACTACCAATCCAACAAAATTACAAAAACAATGTAAGATTAACCAAACAACATCTATAAAAAACAATAACACTATAAAATGCAATAGACTTCAATTATATGTCAAATTGGAAAGGATAAACAAGAAATGGACAACCACACAATATCATTATTTATATCAAAGGACCTTCTAAAAAACCGAAGTCATCCCACCAGATTTATTTCATCTATTAACTTATCAAATATCTATATTACAACAAAGGCAAAAAAAAATAAATTACATTATTTTTGGAGGTCCTTTATTCCATAAATTTTGGCACTTGGGAGAAACATTTTTAGTATCGTCAAACCAATAATGTTTATGTTCTCATGTCCATAGTATCAATCACCACAAAATTTATTTATTCAACAAATAGTATTAACAAACCACCAACATCATACATAAATAACATTCCACCGCCATCCAACATGTCATATTTGTACAGCTTACAAACATCATATCATACATAAGCAACATCGTACATAAACAACATCATACATCTATTATAAATTCATTCCACTCAATACAAATAAACCAACCTTTAATGAACACGATTGGCAGTGGGAACACGACGAAGAAAAATGTGTGGGTTGGACTAACAATCCCGAAAAGCCTTCCATTTCGTCCTCCGTTCAGGCGACACTCCGTCGTTCACGGGTCCGGCAATGCTCCGACGACACACCCGGAACTCCGGCGGAAAAGGCACCGCGCCGGTCAAGGGAAGGAACCAAGTGGGAACACGCTCCTCCGTTCAGGCGACGGCGATGCTCTGGCGGCACTCCAGCTTCCACCGCAAGGGTTCGACACAAGGAAGGAAGCGGGTGGGAGGAATCGACGCTCAAAACGCGCCCGTAGTTGGCTGGGTCGGAGGGAAGACGAAGATGGAGCTGCGGCGACCCCCAATTGGAACTGGTTGGTCGGAGGAAGACGGACTCCGGCGGCACTTGTGGCTGGTCGGATGAACAGGGACTCCAGCGGCACTCGTGGCTGGTCCGACGAAGACGGACTCCGACGGCACTCGTGGCTGGTCAGAGGAAGACGGACTCCGGCGGCACTCTCACTCTAGGGTTTCCACTCTCTCTTAAGCTTCTCTTCTCTCTCTACCAATGCCCCAAATTCAAATTCCAAAACTGAAAATGAAACCCTCAAATTTCAAACCTCTCTACGACTGAAATCTCTTTCCACGTCATTAAAAAATCTGAAACCATTTTCCACTTGAACCAATAGCATTTTGACACCTGTCCCGTGTCAAAATGTTGTCAAATTTTGTTGTTAAAGTATCATTTCCCATAATATAAGTCATAAAATTATACAGAAATATTGGGAATTTAACTTACTCTAAAAGCAGTATTGCATTATGTTCACATAATAACACATCTTGCAAAAACATCCTTTCTCAAATATTTTTTTTCAAATTTCGTGTTCCTTTCCTACAAAAGATAATACTTAAAACTTTATGTTCAAATCTCCATTAATTAAAATAAGTTTTGTATGGTATGGAGGATAGGTCGAACGGTTAACATTCGTAACTGTTTGGTCTATTCCTTGTGTCAACGGTCAGGTAGATTGATGTTGGGCCAACGCTTAAGTCATTGATGATGAATCAGTGTTTATACTGGACTATAATTGGACCAGCGCTTCAGTTGTTAATACTAGATCATAATTGGTATTGGGCCAATGGTTTGGGCAAGTAAACAGTTAATAAATTAATAATAGAATGATTAAAAATATCGATTAAAGATATTGATTAAAGATATTGATAATTGATGGAGGTTAAGGAAGTTGTTTATGAGATTGAATTTAAAGGTAAGTTGGTTTTGTTGGACCTATGTCATTTGAGGGTCCATGAAACAACCTATAAAAAAGAAAGCTAAGTCACAAGGGTAAGCAAGTATAAAAAAGAAAGCTAAGTCGCAATATATGTTTGATTAGATGTTTGTTAGAATGAAAATATGATGTGATAAGTAAATAAGAAATGTATCTTGATCAGAAATAAATAGTTTTTACTTTATCTATGAAAGGATATTCCTATCCAAATCTCATTTTTACTCTTTGTTACTAATAAAACATTGTAACATCTTTTGTTAACTCGTTGTAAAAAAAATTTACTTTAATCAAAAGATCATTTTTTTTGCAAAATTTAGTTTTAATCATAGTTATGAACAATAAATAAATGAACATTCATGTTTTTAAACTAGAATTTTTAATGCATTAATTAATTTTGGTTGTATGAGTCCGTGCTACTTGTTTTCTTTGTAGTATAGTACCTTCACTACCAAAACTATTGATATAGTAAATTATTTCATTATTGTTTGTAACTTGTTCCATAAACTATAGTATTTTTGGGTTTCGTTTCCCATACCTTTTACCTGTTACTTTAAGCATTTAAAATGGTCTCATGCCCATAAAGTTAATTTTGTGGGCTTGCATTCGGATGTGTGATGAGAGATATCAAGTTGTGGTCCACCATAGTGAGACCTTCGTAAAGGAGATTTCGTTTCAATATATTAGTGAGGAACTGACTTATTGGAGTGTGGACCCTGATAAATGGAGTTATTTCAAAGTGGTCGGTGTCGTTAAGGAATTGGGCTATATTCAAGTGAATGAGTTATTATTCTATTGAAAATATCCTGCATAAGTTGTACGATGACATAGATGCCATGAACATGATAAATGTGGTCAAGTATTTTGGGCAAGTTAACTTGTTTGTGGTCCACGGTGTGGATAAGCCAGAGGTGGTTGAATATAAATTAAATGAAGTTCTTAAGCTCTTTCACGGAAGTTTAGAGAGTGAAGATGGTGAGGATGAGGATGAAGTGGAGGTGCAGGGTTTGGATGAAGTGGAGGTACAAGTTTTGGATGAAGTTGAGGTGTAGGATATGAATGAAGTGGAGGTGCGGGGTTTGGATGAAGTGGAGGCGCAAGATATGGATGAAGTGCAGTTAGAGGGGGAGGAGGAAGTAGAGGTGGAGGATATGGATTAACAACAGGTACATGGGAGGAAGAAGTAGACATTGAAGATTTTACTTTAAGTGAGGATGTTGATGAAGTGGAGGTGCAGGGTGAAGTTGGTGAAGTATTGGATGAAGGACAAGTGGATGAAGGACTAGTGGATGTTGATGTATATATTGATGAAGATGTAGATAACAGTATAGAAGAGTTTGTGTCAGTAGAAGTTAATGTAAATGAAGAAGACAGTCATGAACAAGACAGTGATGTAAAAATAGTTCATAGTGCACATACCCATACAAAACCAAACGATAGGGGTTGTCTGATGATGAATGGGAGTTTGATTTTTTGACAACTCCAGAAGACGGTGGAAGTGAGGATGTATGTGATGAAAGGCAAATTTGTGCTCCATTTTTGACATTTATTCAGCAAAAATCTATGTTAAAGTACAAATGGGAAGTGGGAACAATCTTTACAGATTAGAATGAGTTTAAGGAGGTTATTAGAAGTTATGCAGTTCATGCAGGGAGTGTTGATGGATTGGCAAGTGTACCAAATCGCAAGTAATATAAAATGGTAAGACCAAGTATCATATCTCAGAAGACTCTCGGCACTAAACAGTTGTGTGATGACTCGATTAATTAATACTTAAATAAAATAAAATCATTGGTTTAAGATGCAAGAACAGAAAATTAAATATGAATGCAGTTTGATCACTAGCAGAGTAACACAAAGATGAACGGATGTTGTTTATAATGAGATGAGTATGTTGTTGGGCTTATATTTCACCAAGTTCCCTCTCATGTATGTAATAATTCTTCTTTATGCATTAATGTTAACGTCACTCACTAAATCACCTAAACCCGATCCATTGCCGAATAAGTCTGTCCTTAACCACTAGTTCATGCAATTCCTAGCACTCCTAGCAATTAAATGTGAAGAGCAAGAGCTTAAGACGACCAAGACTCATACCCTCATCCCTGAGAAATATTACTCTTGGGAGAATTCAACAAGAACTTGAATTGTAAGGAAACTCCCGACACTTATGCAATTCATAAATCATTCGATGAATGAGTTAAACAAAGAATGTAATAAGAACATATGAATTACTCTAACAATTAATGAAAAGGTACATGGAATTAAGAATTAATTCAAATACATGAGAGTTCACAAGGTTACATCATTCCCCAAAAACAAATAGAGTTTAGTTCCCCATAGACATGGAGAAACTAGATGTATAATGGAAAGCATGAGATAGAAAAACCCTAAAAGTAGAGGAAGGACGCTTTCGCATCCAAATCCACCTTCAGAGAGTGGAGGAGTATGCTGTTGTGCTACTCCAGCTAAAGATACCAAACCTAGGACGCCTTGGTCCTTTAAATAAAACATAAAAATAACAGAAAACAGGTCCAATCCCACGAATTTGCACTCAAGCGCCCCTGGAAGGGTGCCCGGGCGGTGTGCGGCACCTTTTGGCGCTCAACCCCCCTTGAGGGGCGCCCAAGCCTCGCGGAATTTTTCAGCACTTCGTTTTTTGCACTTTTTCTATAGTTCTGCTAGCTCCTTGAGTTCTGACTCCTTCATACTTTGACTCCTCTTCCAAATTACTTCATTAACCTACTAAAAAAAGGGAATTTAGTCATAAAATCATTAAGTTCAACCTCAACTCTCTTATTCACAAAGCTAATGCAAAAACATGATTCCAAGCAAGTTTCTAAGCAGAAAAGAGTGCATGTAATGTCAGACTTACATCATACATAACAGTATTTTCAACCGTTATCAGGGAGGAATTTGAAGTTTGTTAAGAATGATAAAAGTAGGGTAAGAGTGAGATGAATGGGTGCCAAAAGAAGTTGTCCATGGACGACTTTTTGTGCGTATTTGTCTTCATGTAAAACATGGCAATTGAGAAAAATAATGGATATGCATACTTGCAATAGGTAATTCAACATTAAAATGATGAATGCTAAGTGGTTGAGTGTGACATTAGATACTTCACTACATGAAAATTCAAATTTGAAGATAAATGAAACACGATCAAAAGCTTTGAGAAAATGGAATACTAATGTGACAATTTCTAAAGCTCGTAGGACAAAAATAATAGCATCATGCAAATTTGAAGGTTCATTTAAAAATCAGTTCACACACTAGTGGAAAAATAGGATACTATGACAACCTATTATGATGGGTGAAAACCATCCGTCATAATAGGTTGAGCAGTGGCAGAATTGTAATAAAAGTTAGACATATTATGACGTAGATTTGTACATCAGTCATAATATGAAACGCGGTGGCAAAGCTGTAAATAAGTTTAAAACATATTATTACGTAGTTTTGTACATTAGTCATAATATGAAACGGGGTGGAAAACTTGTAAATAAGTTCAAAACCTATTATTACGTAGTTATGGACATCTGTCATAAGGTTGCAAATTTTTAATGTATTATGAATGATTTTTAGAAATGAGTCATAATCTCTCTCTCTCTCTCATTTTCCCATTTCCCTCTCACTCTCGTTCGCCATAATACACCATCGTTCACTCTCTTCCTCTCTTCTTCACTCTCCATCATTTGTCGTTCACTCAACCATTCATCCGCCACATTTCTCATCCGTCGTACCCTCACGAGAGCGTTTCTCTCGTCTTCATCATCGAAGGCTCTTGCCACAGTTCTCATTCGTCACAGTTCAAGCGGTAAGCACTTTCCTTTACCTCTCAGCCTCTCACTTGCATCTTTCACCCTCAACTGCTAGGGTTTCTTTGTATCTTCATCTTCTCTTTCACCGATTTTTTTGTCTTTTCCTTCATTTTTCACCGATTGAAATCAGTTTCCTCAGTTTTTGTTCCAGTCAAACAATGATTCGACTGTGGAGGTAGGAGCTAACCTAGGTAGATGTGGCTGATGCTACAATTCTAGCTGCGTGTTTGTTCCCCTTTCGAAGTAAGGGTTTTTTTTTTCATAATTACTCTCTAAGGTAGGCAACAACTTCTTCTGCCAATAATTTGATGTCTTCTTAATTTATGCACTCTAGTTGGCTATGCGTTGTTTGTGATTCATTCTTTCTAAGTAGAGCCTTTACCAAGTTTATAAACTTAGATGTAAGGTCTATTTCTAATTCAAAATAATGTTAGAAGAACGTGAGAAGGGATTTTTTTATGTTGTCCACCTTAGTGCTGTTTTGTTTTGATTATATTGACCCTGTAATTGGTTGATAGTGCATAGCTATTGTGGGTTTTGTCTGGCACAGAGAATGGCTCCAAAGATTCTTTTGTGGCTTTATTATTCTTTTTGCTAAGATATCAAAGTTGTAAATTGCAGTAATACGGGAGCACGTTTTGTGTGATGGGTTCCTAAGGAGCTACATGAAATGGACATGGCATGGTGAATTAGTAGAAGTGACAATAGCACATGTGTCTCAAACTGAAGCAGAAGAAGTGAAATTCGTTATGGAAGATGGTTTGGAGCAAATGATTCGTGATGTTGGAGATGATGTCTTTGCACGATCACATATGTATGAAGCTTTGTGTAGTGATGCAAAAATGCCTTTGTATTCGGGGTGCATTAAGTACACTTGATTGTAGGCAATATTAAAACTGTTTAATGTGAAGGCAAGAAATGGGTAGAGTGATAAGAGTTTCACCGAATTGCTTGAGTTAGTGAGTGAAATTCTTCTTGAAGGTTACACGATACCAACATCTAATGATGATGCGAAGAAGATATTATGTCCAATAGGTAGTGAGTATAAAAAGATTCATGCTGGTCTGAACGATTGTGTGTTGTATAGGAAGGAATATGAAAAGTTACATCAATGTCCACATTGTGGGTTATCAAGATACAAGGAAAAAGATGGTGACTTTGAAGATGATGTGAGGAAGGGTGTTCCAACTAAGGTGTTGTGGTATCTTCCTATAATTCCAAGGTTTAAAAGATTATTTACTAATGTCAAAGATGCAAAACTCATTAGATGGCATGCAGATGAACGTAAAAGAGATGGTTAAATAAGGCATCCAGCTGATTATAGTCAATGGCAGACAATAGAATCAATGTTTCCATATTTTGGAAATGATCCAAGAAACCTTAGGCTTGGACTTGCTATAGATGGAATGAATTTGTATGGTAACTTGAGTAGTAGACACAGCACATGGCCTATCATGTTAGTGATCTACAACTTACCTTTGTGGTTGTGCATGAAACGTAAATACGTCATGTTATCTTTAATGGTTTTTGGTCCACGACAACCAAGAAACGACATTGATGTTTATTTAAGCCCCCTAGTTGAAGATTTGAAAATATTGTAAGAGGAAGGCGTTGATGTGTTTGACGGGTACACAAACTCCACTTTTAAGTTGCATGCCATGTTATTTTGTATAATCAATGACTTTCCAGCATATGGTAATTTGAGTTAGTCACAATTAGAAATCCAGCATCAATTAAAAGTATTATGCTCATTTTCACTTTCTATTCCATTAGCATCAGCATCTTAGGAATCCATATTCTGCAAGTGAACTAGAAAATATGCTTTAAAGGGAAATAAAGTTTGAACCATTAACATGTTGCCATTCAATATTTGTAGCATTGCATTAAACCCAAAATTTTGCATGTTCATGATTCCTGTCACAAGCTATTTTGGTTCTCTTTGCTGTTAACTTTGGTTTGATACGTGATTACTCAACAATTGTCATTTTTTTTGTGTCTTAGGTAAAATATATAATTTGGGAAGCACCATCCACCACGAGGCTATTAAAGATGATATGTTGTGAGTGGTGGTTGTAGATATTAAATATTCTTCTACTCGTGTTCCTCTACCTAGTGAAGAGGTTCAAACAGTGGGACAAGCTCTAGGAAATTTTATCATTTGGCCAGCCAGATTGGTAAAGCCAATTTTAGTAAGTATTTTTATTCATATTTGCCTTAATTATTTATGTATTTATTGTATTTGGATGCATATACTATTAGACTTATTTTGTGGTCAAATGTAGGACGTTTCTAAGAAGGCAAACATTGTTACACCTCCACAACCATAATTGTCTCCTTTCCAACAACTTGGTGTAGCGGTAGTCACAATGGGAGAATAAAACTATTGAGATAGATATGCCTCTTGAACTCACATGCAAGACTGTTACCACCACTTTATTTGTATGTCATAGGGATATTTGTGAAATTGTCATTGGTAATGATCTCTTCTCTACAACAGTTCTACAAGTTTGGAATTTGTAAGTAAACCTTCACAAACCATGAAAATACTATCATATTGCATTCATGTATTTATTCTAACACTATTTGTTCATATTTAAGGTATTTGCATCACCTTTGCATTGAGAGAAGGAATGCTTCTATCTATGGATTTCTTGATCTTGTTGTCATTCAAAGTGTAGGAAATAAATTAGAGGATGTGCAAAAATACTTTATAGAGATGTTTGAAAAAGTTGGTAAAAAATCTATTTAGCACCTTACTTGCATAAGTAAGTACACAATTTTTGAATTCTTCATGACTAGTTTAAAAGTTTCTTTTAATTAATATTATTCTAACTTGTAGGGGTCATTGGCAATTGCTAGTTATTGTTCCTGATCATTCTCTTGTAGTTCTCTTATGTTCCTTGGATAAGAAAGCTAACACATTGTCCATCAAAAAAATATTAGAGACGTAAGTTTTCCTTTCTCTTTTGATTCCTTCCTATATTATTATTATGATGATGTAATGAATGTCTACCTTTTATAGGTCTTTGAAAGCTCATTCAAGGTTGTGGGGTGTTTCATCTATCTATAGGAAGAAGATGCAAATAATCACACCTAATGTAAGAGAAGTTGACCTTTGTTTTGTGTTTTGTGATTGCTATTTTTACGAGGAATTGGCCGTGTTGTTGGTTTAGCAAAATTGATCAAAGCTACATGGTGCAAAGGCTAGATAGAGTATAATCTGATATTCTGTGTGCTTGGTTTGAATGAGTCTTGATTATTTGTATTTAATTTGTAGTGTCGACGTCAATTGGGCCGCTATGAGTGTGGGTATTATGTAATGAAATACATGCATACCATTATTTGTACAAACATTATTGAATCATGGAGTAAAGTATTAAAAAACTAAGAGTTAAATGTGTTTTTAGTCCTTCAACTATTAAGCAATTTTATTTTTCGTCCCTCTTTCAAACTTTATACACTTTGATCCTTGTCCTTAAGAAAACTATAATTTTTAGTCCTCCATAACTAACGGCGTTAATTTTTTTCTTAGGTGGCTAACGACTTGCCACATCAGTTTTTGTGTCAATCCTTTCCTGCTAACGCCGAGTTTCTCCCTCCCTTTCCCTTTGTCTTCGGGTGAGAAATCGTCCCCCTCTACACCAACCAGACCGGCACCAACATATTCCACTTTGATCGGTGATCTTAGTGAGGCTGACTCTTATCACCAACAACAATGATCAACAACAAACATACTTTTCCCTATTCATTCCTCTATCTTCTAAGCAAGCAAGCAAAATGGAAGGAAGGGTTTGCATAAGATTCCAGAGACTCATCAAAAGACATCATCAAGAAGAAATATTTTTTTCTCTCTCACAGCCCTAAAGCAAGGGACCCTTTTGTCGCAAACACAAAGCGTCGAAGCCATGGCAGCACCCAAAAACACAAGAATCAAGACCCGTAATTCCAAATTTAAAAAAAAAAAAGAGAACACAAGGAAAGGAAACCCTTAAAATCTAATTTGAAAACAAAGATTCCAACTCCTCCAATCTTTACATAAGAAAAACTAAGAACAGAAACCCTAAAGAAAAATTCCCAAATTCAGAAACCCTAAAATCAAACCCCCAACTTACAAGATCAAAACCCTCAACCTATAGCTGCCAACCTGCAGAGAAGAAACACAAGAACAACCCTAAATCACAAGCCAAGAATGACAATGTTGTATTTCTTCACAGGGGGTGTAACGGGATTGGTACGTGGGTCTTGAATTCCATGTTGAACGGTGCCATTCTAATGCTTTTTATGAGAGTGCATTTAGGAAGGAAGAGGAAACCTAATAAGAATATGGGTGATTACGAATGTGGTGAGAATAAAATCGGTCGTTCCTGCTCTATTTTTTTCACTGGAAAGGAAGCAGATACCAATAAATTGAAGTCCAGTAAAAATCACAGATTGAAGGTTGTTTGTGGAATTGGGCATTCTCACTTTGCAATTAATAACATATGTGCAGATTCTCTAAAAGGACAAATATGTTTTTAGGAAGATTTGTAAAGTGTTTTTTTTGTGGAGTACTTTTTTTGATCGATAACAGTGTGTTCTAAAGGTTGTTATTAGATTATTCCAGGAGAGATCAAGTATATTAAGAGATGGAAAATTTGGGAAAAGAAAAGATGACAATGCAATGTCATTTTCCCTAAGATAAAGCTCTTGTAGACGAAGGCTAAAATTGAATAACAATTGAAATGTTGAGGAAGTTGGCACATTTGAAGACAAATCAAGGATAGTATCAGACGCTAGTGTAGCAACACTTTTTTTGGTCAGAGGAGGAGAGAGGAGGTTTGGTGGCGGAGGGACAAAAGAACTTATGCGAATTGATGCGTAGTCGCTGACGGGGGATAAAAAGAAGCCAAGGTGGAGGTGGTTGTGGAGAGAGAGAGTTTCTAAATTTTCAACGTGGCACACCGTTAGCCAACTCAGCTTCATTTTAACGGCGTTAGTTTTGGAGGATGAAAATTATAGCTTCCTTAAGAACAAGGATCAAAGTGTACCAAAGTTTGGAAGAGGGACGAAAAATAAAATCGCTTGATAGTTGAGGGACTAAAAGCATATTTAACCTAAAAACTAATTAAATACTTATCAATCTATTGACTACAATATTGTTTTAACTCTATTATTTTATTTGTAGATTTTTAATGATTCATCTCCCATGAAAGCTGCAGACATTGAATACATTAGAAGGAACTGACTTCTTTTATTTTAAGTGTTAGTAGAAACTTGACTACAATTCAATAATGTATGTACATTAATGTAATATTTGGATTTAATATATAGTTTAATGTACAGATGCTATAGTAAATATTATTAGACAATTTAATGTATGAAATGAATTTTATTTTATTAGTTCCATTGAATTTGTTCATATGAAGCTATATTGATTATAAATTGATTGGATGAGATGATAATACATGAATATGATTATAATTGCATTGGAACTCAATTGTAATAATCATTTTTTTTAAAAAAAAGTCATATTATGACGTATTAAACAATGTACGTCATAATACGTTGATTCTGAAAACCATTTATTATGATAGGTGAAAAATTGTACTTCATAATACATTCAACATATTATGATTGGTAAAAATATCTATGTCATAATACACCACATATTATAACAGATAAACACATCTACGTCATAATACGTTTGGCCATATTATGATTGACAAATGAAACTTTGTCATAATAAATTGTGCATATTATGACTGTTATAGAAACTACATCATAATATGTTTCAACTATTATGATGTAAATTTCTGCTACGTCATAATACTCGCAGACCTACTATAATGCCCAAAACTATGTCCCCAGAAACTACCTCATAATAGGTCATTTTTGTACGTCATAAAATGTGATATTTCTACTAGTGACAAGAATTTATGACTATGCACATGAATTATTAAGATGTAACCCTAGATCAATAGAGAGAGTTAAAGTGGAGAGTGACAATGGTGACACAATATTTCAGAGGTTTTATGTTTATTTGAAAGCTTGTAAGGATAACTTCGTGTCTTGTAGGCCTTTTATTGGTTTGGATGGATGTTTTTTGAAAGGAAAGTATAGAGTTATTAACAGCTGTTGGTAGAGATTCTAATGACTAGATGTTACTTCTGGCATATGCAAATGTCGAAGTAGAGAACAAAGAAACTTGGACGTGGTTTTTAGAGTTATTGATAGAAGACCTTGGGGGTAATGAAGTATGTGATTCATGGACTTTTATGTCTGACCAACAAAAGGTAAATGTATTCCTTATATGTTTATGTTTTATTTTGGTCCCTATGTTCGTCAAATTTGTTCTAACTATGAAATTGTTATACACAAGGATTGATGTCAATTATCTCTGAACTTTTACCTGGGACAGAGCACAAATTTTGCATGTGACACCTATATGCAAACTTCAAGAAAAAGTATTATGGCTAGACCTTGAAGAATCTCATGTGGAAGGCTGCTAGAATTACATACCCACAAGCTTGAGAAAAAGAAATGTTAAATATAAAAGAAATTAATGTAGAGGCTTACAAATACCTCATAGTTACTCCCCTAAGGTATTCTTTGTTCCTTAACAACACATTGATGACATGTATAGTGGATATAAACATTTGTTTTTAATTTTTGTAACAGGTATTAGTCTAGATCTAGATTTACATGTTGAGCAGTATGTGATACCCTTGACAATAACATGAGTGAAGCTTTCAATAGTGTTATTGTTGATGCTAGAGGAAAGTCCAATATAACCATGCTCAAAGATAATAGACTTTACCTGATGAAAAGATGGGCAACCAACATAATGAAGATGTCTACTGTGGACTTTCTTATCTGTCCCAATATTGAAAAGAGACTTACAAAAGAATCAAATTTATCAAAATATTAGATCTCTAAGTAAGCATTTACTTTCACACTATTCATTAACAAATGTTGTTTTTGCTATGTTCATTTTTAACTTTTTTTCTTTTGTTACTTTCAAAAGTTGGTCTGTAGAAAAAATGTTTGAAGTTAAGTATTTTGCAGTCATTATAAACAAGTATGTAGTCAACCTGGACAGTCAAGACTATAGCTACATGAAATGGCTCATTAGTGGCATCCCTTGCTGCCATGCAATTGCAGTCCTGAAGTTCTTAAATTTAGATCCAGAACAGTATGTATCCACTTGGTTCAGACGGTCCACATATGAAGAAACATATGCCTCCTTGATATTTCCAGTAAATGGCCACCTTTTATGGAAAAGAACATCATTCCCAAATGTCCTCCCACCATATTTAAGAGAAAATTACCTGGCATACCAAAGAAAAAAAGAAGGTTGGAGTAATGGGAGCTAAGGAGGGATGAAACCCAAATGAACAAAGGTGGTCATCGAAAAAAATGTAGCATTTGTCGTATTGTTGGGCATAATAGAAATTATTGCCCCTTACATCCTCAAGATCAAGCAGGCCTATCACAGCTATCAATAGAACCAAATACGCAGACCCTACCACTAGCATAACCACCTACACAGAAAACTCAGGAAATCACACAACCATATGAAGCACGATCTCAAGCAACAAAAGAATCCATAGAACAATCAAGTCAGTCAATCAAAAGGGACAAGTTACAAATTAGGAGACCATGTGCTTTATAATATTTTCAATATCATTGTAATGAGATTTGGTGTATTTTTGTATTCTACATACCAACACTTGTCTGATAAACATTTGGAAATGGCTTCCATTAACCTGCAAGACTTTTTTTTATGTACTTTTGTATTGTTGAACATTTGTTTCAATTTAAATACTTAGTTGTAGTGTACAACTGAGTTCATTTTGTTTATGCTTGATCTTATTTCTTGGACAAGACTATGATGACAATTGCTTATTTTTTTTCTTGTAGTTTGTACATCCAAAGCAGTATTGCAAAGATATTGTTTTCTAATTTTTAACACTTTGATTTTATGCACATATCAATCATCATGATAGGGACCACATTCACACAAATTTAAGCGAAATGGGTACTACATTGAACAATTACACACAAATACAGATTTCATTCCTTCATTCATTACAAAAGACAGTGGCCAGTGTTAACATTACAGACCCTCAACTTCATTGCCCTAAAACACTAAACTAAACCACATTGGGGCCACCTAAACACATCAACCTAAAGACATAGACAACACATCAACAAAAACACAAACAACACATCAACCTAAACACACACACAACATAAGTATGTTTAGTACACTAACAACACACATGACTACTACTAATAATTACATCCTTTTCTTCAAAGCTTTCACTAAATTCTCCATATCATAAATCTTCCTCCTTTGCCTGGCAATGATAACATCCTTTCATCAACATTTTCTTCATTGCACTACTTGAAATAGTTACAACACATCACATTAGCATATCCACTTTGTTATTCATAAAACAAAACACTTCAAACACAATGTTAATTACCAACACATAACTCTATTTAAGTTAATTAAAAATGCTTTTATTCAGATAACCTTGTAATTACAATAACCCCAAAATTGTCTTCCAACATTCTTTGAAGTTCTTGCCATTTTTACTACTGTCATCTCACCATAATTGCAAATAGGGATTATCAATATCCCCCTTGAACCACCACCATGTGAGGAATGACAAGTTCGGTGCCCCTAAGTATTGCAACAAGACGAAGAAGATTGGGAAGCAGACATACCTGAAAATGACAAAAACAAAAACGTTCACACTTGAAAAGTAGAAAACCCTAATTTTTGAAGCTAGCCTCATAGACAACCCATATGTCACTATGTGTTTGATTAAATTTCAGAAAATCACTTCCGAAAAACAAAAATCCACATCACTATGTGTTTAAGTGGCTACGTCAGCCAATAATTATCATGTAATTCACTGATTGGTGTTGTGGACATTGTGTCGTTACCGATTTAAACGTCGTCAGCAAAAAGGACCAAATTGAACAAAAATTACGAAATTAGGGACTACATTGAACATTCGAAAAAAATGAGTCCGACATCGACCAAAATTGCGAATATAAGGACCAAAAATGATATTAAGCCAATGGTTTATTTATAAATAATTTTATTATAAACGAGTTTCATTTTTTTAAAACGTGTTATATCTCTAGAAACCACTTTTCTAGAGTTCTCTACCTTCTTTCTAAGTGTTCTAACTCTTGAGTCATCTCTTTGACAATCAAGAGGTGCCTAATCGACAACGACGACAAGGTCTACATTCCTATCCGATAATTTTCTACAATAGAGCAAGTGAGTTTCAGCTCATTTTTACTCTTCATTCTTTAATCAAGTCAATGCATGGAAGTTACCAGTGCATGTGTGTCTTGTGTTGTTCTTTGAGCTTCTTGGTAAATTTAAGGTCCTAAATACTTTTTCCTTTTCCCATTTGTGATTTGTAGGTGAATCTAGAAATTCCTTGTGCGAGAAGTAATCAGGGTGTTCGTTGAGCTTTGTATCATCAGTGTAAGCTAAGAAAAGCTAGTTTTTCTTGATTTGTTTGATAGGCGAGTTCTAATTATTGTTTGTATGGTGAATTATTGATTGAATTGTGAAATTGTATTGGATTGAGAAATTTAGCACGTTGAGTTGATTGTATATAATATGTGTTGATGTGAAAACTGATTTAATTGTGAGTTGCAATGTGATTATGATGTAAAGTTTGTGTGTGGTGAATTTAAAGATGTTAAATTGGGTGAAGTAGGAGACGCAAATTGTATAAAGATTTGTTTACATTTCAACAGAAAAAGGTAGTTTTTAGGCTAGAAAGGGGTTTTTGATAGGAGAAAAGCTAAGGGAAGGGTTATTTTGGTTTTGATAGGAGAAAAGCTAAGGGTTGATTAAGATTTGTTTGAGTTTTATGACAACAATAGTCTGATGTAGAACTAGTTGGTTATCTTTAGAAGTTGTCTTGTATGGTATTTAGTTCATTTTAGGGGTTTTTACTAGTAGTATTTTGATTTAGAAGGTCTAAACAGAATGTGGGGTTTTTTGGGGCTGTTATTAAGTCTATTAAGACTTGTGTAAGCTGTTAGTTGGAGAGAATTGATGTTGAAAGGTATAAAATGGAGGTTAATTGGTGTTAAGTTGTTAAGTGAGGTTGAGATAACTAATTTGAGTTAGGAAGTTGTTTTTCAATGTTTCTCTGGATATAAAAGGTCATAAGAATCAATAGAATGTAGGGGAGGGGGGAGGGGATGTCTAAGTTGAGATTTGAAGTGTATCTATGAGAGGTTAGTAACTACTCTGAAAATTTTCACTACTCATGAAAAAATTCACAATTTGCTTGTGCCCTTCTCTGTTTTCAATTTCACACTTTGTTAGGCGATTATTACTCGGCAAGTGTACCGAATCGCTTCAAGTAATATAAAATGGTAAGTCCAAGTATCGTTTTCCCAAGAGACTCGTAATACTAAAGAATTGTGCAATTAACAACTCATCTAGACTCAAGAACATAACATCAATTTACAAACAAGTGTAGAAACATAAATTTATACAAAATTACAAGGTTGGACTTTGGTATTGAAGGTACTTGTAAATGGAAAAGACTAGAAATGGTATGAAATGACATTGTTAAGGTTAGTTTTCACCAATTCACTCCTGTGTATGACCAATTTCATCTCCTCTCTATAAATTTACTAAAGTCAATCCACTAAAACACTCTAGCCCTAATCCCTTAGGTGAAAGAGCCTAGGTTTTCCTTATCAAACTTCAATCCCTTGGACAATCTAATAAGCAAACCTGCATTAAAGAGCTAGGATCTTAAGACAACATGTGAATCATTTTCCATCCCTAGAATCAATGACCACAAGGACTCTTGTTTCAGTTCTAGGTTCCATCTTACGTCCCCATAACCCATGAAACCCCAAAATCAAGTCATGAACGTCCCCATTACATACAAGCTTTAAGATTGGAAATAAGAATACTAGCAATTGATAGAAAAGGCATATATATATGCAAATTATTCAACAATTACACAAGATTCAAAGGTTACAACTAACCCCAACAAGATGGGTTTGGCTCTCCATTTCCATGGAGAGCCTTTAAGCTTACAAAATGACCATGGAAGAAGATGAAGAACCCAAGAGGAAGAAGGGAGTGTTCCCACGAGCCCTAGCAGCCCTCCAAGCTCTCCTCTGAGTGAGATGCACCTCCAAAGAACCAAAGATCCCAAATACTTCGAGACAACTTCAATAAATAGGCAATTTGACACATCAGCAGCGTCACCGCTCAGCTGCACCCCAACGGCAGCCCAACGGTAGCATTCCAGAGAGCTGGCGCTCAGTTGCACGCCAGCTGCACCCCAGCGACAGCATTCCAGAGAGGTTTGACACATATGGTGAAAGTAGCAGGAGGTCTTAGTCTTGGGTATTTCTAGTATGATCCAAGGCGTGAAACAGACTAACCTTGTGAGTGTGGTAGGGTGAAACCCGTTGTCAATGACTTTGCAAAGGAGTATAAGCCACCTTAAGTACACAACCCGCAATAGCTCGGCATTCATGCCAAGTCTTGACAATTCAGTCAAAGTATTGTCATGTATAAAGTGTTTGGTTGTTTTGTTGTGATATGTGTATCTTGTGTAAAATGTTTAAATGCTCTTATACATCCTTAATTGTTTGTATTCTAGCTTACCCTTTCTATTGCTCTTGTTTGTCTGTTGTTTTCTCTTTTGAGATGATCACTTTAATGGTGTGAACTTAGAAAAAAGTCTTTGAAAAAGGTTTGTTTTAGGTTTAATAGCCTCTTTTGTCCCTAGTTTTGCTCGATTGTGTCAATTTGGTTCCTGATTTTAAAAAAGTGTCAACTTGGTCCTCACTTATCAAATTTTGCATCAAAATTATCCCTTCCGTTAAATAAAAACAAACGGCGTTAAGGATTGATGATCTGGCACAGTACAGTGATAACGTGTCAATTTGAAGTTGTATGCGTGGTGGCATGTCAGTGAATTAGAGGCTGACGTAATTTCTCATACAAAAACCCATCTTCCTCATCCTCTTCCAATTTCTTCCTCTCAACCCTCCTCTTCACCATCACCAACAATGTCACCACCACCACCCCCAAAACCACAATCGACCCAATGACAACCCTACTCAAAACCTTTCAATCAAACACCTTCCTCCCAGATCCCCCGCTCGGAACCCTAAAAATGCAAAACCCCACTTTCACCATCAACAGTTAAATTCTGAATCGACAGTTAAATTCTGAATCGATAGTTAAATTCTGAAAATCTGAAAGTGAACCACAAAATTTCTTGCATAACCCATTGTGCTTTTCGAAACTCAACTAGATTTCCCCTTATCCAGACTCACATTCCTAAATCCAAACCTCACAGCTTCAAGATCTTTAAACCCATCATCCCCATCACACCCGGCGTCCACACGGTGACAACCTTGACAGTAATCATCAGAACCCCACCCATGACCATCAAAGGCTCAAACCCACACACACACTCACAGATGTTGGATGCTTCCCCAGTGCAAATCCCGAACCCCCATAGAGTCCTCGAACCTGGCATAGAGTCTCCGACTGGAACCAAAACATCTGCCAAGACCCCGATTGGTTGTTCCACGATTACTGTTTGACCTGCCTGAAGGGCTCGAGGCGGAACATCGTCGGCGGTCAGAAGCTCGTCTCGATGGCGCATTCGGAGAAGCCGAAGGCCGCGATAGGGGAGAACGGCTGATAACAGTTGAAAAACTATTATTTTCATGCTTAAATTTGATACTAAATGCAACCTTGAACACTTAGAAACTAGATTGAAATCATGCTTTTGGTTATATTTTTAGAAATAAGAGAGCTGGACAGGTTTATGCTTGATTTCAGTGTTTTATGCAGGTTTTAAGGTGAATTTGGTGAAAGAAGTGAAGAAGGATAAAAAATGGAATCAGAAAAGATATTAAAAAGTGCAAAAGGAGAAGCCGCAACCACCGCTCAGCGACAGTTCACCGCTGAGCGGCACTCAGAAACCTACGTTGGCTCCGCTGAGGGGTGCAAAGGCCGCTGAGAGGAGGAAACCAACTCACGCACTTATCGCTGAGCAGTAGTTTACCGCTGAGCGACACTATTTTGGGCTTGGGCCTAATTTTCTAAACTATTACGAACAATATATAAGCTTTAGGTGATCCTAGGGTTTGTATCTTTGGCTGGGACGAAGCAAACACTCTCTTTTCCACCCCTTTGAAGGAAGATCTTGGATGCTCAGGCTCCCTTTTCACCTTTCTAGGGTTTTATCTTCCATTCTTTCATTATTATTCATCTAGTTTCACCATGAATATGGTGAACTAAACATTGTATTGTTGTTGGGGAATCAATGTAGTCTTGTGAAACTCTCATATATGGAATTAATGTTTTAACATCTTATTTTAAGATACATGCTTTCTTTCATCATTAGTTAGGGTTTTTCCTCTTTGCTTAATGCTTGTTTTGTTTAACTCATTCATTGCTATGATTCTTGATTTTGTCGATATGGGAACGTACGAGGAAGTCTAGATCCGGGGAATTTCTCCCAATAGCATATTGGTTGCCTTTAAGCTCCTGCACTTCAAAACTAATTACTAGGAATGCTAGGAATTGTATGAACTCGTAATTACGGATAGGCCTTCTTGACAAGGTGATTTAGAGAGTGGCATTAACATTGATGAAAAGATTGATGAATTCCTAAAGTATATGAGAGTGGATAAGATGAAATTGATAAGCCCAACAACATACTCATCCATATCATTCATTACGTGTTTGTTTTACTCTTTTTTCCATTGATCACATTCATGCATACATGTTTAATTACTGTCTTTTGCATTAAAACCTACAACCAATCGTTCACAAGTCTTAAATAATCAACAAATCAGATAACTAACTAGGCCGTGAGTCCTTTGGAAAAACGATACCTGGTCTTACCTAGTTTTATTACTTGATACGATTCGGTCACACTTGCCGATTGTTAAACAAGTTTGTGGCGTCGTTTTCGGTGTTCATAAGTTTGTCATCAAGTTTTTGGCGCCGTTGTCGGGGACTCGTGGTTTAACTAGTTTATTTGTTTGATTATTTATTATATTTGACTTGAATTTTAAATTTTGAAATTTGAATTTCTGTTTTTATTTTCTGTTTTTATTTTTCTGTTTTTATTTTATTTTATTTTATTTTCTGTTTTTATTTTTCTGTTTTCTGTTTTTATTTTTTCTATTTTTATTTTATCTTCTTATCTTTGATCTTATATCTTTTTGTGCTAACCAATTCTTTTAGGGATTTGTTTTCTTGTGTATGCAGGAAGCAATCCAAACTAGGAGCAAGAAAACTGCAGAACCTCTTCTTAAAGGTTTGGACGAGAGTAGACGGAGGAGAAGAATTCGTACATCTAGAGAACTTTTTCCTTCTCCGGAAACTCTGTTACAACCATCACCACAAAGTTCTGACCATAGCATTGAGGAGATGGAGAACAATAATAACAGACGAACTCTTGCTGATTATACTAATGTAGCTGGACCTCAGCATTTCAACAGCATAGCAAGACTAAGAGTCAATGCAGCTAATATGGAGGTGAAACCAGCATTAATCCAATTGGTTAAGAGTAACCAATTTAATGGGTTGTCTCACGAAAGCCCATATGAGCACCTCACTACATTTAACGAGATTTACAACACAGTAAAGATAAATGGGTGCCGGACGAAGCGATCAAACTTAGCTTGTTTCCATTCTCACTAGGAGGCAATGCTAAGATTTGGTTGAACTCTTTTTCAGAAGGAAGCTTTACAGAGTGGGAAGAGGTGGTAACAAAGTTCCTAATCAAATACTTTCCACAATCAAAGGTAAATAAAGGAAAGCAAGAGATTACATCTTTCAGGCAAGGTATGGAGGAATCACTAGGTCATGCATGGGACAGATATAAAAGCTTACTGAGAAAAACTCCCACACATGGTTTTGACGAAGGGGAAGTAGTCTTGGCTTTCCTTACAGGTCTTGGTTCCCAAACTAAGATGATGCTTGACGCCACAGCTGGAGGAAACATCAAATGGAAAACTCCAGAGGAAGCTACAGAAATCATTGATAATATGGCTACTAGTGATAATGATCTGAATAGTGAAAGAGGAGCTCCTACTCAACAAAAAGGAGTTCTACAGTTGCAATCCCATGACGCCTTGCTAGCACAAAATAAGATACTAACTCAACAACTGGAAACTCTTACCAAAACATTTGCACAGTTGCTGAAAGAGTTAAAGAATGTTGCACAGGTTCAATCACAATTGTGTGCATTGTGTGGAGGTGACCATATAAATGGTCAGTGTGCCTTTCTAGCAGAAGCTTTGGAGGATGTTAATTTCATGACCAATCAGTTTCAGTACTGTCAGGGGAACTTCAATCAAGGGTGGAAACCACACCCAAGCATTGGTAAAGGACAGAGTGGGCAGGCTGGACAAACTGGGCAATTTAACAAGCAACAGCAACAACCAACTTTATGGCAACAGATTTCTGCACTTAATGAAAGGTCCATAAGGATGGAAGAAACTCTTAATCAATTTATACAGAAAACTGAATCTTCTCAAAAGAGTACGGATGCTGCTATTAAGAATTTGGAGATTCAAATGGGTCAGATTACCAAGCAAGTGGAAGAAAGGCCTAATAGAAATTTTGGGGCTAATACTGAGGTTAACCCCAGGGAAGAATGTAAAGTGGTGGAGAGTACAAATGATGAAATAGTTGAGTTAGACAAAGAGAAGGAAAAAGGAGAGGAAGAAAAAGGAAAGAGAGAAAAGAGAGAAAAAGAAAAAGAAGAGAGAAAAGAGAAGAGAGAGAGAAAAGAGATAAAGAGTAATGAGATGTTTCCTTTTCCAATAAATCATGAGAAACAATTTGATTTTACAGAATTATTCAGTATGGTGGACAATGATGCACCTTGGAAGGAGATACTATAGCAAATTGCAGTTTATACTAAACCTGAGGAAGAAATCTCTACAAAGAAAAGACGTAGAGATGATGATACAAAGAAGTATAAAGCTGTTAAAAAGGAGCCATTCCCTCCAAACGCAAAAGATCCAGGAGGTTTTTCCATTCCATGCACAATAGGGAAGAAAAGGGTTAAAAAAGCTTTGCTGGATTTAGGATCAAGTGTTAACTTGATACCTTATTCTTTATTGGAGCAAATCGGTAATGTTGATGTGAAACCTATAAAGGTTGACTTAGTAATGGAAGATGGATCATCAAAGAAACCTTATGGAATATCTGAGGATATTATAGTTTGTGTAGGCAAACTACAGTTCTTAGCAGACTTTGTGGTGATGGAGATGGAGACCGAAAAGATACCTATTATTTTCGGAAGACCGTTTATGAAAACGGCCAAAGCTATCATTGATGTGAACAAAGGTATAGTGGCACTCCAAGACCGAGAAGAAAGGGTTGTTGTAGATGTCTTCAAAGAAGAGAGACAGATGCAGGAGGAAGAAGCTAGTCATAAAGCTGCATTTCAAGATGTACTCATGACTAGCCCTAAAGATGAAAAGCTCAAGGTTAAAGGTAAACATTGTTTGTTGTTTCAGGTACATGATAAAGAGAAGATTGGCAGAGGAAGAAAAGTTCCTGATGACTGGATGAAAGAGCAACTCCAACTCGGTACACCTGTGAGAGTCAAAAACAAGTTGTGGATTGTGAAAGGATACAAAGAAAAGGAGATGATAGAGATAGAGTCTCCATATTCTAGAAGAGTCAAAACAGTACATCGGAAGCAGTTGAGGAGTTGGTGGGATACGGACATCAACATTGAAGAAGGAACTTGAACTTTATTTGGTCAAGCTAATGACGTTAAAAGAGCGCTTGCTGGGAGGCAACCCAGTGATTTAAGAACTTTTAATTTTTTATTTGGTGTTGTAATTTTGAACTTTTGAGAATTTTTGTTTTTGTTATACGTTTGTTACAGGGTTTACATCTACTGATGGATATTAGGCGGAAGAGTATCTACTGAAGGATACTATGTTTGTATACACCTACTAATGGGTGTTGGTAAGGAAGATTTGCACCTACTGAAGGGTGCTAGAGGATTTTGGGTCAGGCTCGTGACGTTAAACAAGCGCTACCTGGGAGGCAACCCAGTTGATTGATTTTTCTGTATTTTTTTTATGATCCTGCTTTAGTTGCATAATAGGGTTGTGCATGAGTGATCTGAAAATTTTATTGCATGGAGCCAGTGAGGGGTATGTTTAGGACGTATCTAGGTTAAGCCAGGAAGAAGAAGATCACTTCCCGTAAGTGCCGCTGAGCGGCAAACTATCGCTGAGCGGTAGTGTCGCAGAAGGGGCTTAGGTTGCCCCTCAGCGGAACCTGAGCCCATTAGGGGTATTTTTATACCCTAAGTTGCGCCTTGGCCTCTCTTTTTAGATTCTTCTCTGCACACACTCCTACATACTTTTCCAAGGTTTTCTACAACTTTTCCCTCATCCCTTTTGAGAAAATTTATTTTCCACTCACTTTCTCACTTGTTGTCCATTTAAGTTTGGGGTTGGGAGAGAGCATCATTGATGGGGATGAGTTTTTCAAAGCACTAGAGCAAGATTTGTTTTATCATTCATTGTTATTAGAATAGGGTTTGATGTACTCAATTGGAAACTTTATCTGTTATGATGGTTTTCTGATAATTGTGAATGTTTGATAAGTAATGCTTGAATGATGCTTTGATATAGATTGATGTTGAGATGTGCATATTACATGCTTATACAGGTGGTTCACAAGCTTTGTGAACAAATGCAAGTTATTATGATTATGATTGTGATATTAAGCAGGATGTGTATGTCAAATGTGAATGAGCTTATATGTGAGGTTTTAAGCTCCAGAGTTATTACTTTGAGTGTTATTACTTTGGAAGCATGAATAACTTTGCCCAGGTTTTCTATGATTGAATTACTTGCTTGTTTGCATTATATGATCAAGGTCGTTTGTTGGTAATCCTTATATTAGCCAAATTGCATGAAATAAGCCACAAAAGAGAACACTATGTGTTCTATCATTTGAACCCTTAGCCTTGAACATAAATTTAAAACCCTTGTTGAAAGCTTTACCTTGAGTTAAGTAGAAAATGTTTTGTGGTATTGACAAATGTTCAAGTTTGGGGTTGTTGGAAAATGAAAAGGGAAATTGAAAGCATTGAGCTAAGAGCTAAGAATTAAGTATGTGAAAAGAGAAAGATAAAGAAAAGAAAAGAAAAAGCAAAGCTCAATGTAAAGGAAAGTTGGGGAAAGTAAGAATGATTGTGTTTATATGATTCTCTTAACTCAAGGGTTTTGTGATCTAGAAAAACCAATTTTCTTGTTAGCCCAGCCACATTATAAGCCATTGAAAGTCCTTGTGATGATGCATGCTTGTGAATTTATTTGATTGTGGTTAAATGAAAGGCAAAGTTAATTCATGTGACACTGTGATAGTAGAGTGAATGAGTGATTACCTCTTATACACTTGTGTTTGAGAGAAACACTTTACCTAGTGAGGAAATATTCCATGAGCACATGAACATCCATGCTTAGTTGATTGATCATTCATGAAAAATAGCATTTGTTGCATATTAAGTGATTTAGTGAACACCCAAAGCATGTGCACATCTTGATTGAAATCTTTGTCATGAGTTTAATTGAAGTTTTTACTTATCTTGAAAAGAGGATTTTTGAATGGAGTAAATCATTGTACAGATTAGTAGAAGATTGAGTTACATTTTGTTTGCTTGAGGACAAGCAAAGTTCTAAGTTTGGGGTTGTGATAACAGTTGAAAAATAGTTATTTTCATGCTTAAATTTGATACTAAAAGCAACCTTGAACACTTAGAAACTAGCTTGAAATCATGATTTTGGTTATATTTTTAGAAATAAGAGAGCTGGACAGGTTTATGCTTGATTTCAGTGTTTTATGCAGGTTTTAAGGTGAATTTGGTGAAAGAAGTGAAGAAGGATAAAAAATGGAATCAGAAAAGATATTAAAAAGTGCAAAAGGAGAAGCCGCAACCACCGCTCAGCGGCAGTTTACCGCTGAGCGGCACTCAGAAACCTACGTTGGCTCCGCTGAGGGGTGCAAAGACCGCTGAGAGGAGGAAACCAACTCACGCACTTACCGTTGAGCGGTAGTTTACTGCTGAGCGGCACTATTTTGGGCTTGGGCCTAATTTTCTGTATTATTACGAACAGTATATAAGCTTTAGGTGATCCTAGGGTTTGTATCTTTGGCTGGGACGAAGCAAACACTCTCTTTTCCACCCCTTTGAAGGAAGATCTTTGATGCTCAAGCTCCCTTTTCACCTTTCTAGGGTTTTATCTTCCATTCTTTCATTATTATTCATCTAGTTTCACCATGAATATGGTGAACTAAACATTGTATTGTTGTTGGGGAATCAATGTAGTCTTGTGAAACTCTCATATATGGAATTAATGTTTTAACATCTTATTTTAAGATACATGCTTTCTTTCATCATTAGTTAGGGTTTTTCCTCTTTGCTTAATGCTTGCTTTGTTTAACTCATTCATTGCTATGATTCTTGATTTTTGTCGATATGGGAACGTACGAGGAAGTCTAGATCCGGGGAATTTCTCCCAATAGTATATTGGTTGCCTTTAAGCTCCTGCACTTCAGAACTAATTACTAGGAATGTTAGGAATTGTATGAACTCGTAATTACGGATAGGCCTTCTTGACAAGGTGATTTAGAGAGTGGCATTAACATTGATGAAAAGATTGATGAATTCCTAAAGTATATGAGAGTGGATAAGATGAAATTGATAAGCCCAACAACATACTCATCCATATCATTCATTACGTGTTTGTTTTACTCTTTTTTCCATTGATCACATTCATGCATACATGTTTAATTACTGTCTTTTGCATTAAAACCTACAACCAATCGTTCACAAGTCTTAAATAATCAACAAATCAGATAACTAACTAGGTCGTGAGTCCTTTGGGAAAACGATACTTGGTCTTACCTAGTTTTATTACTTGATATGATTCGGTCACACTTGCCGATTGTTAAACAAGTTTGTGGCACCGTTTTCGGTGTTCATAAATTTGGCTCGATGGCGCGTTCGGAGAAGCCGAAGGCTGCGATAGGGAAGAACGGTGCAACGAAGTGAAAGGCGTAGAGGTAGGAGAGCCACGTGTCCGAGGGGGAATCAAAGGTCTGCCATGAAACGACGCCGTCGAAAGTGAGGAGGACGAGGTTTTTCAGAATCTAGAAGCTTGAGGGTGAGGTTGGTGGTGGCGGCAACGACGACGAATGTCCAGAGAGTGGTGTTGAAGTGGGTTAACTGACTGGTTGGGGTGAGTTCAAGGGATGAAGCGGCTTGGGAGGGGAGGGATGGAGGCGGTTGACGACCCAAATGGTGTTGGGGTTGGGCAAAGAGGTTCGGCGGATGGCGAGGTAGAATTTCGACGGGCCTGGGCTTGGGAAGAAATTGAAGAAGCCAAGTTGGAAAGTGTTGTTGAGGTTTTGCAGAGTAGTGTTGCCTTGGAGAATGATGGTGGCGGAGAGGAGGAAGTGTGGAGAATGAGAATGAAGAGACACGTCACCACACATACAACTTCAAATTGACACGTTATCACTGCACTATGCCAGATAATCAATCCCTTAACTCCGTTTGGTTCTATTTAACGGAAGGGACAATTTTGATGCAAAATTTAATAAGTGAGGACCAAGTTGCCACTTTTTTAAAACCAGGAACCAAATTGACACAATCGAGCAAAATTGGGGACAAAAAAGGCTATTAAGCCTTTGTTTTACTTGATTGTTCTTTTAACATCTATATAATGTGTCATTTTGATAATTTTATACTATTAAAATGAAATATTACAATTATGAGTATTCAATTTATATTAGATTATTAATTCGATTATATAATTTTTCATAAATATAATTAAAATATAACATAATCCATTATTTGATTATTATTTTGTGAAATACATATTTAATTTTCTTAAATGTTAACCTATAGATTATGTTGAAAATCTCGCTAATAACAGTGAGAAATAAAACTAAATTATAACCTATTGATGAGATATGCATCACTTTACTAAATTAATTTTATAAAATTGAGTTAGAATTTTAATATTTTAATATAATAATAAAATTGATTCGTAAAAATGAAATAAACTTAAATTCACTTTTTAATACGGTGATAAAATCATTCAAGTTTATTCTAATTGATATTTGAACATTTTAGGCCTTCTCAATTTTCAATTTAAGTCTATTTTAATTTCTATACTCATTATCTTCAAAATAAACACACAATATCTTTGGTGTAAAATGATATATTAAAAATATCATATCCATGAGATAAAATCATATATATATATATATATATATATATATATATATATATATATATATATATATATATATATATATATATATATATTATGGTCATTTTATATTGAATAACATACTTTTAAAATATATATAAATTTTAATTTATGATGCTAATATTTTTCTCTCATATTGACATAAAATTTCAGTATTTTTAATATTTTAGTAGTTCATGCAAAAAATCAAAATTTAAGAACTTGTAGAGACTTCAAAATATAAATAACTCTAAATTCAAATATTCGTTTAAGTGAGATAAGAAGATAAACATCAAAATTATCAATCACATAAATATAATTTTAAATCACTATTTCTTTTTAAAACTTTATGTAAAACGATAAATTATAATCTCTTAATATTTTAATGACAATTTGTGTTCGTTATCATGATGATGTTAGTCGGCAGGGGTAAAGTGTATCCAATCGAATCTTTTCAACGAATAATGTAACGGAACTTTCTAAAATGACATGATGTGAAGTTTTACAAAAGATACGTTATATTCATGTCTAATATTATAAGATTATATATATATATATATATATATATATATATATATATATATATATATATATATATATATATATATATATATATATATATATATATATATATATATATATATATATATATATATATATATATATATATATACTTTAACATTTTATAACATTTTAATATTATTTACGTGTTATTATATCATTAGTCGAAAATTATTTCACAATCAATAATAATAATAATAATCATAAACACCAACATAAATCAATCATAAAGTAACATATAGATCGTGTTAAAATATTATCAAATGTTATCAAATATTATTATTCATATTATTTATATATATATTTCTTATTCTCTTAATTTCTAGGTTTAACAATGAAGTTTCACATTTTTAAATATTTTGTTACATGAGTTCTAGTTTGACAAATTTCATATCAATATTTTAAAACTAAACACATTTTACATTTCTATTTAAGGTTTATCAAACATTTAACATTGCAGCGACTTTTATAAATGTGTGGATTGACAAATAATACATGTAAAATTTAAAAAAAAAAAGTTAAAAAAGTGTAAATTTTGTTTATTGTGACTTATTTTCATACTTTACTCAAAAAAACTTTATCATATATTTTATATTTTATCATTAAATTTTTAATTTAATAAATATTACCAGTAATGTTTTAAAAATGAAATATTTATTTTAGTTTTTTAAATCGGTCAAATAGTTTTTATCATAATGATTGTAACAGCTTAATTTTGTTAAGTATTCACATTGTAATTATATATTATGTTTTAATATCTTAATAACATTAGTAATTATAATTAAAATTAGTTTCATTACAGTTCTTAAACTAGAAATCACTATATTCTAAAAATGTGATCAACATAATTCATAGAACTCAACAATGTAAACTAAGAGCTTAATATATCTTTTTAAAAAATATGATCACGTGTTAGGCTATATTTAATATTATATTATTCAATGCGTTATCTTATCTCTACTCTTTACACATCATAAGGGTTATTAGTTTAAGCATGTCTTTAATTAATTCATCAATCAAACTGATCCTACAAGAATAAAAAAATCACATCAAATACATTTCATTTTTCAAACACTAACAATAACTTCATTATAATCATTAAGGTCACACTCATTCTCACTTTATTACAAATCATCTTTAACCTCTTTATACAATGTGATATTATTATAATTTTTCGGGTTAAATATGTTTTTGTCCCTTAAGTATCACACGATTTTGGTTTTAGTCCTTACTCGAAATTTTAATGGTTTTTAGTCCTCGTAGTTTTGAAACTATTAGTATTAGTCCTTAAAAATGGATGGCGTTAAGTTTTAGTAGATGTGGCAAACGGCGATGCTAGGTTTGATGACAGCTGCGCTCTGCACTCTCTGCCACGTTAGTTTTCTTTTTATTGATGAGATTAAGTGGCACGAGTTTTTGATTTAAATCAGATTAAGAATTAAGGTTGTTAATTGGGTTCTTAATTAAGGAAGAAGAGCTTGTTGCCATCGTTGAAGAAGAGGAGGAGCTGAAGACAATGAAGGACCACATCGACCTTGACTCATCACAAGCGAAGCAGCAAAAAGCGCGTGACTTCAAGGACCTCGCGGGAAGCTTCTTCTCCGCGGCTTCGGTTTTCAGCAAGAAATTGCAAAAGTGGCGGTAGAAGCAGAAAGCGAAGAAGCAGAGGATTGGTGCTCTTCCGGTGGAGAAGCCGATCGGGTGGCAGTTCCAGGACACGCAGTCGGAGATCGCCGACTACGGCTTCGGGCGGCGGTCTTGCGACACCGATCCAAGGTTCTCGCTAGATGTAGAGTGGTTCTCCCTAGACGCGAGGCAACTCTCGCTTGACGCTGGGAGGATGTCGTTCGACGACCCTCGGTACTTGCTTGAGGAGCCACGGGCGTCGTGGAACGGTTATTTGCTCGGACGGAGCAATTTTTCGAGGATGCCGACGATGTTGTCGGTGGTGGAAGACGCGTCGGTGCAGCATGTGATGAGGACTAATACGCAGATTCCTGTGGAGGAGGAGCCGGTGAATGACGATGAGGGCGTTCCTGGTGGGAATGCACAAACTAAAGAGTACTACTCTGATTCGAGTTCTAGGAGGAGGAAGAGTCTTGATAGGTCTAATTCGGTTAGGAAGAGTGTTAGTTTGGAGGTGGATGAGTTGACTAACAATGGAAGCGGTGGTGCGAATGGGAATGGGAATTTGAATGTGAATGCGAATGCTAAGATGACTCCTTCTGGAGTGGATTATGTGCAGGGCGTGAGAATAGAGTTTAATGAAAGGGAATTCAGGTCGAATTCAATGCGGGAATAAAAAGATTATGTCCTTGGAGGAGAAGTGCTTATTAATCTGATTTCGATCAATAACTCGTGCCACTTAATCTCATCAATAAAAAGAAAACTAACGTGGCAGAGAGTGCAGAGCGCAACTGGCATGAAACTTGGCATCGGCGTTTGCCACATCTACTAAAACTTCACGCCATCCATTTTTAAGGACTAATACTAAGAGTTTCAAAATTACAAGGACTAAAACCATCAAAGTTTTGAGTAGGGACTAAAACCAAAATCGTGTGATACTTAAGGGACGAAAAACATATTTAACCCTAATATTTCTTTCACAATTAATTTTTCTATTTCAACAGTTTCCCACCATTACTTTCACAGTCCAAATCAAATTACTCAAATTTTAATAACCATCTCAATTCATAAAATACCATATCAAACTCGTTTTTCTCAAAAACATTATCAACTTTACGCAAACAAATTTTTTTGAATTAACTATAAAATATTAAAGTTTTCAAAAATTATTGTAGCTACACAACAAAAGTCTCATCAATAACTAGTGCATGATTTTTGTTGAATATAGTGAATGCGTTGTTGACATCCAATGGATAAAGAAATCATTATTGAAGAGTCATCATGACTAAAAATAAACTAAGAAAAATTATCTTTGCCACACGGGAGAAAAAGTATATATAGACAGGTCAAAGGTAATGGTGATAAAAAGGAAGTCAAAAAAGACAACAACGGAAGAAGTCATGGATGAACATGAGAGAGAAACCTTAAGAATCTAATATTCTCCAATCAAGCACCTGAAAAGGAAAAAAAAGAGCAACATTAATGTTCTGAATAACTGCATGAGGAGAGACGAGACGTGTCACCATGCACGATGAAAAAGGAAGCAGATCCACAACTTTAAAAGGTGTTGGGAGCGCATAAGAGTTTCGATGAAGGCATTTGATGGCACAATGGTCGTCTAACCGAGACAATCAAAATTGTGTGATCATTGATCGAAACTATAACTCTGATAGTGGCAATTGTAGACAACAACACTATTGGCAACAACGGTAGACGATGTTGTAAGCGACGAGTATAGTAGCATAGACAACAAAAGTTTTTTTCTCAAAAAATATTCCCCTAGATACCATGTTGAATATAATGAAAATTATGTATGCGAATAATCTCTCCCGTATTAAATATACACATATAGTAGAAGAAATATAAACTAAGTTCAAAATACAAATAAGAAATAATAACAAACTAACTAAAGATAAAATAAAGATAATATATTTAATCATTTTAAAATAATAATTAGATAAAATTTCATTTATAAAATTGAAAAATTACATGCAATCTAGAAAAATTACATAAAAATTACATGTATAAGAAAAAACATATTTACTTTACAAAAATAACATAAATTTGAACGTACTTAAAGATGAAATTTATTAAGGTATTTGGTATAACTTTTCATAATGATCACTAGTCTTAGATTTTGAAGAAGATAAGAAATGAAGTTAAATTTTATGAAAGAGAAAAAGGAAAGGAAAAGAGAGAACTTAAATAAAATAAAAATTCCTTTTCTATTATAAAAAACTTATTTCTGATTCTCACAATGATGTGTATTTTAACAAATAATATGCGTTATAATTAAATAAACATATATAATTTTTTAAATGGTCGTTAATGATGATGTCTATATATTTACTTCTAGTCGGAACATTTGAGAAAAGAAATGACCAATTTTATGGTAAATATGCTTTTACTTTTTATATATGTAAATTTCGGTATTAGTTTAGAACTATTTATATTTTTTAAAAACTCTGTTTCTATACCTTGCAAAACACTGCACTAATACAGCTTTTTCATCATAAAATACTGTCTAAACCATTTAGAGATAAATGTGATAAAATACATTTTTTTTTACAAAAAAAGTTAGAAACTGATCAAGTATTTTAGAAAATAAAATAAAAATAAATTTTAAAGATTAAAAAATTAAATATATTTTTTGTTTTTAAATAATTTTAAAAATCATATTTTACTTTTAATATATAAATTAAGTTTAAAAGCTGAAATACAAATTTTGAAAATAATTTGATCCATAGAAAATATATTAATTCTTAAAAAATATCTCAATTCTAGTTTTAAAATAATATAACTTTTCTTTAAAAGTAACCGGGCCCACATCCGAATCAGTGCCTACGTAGATTGTGAAAAAATGTGATAAGCTTTGGGTCACACACACGGTCAGCAGTAACGTACAGTGACGTTTCAACTTCCTATACAAGTCAATTTCAAATACAGAAATATTCTGGAAACTTTCAACATTCATCTATTCAAACCATAAAATTCAAATATTAAAAATATTTCGCTTTCAATTTTGTTTTTTATATAAATTTAAGATTTAAAAAAATTCAAAAAATTACTTTCTACTCAAAAAATTTAAAATATGGAGTTTATTATACTACTTATTTCAATCTGGACCAACTTTATATTGAAATCGTTCTAAACAATATTGTTTAATATATGTTTTAATATAATTTACTAAAATGACTGAAATCGAAGTTAGATTTTGCCAACAAAGATAATCACGTTTTTAAACTTAAAAATTTAAGAAGAATCCAATTTTAGCCTTTTGAATTGTAAAAGTTATTTTAGTATTTAGGTTTATAAGTACACAGGTTCAGTATCTTAAAAATATTTTAGCAACTAAAAACAAATAAAACTGATTTAATCCCTTAAATTCTATGTTCAAAAACTAAAATAAAGTATTTTTTTTTTCAAATTTGAAAAACCAAATCCAAGTTCACTCCAAATGTTAAGGTTTAAAAACATTTTTTTAAATACTAGATTTAGTTGTAATTTCTAGACATAATACATGTTTTGATATCTAGAATCATGACGGCTCTTCAAATTTGTTTTACTTTTAAAAAAAATGTAAAATTATTTCATGCAGTTATTTTTGTTATTAACATTAAAAACTTTATCAATGTAGATGTTTTTTTATCAAAATTGAATGATTTGTCCAATTAGTGATTACGTGACATGATGAGATCAATTGACTTGACAACTAATGTGAGAAGGGTTAGGGTTCGTGCAAAGAGACATCACAGGGCCACCATGTTGCCATTAGCGCGCCATCACACTTGAGCAATCAAACCTCCCTAGTTATCACAGCATTAACCTCCATGCGCGAATATCGCACCATTTTCGTTCTGAATTGTAGAACCACCATCAATCTTCACTATTTACCAATCAGAAACGCATCAAACTTTAAATCGTGTCTTGCCTCCATCGCAACCATGCTCCTTCAATTGCGACAATGCTTGTAGAAACATCCCAAACCAGAATCACGATTCACCCCTTCGAAACCTAATCGCGAGTTCCTTCTCCCTCGATTCAAAACCTGCATTAGAAATCAAAAAAACTCAGCAACCAAATCGCCTAATCTGAACCTCCATAGCCAACATTCAAAAATCCTAACCTAAATAGCGTCGCAACGGTGAGTTCATCTCCTCCATCACCTTCGCGCACCGCAAGCAATTCTTCTCCATCTTTGTCTTCTCCACAAACTCGAAGAACCTAGATCGCGTTCTCGCAAACCACCACCATCTCCATCAATCTACATACCTGGAAATAGAGATGGAACCACAACATAAGAATCCCCTCTAATCACGCCCCCACGAGCTCCTTTGTGCAATGGAAGAACCAGCAGCCATCGCAAATGAGAGAGCATTTCTCGCGAACCCTAATTTGGGTGGGAAGAGGACTACCACGTGACAGTCCTTATTAGCTGAGATACCACGCAATCACTAACTGGACTGTTCATTCAGATTTGGCTAGGAGGACAACTACATCGTTACACAAATTGGGACATTTTTAAACTTTTTTTTAAAGGATAGAACAACTTTAAACAAACATCATGATTTGAGGAATCAAAATAGTATTAAACCTAATTTTTATTATGTATCATGTTCACAAATTTGTAAATATTTTTCATAATTTAAATTTTTTTCATCAACCAAAATGTTTTAAATATAAATATGAACACTATAAAGCTTTTTAATAATATCTTTTTAATAGTTATCACTTCATTTAAAGAAATAGGTGAAAAATTATCGCCATGAGAAAGGTAATTACATAAGTTGATTAATTATGACATTAACCACACTATAGAATTTGATCAGTGATGATTTATTTTAAAAACCCCTTAATTTGTCCTGTTTTCTTGATTTTTCATGAGTTTTCGTTTATATATATATATATATATATAATATTATTTTTAATATTTTATAACTTAAAATATATTAATTATTTTAATAATTGTAACATTTAAATTGTAAAATAACTAAATATTTATATATTAAACTAAAGCATAATATATTTCTTTTTTATTTTTAATTTATCTTTTTTACGCATTTTGAACTAAAATATAATTAATATCATATTACAGTAATATGTTTAAAAGCGTGATGAATTACTCGTATATTTACCCACTTTTTCTTTTGTGGAAACGTAATTATAGACAGCTTTTTATGATTGGTTACAAGGAAAGATGTTAAAAACATATTTAAAAAAATATTTTGCATTTAATTTATTAAGTGAATGAAAATTAAGAATTAATGTCTAATAATAGTAAATTAATATTTAACTTTAGATTTTTTATATCTATGTTTTTGGTAGTATTAATGTAATCATGATATATATAAAAAATAATTAGTAGTTTGAAATCTATTCAAAATTTGTTAAAAAAATAATTAAAATGATTTTAAGTAACTATTCACGTTTAATTACAGATTAAAAAATTCACTCAATATGAAAAATTAATTTTGAATGAAAACAACTTTAATAATTTTTATATCAAATAAAGTTTCATATTGGTTTATACCCATTTATTATTAAAATAGACTATTTAAACATTGGTTATTCAATTTTAATTAAAATCAATTTTACGAACTCAAATTCAAACTTAATATAAAATCAACCCAGATAAAACAGAGAAAGGATGAATAGATAAGTTTCAGTTCATCCTCAGAGCAAAAAAAAAAAACTTTACAGCAATATGTTTGTCCATATCCGAATCTTTTAAAAATGGTAAAAAGTTGTACGATTACAAAAATATGTAAATGAAAAAATGAGTATTTAATTATTTATTTTATTTCTAAAAGTTATGAATTTCATGGACAATTGGCATCAGAAAGAGAATAAAATAAAATTAAAATGGTAGGTGAAGGTGGTAATTTTGTAGAAAAAATGGGGTCCATTTGCCAACAACTATTGTATATAAACCAAACCAAAACAAAGGGATTGTACGAAACCATTTATGCTTAACTCATCTCTGTCTGTTTGCAGTAAATAACTCACCCTTCAACTATTGCTGTGCATCTCTTTCCCTCTTTTTTGTCAAATTCTTCCACTCAGCAGGTATGTTAGGAATCAGCATTTGTCTATTTGGTATAACAATTATTGTGTGCATTGGTTGGATTGTTTGGGGTTCAACTTTGATGAATTATGCAACTACAATATTTGCCATATTTTTTCTCTTTTTCTTGGATCTGGATTTGGCTGTGGAAAACCCATTAGAGAATTTTGGGCTGTGATGACTGGGGTTTGTCTGTTTTACTCAGTGATGAAGTGGGTAAGCATAAGTTTTTTTTTTTTTTGTTTTATTTGGTTGTTACTTGCATAGGTAGGTTCTTTATCCTATTTGCCCTCTGTGATGTTTTGTTATTTGGAAACTTGAATTATTGCTGGATACTTTGTTGAAAGGATTTTCCTGAGTGGGTGAGCACAATTTTGTGTTTGATGTATATGCTGGAAAAGTAATATGATGTGTTACATTTTTCTGGTCCATAATAGACTGGGGCAAAGTGATAGTGGGATGCACAACTTTCTGATATACTTGAAGAATTGGAGGTGCTTAGTCTATTTATAGGGTTCGGGTAGATTTATGAAAATGGTGCTGGGAGGTCTGAGAAACCTTTTGGATTCCCTTGGTGTATGCATATATGCTTTGAAAGCCTTAGATAATCTGCAATTACTAAAAATGGTACCAAGGTCCAAAGATAGTGTACCAGAGAATCTCAATCTGTAATGATAGTGGAAGACAAAAGGAATGCCATGTTTCTTTACTCTACTTTAGTCAATGCAAAGTCATGATTTGCAAAAAAGGAAAAATGAATTTTTAGTCTTCAATTAAAAAATAGTGACTAAAAGTACCAAAGGCTAAAATGGTTGACTTGATCCAATTGTTCACAATTAACAGTTTATGTACAACTTAATATGAATGCTTCTTCAGATAGTGGCAAACTAATGAACTCCAATCTTTAATACATTAGTGTGTAAGTATACGTACACTGTAAAGTTGGTTAAAAGATGGTGGTTAATCTGTTCACTATATCTCCTCATACTAGATTCAGATTAGTCTTGGTGACTTTTATTGTTTCTATTTTCATTTCTCTATGTGTAATTTTTAACTATTATTTTTTTCCAGGTCTCTCTGCCTGCCAATGGATGCTAAGTCTGCTGTAGAATTAATGGAGTCTTCTAACGAGGTTCATTTTTCTGGATTTCACATGGATGGTTTTGAGCAAAGAAAGGACAGCATAGAACAACCAACAACCTCGGAATCTGACATGTATAAACAACCTTTTGTCATAGGTGTGTTTTCCTGTGGTGGATTGCCGAATAAGTTCACGAGGCCTTGAAGTTGTGTACAGAGTACATGAACAAAATCACTTATGTTAAAGCACAATTTTGTACTAGTTGAATTATAGAGTTTCTTGACTTGAAACCTGTGCCTTTGTGTGAAAATTGACCTACTCAGGGCAGAAACATGTCTGCTTTGAATGTAAATCACAAATTCATCTTGTTGGAGCTATTAAAAATTAACATGAAGTTTAGTTACATAGCATCTGATATATGGCTTAGTTATGGGATGATACATTTCAACTAATATCAATGTCACACGGTCCTTTTATGCTTTTCAAATTCTGCCAATTAAATTGGACTAGAGCTTTTTCATAGCTCTAGGTGCTAAGTTTGGATACCTTGCCTTCAATTCTTACAACTTCTCCTTTATCTTAATGATTCTAACTTGCTTATGTTTTATGATGCAGGTGTTGCTGGGGGTGCAGCATCTGGCAAGACAGCAGTTTGTGATATGATCATTCAACAGCTTCATGATCAACGAGTTGTACTTGTTAATCAGGTATTGAATTATTTCTGTTTATACTTCTCAATTATCAAGTTGAAAAAATATATTAAAGTGATCATTGAAAACAAACAATTGATTGGTTTCTACATCAGGCCCTATATGCATCCTGTTCTATCCATGATCTGAATCTCTTGGGATTCTGTTTTCCTTTGATATTCAAAGAATTTTAAGGAATGTTTTTATTACCATTATTGTAAATTTGACCCCATTCACAACAAAATATATCATTTTTGTTTATTCTTATTCCTTTAGTATTCGTCTAAGCTTCTTTCTGACAATTTGCTGATATCAAGAGCACACATGTCTCTCTGCGTAATATAGTCAAAATATACTCTTATGTTATTTCTTTGCCTATCATGTCATTGATTATCTCTATTTATTCATTCTATTAGTTATTCCTTTCTTTCAACTTCTTTTTGGGTGGCATGTTGCCAAGTTTAGTCCATACATTTCTTGTGCTTATTTTGATACATTGAGCTTAATAAATAAACTATTTATGACAGGATTCCTTTTACCATAGCTTGTCTGAGGAGGAACTTACACGAGTACAGGATTTCAACTTTGACCACCCTGGTAGTTCACTTTTTTGTCATTACTGACATTCGTTCATATTAAAGTATAATGGAATGTTCTACGGCCTTGTCTCTTTTATTAACTTGCATTTTTTTACTTTTTAGAATGAGGATCCAAAACATTTGTTCATTCTCATGTTTTTGTTATTCTAGTAAACTAATTATGAACTCGTTAACTAAAGCTACATGCTAGTGAATTAAAACATTAGTTAATGATAATGCACTGACTTTTGAGATGTTTCTGTAAAAGTCAACGAACTTACCATAGTGATTGGATGACATTGTAAATATATTATAGAGTGAACACCTTTTTCTTTCTCTTAAAATGTTTCTGAAAATTGATGGGGTAGAGAGACAAGTGAAAATATTGACATTTTAATTTTATTAAAGGAACTGTGTTAATATTCCTGTACTTATGTTTTGATATTGAATCAGATGCTTTTGATACTGAGCAATTGCTGTGCGTTATGGACAAGTTGAAGCATGGTGAAGCAGTAGATATTCCGAAGTATGATTTTAAGACTTACAAGAGTGATGTGTTAAGAAGGGTATATCTCTGGAACTTCTGTTTATATTAGAAGTTTTAACCATTTAGTTAAAATGCTAAACAACTCAAGATAGACTTAATACTTGTGAAGTTGCAACATTCAAAAGAAAAGTTTTCTTCTTTTAGTACAAATTGAAGTATAAAATATATCTATGTGATAATTGAAATGCATATTTTAGCTTATAAAAAGTTGTTGTCATTCTATTTTCATTGTGTTGCTTTAACGTGTTTTCAGGTGAACCCTTCGGATGTCATAATTTTAGAAGGCATCCTTGCTTTCCATGATCCACGTGTTCGGGAGTTGATGAATATGAAGATATTTGTTGACACAGGTCCTTTAATATTGTTTTTCCATATTTAACTCAGAATTTATTTATTTTAAGTTGTGCTGCATTTGTTAATTTAAATGAGATATGTTGTAAGATTAACTTTTTTTCATCTCTTGGAATTAGTTTCTTCCCTTCCCCCTATAATTCACATTATGATATAGGAAAATTGTATTCTTCATATTGTTTTATATCATTTAAGAAACTTTGAGGGTTCGGGGCACTATGAGCCTATTTGTTACACTTTGACCAATCTTCATATTGTTACTTTTTTCATTTATTTGTTGGTCCTTTGTTACTTCATTAAATTATTATTGTGTGAGTCTCCTAGGTACTTTCTAAGCCTGTATATAAACTTGATGTTTAAAATTGTTGACCATCAAATTCCAACTTGTACTTGTTTTACTTATGTGTCTTTGTTGAAATACTGAGTTAAGCTGTTACTTCACATTTTAAAATGTTCAGTGCAGATGCTGATGTTCGATTGGCAAGAAGGATTAGGCGTGATACTAATGAAAAGAGTCGGGATATTGGAGCAGTTCTTGATCAGGTAGCAACTTTCTACAACACCATTTGCGTAACATCTTTTGACTATTTCTTGATTCTTTTTCATCTTGCTATATTTACTTCAATGCATGGATTTAGAAATATTACTTTTAGTTTCATGCTGCTGGTTGGTTACTGTGCAAATTCCTTAATATAGAAACATATGATTGTATGGAATTAAGTCATTAAAGATTCTTTTTGTTTATAAATATTTGTCAAGCTATGCTATTATTCATTAGATTTTCATGGTTAATATTAACCATTAATGGTTTGCAGCTGACTTTTATGTAATATTTATTGCAGTATTCAAAATTTGTGAAGCCAGCTTTTGATGACTTTATTCTTCCAACAAAGAAGTATGCTGATATAATTATACCCCGTGGAGGAGATAATCATGTGGCCATTGATTTGATTGTACAGCATATTCGCACAAAGCTAGGTCAACATGACCTGTGTAAAATATATCCAAATTTATATGTCATTCAATCAACTTTTCAGGTACCCCTTGATCATGGACATTTTCGGTGATCCCGCGTAGTAAACACCAATATTTGATTTTTACTTTTAAGTTACACCATCTCGGTCAATGCTAATATGCAGATACGGGGTATGCATACGCTGATACGTGATTCTCAAACAACAAAGCATGATTTTATATTTTACTCTGATCGGTTGATTCGATTGGTAAGTAAATAAGTTTGTTTTTTTTGTTTATGAATTTAATGGCAATATGACATCATAATAATTGAACTTGACCAGGTTGTTGAACATGGTTTGGGGCATCTGCCATTTACAGAAAAACAAGTAGTCACTCCCACTGGTAATCTTATCTTTTTAAATACTTTCCTCGTAAGATTGTTGTGATGTGCACGTTTCTGTGATATTTTTTTCTTTCTGATCTTTGTGGCAACAGTATTTAGATGAACATTTTTACTTCCGTATCTGGTTTTTTATTGCTGTTGTACATGCTCCGTTCTCTCCTTTGAATGCAAATTGTTGTGGATAACATGTACATTCGATGTCGAGGTTATCATGTGTTGGTGTATTGTCCCAAATGAGGAATACATAAGCTACGAGCGCTTTGCTATATTTTAAAAATGGCTATGGCTATAATTTTAGTTTATCTAGTTTTTGGTGCTAGATTTCTGTTATCCTATGCCTTAAATAGTAGTCTTGGCAGAGGTTCTAACATTATTGAAGTTGATTAAAAAATGTCAGCATTCGTGTATGCCCTCTAATGATTTATTTTTTCATGCCTCCATTTGATATGAAATAATGGTATTATGGCATAATGCTCTACTTCATGAATGAATCAATGTGGAAAGGAGTGGGTTCTTCAATGTGGAGGAACTTTATTGATGGTGTGAACAAACCAAATGTCTGTCATATTTTTGCATATGTTTCCTTGTAGTTGTCATATTTGTTATTTGATTTGTCTAAAACATTTAGTTTGTTCTCATTAGAACCTTCGCATGGTATGGTAACTGTTGATTCTTGTCCTCATGCAGGTTCAGTATACACTGGTGTTGATTTTTGTAAAAGGCTGTGCGGTGTCTCTGTAATCAGAAGGTATTAGTCTTGTCCAGAGCAGAAGTATCAAATCCATTATGAGGAATTATAACAATTCCAAGAAATTGAAATACCTAAATAGTTTGAATTACTCAATTGAATTCCTTTCATTTCTTAAATAGTTTGTTTGGATTATTAATTGAAATATTTCTTGTTTGGATAAAACAATTTAATTTCTATTTTAAGACAAACTCAACTCTATCTTTTTGCTCAATTGAGTTAGCTCAACCTTTGATTCAAGATGATTTGTATTGACTTTTAGTCTAGGTTGATTCGGCTCAACATTCGAGCTAGATCAACTCGACTCTCGACTTTCAAGCCACATGGACTCACTCTCAACTTTCGAGCCACATTGACTCGGCTCGACTTTCGAGTTAGATTGACTCGTCTCGACTTTCGAGCCAGATTGACTCAACTTTAGTTAGTTTGGGTCAACTTAGCTCAACGTTTGTGATAGTCGATTTGGCTCGACTTTTGGCTCGAACTTTGTCTTAGACTGACTTGTTTTAAATTTGAATTTTTTTTAATTGTTGTATCCAAACAAGAATTTTAAATTCTTCAAATAAATGAATTATCCTTCTACATTATTTCATCCAAACACAACATTAATGTCATTCCTTAAGAAATGGGGTTGATGTGAACTTGTACCTCCGCAGTTTATAATTTATTAGATTCATGTTCTGTTATCATATAATTAACGTACTCTCATTTCAGTGGGGAGAGCATGGAGAATGCTTTGAGGGCATGCTGCAAAGGTATCAAGATTGGTAAAATTCTAATTCACAGGGAAGGCGACAACGGTCAGCAGGTTTGTCCACTGCATGTATGCTTTTGCACAAATCTCAGTTTTATTTCATGGCACTGATATCTTATCTTTGATCAACGAGCAGCTAATATATGAAAAGTTGCCTAATGATATCTCAGACAGGCATGTGTTACTGTTGGACCCTATACTTGGCACAGGTTTGTCATTGTCTTTGTTTTGAAGGTGCAAGTGTGTGCTGCCTATTGCCACCATATTGAAGCAAGAACAGATTTAAGAGAAATTGATATTTGGTTTTGCTTCTTTTCATTGAATTAGCTTCTTAAACATTTTTCATCCTATAGGTAATTCTGCTGTTCAAGCAATTTCTTTACTCATAAGAAAAGGTGTTCCTGAATCCAACATTATATTTCTTAATCTCATATCTGTAAGTGTTGCCAATGTCTTGTTTCCTTTATCTCTTTTTCCTCTATTATTGTGTTATTTATATAATTTTAATTTTATCTCTGCATCTTTTCAGGCTCCTAAAGGTGTGCATGTTGTATGCAAAAGTTTTCCAAGAATAAAGATAGTAACATCTGAGATTGAAATCGGTTTGAATGAAGATTTCCGTGTCATACCTGGCATGGGGGAGTTTGGAGATAGGTACTTTGGAACAGATGATGATGATGAACAAACGGTTGTTTCTTCACAGTAGTTATAGTTTGGCAAAATCCATGATAATTTTTTATTACTGCCTTTGGTCTTCTAGAAAGCTGACTGAGATTTGCTTTGTGATTATTCTGCTGGGGTCTGAATTTTAGTTCTAAATCAATTTTGACACAGTTGGACCTTAGATCACCCTTATATTATACTCCTTCTGCTTATTCAAGTTTATGGAAAATTTTATTATATTACCTTTTTACTGCACTCTAGAAATTTTCTTTGAACTTGTGTTGAAGTTTGAATACTCAACCTTACTCTGTATATGTCGAAATTAATCTTATGTTTATTTGATAGATTGTATCTGGTTTAGCTTAGTTTCTACTGCACATGCAATATGATAATAGAAATGTATATATATGTCATATTTTAAGAATTATATACATAAGATAGTAAGTTCTAGGTTATGTAGATCGTAAGATAAGTTATCAAATATTTAAATTTAAGTAAATCTCCAAACAGGAAATTCTGAATTGCTTTATTAAGATTTAAATATAAGAAAAAGTAACTCATTCATATGTTTTTCGCAATAATGTAATACAACATTTGCTTATGGGTATGAAAGTTTTGCAACAATCTTCTTTTTTTCTTAATTTGTTTTGATAAATAGTTAATTCGGTATAACATTGATGTATTTTTTTGTACAAAAGAAATTATGATTTTATTATATATTTTTTAATTTTATTAATTTTGTTTGAATTTTATTAATAATTAAAATAATTTGGTTTTTAGATATTGTCATGTGTGTTTATTAAAATAAAATAATCTTAGCATGCGTAATAATTATCCTTAAAAGGATTGTTTTACCTTGTTTTATGATTTTGTAAAATTAAAAATCTTTTATGTTGATTGTAAGGTTAATTTTTTTTACAATGAAAATAACAATTCCTGAAAAATTAAATACATGTACATTGATATTAATTATTTAAAATTAATAGAATTAAAATTATTAAATTAAAAGTGTATTTTTTTTATTACATTATGAAAGAAATATATTAATATTTGCCGTAGGAGGTTTTCCTTTTCCTTTTTGCTATCCTTGTTGCTGGATGGGTATTTGATGAGATCTCCTGGCTTTCTGAACAATGTGGTGTAGGAGTGAGAAAATATCCTTAACCGATATCCAACCCCAAGAACATGTAAATATATATTTGGGTTGGATTTGATATCAGGGTAAAATTGAATAAAATTAATAACTTTTATATTAAAATTTTATGAATATCTCATCCAACCTAAATTTATATTTTTAATATTTATAAATTCCTAAATATATTTAAAATTTAAAATTTTATTCTTAATATGATTATTATGTTGAAATAATAATAAGTAATATAAAATCTATTATAATAATTATTATTAAAATTATACATATTAATTTTTTAGTTAGAGATTTACCTTATTTATGTTATTTATTCATAATAAAGATAGTTATTTCATTAAAAATGTAATTTAATATAAATTTGTAATTAAAAAAAAACTCAACTGACTTGTAACTTGAAAAGTTTGAATTCGACTAATCTAATGATTAAATTATGAAATATGAATTGTAAAGTATTAAATTTGAATTATACTGAATTTGTCAAGTTGGACAAATTGGATCAATAATCACATTGTTTAAGAATCGAAACATAAACAGTTTAACTAATTTTTTCTTCACTAAGGTGTTTTTTAAAAATAAAGGTGTGAGAAAGTAATCACTCATTATTTAAGCTATTGTTTCTTTTGAAAATTACTGTTGTCATGATTTTAATAATATCTTAAATAGAAGATTGAAATCCATTTAAGATAATGTTATTATTTTGGAACCTCCATTAGTATAAATATCGCTTATAACGATCAATATTTTAGGCTTTTAACGGTAAATTCGCAGAAGACGTCATATCAGGAGGCGTTAAACTGATGTCGAATTTTAAATTTGATGTTAACGTCGAATCTTGTCAACATACGACACAAATTTTGTTAATATATGACGTTAATCAATTTTGTTTGTTTTTGTGATCCTTTTTTACAACTCTACGAGATCCGAAAAGCAGAAAAACAACCAACTTTAGTTTTTGGTATTTTATAAAGCAAGAATTATGAACGTGTAACGTAGTATCAACAACAAACAACAACAATAAACAAGTTCAACCAAACAACAACAAACAAGTTTAAAAAAAAATAACAAACAAGTTCAACAAATAAGTTCTTCAAAATAAAAACGAAAACTAACATTCAAAAGATGAATTCATCGGAATAAGATGTCGTTACCAATGACATAAAAAGCAGAATGCACCTATGAAGAACAAGAGCACGAAAATAATAGGTCAAAACAAATGAAAATCATACATAAAGTAATTAATTAACATGCATTTGTATCAAATGAAAGAAAGATTACCTGTGATGGTCGTCAAACTTCGTTCGAGAAAAGTTTGAAAGAGAAAATGGTCTCGCGCGTTAAGATAAAGTGAATGAATTTTTAATCTCCCGCTCAAATTTTTATTGAATTCACTAACATTTTAACGTTGGGGCATTCGACGTTTTATATTCTTTTACGTCGAATTATAATTTTAAACGGCGTTTAATAATTGCATTTATTTACAAAAATATCACTGGTCATTTTTAAAATTAGCTATTCAGTAGTTGAACGTTAAATGTAAAACTCGTATAAATAAAATGATTTCTTACCTTAAGTATTTTATTTTGTGGTATTATGTAATAAATTGTGATGAGAATCAATGTTGAGAAATATTTAGGTAAGCGGTTTAACTTGGGATATGACATAGTGTATGATGGGTAGAAGGTAACAATATAATGTTGTTGCATGCTTTCTTCCTTGTGTGTTGGGATTAAAGTTAACATGTTGAGATTTATTTGAGACCCTTCCCGAAGTCCAAAATAGTCTTATGAGTAGTCAAATTAAAGATATTTGAGTCTAGTTTCCAAACAATAAGGAATCAACTCAATTGGAGTTTCGTAGAGAGAGTAATGAGCAAAATAGTCATCAAAGGTCAAAGCAAAGCAGCCTAGAGCGTGGTTAAACTTCCAATTTTAATAATTTTACTACAGTTAGCCCTGTAGTTCAAAAATTACGATTTTTGTGTCCAAAGAACGATATTTGAGTCTAGTTTCCAAAAAATCAAGAATCAACTCAATTGGAGTTCAGTAGAAAGAATAATGAGAAAAATAGTCATCAAAGGTCAAAACAAAGCAGACCAGAGCATGGTTAAACTTCCAAATTTTATAATTTTACTGCAGCTAGGCATGTAGTCCAAAAATTACGATTTTTGTGTCCAAAGAAAGATATTTGAGTCTAGTTTCCAACAAATCAAGAATCAACTCAATTGGAGTTTGGTAGAGAGAGTAATGAGCAAAATAGTCATCAAAGGTCAAAGCTGAGCATACCAGAGTGAAAATTGAAGTGTTATGATGAGCGTGGAAGTGGCTTCCAAAGCCTTGTTCCACTTTGCTTGGGTGGGCCCATATTGCTCCACTTTGCTTGGATGAACACATATTGTTTTCCACTTTGCTTGGGTGGGCACATATTGCTCCACTTTGCTTGGGTGGACACATATTGTTTTCCACTTTGCTTGGGTGAGTACCTGTTTTCTAGACTTAGGCTTGTAAGTAACCTTGGGGAGGTTAAAGCTTGGAGAGTGGAGAAGAGATTTTGGAGAGCAACCAATTTGGTGAGAGAAAGGAAGAGTCACCCTAGCCTTGGAGTTTTTGGACATCACTTGTAGGAGACCAAGAAGAGTGGAAGCTTGTTGTCTAGTGAGGAAAGAAACCTAAGAGCCTTTGGAAGCTAGCTTGGAATTGAGGAAAGTAGTTTAACTTGGGATATAACATAGAGTATGATGGGTAGAAGGTAACACTATAATGTTGTTGCATGTGATACGCGGGTAGCACTGCATACAAATATGATTGCATAAAAGAATGCAGTATAGTCTAGGATTGACTCCTAAATCGTCTTTCAATGACCAAATTGTTGGCTCGGGTTTTAAGTCAATTACGAGTTAGGGGAGTTTTGCAATTGTTTTTGTGTTTTTATATGCAGAAAAATTAAATGATGAAAGCAGTAAATTAACAAACTGTAAAAATAAAATAGTAAATAGTAAAAACGAAAATTAAACAGTAAAAACCAAAATTTGACAGTAAAACCAGAATGCACAATTCACCAAGATTTGAATTAAAATACGGAGACAGAAAACGCACAGTTACGAAAATTAAACTTTAAAGCGAAATTGTTTCTAAAAATTCCCTAAATGCCGTGACATGTTTGCTTGGTTTTATTAAAAAGATAAATGCACATTGGACATCAATTGCCGTGACCTTCTTACATCCATATCAAGTTGATTTTACCACAAAACATTTGAATTTCACTTCCACATACTCCTACCCTTTTTAACACTTCTTGTCATCTTTTTGAAATGAAAAGCAACTTGAATTTTTATTCTCCACATTCACACCATTCCAGCCACGGTATTCCTCTTTAAAAACAACATTTGAAAGACAAAATTAAATGCAAGAAAGGGTCCACATGTTGGACTAAATGTTGATGGAATTTTAGAAGAAAAATGATGTTGATTTTTTTACAGGAAAGAAAACTTTGCACGTATACAACCCTATTCTTCTCAACAATTAATGGTCATCCAAGAAACAAGAAGAATTCAAAACAAAACATAGGTACTGGAAATAAATTTTAACCGAGAGCTTCATTTGCTACACATCCAAATCAATTCAATCTCTTTTTCTCCTTACAAATTTTAATCACCTTTTTCCATGCTTCTTTTCATTCTCAACAACATCAAAATAAAACATTGAGCAATACTTCATTCTCTACCTTGGTTAGCCGTGAATCATTCAAGCATGAAACAATAAAAACATTCAACCAAATGCATAAAAAAAAACTAAATGAAGAAAGGAACATAGCTCTTAACAACCGTGAACTTTTGCAACACAAATCAAAAGAAAGAAAATGCTTCCAAAATGAAACTAACTTGCACAAACAAAGTCCAGATTACAATTTATAGAGTCCATACAAGAGTATTACAGCAGATGAACAAAAAAACTTAATGAAAAGATGAATAAAACCAGATGAGAAGACAGCAAGAGTTCAAGCTACATCATCCTCCATTCAGCAGTTGGTTTCCTTCTTCCTCCAATATCTCTGGTTGCTCACGGCCTCCTCCCAAGCTAGGAACCTCTCTGCGTTTTTCCACTCCAAACTCTCCTCTCTGCCTCACATCCAAACTCAGTAAAAGAAATGACAAGAACTCAGACCTCCCTCTAGCTCACGGCCTTTTCTCAAAACTCAGAACAAGAATGGTGTCTTCCTCTCTTCTCCACACTCAGAACTTTTCTCTCCTGCCATCCAGTCACCAAAAATCCGAACCTCACCTAGCTCACGGCTCTTCTCTTTTATGTTTCTAACCTCTGGACCACCTTCAGAAAAATTATTGTTTCCATGTCATCATTCACACAAAATGAAAGGCAAAGACTTCCACTAGCTTCTTCCAGCCGTAACCATGTGCTTCCTTGCCCATGCTGTAACGTGGTGTCCTCCTTCCTTTTTCATTTTTTTATTCATCAAGCACATCATTCTTCTGAATGTTCCACTCAGACACCACCCTTTGCTGCTGGTCATTCTGTTTTTCTGGATCTCTTGCTGGATCATGAAATGGTGCACCTCACATGCTTCCTCCAATACAGAAAAAATATGAGATGTGCTTGCTGCTGTGCTGGACTTGAAGTGCTGAGAATGTGCCGAGAGTTTGTGTTGGTTGCAAGCCATGTGCTTAAGAATGGAAGACATTCCTGGACTCCAAGTGCTGCGGCCCATCATTTCTACATTTCCATAAGTTTTTCATTTCAGCCGAGACATGTGGACATTGTGTGGTATTCCAGCCGTGAAATGCACTCTCTAATTTTTTTCTTCAAATTAAAACCAAAAGCTTTAAGATTCCTTCACCATGTGTTGTTCTGGAAGCATTTTCCGTGCATGTCCCCCACTTCCAACGTGTTTGTCTTCCTTTCTCTCTTCCAAATTGCCGTTTTAGTGGTCCATGTCATAGTTCATTTTATTTTAATAAGCAAGTGCCCTTGTGGTTGGACCGTGTGGCATGTTTTTGCTTTCTTTCTAGGTGTGTGTCAGCATCCCTTAGTGGAATCTTGGATAACACCATTTTGTCTTTTTCTTCTTACCACACAAGAATGAATATGTGCTGCATCGTCATGCTTCCTCCAAGGCTACGCCACATGTCATCTTCTTTTATGCTCTTCATTTAAAACAAATATGAAATGTGAAGATGTGCATGCTTTTGGTGTCTTCCATGTGCTGCTGTCCTACTTCCTAAAAATTGGCTCCTATCCACGTTGGACACTCAACTCTTTACATTAGAAGAAAGAAAACATTTGCTGCCCATCTACTTTGAACGTGACCACCCTTCATCAATCATGTGCTTCTCTTTTTTTTTTTTTGAATGCTGCTCGACAATTCACGTGTATATATCTATGATCAATTGTCTTTTTGCTCTTCCACGTCATGTAGCAGCCCCTGGTTCCGTGCCTCATTCTTTTACAAAACAACTCATTTGCTTTTACTTCAATTGGTGCCAAACCGTGAAAACAAACGCATGCTAGACTTTGTATGGCAGCAACATTCTGAACATAACTTCACCTAGGCCGTGAGTTGCTACTCCAATTACCAAACTCCCAAAGCTTTCCGGATTGCTTTAGATGGGCTCTTCCAAAAAAATATGAAAAAAATTAATGAGCAAGCCATGACATGCAAACACATTAGAACACTCAAACAGTAAGCACAGAGCTGACATAGGGGAGTAAACAAAAAACTGGGAACAGCACAGAACGAATTTGAACAAAAGAAAAACTACACGTGAAAATAGACATCCATACGAAACTATGAAAAAAAATTGCATGAAAAATGGATAAGAATTGAACTCGAACGAAGACACACAAGTTGACACAAAATTCACGCAGCACTGTGCGAAAATTGAAATGGCTGAGATGCATTGGGCTCAATTGCTATTTCTCATTTAACCTTAAAATGTCCCAAATTGTATTTTCAAGTTTTCTCTGTAATTACTAATGCAAATAATTAGCTCAGATAATTCAATATTAATTAAAATAAGAATTTTCGATCAAATTAAGCACAATTAACAAAAACGGAAAAATACTGGACAATTAAGCAAAAATTCTCGATTAATTCCGATACAACAAGCTAAGTGAAGTCGATAAAATATTGACTCATCAACATGCTTTCTTCCTTGTGTGTTGGGATTAAATTTCACATGTTGAGGTATGTACTTTTCTTTTTGGTTGTAAATTTTATGAGTTTTTGGGTATAACACGCAGAACCTAAAAATGAACTTTTGCAATTTTTCCCAAATTTATTTGAGACCCTTCCCGAAGTCTAAAATAGACGTATGAGTAGTCAAATTAAAGATAATTGAGTCTAGTTCACAAAACATCAAGAATCAACTCAATTGGAGTTCGGTAGAGAGAGTAATGAGCAAAACATTCATCAAAGGTCAAAGCAGGGCATACCAGAGCGTGATTTAATTATCCGATTTTTAATGATTTTACTACAGCTAGCCCTGTAGTTCAAAAATTTCGAGTTTTATGTCCAAAGAAAGATATTTGAGTCTCTTTTCAAACAAAACAAGAATCAACTCAATTAGAGTTCGGTAGAGAGACTAATGAGCAAAACAGTCATCAAAGGCCAAAGCTGAGCATACCAAAGTGGGATTAAATTTCCGATTTTAATAATTTTACTGCAGCTAGCCCTGTAGTCCAAAAATTTCGAGTTTTATGTCCAAAGAAAGATATTTGAGTCTAGTTTCCAGCAACGCAAGAATCAACACAATTGGAGTTTGGTAAAGAGAGTAATAAGCAAAACAGTCATCAAAGGTCAAAGCTGAGCATACCAGAGCGTGATTAAATTGTTAATTTTATTAATTTTACTGCAGCTAGCCCTGTTATCCAAAATCTACAAGTTTGGTATCCAAAGAAAGATGTGTGAGTCTAGTTTTGAGCAAAGCAGTAATAAACTCAATTGGAGTTTGGTAGAGAGAGTAATGAACAAAACAATCAACAAAGGTCAAAGCTGAGAATACCAGAGCAAGATTAAATTTCCTATTTTAATAATTTTACTGCAGCTAGCCCTGTTGTCCAAAAAATTCGAGTTTGGTGTCCAAAGAAATATTTTTAAGTCTAGTTTCCAATAAAAAAAACCAACTCATTTGGAGTTATGTACAAAGATTTATGAGTAAAATAACAAGCAAAAGTCAGTATTGACAGCATTCAATTTTACTCGTTGGGAGCACTTATCTACATTCTTTAACCAAGAGTGTGGATAAGAGGGTATTGAGAATTCTCTTCCATTGTTGGAAGAGGAAAGAAGGGAGTGTGTTTAGAGAAAAAGGGGTGTATCGGAATTAGGTCTTTTTGGGAATTTAGTAAAAAGTGGTGGTGCACTAAAAATGTTGTTATAGTTGATGGAAGTGTGAAATTAGTAATTTCATAGGGGTGCGACAGTGGGATAAATAATTAAATTAAGTTATTTAATTATTTGTTAGTCAATGAATTTAGTTGACTTTATATATGATGGTGATGGTTGTGATGGTAAAATTGTGAGAGCAAGCGTTTTGTCATATCCCTAGAATCTTGTTGAATCGATGGTGTTCGTATTGCGATACGATAATGGGTTGAGTCTCTGCGGAGACTGAGGTTCGAGTGTGATGGTAAAACTGTGAGAGCAAGCGTTATGTCATTTCCTTAGAATTTTGTCGAATCGATGGTGTTCGTATTGCGATACGATAGTGTGTTGAGTCTCTGCGGGGACTGAGATTCGAGTGTCACCCTTTCCTCATGCGTAGGGACTAGAGAGGGTTGGATGTCTCGCCCAATGACTTCGGCTCGTGTGAGTATAGTGCTCGGTGGGTGCGCCTAACCGAAGTTTTTACTCGTAATTCCTTGAGGAGTCGGGGAGATAGGTCTGAAGTTGCGATGGAAGACGACTCGAATCACCCTGTTTTGCGAAACAGGTTTGGTACGACAAAATTCAAAGAAACAACAAAAGCTTGTGTCAATGATTTGAGTTGTGAGTTTAATACTATGATGTATTGTGATGTTGTGACTTTGATAGTCTGAGTGGTGATGATCTAAGGTTTTAATATTGTGACTTTGATAGTCCGAGTGGTTATGATCTGAGGTACTAATATTGTGACTTTGATAGTTTGAGTGGTGATGATCTGAGTTGTGAGTTGATTATTATAGTCTGGGTGGTGATGATCTAAGTTATGAGTTGAATATTGTGTTGTATTGTAAGGTTGTAACTAGGATAATCTAAGTTATGATATTTTGATATTGAAATTATATGCTATGTTAGGTTCTTAGTTACTCACCCTTTCCTTTTGTGGTTGTGGTTCCACCTACGATGATCGTACTTGTACGGGAGTAGATGGCGTTGCAGATGAGGCAAAGATGGAGTAGCCCGATGAGAGTTATGAGAATAACTATGGGGGATTTATCATATTTTAAAGAAATTTTATGTCTTTGAATAACGAATTTGATATTTGTAAGGTTTTAACCTTATGTTGTAAGACACCTAGACTTTTGATGTTTAGTTTCGCGATGTTAATAAAAAAAACTGGTGTAAAATTTTGGATTTTTTGGGTGTTACATTAAACGCGTGACCTATTCTATAATCAAAATATCATATTTCTAAAACGTTTATTTGAAGAAAATTTGAAACCTAAACACACACACACACACACACACACACACACATATATATATATATATATATATATATATATATCTCTAATCATTTATTTTTAATCAAAACATCATCCTTATACAACAAGTGCCCAACCAGCTGAACACTATACTAATTGACAACAAATTTAAATTTATGATTTAAGTGAACGTGGACTTATTAATGATCAAAGTGGTATTCCCTTTTTAGTGAGTTGATTCAACACAATTATTATACATTAAAACTTATATCAATTTGTTCAATTGCTTTGCTTTTCAGTTCTCTCATCACAATAGTCCAAAAAACAAACAAACTCATTTCAATGCTTAAACCACACAATTCAATTCAAGCATAAACACAAATCAGATTAAATCAACACACTAACAATATCAAATTTGTTAACTCAGGCACGCCAAAGGACAAAGTGAAAAGCTCAATGACCCTTACAACACTCTCAAACACATAAGAAGTTCAAACTACCTTTATGAATAACTCAAACATAATCACGGCACACCATTAGAATACTTGATCAAAAGAGACTAGAAAAGAGAACACAAGTACTACATGCGAGCCGAAAACAATCACATGTAGAGGAACAAACAAACCAAGAAATGGAAACCAACTTACCTCATTGAAGAAATTGGTCGGTTGATCTTGATGAACTCACTGCCAGGACAATTCTTATTGCCTCTGATTTTCAACAAGATGAACGAGATTGTAGTAAATCTTAGAGAGAATAGAGAAAGAGCATTTTAAGAAAAAGGTTTTATAAAGAATGTGTGTTTTTAAATAATGTCTATACATTTATAATTATATTTTAAAGTTTTAATATTAAAATAATTTAGTCTTATCATTTTAAACGCTATTAAGTCTAAAACATGATTTTCTAGGCTCATATAAAAAATATATTTAAACTAACATTAATCTCAATTATTAAGTGATATAAAGTGTACTAAACTATTAATATTTATAAAAGCTAATGGTCACAGTTGCGTTTGGTGACCACCAGATCTGGCTCACCTATCTGCGTGACAGGTAACCCCACGATGTTGGAGCTCCGTTCTCCTCCATGCGCTGCCACGCACAACATCTTTGTGCACCGTGAACATGCGCGTGCTGCTCACGTGTCGCCGCCTGCTTACTAGAACACCACCATGCCACCTTTATACCGGTCGCCAACCTCTCCTCTCCTCGTTCTGGCCCTTCGAAGTATGTTCCATTAACGTACATGTCGCAACCGGGAAATCGCGACGGGACGACGATCCGAAAAAGATAAATTTGAAAAAGGAGATTTGGAGTCGCCACCATAGTTTATTCTGGAAAACTACGAAAAAACCATAAAATGATAAGGCATAGTCTGCGAAAATGAGATTCTTTGTTCGGGAGTCAGTTACGCGTAGGGAAGGTATTAGCACCCTACAACGCCTGCCTGAAGGCAGTACCTTTAATTAAATATGCAAAGTCGATGTGGTTTTCAAAATGATTATTATTCCCCGAAAATAAGATTACAAGACAATGCAAAGAAAAATATATTTTTTATTTTTTAGGAAGCCCGACAAGGATTGACCTTGCTCCTACGTATTCTCATGTGAGAAATCAGGGGTACCTAGTTCTTTTGAAACTGTTTGAGAAATTTGTTTAAAAATTGTTTGAAAATTTTGTTTGGAAAATGATTTTGGATTTTTGGGAAATGAACCTGACAAGGACTGACATTGCTCCTACGTATCTCCACTTTTGATGGAGAATCAAGGATCACGTAGTTCTGGCAAGACGATATTGTTTGTTGTTTGAAATTGTTGATGTTTTTAGTTTTTGATGTTTTTAGTTTTTGATGATTTTATATTTTTTTTGTATTTTTATGAAACAAACAGGAAAGGTTTTTAGCACAAAGACGATGCGTGTAATCACACATGTACCTAAACCTTTAAAACATTTTATCATTATTTGAGAAAAGAGGAAAAATTTTTAGCACAAGGACGATGCGTACGATCACACATGTGCGTAAACCTTTAAAATATATTTTTGATATTTTTTAGAATTTATGTATTTTATCTTTCTTCATTCATTTTTTTTTATATTTTGTAATTTTTTATGTAAAAAAAAAAAAACAAGTTCAATAAATATAAATAAAACAAAAGGGTGGAGAAACTAGTTACATGCAATAAAGACCAAATAATCAAATAAAGAAACAAACATAAAAAAAATAAAGCAAAAGAAAAGTCCAATATAAATAAGGGTACAGAGATAAAAACCACCGAATGAAATTGAAGCTCCTTTGTTTGGGCCAATACTCTTTTCTTCAACTTGGTATCTGTTACGGGTGTAAGATGAAAAAATGGAGGTGCATCCCAAAATGTGTGCCCAGGTCTAATTCTTCTTTTTTTTTCTATTGACAGAAAGGCTTAAACACAAACGAAGAGGGGTACGAAGCATGAAACTACGGGGTGCAAACAAATGTTTTTTCTATTTTTTTATTTTTATATATATTAGTTTTTATTTATTTATTTTATTTTATTTTATTTTTAAAAAAAGGAAAAAAGGACGGCACAGGGTTCTGCCTCCCATCTTCATTTGCTAAGCAAAGCCAAAGTCTCTTTCCCACTGCCTGAGTCCAAAGGGGGCCAAACTCCTCCACGCACGCCCAAGCTTCCACTCGTTCGGCAGCCATCATCGTCTACGAGATCAGCTCTCCGTGTCTCCCCGTGGCCGACCGAGAAAGTCGCCGGCACTGCCATACACTGCAGCATTTCCGACACCGCGGAGCCCAGACGACGATGCCTCTGCTCGCACCTCCGCCACTCTTTGCTGCCAGGGTCATCGCCGGTCGTGACGAAACGGCCACCGCGAACCAGCCACCGTCGAGACCAATCGCCGGCCGTCACTGGGGCTCTTTCCCTTTCTCGCGTGCTCTCTCCGGATCCACCCTCACCGCCGTTCGTCACCAGGATCAAGATGGCCGCGACGCTTCTTCTCTCTCCGCGTGCGGCCCAGCTTCACCGTTGCTGCTCGCCGGAGCTCGCTTCTTCCCCGGCGCCCTCACTACCCTTTTCTCATTTTTTTTGTTTATTGATTGGTTTGGCTGCTTTGCCTACTGGGATTGAAAATTACTAGTGTGTTGGGTGCATATGAGTGTGAGGGATATCAATTTGCAGGTTGAAGAGATGAATTTAAAATTGAATTTGAAGTTGGAAGATGAAAATGGGTGATGGTGTGAAGGTCGTGGTATCTGGGTTTGAAGAAGTGTTGGAGATGATGGGAGAAAATGAAAAGGGTCCAGTGTGAAGAGAAAAAAATCAGTGTTTTTTGCTCTCCCCCAGTGTTCGTGAATTCTGTCTTCATTTGTAGATTCCAGCACTGTCATAGATGAGGAGTGTCGGTAGCTGTGGTTGGAGGGATGAAGAAATTATTGGGTTGGTGGAATAGCAAATTATTGGCAGCATAATTGGATGCACAGTGCAACCGAAAATGATGGAGAAAAGTGAAAGTGAAAAGAAAGAAAAGAGAAAAGGTGTTCAAATCTGAACTTTCTAAAAAAATTAAACCAAATCAAATAAAATCATTTCATAATAAAAACAAAGTAAACAAAACTAAGACAAGAAATAAAAATACAATAGAATAAGATAAAAACAATATAAAATAAGCTAAAATAGAAGCAAATAAAATCAATTGACAGTAATCAAATCACATAAAATAAAATCCAATCAAATAACGTAATAAAATAGAATTATCTGAAATAAATTCAATCAAGTAAAACAAATTCAAACATAATTATTGACTAAAAACAAAATCAAATCAAATGGAATAAAATAAAGTAAACATGATAAAATCTTTTCACAACCAATTACAAAACAAACTAAAATAAAATAAACAAAAAATGAAACACAATAAACCAAATCACAAAAGAAATGAAGATAAAATAAAATTGTTCTTTTTTTTTATTTTTATGGTGAACTTTAATTATTCGGACAAAATTAAGTGTTGACAGTACAAACAGAACCCTTTCGATATTCACCAAGGGTTTGCAGTTTCTCCTTTAGATTGTTTATCCCTTGATCCAAAATGGCTTCCGGCAGTGCCATCTCTTTTTCCGAAAGTCTCTCCATCACGTATGAAAAGTTAAATGGAAAAAAATTACTTATCTTGGTTGGCTATCATTGAGATATGGTTTGTTGGTCAAAGTCATTATGACCACCTTGAGTAAGATGACAACCATGTACTGACATATAGTTGTATGCTCTATTATGGCAATCAGTGGAACCCAAACTTCTTGTATATATGAGAGCTTTCAAAACTTGTCACTCATTTTTGAAGAAAGTTCAAAATATTTATGTCAATGATATTCAATATCTCTATGACATGACAAACAATCTTGCCTCTCTTAAAATGACATATCATGATATAATGTCCTTCAAGACAGAAGCCTAATCCATTGTCGAAAAACTCAAGATGTTTTTGGAAATTATCAAAAAGAAATTAGACAAATATTACTTCATCCCGATTTTAATCATACATAATCTCATATGTAATTTTTTTACTATGTTCAATAATATAAAAAAGATAGGTATAAAACTAATTATTTTAATTTATACCCAACAAATACATTTCTTCCACGCAAAAATACGTTGAAACTTCCATGATGTCCACGTTTAAATTCTAATGAGGCACTAAAAAGATAAGATTTGTTTCATTATTCTCCTTTTTTACCCTTCAGAATCAATATTATGAATTGCTTCTTACTTATTATATTTTGATTATTTTAATAACAATGAAAACCTTTCATAAGCAGGATTAGTGATATAATTCACTTTCTTTGGATAACAGTGGGAAATTATATTTCATGAGTTGGTTAACAAGACTTCCAAATCATGTTTATATAATTTCAGGGTGTTACAAAAGAATTGTAATTTTAATGTTAATAGAATGATAAATAAATATAAATTAGTTCGAAGAGTTATGACTTCTTTTCTTAAGTGAATTTGAGAAGATTTGAGAGGATTTAAAGATAATTTTTTTTGTCATTTTTTTAAACGAATTTGAAAGTAAACGAGAGTAAATTTAAAAATAAAAATCGTAAAAATTAGTATAAAATTATATTGACGTGATAAATTAAAAAAAATTATTTTCAAATTAAATCTTATTTACCTTCAAATTCGCTCAAAAAATAACAAAAAAAATTATCTTTAAATTTTTTCGAATCCACTCAAATCTATTCTCTCAAATTCAACCAAAATAACAAGGCGTTAGAGATATCCTCATAGGATCAGCTGGAAAACAATCACTCCTTAAAGCCAAATTCCATTTCAGTTTTTGAAAAAAAAAGTAAAAAAAAATAATATGAACACTACAAGTCAACTTACCATATATTTTGCATATTTTTGTGCAATTGTCAGGAAAGAATAGAAAGAGAAATTACTCTTACTTTGCATTTTGCCACACTCTTGCACTTCCATTTTCAAAACATGGAGGAATCAAAGAAGCAACGATGGCAGACTATTCAAGAAGATGAAGAAGATAATGCAAAATGGGTAACCCACTATTCCAGTCATCACCAAATATTGTTGGTGGGAGAGGGTGATTTCTCTTTCTCTCTTTCCCTCGCCAAATCTTTTGGCTCTGCTGCCAACATAGTCGCTTCCTCTCTCAACCCCTATGGTCTCTCTCTCTTACCCTTCAGTATTTTGTTCCTGCAAAAAATATTATTTGTGTCTTGGGATTTGATCATGTGTGTTCTTCTCTCTGTTTGCATATTTGTTATTCATAAAGTAACCCTAGTGTGTTTTTATTTTTGTTTTATAATATTATTACTGTTTTTATTTGGTTGTTTTGAAGATGATGGAAGATAGTATCTTGTTGGTACGTTTTAAACTTGTTAACAATTTGTGTAGCATTTTTGTGGCTTTCCTTGATATTGCATGAATAAAAAAGCTAGACTCCATGGCCAAAATTACAGATGCAAACAAGATTGTTGCAGCTGGGATATGTTGATATGTTTTATCAGTGGAAGTCAGTGTTTTTAAGGTTTCCAGTAAAATGAAGACATTTTTCATTTTTTTACCTTTTTGGAAGTGAAGCCCTCTTCATTTTTGGTTAAGATTGGTTAAATACTTTGATATTGTAAGTTATTTTGACTTTTAGGAATGATCTGTTTGGAGTTTTGTCCTTTTTCAAAGCTTTCTACCATGTTCTCATTCTCCACAATTTGGGGAAGTGTTGCTTATGTTGTTTAATGTTTCATTCATTCTCTCTATCTGTCTATTTTACTGCTCTAGTTTCGGTTGTACTTGCTAGAACAATGTGGAAAGCTGATTAATAAAAATAAGGGTACATTTTAGAGTCACATAGCTCACGAGTTCAAAATCCAAATGATCTCTCACATGTAGATAATGTTACCAAGATGTACAAGCAGGCAAAGTCAAATTTAGAAGAATTGCACAAGCTGGGAGCATTCTTATTACATGGAGTTGATGCAACCAAAATGAAGCTTCATCCAGATTTAAAAATGCGAAGGTTTGATCGAGTCATATTCAACTTTCCTCACGCTGGCTTTCATGGGAGGGAAGATAGCTCGTCGATGATTGAGTGAGTTTTCTAGTATTTTTGTGTTTATTCTTGGCTCTTCTTTGCTGATATTAAGCTAGATAAGAAGAAAAATATATAGTGTAAAAGTTTAGCATGCTTCTGTCTTCTTTGTGGAAGGTTGGAATTGAGAGCTTGAATTTCATGTTTTTGCAGAATTTCTGGTTTGTATATTCTGTTATTTAGATTTCTTTGTTTGTGAAACATGGTTTTTAAGTTTCTAATCCTTATCAACCATCACTTGTTTGCATGCGGTTTTCTTTGTGTTCTTGAATTTACAGGATGCATAAAGCCCTTGTGCATGGATTCTTCAACAATGCTAGTCGCATGCTTCGAGCCAATGGTGAAATACATATCAGTCATAAAACTACAGAACCTTTTAGCTACTGGGACATTGAGAATCTTGCTGCACAATGCTTTTTGACGTTGATTGAGCGTGCTGACTTCAAGATAGAAGATTATTCTGGTTACAATAATAAGAGAGGTGATGCCTATAGATGTGATGAACCCTTTCCACTTGGTAAGTGCTGCACGTTCAAGTTTGTCTACATCCCTGAGGGAAAGCGTTCGAGGATAAAACGAATGATGGTTCCTAGACACAACAGAAATCTCCAAATTGAAGAGATTGAGTATGCTGTGGAGCAATTACCAACTTCAGCTCATCTCAATTATTTCCCTACAGCAAGTCACTTTCTAAAACTGAAAGAAGAGACATCATTCACTGGGGTTCACTCAAGTAACATGACAGAAGTGCATGGAAGAGGTTTTCCTCCTGGTGGTTATTCTTCTCTTGGTATGAGTCGAGGCCCTCCAAGAACATTTCAACCATGGCCAGCATCTGCTAATGTCAGATACTCTCTGACAGATCATATTAGAACAATGGAAACTGTTCCCGAACCACTGTATACTCGAAGAATATTGCAACCAATGGAGGAATCGCAATCTCTTCAACCAGGGCCAACATCTCCTTATATCAGATACTCTTTGACAGATCATATTAGAACAATGGAAACTGTTCCAGAATCACTGTATACTCGAAGAACATTGCAACCAATGGAGGAACGGCAATCTCTGCCACCAGGGCCAACATCTCCTTATATCAGATACTCTTTGACAGATCATATTAGAACAATGGAAACTGTTCCAGAATCACTGTATACTCGAAGAACATTGCAACCAATAGAGGAACGGCAATCTCTGCCACCAGAGCCGACATCTGCTCATATCAGATACTCTCTGACAGATCACATTAGAACAATGGAAACTGTTCCAGAACCATTGTATACTCGAAGAACATTGCAACCAATGGAGGAACGGCAATCTCTGCCACCAGAGCCGACATCTGCTCATATCAGATACTCTCTGACAGATCACATTAGAACAATGGAAACTGTTCCAGAACCATTGTATACTCGAAGAACATTGCAACCAATGGAGGAATGGCAATCTCTGCCTCCAGGGCCAACATCTGCTCATATCAGATACTCTTTGACAGATCACATTAGAACAATGAAAACTTTTCCAGAATCACTGTATGCTCGAAGAACATGGCAACCAATGGAGCCATTGCAATCTTTGCAACCAGGGCCAACATCTGCTAAAATCAGATACTTTCTGACAGATCATATTAGAAAAATGGAAACTGTTCCCGAGCCACTGTATACTCGAAGAACAGTGCAACCACTGCAGCACTTTCAATCTTTGCTGCCAGGGCGAACATCAACCGATGTCAGATTCTCTCTGACAGATCATGGTAGAACAATGGAGGCTATTCGTGTATCACCTGATGCTAGAAATGAAGGGTACTGGGTTAATGGTGGCAGGTGAAATTATTTTGGAGAAGAACATGGTAGAACAATGGATACTTCTCCCTTATCACATGGTGATAGAAATGAAGGCTATTGTCAGGTCTATGGTGGCTGCTCAAATGATTGGCAGCAGGATCATTGCAGAACAACAAATGAGAGTGGAAATTGTCTTGATGGAATAAGTTGCCTGGGAGGAGTTTTCAGAGTGAGCTTCACCGATTGAATATTTTGATGTCAGAGAGAAGGGTCATTGTGCAGTCCTTTTCATTCAGTCAACATTGGAAAGTGCAGTAGAGGAATTTCACTACCAGTTACACTGTTTTATTTTTTTTGTTTCTTCTGGCTGTTTAAAGCCTCTTTTATTCAAGTGCTTGCTGAAGCTGGTTGAATTTTCTCATATACATTTTCCATTTGTTTACCTTTTTGGAGTATTGACTTTATGCAATCAAGAAATGTTTACTTTACTATCCAATTATATAATTGTAATGATAACTCTGTTAGATAGGTATAAAATTTGTATCAATAATATTTTTTATTTGTATAGTTTTTTATAATAAAAATTTCACAAAATCATAGATTTTGAATAATAGTTTTTATTTTCTAAGAAATATATAATATAAATATAAAATTAGAGTTTTTATATGAATTGAATTCCTTCAGTTGGTTCAGTTATTAGTAGTCTTCAATTTTATTCAGTTTGTACTTCAAGTTTTGAACTTCGAAAACCATGTCACGCTTTCATTTGTATTTCAAGTTTTCTTTTTCCTTAGTTTTTAAGAGACTTTAAGGCTATCTTCATAAGGGAAATGTGATAATACTGTGCTTCTTCATGATAAGGAAAATATGAATGATAATCAAATGAAAGTTTATCTTGATACTGAAAAGTTGCTCGCACCATGTTATGCAATGAACTAATACGATTGTTGGAGTGAATTCAGTTCTTACTTTACTGAGTGAAATAGGAATCTACCAAATCATGTTCTCCAGCTGCAATCTTAGTGAAATTTGTTTACATTATCATCCAATCATTCAGTTCTATGACAGCAATTCTAAAAATCATAAATATCCTGATTTGTAATCTATTTACAATGTTCTATATCAACAACATATAAAAATTAAATTGTTTCTTATCTATCAAGTAGTTCCCAGACTTCCTTTTTAGCTCACTGGTATGGTATCAGTACAAGTTATATATGAAACCAAACATAGAAAGCAATAAACAAGCATAAAAATTCTACCCTTTACTTTCATTTCTTGGTGATGCACTTCCTAGCCACCAAGACACCAGTTGGTGGAGCAGTCATCTCTATCTGGCATCTGCTATGCAACCAGTAAGACAAGTGGAATAACCCGATAGTTACTCTCACTTTAAAGGTTCCTCTCACATTGTACTTGACCATGTTACCTTGCACCTGTCCTTTAAGGTTCACACCAAGATCCTTAGGCAAAAACACCAAGCTGGATATGAAGTGCAGTGATTCCAACCTGCTCTCTCTTCTCCTCTGAGTAAAGGGCTGAATGGACTGTGTTGATATGATCCTGTCTGAGAAGAAAAGTTCAATATCCAAAGACTCAAACCTCACATCAATCTTCCTGTTGGGGTTGGTGATGTTTGCAAGGAGGGTGAAGTCACCATTGAAGTATTCTGGTGAGTCAAAGTACACTGAATTAAGGTTTGCATTGGGGATGTCAAAAGTGGGGTTCCTTGGTCTGATGCCTAGGAAGATTATCAAAGTTGCAACTCCAAAGAAGATAAGCACAAGGCTGAATATGAGACACAACACTGCAGCAAACCATATGATGGGATTGGTCCTTTGAAATGGAGGCTGCCTTAGTGGTGGTGGTGGTGGCCTAATTGACTTTGGTGCAACATAATTTGGTGCTTCGGGTTCCTGAGAATGTTGTTTGATGGGGTGTTTTGATATGACAATTTGATCAGGAGACACTTGCTTGGTTTGTTTTCTTGTGGCTAGGGGTGGTGGAGGAGGTGGTGGTGGAAGGGCAAGCATGGTTCAGAATGAGTAGAAGCTGCTAGAAATTTTCACACTTCCCTCAGACAAACAAACAAACAGTATGTGTGTAGAGATCAAGATCATGACTGGTTTCTATATATTTATTGTTCTGAGTGGAATGATGGGTTAAGGAAAGTGAAGAAGGATAAAGAAGCTTTTAATTTAGTAGTGGGGACAATGTGGTTTTCCTTTTTCTAGGTATTGACAAAAGTAAGGAACATTAAGAACAAAAGTGGAGCTGCATAGAGATTTGGATTTTGAATGTTTGTGGTATTCGTACGTGCTAGGGTTTGAGAAAGTGCTGAACAATGTGTTGTAGGAGTGAGAAAATGTCCTTAACCGATCGAATCCAATTCAACCCGTAGAAAAATCGAATATACGATTAGGTTATTGATAATTGGATAAAATGGGATAAATAAAATGGATAATTACGATTGAATTTTAAATAACATATTATAATTTTATGAATATCTGAATTTATAATATAAAATTGTAAAAATAATTAATCTTACTATATTTGTTAGTAAAAAGAAGAAGAATATCTTAAGAGTTTTGATGATGATGATTTATGAAAAAAATGTTTGGTTTAAAGAGATACATTGAAAGACGAAATAATTTAATTGTTGAACTTTTGTAGTATGTGTATTGTATTTAAATTAGTAGATAAAAGTTGATAGATAGAATTCAAATAACAACATTTAAGAAACATTTTACTATTCTAAAAATATTTATTATAATCGATTATCTTAGTCAAATTTAGAACTGACAAAAAGGCTTGGTAATAATCGATTATATAATTGGTTATCCTATAGAAAAATATTTTTTTAAAAAAATGATCGATTATTAGTGATAGTTGTAAAATGAACTCTTTAGTTTCTCACATAATTTTCAAAATATGAGTTTATAAACATTTAACTTAAACTTCATTTCGAAAGAACATTTCACTTAGAGGTTTAACAACTATGTGTTAGTAAAACTCTGTGTTTGTGAAAAGAGTTTTGAAAAACCTAACGTGGGTAGATTCATTAAGTGTGTCTTGTGATTTAGTGTTTTTGTTGTTGTTAAAAAACTTGTTTACCATTTGTGTGTGTTCATCCTTTGTGTGTCAAAGAAGGTGTTATTCATCCTTTATGTGTCAAATGAAGTGTCTTCAAGATAGGTGTTTTCTAACCTTTATTCTACTCTTTGTTATTAGTGATTAGTTAATCCATCTTTAGAGAAATTAACAAATGGACTTAGGGTCTTTTGATCCAAACTAGTATAAAATACTTGTGCAAATTCTCTCTTTCGCTATACTTCTTATCTTTATTGTTGTTAATTATAAAGAATCGATTTTATTTATAAAAAAGGAAAATTTTGAAAGGCACAATTTTTATTAAAGAAACCAATTCACCCTCACTGGTTTGTTCAAACCCTTTAATATTTTTTTTTTTGTGTACTTCTAACAATTGATATCAAAACTTACTTTGATAGTTTTTCAAATATTTTCAAAATGGTTTGATAAAATCAAACATTTGTTGAGGATGCTTCAATTGATAGACCTTCATTGTTTATTAGGAAAAAATATGGTTTTTAAAAAGTAAGAATGCAAATATTTTTAAAGTTTGTTAATATAGGTATTTAGAATGCTATTATAAATGGTCCTTTTGTTCTTATTATTGTTAATAATGTGTAGGAACCTAAGTCTTTTTGCAATGGATTGCAAATGAAAATAGAAGGGTTCAATATGATGTTAGTGACAGAAATATAATTTCATCTACTTTAACCCTTGATGAGTTCCACATGATTTTTGTGTGTAAGAGTGCTCAAGAAATATGGAAAATTTTAAAAGAGTTACTCATAACACATGATGTTAAATGTGTTCGGGAGAACTCCTTAATTCAAGAGTACGAGATGTTTCAAATGAAACAAGATGAAACAATCTATCATGTGCTGAAGTGGTTCACACACATCGTCAATCTTCTCAAAAGAAAACTGAATATTGTTTTTAAATCTGAGGTTGTCAAAAGAAAAAGGACCAAAGAAGATGATGACTCTAAAGAAAAAGTCCCAAAGAAGATTATGTCTCTGATTGTAAGAATATGGATTTAATTATGAAAAAGTTCATAAACTTTGTGAAGAACAAAAATAGAGAACATCACAAAAGAGAAGGAAAGAAGGGTAGAATGTTCTACAAAAAAAAGAAATTGGAGGAGAATGATTCAAGCTCTTCATCAAGTTCTTCATTAAGCTCTAATGATTTAAATGAAGAAGCTAACATTTGTTTGATAGCTGAAATACAAAATGAAGTTGTAGTAAGGTTAATAGTTCTAGTATTTCTAGTGAGTCAAATAATTATGACTACATCTCCAGAATTATATGTTAAATCTGAAAAATTAAAATAGGCACATAGAAAATTGAAAATAGAATATATAAAGCCTTGCAAAAGAATTTTGAAATATCTTTAGAAGAAGTAGAAATTTTAAATAGCAAAATTTCAGTTTTAGAGAATGGAAGAAATGTACCTGAGTGTGAATCTTACAAGGAGCGTGAATTAAAAATAGCTAATCTTCAAAACTCAATTTCAAATGGTTCAAAAGTTGAAAACAATTTTCATAAAAACAAACAAGAATAAGAATAAGGATAAGAGAAACCATAGAGTATGAATGAATAACTTATTATAGAACCCAAATATCGTCACATGCTTTTATTACATGAAAAAGGGAAACACTTCAAATAAATGTAGAATAAAATATTTTGATGTTCTTAATGGAAAATATACTTGGATTCTGGTTATAAAGTAACCCTCCTATAACCACCTTAAAGGATCCAAATAAGATTTTAAGGACCAAAATTTTTATGTTGTCTTTTGCAAGATAAATTAAGAAATAAAAATAAAAATAAAAAATGCTGTATGGAATCTTTGAAAATTTTGAGCTTAAAAGGGTTAAATATGTATTAGAACATTAAGAATAGTTAAAATTTGATTATTTTTTTTCTGAAAGATTACGTAAATAATTGATTATCAAGGTATTGGAATGTTTAAGATTGACTCTAGTACACATTTGTCTCACGAATAATCTATTATCCCAATTAATGATATATTCTCTTAACCTCTAAATCCCAAAACAATTAATCTTAAAAATCAATTTTAAACTTTTAAAGGGATTACTTTTTCTAGAAAGATTTATTTTATTAAAAAAGAGGGAATATTACATTCAAGGGAGTAAACTTTTAATGATATAGGAGGAGCTAAATTCTAATTGAATTAATGAATTTAGGGAATCATAAATATTAGATACATTTTTATTATGATAAAAAAAGGAGAGAAATAATTTGGTTGACATCTTGTGATAAATTGAAAGTGAGATATATGATTATGTTAATATCTTGTTTTTTTTCTAGATTAATTATTCTTTTTCCCTAAGTTGTTGATTGAGAACGAGATCTTTAAGAGTAGGACATATCACAAGCCTTCAACAAATTTTCGATCCCCATAAAAAAAGGGAGACTGTTAGCAAAAAGAAGAAGATAGACATATTATTTCAATAAAGAGTTTTGATGATGATGATTCATGGAGATGTGTTGAAGATTTAAAAAATGTCTGGCTTCATGAGATACATTGAAGACTGAGTACTTTAGTTGTTGAAGTTTTGTAATCTATGTATTTTATTTAAAATTAGTAGACCAAAAATCAGAAAGGTAGAATTCAATCAGTATAAGACTCACGAAAAGTTTTATTATTCTAAAATCATCCATGATAATCGATTATCACTATTGATAATCAATATCCCAGTCAAATTCAAAATTGGTAAAAGGACTTGCTATTAATCAATTATCATTTATAATAATAGATTATCGCAAAGAAAAATAATTTTTGAAAAAGTTCCACTAATAATTGATTATCACTTATGATAATATCGATTATCAATTACTGTTACAAAATGGACTCTTCAGTTTCTAACCTAATTTTCAAAATATGAGGCTATAAATATTTAACTTAAACCTTATTTCAAAAGAACATTTCACTCAGAGGTTTAAGCCTTGTGTGCTAGATAAACTCTGTGTTTGTGAAAATGGAATTTAAAAAACCTAGTGTGGGTAGAGTAATAACTTTCACTAAGTGTGTCTTGTGATTGGGTATTGTTGTTGCTAGAAAAGTTATTCATCCTTTATGATGTGAATCAAACCAATGATTGAACGTGACCATGAGCAATAACAAGGATCCACTTGAAAGACGTAGAGGATGTATGATAAGGGCCAGAGAAAGTAAAGCAAAGGAAGTTCTTCAACAATTGAATACAAGCCCAAATTTCAAGGAGATAAGGCCAAGATGGTGAATTGCATTATGACTCAAATGGAGAACTAAAGCACCTTTTTGCTGTTGTTTTATTTTATAAGTTGGTTTGTTTTTAAAATAGCCCAATCTTTATAAAATTGGCTAACCAAATTATGTCTTTGGGCCAGTCAATTAGCGAGCTTTAGTTTGACTTTATTTTCAAGTTGTAATAAGGGTGCAATTTGGAAACTTAGACATCAGTCCTTATAAGCTTAACTATTTTCATCAAATACAGAAGTTGGGTTTTTATGCAGATAAATTAGGGTTTTATCCTTTCTATCTTAATGAGAGTCATTTTATTAAGTTATTGAGTGATTCAAGAATCTTTGGTTGCATCAAAGGATTTTCCACCCTTTGTGTGTTGTCTCCTGTGGAAGAGTGATTCTTTCCTTCAATTTTTATCTTTGTCTCTTTGATTTTTTTTTCTTTCTTATTCTCAATTTATAAAATCTCAATTTATGCCCATTTTTATCTCATATTCATAACTTTCATTCTACTCATCCAAATTGAGTGTTTCTTGAGTCTAATTTGTAGTTTAGAACGTGATTTTTCACACCGTTTTGGAAACACCCCAATTGGAGTTCTATAGCTCAAGATATTGATGTTTTGAAAGTTTTGTTCCCTATTTTTTACTAAATTTCGAAATTTCTTTCAAGGTGTTCATCCTCAATTTATAAAATCTCAAGTTATCCTGAATCAGCCCTTTTGTAAATATGGTTCATATTATTGCTAGGAAAGTTGTTCATCCTTTGTGTGTCAAAGGAAGTGTTATTCATCTTATAAAAGGAATCGTTTTTCATCTCTTGTATCTTTAAGATAAATGCTTTTTAACCTTTACTCAGCTCTTTGTTATTATAAGTTCTTATTATTCTTTAGTGATTAGTTAATCCCTCTTTAAAGAACTTAACAACTAGACATAGGTTGTTAAATTCGATAAATTAAATGATCGAACATGAATGGTAAAATCCAACTTACCTACAACCTAAACAGCTCGATTTCGACTAATTCGATAAATTAAATGGTCGAATATGAATGGTAAATTAAATTTGAATTATACTCAATTAATTTGGTTAGATTTGACACTCACTCTTAATGTATTGAACAAAGCTTACCCTTTAAGGATGTCAAATTAATAATAAAATGAATTTGAATTACTAATATATAGTTAATTAAAATAATCATACCTTTCAAAAATAATATATTGTTTCTATCATACTGAATAGTCTCATAGTTTGGGAGTCGAGACCTAAGACATTTTAAATATTCTTTTTCTTTCCTCCTTTCACCCACTAAGGCGTCTTATAAGGAAAACATCGTGACAGAGCATGTAAGACCCCCAAAAATCAAGGTATCACGAGTTGTTACAAAAATCGATCATTTCAAACTTTTCTCATAACGTGAAAACATAATTTTCAAAAACCTCAATGTTTAAACTTACAAAAACAAATCAAATTGCATAATTCCAAAAGCAAGATTCAATTTACATTATTCAAAAGGAATTTAAATAACCAAGTAATATAAATAACTTCAAATTACATTGTCTCAAAACTTTATACCAAAAGAACTTTTAAAGAAAACCCAAATCTTTCCTCGTCATCTCACGAATCTATCATGCTTTTGGAACATCTGTAATATTATCTGCTCACATATAATATATTATACGATCATCATCAATAATTTCACTCACAAACACACAAACACAAACAAATATGAGGTAAGCTACCATTAAACCAATAGTAAAAACAAGATATATACACATTGATTATATAAATCGTAATTAACCACCCCTTACATTAAAGTATTAACAATAAGATTCCTAGTCTTCTTAAACATAAACGATTCAATCATCTTAGATTACTTCATCATCGATCCTTGATCCTCGATCTTCAATCTTCAATGTCTTCACTAACATCATACACATAGATCTTTGGTCTATCCACTCAGCACCTATGTTAACTACCTTACTATCACTATTATAGTAACGTCACTATCAACATAGCATAACCAAGAGCATCTTCAATACCATGATCACCATCATAAATATACCACCATTATAACTATCCCCATCATGAACATCACTGTAAGCATTGTAAGACCTTGAAAAATAGTTATATTTAAGAAGATATATATTTAGAAAATTTTGTATTATGCTATAGTAAAATGCTACAATAAAATACGTATACAACTATAGTAAAATACATATGATGCCACAATGAAAATACACTGTGAAACATGTGTTGCTATAGTACTACTATAGTAAAAGTGTAGTACAGCTACAATAAAAATGTAATACAGCTACAATAAAATGTAGTACAACTACAGTACTCCTATAGTAACCCTAACCTCAACTATAAATAGGGGTGATGAAATGAAGCTTTTCATCAAGAGAGTGAAGGTGACTAAGAGTGTAGTAGCAAATAAGGAAATTTTAGGACTAGAATCTAAATCATAGCAAAGGTTGAAAGAGCTTCTGAAGAGGTGTTCTTCATCAAGGAAGTAGAATCAGGTAAGAGAAGCTAACCTTTCCCTGTTCTTATTTTGTAATAAGCATTGATGATCTTTTATTATTGTGGTGTAAAAGGAATTATCCTTACTATTGTTTTTCTGTGTGAAAATGGGTGATGAAAGTTGTTTGTGATCTTGTGTTGAATCTATGAATCTGTAAATTTTAATATTGTAAGTAAGTGTTAATTATTTCTTTTGATTATTATGTGTTCTTTGTTGCATTGATGCCTTGGGATGATGATAATATAAAATTTATGAAAACTAGTTGGGAAACACTTTGGCTAAGGAAAGACAAGGTACTTAAGTTGTCCATTGAGACATGTTTCTCTTACCTAAAACTCTATTCAAATGTTTTCAACTTATTTAAAAAATGAAAAATAAATTGTCATAAAAAGATAATCAACAATGTGAATTTCAAATAAACTATGATTATTATTTTGAATATGTGAGATATAAAGATGTTGAGATAGATACTCGGTCCAATTGTATTGTTTAGGTGTCTTTGATTGTGTTTTCCTTTTTTTATTTTATTTTCTGAGTTACCTTAATAAAACCTCAATTCTCAATTAGTTAACCGTTAGATTGAGCTTAAATTTTGATATATTATTCCTAAGATATATTAATCCACTTTGACCTCTTGGGTTTGTGTTTTGAGGCATGTAATTAGAGGAATTAATTTCGTAATTTGGAGTAAATTGATCACCACTTTAATTTTATCTCTAAGTTAGGCTTGTAAGGTGAGATTTGCACCACACTTATATATTATAATTTGGCCTTATCTCTAGTTGATGTGGGACTTCTAGCACACCTCCTTCACGTCGAGGTATAGACATCTCGTGCGTGATAGTATAAATGGGTGGTTCGATAACGACTCGATAACGGGTGGAATAGAAGAATAGAATGCCCACATAGAACTTGCTAGGATAGACTCTAACCATAGCTCTCATATCATATTAGAAAGTGGTATTTAAGCCTAACTCAACCCCACAAAACCGGCTTGTAAGGTGAGGTTTGCACCCCGCTTATATATTATAATTTGGTCTTATCTCTAGTCGATGTGGGACTTCCAACATTTTGTCCTTAAGTTATCTAAGTAAAAACTTTAATTCCCGCTTTATCAACCGTTAGATTAACCTAGAATTTGGATATATAGTTCCTAAGACTTATTGAATAACTTTGACCACTGAGATTTTAATTTAGATGTCTATATTTAGAGAAATTAATTTCGTGTTTCTTAAGGATCTCAACACCACATAAGTTCTACTTTGGACGTCCTATGCAAAAAATAAGATTTCCACTTTATTAGCCGTTAGATTGAATTGGAAATTTTATCATAGATTCTAGATATATTGTTAGTTAATATACTCGTTTAGGTGTCCAATATGACGTATGTACTAATAACAGACTTTTATGTAATGTAATAGTAATTTGGATTGTTGATCCATAACCTTCGATTTGTAAAATTATATTGAGGTTGTACTTGTTATAGTAAGTTAAAATTTTAAGAAGAGTATGATATTTATATTATTCATAGGTATATGGATATGGCTTATTTATTTATTATAAATTTTCTATATTGACGTACTTACGGGATGAAAATGGATTAGTACTATTTTATGATTAATGAATGAATATGATTAAGTTAGATGGACGAGATGATACGATTAGTTGGTTATGTGATGATGAATGAATATGAGTAATTGTAAGCTATGAATATTAGTAATTGTAAGCTATGAAATGAGGTATAAGTCTTTATTACCATAACGATAAATCCGAGAGTAGTGTATTTAGTTTCCATCATAAGACTTTGAGCATATGCATAGTGACTCAGGAAGCTTATGGAAGCAGGCAGAGAACAGTCTGACCATAAGGCTTTGACATAAGCAGAGTATTCGTAAGTCTTATAGAAGTAAGCGAAGAACGGTCTGACCATAAGGCTTCGAAGAGTAAACATAGTATACTTGTAAGGCTTATGGAAACAGGTAGAAAATGGTCTGACCATAAGGCTTCAGGAGTAAGCACAATATATTTGTAAGGTTTATGGAAACAAGAAGGATGACTTTGAGAGAAGTCAAAGTGCGATATATTACGAAAAATAAAAGATATAATAAAGTGAATTGATGGCATCTAGATAATTATGTGTATAAATTGTAATGACATATGATTGAATTATATATGATGAGTGTGTTCAATGATTGTATGTTATGGTTAGCTAACTTTTATTTATTTGTGCTATGATCATATAAATCGTGTTGTTATACGTAAGCATATGATGTTGTAGACATAGTCACACTTTTGTACCCTACCTCACCCATATGTAGCCTCCCCCACAGGCCTGCTCGAGTCTCGTCCTCCGATTAATGACTTGTTTATCTATCACACAAAGACTAGGCGAAACATCATTCCTTCCATACAAAGAAGGTTCAACACTCGAACACCATTCTTTTTTCTACAACCACTGCCAAAGAGAGTTGTTATCTTGTGTCGGATGAATAATCTCAGGATTTACTAGGTACAACAAGCAGACACATCTCCCATGTCTCATGCTCATTGATCAATCACACACCTTTGTGGATTTGATCACAAATTCATGCTTCATCATCAATCAAAAGTCAACCTGACCTTAAACACATCAATTATTTTATTCCCTTCTCAACATCATGTTCTACAGCTTTTGAAACTTGGTCCACATCCAATCTTTATCAAAAATGAAGTTTTTAGTAAAATACAATGTGATAATCGATTATCAACAATTGATTATTTTAGAGAGATTTTTAGCTATTCAAAATACACTATGATAATAGATTATCAATCCAGATAATCAATTATTGGTAATCAATTATCGCTAATGATAATCAATTATTCCAGCAAGTTCAACACAACAAACATTCTAGAATCACAACGCATGAAATAATAATTGATTATCATTCCAGATAATCAATTATTACAAAGAATAATCACTTTTCGGATAGAAACCCAAGGTCCAAAACCCCTAAGCATCAACCTCAAATTACGTGAAAACATACTTAACACATACATGCATTCAAGCCTCATATATCCTTGTAATCATACCCAAATACATATATTACATCATTAGAATCATTCAAAATTAATCATTATGCAAATTACAACCCAAGATACTGCATATGATCATCATACCACTCTTTACAACATATATTTGCATGGTAAAACCCCCCCAAACAACATACCTTTATAACCCATCTTGGCATTATACATATTATCATGGAAACCCAACAAAGCCAAATATACTTTCATAGGGAAAACCCAAAACAAACATGTTATAGACCTTATCACCATGAATAACATACTCTCACACATACACAAGTATCAAAACAAACATTACCTTTTAAGATAATCAAGAACATGCAACATACAACAAACAAGGTAAGATTCCTCATGCCCTTCAAGAAAATCAATAATATACCCACATTTATCATATAATAAAACAAAGGTAAGTTTCCTCATACCCCTCATTCTTCACACAATCCCATATGTCCAAGAATCAGAAACACTAATCATGGTCTGATGCACATACAATAACAACAAAAAGGTAAGCTTTCACATACCTTGTTCAATACTAGGGTTCTATCTACATCCTAAAACACATTAAATATCCCATTACATTAACGTTTTCTATAGTTTCATTTTCTTCTTTCCCAATAAACGTCCCTCTCTCTTTTTTATTCATGTTAGCTTTTAGGTTTCTAAAACTCCCTTTCTCTCTTATATTCTCTCCTTTTTTATTTTCTAGCTTATCTCTATAATAATATATATTTTAATCTCTAAACTCACCAAAATTATATCTCCTATTTTCACTTAAGTAATTTTTAAAACAACAACTACTTACTCTTTATCTGTCATTTATTTACGTAAACTATAACTTCCAGATTATATTTTCTAACTTTGCATGCTTCTCCTTCCTACACCTCCTTTATTTTAATTTCTGCACCTAAATAATAAAGGGTAAAAGACCTTTTTTTCCCTTAGACAAAAATATAAATAAAATAACACTAAGGTTTTCATTAAGCTTTTCCCCTAGGAATTAAACCCATAATTATTTAATCATAAACAATATATCTACTTAAGAAACCAACACATAGCATTTGTAATAAGATACATCTATCACAATCCAACAAACATACTGACACATGTGTTGCATTTTATTAAAATAAAATCAAAGAAATAACATAGCAATTATATTAATAAAGAGATAGACACAAAATACCAATTACCAAACAAAAATATTAAAGTTTCAAGACTACTTTATTTCTAATTACTATATTTTATCAGGTCTTACAGAACACAGTTCCCAAAATGAATAATATTTCAAACGAAGGATTATTGACTCTCACGATGTTATCTGACATGGTTGTTTTGAAACACCTATTCCATAATAAAAATATATTATATTTCTAAAAAGTTTATTGGAAGAAAATTTGAAACCTTAAAAAAATATAGGGTAGGTGTTTTTTTTAATCATTTATTTTGCAATCAAAATATCATCCTTATACAACATGTAATAATGCTTAGTTTTTTTTTAATTAAAAAACATGAGATTTGTAAAGTTTAAGATAAAATACCGTAATTTCAAGGAGGAGGGGGTGTGATGTAGGAAATTTGTTCTCGTACCTCCATCGTACAATCTTTCAATTTGTGTAAATCAAAATAAAAAATGACTTCTAAGTTGTGTGATTAAAAAAATTTATGGTTTTGTATAGGTTTCGGGTTCCAGATTTTGAAAAGGGCAAAAATATTTGTTTATATAAAAGTGCAGAAAAAGAAAATTATGGAGATGCAGAAAGAGATTTCCAGTCAGTTATTGAAGGCAATTGCTATCAATTTCATTTATGAATATTATGAAAAATTCATTTACAAATATATTATATCACTACAAAAATTAGGTATTTTAGAAGCGATTTTTTATCAAGGGTTTTGAAAACCTTGGATAATTTTTTGCGGTTTTTCTAAAACCGCAGTTATGTTTTATTTATTTTTTTAATTTTAAATTTTTCAGCAGTTATGTTTTATTTATTAAAAGTTATATTTTTTAATTCTAAAACCTTGGATCACTTTGCGCCTCTATGATTTTCTTGGCGAATGGCTTCTCTTTGCCTCTCAATTTCTCATCCTTCACGGCTTTCCCCTCCTTTAAATCCCTAATTCTTTGGCTTTTCTCTCTTTGAAATCCCTTCTCCATCTATCTTTCGAAAATCTAGGGACCATGGCACCGCAACTGCTGCCTCTCTATTGTCATCAAAATACACAAGGAAACCATGGTCCATAAAGTTGCGTTGAATGTTTAAGAAGATTCATACCAGCAATTACAATCACAAGTAAGGTTTTTGTCCTTTTTTTTCCTTCAAATTTTTTTTATCATAGTTTTAAGAAGTGATTAGGACTCGGGAGTGAGTTTGTATAAGGAAAATGGTAGAATCGCGACTGTTCTCGACTTAGTATGTTTTGTCATAATTCTGGTTTCTGGTAATTGTAGGGACACTCTAATATCGACGTGATTTTGTACTGAAGTTCCATGTTTCAGGAATCTTTTTAAATTGTCACTGACCTAGTTGGTGAAATTTCGCAGAACGCGATTCCTTTTTAATTTTATATTTTTGTGGCGCATGCATTCAGGGTAGAGCTAGATATATGCATATTAGTAAGTAGCATTGGTGTATACTACTGGTTCATACCTTACCATTGCCTGTGACAGAATCCTTACCATTTTCGTGGTGAACTAGACAAAGAAAGCTAGAAAGGGAACCATCCTTGCGAAGAAAATAAATGATGCATGAAGATGCCTCTGATTTTGGGAACACTGAAGTGGAGCCTAATCTTGGAGTTTCTTTCGCTGTCAAAGATGAAAAGGATGTTAGTGAACACGAGCTTGAAAACGACACTGGGAGCCTGTTTCTTTACAAAGGGATGAAGATACTCATTACTCTACTGATAATGGCACTGGTCAGTCTCCTAAAAAATGGAACAAGAAGGATGTTGTAGGTGCATTAGGTATGGAAATGGAAATTTTGTTATCTTTTTCATCTCTTACATCTATTATACATATTCACCTTTCATAATTTCTTTTAAAAATATTTAATTGGATTACGCAATTGATTAATATACCTTAGTCACATATCTTTATGCCCTGAACCATGAGATTTATTGAGAGAAGGAAATGGCTATTGGCAAAAATCATGTTTTAGTAAATTAATTGAAATGGTGTGGTGAGGCAAGTAATTCTTACTCAAACTAGATTAATTGAAGACTGAACCAGATTACATTCAAATACTCAAAAAATCGTCACAATTTGCAACAATTAGTAGACAAAACTTAAGAACACACATTCCTCACTTCATCCAATATTGTCGTTGAAGTAAGAATATCATTAATAAGTTCATCCAAGTATACACAATGAATTTATTACTTTTGAAGCATAGACTAATATGTCCACTTGCAAATGCAAGGTAAGGTAGTGAGCAAGTGATCCACATGGTAGGTGAGACCATTCATTGGACCTCAACACACACAAATTACCCATGTTTCTAGCCTAAGGTATTTTTCATTCTTATCCTCAAGCCAAACACATCATTGTTCTTATTGTCTTCCTCAGATGTTCAAATCATGGCTTGATTTGTTGTAGAATTTTGGTCATCTTTTAGGCTCCTAATATTAAACTGCAAGTCATCTCTTTTGTGTTTTCTTCCTTTCTCCTGAAAATGTTTTCTTTCAACAAGATCAAAAGAAAGAGCAAGCAGAAGCATGCAAAGAAGGTAACTCATTCTGTTTATCCATAGAAAAAAAATTACATGTATCTGCTCTGAACTTGATCAAAGTATACGTAGTTAATTACTTGTAGAATCGAAGGTTGTATTTTTCAAGAAATGTTGAGACAACAACCAATTTTTTACTCATATTCCAAAATCTACTACTCTTCATTCTCCTAGCTTTTGCCTGAAGTATATAATGTTAACAAAATAATGTTAAGTTTTAACACATATTCTTTGTACATGCAGGGGTAAAATGCAAATTGGAAAAGGAGATCGTGGACCTAAGTGATTATGAAGATGATGATGATAAGTACACATCACAAGTATTGCACGGAGGGAAAGCTATTTCTCAAATAATTGAAGAAAATCAACATCCACAAAGGATTGAAATTATCAAAAGAAAACGTGCTTCTAATATTGAGGCTTCTACTTCCACATCTACATCCTTTGTTGATTTATTTGAAAAACAAATCTCCCTGTAAAGAAAAGTAAGTTCTCTAATCAATATTATATGTGAAAGTTTAGATTAGTTCTTAGTTTAAACATATCAGCGTGTTGGAATTGTATATCTAGCTATGGTAGTCACACTTTAAATCTTTCTGAATGATTATGACATTAGCCCAAAGTATGACTTTGCTCAATGACATTTGAATTATATAATATTGGATCAAAGATATCTTAGCTTTCTTTATTATGAACTAGGATGGTAAATTGTTTCTATGCTACCTAGGCATTTGTTCAAATTGCTATTTCCCTACGGTGAGAGAGAATGGAAAAAGTGTCCCACTATTTGTTTTTCTTATATTTAAAAGATAATAAATATAAGAAAAATTGTCCCACTGTTATGCCCCTTATGTTAGTGTCTTCAATTTGTAATTGTAGGTATGTTGACTTGAGGATCAACAGATTAACGAATTACACATTCAGCTTTGATCATATGCTTAACGATAAGGTGCACTCAGTGTGTTCAAGTGTAGCTCAGTAATGAAGCATGTAAATTATTAACTAACATTTATTTTTGTTGCGCTAGTTTTATTTCCCTCATAACAAGCATCATATGAAGTATAGGGTAATTTTGGAGATTTGGTTGGTACCAGTGGGTGGATAATGCCACTGTTGTAAGTTTGACTTTAATCATTTTAACATTTACTCTCTATACATCTTTAAGATAACATTTTAACTTGTATTCTTTGTACATCTTTAAAAATTTATAAGCATGTCAGCATATGAATTTTGAAGTTGATAATCATAGTGTAGTGATTTATAATAGTTGATGTTTGAATCAATAAAATGTGCTTGTACTATATATAAATTTTCTACTCTCTCTTATAGTTGATGTTTGAATCAAATTTTATATAACAATATTTAATTTTAGTTTTAAATCATTTAATTTTTTATTTTATTACTAAAGCAAATGATAATTAAATAATTTTAATAATATAAAAAATAATTAAACAAGTATCAGCGATTTTGGAGAACCCAATAAATACCAGTGGTTTTGAAAAAACTCTGTAAGTACCGGCGGTTTTACATCATTTGGATGTTAGATCAGTTGGATGATTTGGATTTTAGAACATCATTATGTTACATTGTTATATGTTATTAATATGAATACATGTTCTATGGATTAATGAAAGTTCTATGGATATTATTGATCAATGATTGCATCTTTGAGATGCACATTATGCAGGTGTATATGTGCTTGAAAATTGTTATGCAGGTTTGTTTGTGTATGAAAATTTCTATACAGGTCTGTTGTTGGTTTCATAATAAATACAAATGTCTCTGACATCTCCCTCGAACCGAAGGCTTTTGCCCTTCGGTAAATACCCACGTTCGCTGATTACCGAAGGCTTTTGCCCTTCGGTTATTACCGAAGGCTTCTGCCCTTCGGAAATTACCGAAGGGCGAAAGCCCTCGGTAAATGTTAGCGACAAGGGTATTACCGAGGGCTTTTTGGTCGTCGATAAGCCGTCTCTAAATGTCTTCTACCGACGGTTTTGGGCTTTTTCCGAGGGCTTTTGGCCTTCGGTAATGTCCTTCTTTTTTGTAGTGCCGGCGATTTCTGAAAACCCCCCGCAAATCCCGGCGATTTTCCGAAAACCTCGCTAATATCGGCGGTTTTCCCAAACCCCTGCTAATACCGGCAGTTTCTAAAAAAACCGTCGGTAATTACTTAACGATTTAGCTTTTCCCAACGGTTTTCCTAACCGCTGGTATCGCACTTTTCGGGGGTTAAAACCGCCGAAAACGAAAAAAATAACCCCCGAAAAAATTGGAAATTTTTGTAGTGTATATGTTCTGGATTCTATTTTGAAAAACGTGTATTGAAATGTATTTCACGTGTTTAGAAATTTTATCTTCAAAATTTGGTTACGGATAATTATGTTTTGAAAATGTTGTTCGAAAAATATTTCCTAATTGGAAAAGACTAATTGAGATTAGAGATGATAAAATAGGTTAATCTAACCTTTTTAAATTAAGGTCAATATTGACCAGTTAAAAACAAGTCGAGTTAGATTAATATATGAATTGAAAACGAGTTAAGTTTCATAACTTCATTCGGCTTTTGCTAGGTGGGTTTGTATATTTTCTTTTTCTATCATTGAAAGTCTAAAATGACTCTAATATCACGAGTTGTTGGGCTGATCTCGAGTTGATTATGAGTTAAAACGTTGTGTTGAATCGTTGTTCAAACTATTTTATATCTTGGTTAAGTTGTATAAGACTTTAATCAAATTATATTAAATCTTGATTAGACTGTGGAATTGTGTTAATATAAAGTATTGTGACGAGAGTTTAAGTTTTTTTAATAAATTGAGGTTGGTAAACTATCTCGACTTATTCACAAGATTAGCTTAGGGAATTGCCAAACTTGACGAGCAAGATTGGTTTAGATTTTCATATTGAAAATATTATCCCAACTCAACTTTTTTTTATTGAGATGGCAGACTATCCCATCGAGTTTTACTTTTTGACTTTTTTTGTCGTATCTAACTGAGAGTCTTGTGCCTTTATAATAACAAAATATCACTTTGAAAATTGAGGAGCTGTAAAAAGAAATTGAAGAGTGCACGAAACAATTGCAAGTATTCCATTATTGAATATCCAAAGTGAGGGTCAGGCCCACATCAGAGTAAAGAGCCCAATGTTAATATTTAGAGTGTTATTCCCTCTACCACCCCATCTTCTCTCATCACCTCCCCAATTTTTTTTAAAATCCAATCTTACCCTTTTTACTTTTACCTTTACCTATTTTGTTTTTTATTTTTTAAAACCTTAATCCTCTTTCACTTTCACTCTTTCTCTCAAAGGGAAGCCCCCACTCCACTTTCACTTTCTCTCTTTCTTTTCAATTTTCACATCTGTTAACACCATTCTCCATTTTCGCCTTTTCTTCATTCTTTATTCTCGAAAGCTTAGATACGTCATATTGTATATGGTTTGATCACTTTTGTCATATTTTTTAAAAAGTAATGGAAAGAAGTTGATAGTTTGAACAACAAATTTCATGTGGTAGTCCATCAACATATGTGAATGTGAGGATTTCTCAATGTGGTGTAGATTTAATAAACTAGTTCTGATATTCAAAGTTATAGGATGTGTGATGGGCGAATATTTCGGCAAGTGTACCGAATCGCTTCAAGTAATATAAAATGGTAAGTCCAAGTATCGTTTTCCCAAGAGACTCGTAATACTAAAGAATTGTACGATTAACAACTCGTCTAGACTCAAGAACATAACATCAATTTACAAACAAGTGCAGAAACATAAATTTATACAAAATTACAAGGTTGGACTTTGGTAGTGAAGACACTTAGATATGGATAAAGGTCAGAAATGATATGGATCGGCGTTGCTCAGATTAGAATTCACCACTTTCACTCTTGTGCATAAAAAGTTTCATCTCCTCTCCATTAATTACTAATGTCAACCATCGAAATTACTTTATCCCTAATCCCTTAGGTGAAAAGCCTAAATCCTCTATTAACAATCAAATCCATGATCAATTAATAAGAAAATCCGCATTAAAGAACAAAGATCTTAAGACAACTAATGTAGTAAGTTCCCTACTAGATTTCATACATCCATTAGGCCCCTTGTTTCAGATCTAGATCACAAGATATGTTCCCATACCCCATGAATCCCAAAATCAAGTCATGAACGTCCCCATTACATGCAAGCTTTAAGATTGAAAACAAGAAACTAGAAATTAACAGAGCAGGCATATATATATTCAAATCATTCAACAAATACACAAGAATCTAGTAATTACATCAATTCTTAACAACATGAATTTGGTTCTCCATTTCCATGGAAGAACCTCAAGCTTACAAACATGGTGGATGGAAGAAGAAGACCCAAGGAGGAGAAAAGAGATGCTTCCACATGCCTCAAGCGGCCTCCATGAGCTCCTGTAGTGTAGTCCCACCTCCACATCGTGGTCCTTGAGCTCTGGGAGAGTTTCCCCCTCCAAAACTGAGTTCTCTGCCTCTGGTTCGCGACCTTAAAGAGATGAGTCGTAAGTGATTTTTCGCTGGGCGAATAGGGACGGCTCGCTGGGCGACTTGTGCTAGCTCGTTGGGCGAGCGTCCGTTTTCGCTGGACGCGCGCGCTCGCTGGGCGAGCGTCCACTGCTCGCTGGGCGAGCGTTCGTTCTCGCTAGGCGAGCGTTCACTAAGCCTCTCTGGACGAGCGTCCACTTCTCGCTGGGCGAGCGTTCTCTGCTCACTAGGAAAGCGTTCTCTGCGTCTTGTGCTCGCCAGTTCTTTCCAATCCTTATTCTGTTGCAAAATAAACACACAAAAACACTCAAACTGATATAAAATCAATAATATATACATTTTATACAACTTTTCATGAGATTTTATTCCATAATGCATCAAAGGAGATTAAAATAAGTGCTCAGGATATGCAATTCTTGACACTTATCACACCCCCAAACTTGAACTTTTTCATGTCCTCATGAAAAGCAAACGATAACTTAACCCAAAGAACAAATCAACTGCAATGGTCTAGCAACTCAAGATACAATTTTAATCAAAATAAACAAAATCAATCATGCTTGCTCAATTTATAAATCACATTCAAGAGACAATATAGTCTTAGCAAGCTTCACTTCAATCGTGGTGCTAACGATTCAAAATCACAAGATAGATGCAATTGATAGATCAACAAAAATGACAAGATGTTTTATTTGAATGCATGGAACCAATCCTCACTAGGGAAAGTCTTTCACTCAAGCATATTGGTGTATAGGGATGTTTGTCGTACTCTCGACTATCACAGTGTTACACATATTAACTTTGCAATTCATTTCAACAATATCAAACACATTCACAAGCAAGTTACATCACAAGGACTTTTTGAGGCTTGTATTATGGCTGGGCTCAGAAGAAAATTTGGTTTTTCTGGACAACAAAGTACCTTAAGCCAAGAGACCAAAAAATTTAATTCATGATATACATAGTCTCTCTTTTGCTCCAAAATTGAATAAACCACTTCTCAACCTATTTCCCAACTCTTTTTCATTGAATTCAAGTTTTTGTTTTTCTTCTTCTTTCTTCTTTTTCTTTCTTTTTAACTCAAATTATTGTTTTCTCAATGCTCCCTTATGACAAGAACTCCCCCAAACTTAAACTATTCTCCTCATTCTAACATATATGTTCATCTCAAATCAAGGTAAGGAGGTTAATGATTATTCAATAAGCTTAAGGTTTCGGGAATGAGAAAGTTTTCTTCAGGTTCAAAGGTTATGCATTGGCTTTTAGGTTCAAAATGTAGAAGAGGTGGAAGAACAAGATGGCCTTGATCATTTGTAAAATGCAAGTAACTAGTTCAAATAGAGAAACTCATGCAAAATCAACTATGATTCCAAAGTAATAGCATTCAACAATAAACTCTGAGGCACAACATCTCACAGGTTTACTCAGGGTTCCAAAATTTGATAAACACCATGCCAAGAATATCGATCACAGTTAAAAACAAGCATTTATCTAAACAGATACAAGCTACCACAATCTCTGTTCAACAAGCTCAACCACATAATTTCAATCAGATTTTCAAAACAATTCTCATGGATAAAGAGCAAGCACAACAGATTTGTATTCAATTCAATCATAACAAATGATTCACTCAAATCACCAGACCAATTGCACAAGAACTATCCACAAGGCAAGTCAAAAAGAAATCAAAAACACAAAAGCTGAAAGCAAATAAAATTGAAATTAAAACTGAAAAACCGATCAAAATGGACTCTTTGCAGCTCCAGCATTATTGGACACTAACTTCACTTTCATCTGAAACATCTTCCTCCAACAGTAGCTTATACTCCACAACTGCTCCACCTCCCCCATCAGTAGGGGCCTGGCCCCTAGGCCATTCTACATGAGCAGCAAAATCTTCAAGTCATATGGTTGCTCAACTCACGCATGCCTCAAAGGTTCACAAATGGTGGTTTTGAACTCTTTATGTCCTAAGGAAGATCTTATACTGTAAAAAGAAAGCTCAACATAAAATTAGTATCTCATAGTCAACAGCTGAAGAGAAGAATCCATAAAACATACTAAAAGAAATATGCAAAAGAAAGCAAAGAAACAAGACAATGAAAGCCAAAACAAACAAAGACAAAAGTACATGAACATAGAGGGAAGTCTTAAAATTAAGCTTTCCAAAGGTACAACAACACAAAAAGGTTTAAAAACACATTAAAAGAAGTGTGTGAAAGAGTGCAAAACAAGAGAAAACTCAAAATCAATCAACAAAAACAAATGTGCAACACCAGTATTGGGGGCACCAAATCAGATTTTAGCTTAAGCGAACTTGTTCCAGTGGGTACCCCAATTTTTTTAGCCTAAATCTCGCCCAGGAAATTTAGGTTTAGCTTAAGCGAAACTATTCCAGTGAGCACCTTAATTTCAATGCACTTACACACAAACCAAGCTAAAACATAATACACTTATACAAACCACAAAAACAACATTACAACTCAAAAATCATGAAAATGTAACCAAACACAACATACATAACATAAACCAAAAATGCAAATGACACAAAAATGACACAAACATAAGTAAAAAGGGTAAGAAAATTGTGTTGCCTCCCAAAAGGGCTTGTTTAACGTCATGAGCTTGACGGATTACTCAATGAAGTGCGGATGTTGTTGTTGGTGTGCTCATTTCACCAACTCTTCTTGAATAACTTTCTAGCCACCAAATCAACTCTCATAGTTTAAATTCTAATTTTAGCCCTTCCACTACCTTGACATGTTCAAACACTCAATCCTCTTCATCACAGGGTGGTGGTGACTAGTCTTTCTTTTTTTCTTCTCCCTTTCTTCATCTTACTTGACACTTGGAGCATCTTCAAGGGAGGAAGAATTTGGGGCAGCTTGTGACGCTCAACATAGTTGTCTCCTTGTGTCCTGTAATTCCTTCAATCACATGGTCTTCATGATGCTTTTGAGGCTGCAATCCTCCTTATGTGAACATCTCCCTGCATACACTTAGACACAACTAGGCTAAAGCCACAAATTAGCCCAAATAAAAGTGAAAATCTATTTACAACAAAAGAGTTAGTTCTATATACAAAATCAAGTCTAAATAAGTTAGAAACCTCACAAAAGTCTAGTATTGACACGAGTCCCTAGCAACGGCGCCAAAAATTTGATGGGCGAATATTTCGACAAGTGTACCGAATCGCTTCAAGTAATATAAAATGGTAAGTCCAAGTATCGTTTTCCCAAGAGACTCGTAATACTAAAGAATTGTACGATTAACAACTCATCTAGACTCAAGAACATAACATCAATTTACAAACAAGTGCAGAAACATAAATTTATACAAAATTACAAGGTTGGACTTTGGTAGTGAAGACACTTAGATATGGATAAAGGTCAGAAATGATACGTATCGGCGTTGCTCAGATTAGATTTCACCACTTTCACTCTTGTGCATAAAAAGTTTCATCTCCTCTCCATTAATTACTAATGTCAACCATCGAAATTACTTTATCCCTAATCCCTTAGGTGAAAAGCCTAAATCCTCTATTAACAATCAAATCCATGATCAATTAATAAGAAAATCCGCATTAAAGAACAAAGATCTTAAGACAACTAATGTAGTAAGTTCCCTACTAGATTTCATACATTCATTAGGCCCCTTGTTTCAGATCTAGATCACAAGATACGTTCCCATACCCCATGAATCCCAAAATCAAGTCATGAACGTCCCCATTACATGCAAGCTTTAAGATTGAAAATAAGAAACTAGAAATTAACAGAGCAGGCATATATATATTCAAATCATTCAACAAATACACAAGAATCTAGTAATTACATCAATTCTTAACAAGATGAATTTGGTTCTCCATTTCCATGGAAGAACCTCAAGCTTACAAACATGGTGGATGAAAGAAGAAGAAGACCCAATGAGGAGAAAAGAGATGCTTCCACATGCCTCAAGCGGCCTCCATGAGCTCCTGTAGTGGAGTCGCACCTCCACACCGTGGTCCTTGAGCTCTAGGAGATTTTCCCCCTCCAAAACTGAGTTCTCTGCCTCTGGTTCGCGACCTTAAAGAGATGAGTCGTAAGTGATTTTTCGTTGGGCGAACAGGGTCGGCTCGCTGGGCGACTGGTGCTAGCTCACTGGGCGAGCGTCCGTTTTCGCTGGGCGCGCGCGCTCGCTAGGCGAGCGTTCACTGAGCCTCTCTGGACGAGCGTCCACTTCTCGCTGGGCGAGCGTTCGTTCGTTGGGCGAGCATTCTCTGCTCGCTGGGCGAGCGTCCTCTGCGTCTTGTGCTCGCCAGTTCTTTCCAATCCTTATTCTGTTGCAAAATAAACACACAAAAACACTCAAACTGATATAAAATCAATAATATATACATTTTATACAACTTTTCATGAGATTTTATTCCATAATGAATCAAAGGAGATTAAAATAAGTGCTCAGGATATGCAATTCTTGACACTTATCAATGTGATATATGGTGGTGACGTAGAGAAGGTGAAGGGGACTCATGACACTGTTAGTGAAAAAGATTGTAGGGATTAATTAAATTATGTGTTAACGGATGTGAAAACTAAAAAGAAAAAGAAAAAGTGAAAGTGAGGGTGAGGAGTGGGGCTTGCCTCTCATAGAATGAATGAAAGTGAAAGGGAATTAGGATTTTAAAAAATAAAAAATAAAATAGGTAAAGATAAAAGTAAAAAAGTAAGATTGAAATTTAAAAACAATTGGAGAGGTGGAGAGAGGAGATAAAATGGTAGAGGGAATAACACTAATATTTGTATATCTAGCATGGCCTCTGAATAATAATATATAAAATGTGTCGATAGTATTTTTAAATAGTTCAAATATATATATATATATATATATATATATATGAAAGACTTTCTCTGATATTTTGTTGTTACGAATTTTATTTTTTTTTCTTTTACATTTTAACATTTTTCTTTTAAGAAAATTCGGTATATCGTTATATAAAATCTTGAATTAATAATTAATTTGACAAGCGGATATTATATATCACTAAATAATGATAAACACTATTTAAAAAACTAATAAAATATAATTATTTTCCACTCCCAAATTATTATATATCTAATAATATTCATTTATATATCTCATACACTCTGTTATCTAATAATACTCTATTGTATCTCTCATACACTCTATTAGATACACCATCATGTATAGTCTTAAATTAATAATTGATTTCACAGTTCAAGCTAATATTATATGTCACTAAACAATGATAACATTATTTTAGAAAAATATAAAAAAAATAATTATACCTCCCAATCCTAATTTATTAAATATGAAACCATATTCAATTATATCTCTTATAGACTTTATTATTCTTACTTCAATATCACATAATTTCTTTGATGTGAACCTTCTTTTAGATGATACTTCCTTTTAGGTCATCTTAAGATATCAGGTATCTTTTTAAGATTAAGAGAAAAAATATATTTAAACTATTATTAATCTCAATTATTAGGTGATATAAATTATTAACTGTAAATATTAATATTTATAAAAACTAAATTAACAACAAATTTTAGGAAATTGAAATAAAAACTCTTAACACTTGCAACATTAATATATTTTAACTTGTCTTTTATCTTATTCTTACGAAATAGATGGAAAAAACTAATTATTTTAATTTATACCCAAGCATTTCTTCCACAAAAATTCTAACTAGTCACCAAAAAGAAAAGTTTTTTTTTTCATTTTTTCTCCTTGAGAATCAATATATGTACTAAATGCTTCCCACTTCAGTTATATTGATTATTTTAATTGCATAGAAAATCTTTCATATATCAGTATTCTATTGTAATATATATTATGTAAGCAGATAAACTATATCCAAACAGTTTTAGTGACATAATTCACTTTCTTTGGATAACAGTGAGAAATCATGTTTATATAATTTTAAGGTGTTATAAAAGAATTGTAATTTTAATTTTAATGTTAATCCTATGATAAATAAATATAAATTACTTCGAATAGTTAGAAATAGCTCATATGATGAACTGTAAAACAATCACTCCTTAGAGTCAAAATCCATTTCAATTTTTGAGAAAATAAAGTAAAAAAAAATAAACACTACAAATCAGAACTTACTATATATTTTGCACATTTTTGAAATCATGAAAGAATAATTTTATTGTACAATAATTGTAAAAAAAATAGAAAGAGAAATTATTCTTACACTGCATTTTCGAGACTCTTGCACTTCCATTCGCCAGCAGCATTGTGCAACGGTTATAACTTTGAAGTTCAAATCTTCTGCAATAAAGAGGGTGCAGTGGTGGTGGTGGCAGCTATTGGTGTTCTCACAAGCTCTCGCCATTTTCAACATGAAGAAATCAAAGAAGCAATGGCAGACTATTCAAGAAGATGAAGAAGATAATGCAAAATGGGTAAACCACTATTCCAGTAATCACCAAATACTGTTGGTGGGAGAGGGTGATTTCTCTTTCTCTCTTTCCCTTGCCAAATCTTTTGGCTCTGCTGCCAACATCGTGGCTTCCTCTCTCAACTCCTACGGTCTCTATCTCTCTTACCCTTCAGTTTTTTGTTCGTGCTTTTAGCGTGCGGAGCACGTTTCCTAGATAAAGTTTCAATCTTGCTGAGAAATGTATGAGGAAATGGTTTAGATTTTTCTCTTTAAAATACTATGTTTGTCTTGGGGTTTGATCATATGTGGTTCTTCTTTCTGTTTGTCATATTTGTTAAGTAACCCTAGTGTGTTTTTATTCTTGTTTTATGATATTATTACTGTTTTTATTGGGTTGTTTTGAAGATGATGGAAGGTAGTTTCTTGTTGATAAGTTTTAAATTTGTTAACAATTTGTGTAACATTTTTGTGGCTTTCCTTGATATTGCATGAATAAAAAAGCTAGACTCCATGGCCAAAATTGCAGATGCAAACAAGATTGTTGCAGCTGGGACATGTTGATACGTTTTATCAGTGGAAGTCAGTGCCTTGGTTTTTTAAGGTTTCCAGTAAAATGAAGACATTTTTCATTTTTTACCTTTTTGGAAGTGAAGCCCTCTTCATTTTTGGTTAAGATTGGTTAAATACTTTGATATTGTAAGTTATTTTGACTTTTAGGAATGATCTGTTTGGAGTTTTGTCCTTTTTAAAAGCTTTCTACTATGTTCTCATTCTCCACAATTTGGGAAAGTGTTGCTTATGTTGTTTAATGATTCATTCTATCAATCTATCTGTCTATTTTGGTGCTCTAGTTTCGATTGTACTTGCTAAGCAAATATGGAAAGCTGATGAATGAAAATAAGCATACCTTTTAGAGTCATATAGCTCACGAGTTCAAAATCCAAATGATCTCTCACATGTAGATAATGTTACCAAAATGTACAAGAAGGCAAAGTCAAATTTAGAAGAATTGCACAAGCTGGGAGCATTCTTATTACATGGAGTTGATGCAACCAAAATGAAGCTTCATCCAGATTTAAAAATGCGAAGGTTTGATCGAGTCATATTCAACTTTCCTCATGCTGGCTTTCATGGGAGGGAAGATAGCTCGTCGCTGATTAAGTAAGTTTTCTAGTACTTTTGGTTCTTCTTTGCTGATATGAGACTAAGATAAGAAGAAAATACCAGAGCTTGAATTTCGTGTTTTTGCAGAATTGCTGGTTTGTATATTCTATTATGTTAGATTTCTTTGTTTGTGAAACATGGTTTTGAAGCTTCACATCGTTATCAATCATCCACTTGATTGCATTCAATTTTCTTTGTGTTCTTGAATTTACAGGATGCATAAAGCCCTTGTGCATGGATTCTTCAACAATGCAAGTCGCATGCTTCGAGCCAATGGTGAAATACATATCAGTCATAAAACTACAAAACCTTTTAACTACTGGAACATTGAGAATCTTGCTGCACAATGCTTTTTGACGTTGGTTGAGTGTGCTGACTTCAATAGAAAAGATTACCCTGGTTACAATAATAAGAGAGGTGATGGCTATAGATGTGATGAACCCTTTCCACTTGGCAAGTGCTGCACATACAAGTTTGTCTACATCCCTGAAGGTAAGAGAAAGCGTATGAAGAGAAAACGAATGAGGGTTTCTAGACACAAAAGAAATCTCCGAATTCAAGAGATTGAGTATGCTGTGGAGCAATTACCAACTTCAGCTCATCTCAATTATTACCCTACAAAAAGTCACTTTCTAAAAATGAAAGAAGAGACATCATTCACTGGGGTTCACTTAAGTAACATGACAAAAGTGTATGGAAGAGGTGCTCCTCCTGGTGGTTATTCTTCTTCTCTTTGTATGAGTCTAGGCCCTCCAAGAACATTTCAACTATGGCCAGCATCTGCTAATGTCAGATACTCTATGACAGATCATATTAGAAGAAGGGAAACTGTTCCCGAACCACTGTATACTCGAAGAACATTGCAACCAATGGAGCCAGAGCCAACATCTGCTTATATCAGACACTCTTTGACAGATAATATTAGAACAATGGAAACTGTTCCTGAACCACTGTATACTCGAAGAACATTGCAACCAATGGAGGAAAGGCAATCTTTGCAAACATGGCCAGCATCTGCTAATGTCACATACTATCTGTCAGATAATATTAGAAGAATGGAAACTGTTCCAGAACCACTGTATGCTCGAAGAACATGGCAACCAATGGAGCCATTGCAATCTTTGCAACCAGGGCCCAGATCTGCTAATATCACATACTCTCTTAAAGATCATATTAGAACTCTGGAAACTGTTCCAGAGCCACTGTATACTGGAAGAACAGTGCAACCAATGCAGCAGTTGCAATCTTTGCTACGAGGGCCAACATCAACCGATGTTAAATTCTCTCTGACAGATGATGATAGAACAATGGAAGCTATGGGTGTATCACCTGATGCTAGAAATGAAGGGTATCGGGTTAATGGTGACAGGTCACATGGTAGAAGAATTCATACTTCTCCCTTATCACATGGTGATAGAAATGAAGGGTATTGTGAGGTCTATGGTAGATGCTCAAATGATTGCAGAAGAAGAAATGATAATGGAAGTTGTCTTGATGGAGTAAGTTGTGACTTTGAAAGATTCATTGCTGAAGTACCTGGGAGGAGTGTTCAGAGTGAGCTTCACCGAAGTGTGATTGTGCAGTCATGATCATTCCGTCAACATTGGAAAGTGCTGTAGAGCAACTTCAATACCAGTTCACACTGTTTTATTTCTTTTTTTTTTGTTTCTTCTGCCTGTTTAAAGCCTCTTACATTCAAGTGCTTGCAGAAGCTGGTATAATTTTGTCATTCACATTTTCCATTTGTTCATCTTTTGGAGTATGGTTTTCACTTTATGCACTATTGAAATTTACTTTATTTCAACGTCAATTTTAACTACATTGTTCATAAATCATCTTACAGTAAACATAAATAAAAATTGTGTCAATAGAAAAACATGCTCATACTAATTACATTTCATAAAACAATAAATGTCATGTACGTAATTAGTAAAATAATTTCAAACGCTGAATTTACTCAGAGCGAACTGAAAAAGTTCATGTAATATATATAAAAGTAACAACAGCATTAATTCCTCAATTAAAGTAATTTATATTTTACAGTCATTTTAAACTACGTTTTTTTTCATAAATAAAATAATGAGGTTAAATATGTTTTGAATTTCATCCTTTTCTAAACTAACATTGTTTGGTCTCAAAACTTAAAAAAAAACATGGATATAATAATTGTTTCTAAAGAATGAAATGAATTTGCTACATGTATGTCTAACTGTTAATAATAATGTGTTCATGTAACGTAAACATAAATGATAACTTTATGTCACATAAACAAATTCTTAACATTGTGATAAGAATGAAATTTGGAAATCTATTTATTTTTTAAATTTGGAAATAAAAAACTATTAAAGTTTTGGACAGAATGAAATCTAATTTCACAACTAAAAACATATTTATCTAGTAATTAAATTCCGTATTTAAATACTTTAAATAAAAAAAAAGTTTAAATACATTACGTATTTGAAAATCCCAATTAAAAAAATGATTTGGAGATGTCCTAAATTCCTTACCAGACCAAGTAATAAATAATTTGTTAAATCGCAAATTTTGATTGGTAATTTCTTCGTAATGTTAGTACCACATTTTATAAATTTCACGAATTTTGTCCAACTATCTATTTTCGTTATGAAGTTATTTTTTAATCTTGAAATTTTAATTTTGTAAAATATCTTTTTGAATTACCTTAAATGAGAATATTAGGTTTAAGGTTCGATAAGGTGAAACTATAATAATATATACAGAATTGAAGATTAATTAATTTAATTTTAAAACCTGAAAACTAAAATAAAAAAATAGCTTTGTAATAATTAATTGAAATCATTTTAATTTTCAACGTTACTAACCCAACGGGCTTTTGTGACTGAAGCCCAAAATATAAGGTCAATAATAAGCTTGTTTAAATTAAATTATATAAAAATAATACATAAACTAATATATAAAACTATATCATTTGATATAACATCGAAGTCAGGATGGCCGAGTGGTCTAAGGCGCCAGACTCAAGTTCTGGTCCTCGTTTGAGGGCGTGGGTTCAAATCCCACTTCTGACATTATTTTAAATTTTTTTTAATATTTTGTTTTAAATAAATTAATATTTTAAAAAAGTCTAAGAAACACTAATGTTAAATTAAAAAATATATTTATATATATATATATATATATATATATTTATTATTATGGTTAGTATACAATGAAATTATATAAGTCCAGCATAAACATTGTCTAGTGAATGAACTTAATTAACCTAGTGATCAAGCATAATTTAAAATTTTGTGCTTAAAATTTTGTAAAAGCTTTCTCATTAATTTTTTTACATTAGATGATAGGTTAACGAGGTAATTTTAACTTAAAAAAAGTATCTGATTGGTAAGGAATTTATTCAAATAAGATTTGTCAATTTGGTTGAGTTTAGACAACTTTATCTAAATTTATGAGTTAGAGTAAAAAAAAGTTCATGGAACTTAAACTTACATATAAAAAAATTATAAGATCAATATACCAAGAAAAGCTCCATAGACTATGATTAATCTATGAATATTTTTTAAAATAAAATTTTATGTAAAATGAAAATAAAAAAAAATATTCAAAAAAAAATCTTTATACACATAAAAATTAATTACTTAATTTAAATCCAAAAAAGAAAAGTTGAACTGATCTCGATTAAACTTAAATAGGTAATATTGAATAAGTTCATTTAGGTTGATCAACCATATATACGGTTGAATATTAGTTTTTTTCTAATTAAGTTGCAAATATAAAAATTAATTAAAAGCTAATTTATAATTAATATAAAATATTTAGTAAAAAAATTATAATTTAAGATATTTTAATTACTCATAAATTCTTTAAAATATAAAATATTGAGAAGTTAAGTGAAATATGTTGAACTTAAAAATATAGAGTATTAGAGTTGATAAATATATTAAATTAATGAGACTAAATTATTTTAATGTCAAAAGTTTGATAATATAAATAAAATTTTATAAAAATGCATCTCATTATCTAAAACATTTACTATCTTTCTACAACATTTTCTTTAGATTTCCTCTTCCTTCTTTCTAACATTTTTAGTTATTGACAATCATAAGGTACTTAGATGATTATGGCAGTGAGGTCGACTTCTTCATCCGATTAGATTTCGTTATAAAGTAAGATAGTTTTTACTCATTTTTCCTTTGGTTGACTATTTTAAGACATATACAATTTGGCTTTGTCACATGTTTCATTCTACCTCCTTTTCTAGTTTCTTGTCGATCAGTGATCCTAAGAACTTACCTAATCCCAAATTATATAATCTATAGATACATATAGAGTTATCTAGGCCGAAGGAGGAGTAGTTTGCTTTTTTTAGAGTTGTTTGAGTTTTCCTCCCAGGGAAACTAATATTTGCCTTAATTTCATGTTAAGAAGTATGTAATTATGTTTGATAAAGTGTGAGATTTATGATTGATTGAATCTATTATAAATTTAGATGATTGATGAGTAAATATGTGTTTATTGATGAATGTTGTTGTGAATGATTGTAAATTGATACTTTCTTAAACTTTGAATGTTATTATTTTGAAGTTCTAGGAGATACAAATATGTTTTAGAATTTAAAGTAGTGAAAAAGGAGTGTTATTAAGTAGATTTTTGGATCTAAATTGAGGTTTTGGTAGATGAATTTTTATGAAAGTGACTTTATGACTATAATTAAGGTTTGGAAATTGTTTTTAGATCATTTCAAACTTGTTTATAACCATAATTAACCATAAATCTGATGTTGATTGAGTAATTAGTTAATAGATTGAATTTAAGTTGTTTTTTGTTTATTTCAAGGGTTTTAACAGGTGAAAATCTGAAGGAGTAAGTTTAGGATGTAACTAAAAGTTTGTGGTCTCTTTTTGAGTTAGTTATAACTTATGTAAATCCTTATATTACTAAATTCTAATTTATAATGAATATATTTGGTTATAGGTGTTTCTTTGTTGTTGAATTGATTTAATGCATCTTATTTATGGCCAAATAAGTAAAGTAATATTCAATTTCATCCATTCTTGCATCAATCATAGTTTTAAAATAATAGCCTTTGTTTCATAAAAAAAAGTACTGAAATATGAATAGCTTTATAAGACCCACAAAAATCAATGTTGGTAAACACTACTCCGATAAAGAAACAAACTTTTGTTATATAAATTTCATTCTCTCTAAATTTTTTTCATTCTTTTTATTTTCTTGGAATTTTAATATTTCCTTACTATTGCGTTTTATTTTTTCTTGATATAATACATAATTTAAACAAAACTTGGTGTTTTTCTCACTCCAACTTTTGGCCCAATTTAAGGGAAATGAATGACACACTACAAATTTCAATTGGCTTACCTCATTGTCTGGTGTTATTCTTTTTACTATTTTAAAAGAAAGGGTCGTTTTCAAAAACTATATTATATAGCGATAATTATTACTATATTATTTGCCATTTTTGAAGACCTAGATATTTTGCTTCTTCTCTTTTTTGTCAATAGTCATATCATATGGGACCCATTCATAGGGCAATCATGACTGTTTAATCGTAAAATAATAATAATAAGATGGTGCATAGAATACTTACTATATATAGAGAGAGAGAGGAAGAGAGATAATGGAACACCAATAATTAATTAGCACCGAATGTATTAATAACACAATAAACAGTTCAAATTAATAGTTTACAATAATTTATACTATACTATGTTTAGCAATTAAAATTATTTCAAATCATTTTACATTTTTTTTCTCAGACACTTTTATGCCTTCAATCACTACCGTCTTTCTCCACAAAATTAACTAAAGTTTTAAAAATTTAAGAGATAAAATAAAAATAAAATATCCAATCCACAATCACAAATATTATACAAAACTTATAAAACATCATTAAGATTTAATGAGATTTTTGTATTGAAAATATTTTAAGAAATTGAAAATTATTCAATCACTTAGGAAAAATATTAAAACAAGTTTAGACAAAAAAACATAATTTCTTAAACATAATGAATAAATCATAGATCTATCTAACTTTCCCCACAACACTGATGTCATAGTATTTACAATTTGTTTTAAAAGATGGAGAGAACGAAAAATAAAGAAACTGAAGGAAAAAAAACTTAGAGCAAAATAATTACAAGTAATATGAAAACTTTTTTTATTGTTTAGATTACAAAAGACTATGCACAATAAAATTTGTGAAGGGTCTTCCAAAGATGGAGAAATATTTAGGTTTAATCATTTACTAAGTCCCTATTTTCGCATGAAATTTCAATTTCGTCCCTTTCTTTCTGAAAATATCAATTGGGTCCCAATTTTATGAAAATTGCAACAAATGGATCTTTTCCGTTAAATAGTGTCAAACGGCGTTACGGTGTGTTTGACGTGGCACGCTGTTGTGGACGTGTTATCTGACGTGGTTGATTCAAGCAGGAGCAGTGGGCACGTGGAAATTCATCCTCTCCCTCGTACCCCCTGTCCTCTTCTTCACCGGCTTCGCCGCCGCCATCGCCGCCGCCATCGCCTCCTACAACCAAGCCCTAATCCACCACATCCTCCCCGACTTCCTCCCCCTCCTCCACTCCTCCTCCCTCCCCTACCAGCTCACCGCCCCCGCCCTACGCAGCCTAGATGACTGTTTTCTAAAACCTAGATCTAAGTTTGTGTTTGAATCAGTTGGGAGAGCTCAAAAGAGGTTTTTAGATGCAACAAGTTCTATCTTCGTTTGATGCATTTCAATAGCAAATCTAAAGACAACAATTTTTTTAATTGATGATGGTTAAATAAGCATCATAGACAAAGGCAGGCACATGAAGAGAAAGAAAGGACAAAAAGGCACTGTTTCCCTTTTGCTAAGTTCTAAAAGTCCATACAACCAAAACCACCAACGCCATTACTCTGCTTCTTCTCCTTTTCCCGTACGAACAGGGGCTGCTCACAGAGACGAAGTCCAAGAGGAAGACCCAAGCCCTCGTCGCAATGGCTAAAGAGAAACAACAGCAGCAAGAAGAAGACTATCACAAGATGTTGCGTTCGTATTTAGGGCTCAGCTTCTCCATGTTTCTGACCACGCTGGCAAACAACTCGGTACCGGCGCTTTAGGGGAAGGTGCGTATGCTGTCGCTGCGGGCGGTGGAGGCGGCGGATGTGACACCCGGGCACGGAGACGAGGGCGGGGAGTGACGCCGGTGCAAGAAGCATGGTGCAGGGGGCACAGACAAGGAGCGGCTCCTGGCAGCTTCGGGTGGAAGGGGTACATGGACGAATCGAACATACACCGGAATGAGAGGGATCTGGAGACTGTATAGGTATGGGACTATACGGTTGAAGGATAACTTAAATGGATTGATTTGGCTACTCATATCACCAAAATGCATTTGCTTTTCGGTAGCCTGACTCATAAGAACTCCATGGTTAAGCGTGCTTAGCCTGGAGCAATTCTGGGATGGGTGACCTTCTGGGAAGTTTTCCCAGAAAGTGTGCAAGTGAGGACAAAGCACACTGGAAAGCCTGGTGGTGATCTGTGGGGGCAGTCGATGGTCCCTGTGAGTTGCTGGGACGTTACAGATGGTATCAGAGCATAGCCTCTCCCATTACGGTGTGGTTCGAGGACGAACCAGAGCGGAAGCTGGTGGGCATGTGACACCCGGGCACGGAGACGAGGGCGGGGAGTGACGCCGGTGCAAGAAGCATGGTGCAGGGAGCACAGACAAGGAGCGGCTCCTGGCAACTTCGGGTGGAAGGGGTACATGGACCGCTCGAGTGGTGGAGATCTTCGCGTCGCACCGGAACGCGTGGCAGGCGGAGGAGAAGTTAACCTGAAGACAACAATTTCTTCTTCATTTGGTGCATTCGAATTGGCAGAAGTACTTTTTAAACTTAATTCAAACATAGTCTAACGTGTTAGGGTTCTATCTATTTGGGCCTTTTATAATGTTAATGTGAATGGTGTTTGTGATTGGACTTTTTAGGTTGGTAGTTAGTTGTGGTTGATGGCGAACCCACACGTCGCGGAAACACCGCGCCTGAGCCACCAAACCTAATCTCCACTCCCAAAGAGAAATCGCTGGAATCAGAGAAGAAGAGAGGGAAGTTCCCTATTTTGATTCGAGCCTTGAACCCATAAAAGTAAGGGAAAGAACTTTCTCGTGCACGCCGCAACTCCCATTGCTTGAGTTCTTGGTTCAACGTGAGACAAAGAGAAAAGGGAATGAAGCTTCCCTGCTTTACGAGCTCGAACCATGGCGAAAGAGGAGAAGAAAAATTCTTTTCTTTTTACTTATAAAATATTCAATTTCCACGTGCCCCACTGCTCTTGCTCTCTTAAACCACGTCAGATAACACGTCCACAACAGCGTGCCACGTCAAACACACTGTAACGCCGTTTGACACTATTTAACGGAAAGGATCCATTTGTTGCAATTTTCATAAAATTGGGACCTAATTGATATTTTCAGAAAGAAAGGGACGAAATTGAGATTCCATGCGAAAATAGGGACTTAGTGAATGATTAAACCAAATATTTATAGCAAATAAGATGAAGATGAATAGATGGAGAAATAGGTTTGACTTTGTATAAAAGTGATGAATATATATAAGAGGATTTTCAAAAGGAAATTGGATTTTATATCATAACTATAGACGTGAAGCTGAATATTAATATACCAACTTTCAATGAACTAACAATGTGTCAGAACCATTAAAACGCATCCAAAACTTCTCTGAACGGATGTTAGGTGTCAAGCAACAAGGATCTGGAAATCAGATAGTGGAAGGCAGGTGTCAGCAGATGAGCGGACTTTCATTTTGACGAGGGAAGCAAAACTGAGTCTTTTGAAATTCTCGTCTCACTCTTTACATGCACCCTTCTTCCCAGATTCTGAAAAATCTCATTTTCTCCTTCTTCTCACTACATCTCCTTCATCTTCTTTCTAAGAAAACTCACCCTTTCTCTTCTCCGATCTCCATTCAGACACCGTAGAAGCACTCCCGGCATCAAGAGCTTCCAGTTAAACCGTTCGGTTTGTAAAGCTGAGCTGGTAAGTCCTTCTCTTCACCCAATCGTTCGTTTTCCTAGACATGCAAACCCAGTTTTGGTTTCATGTGTTGATCACCATTCTTCAAATGATTGGTTCTGAGAGTGTTTTGGTATGTTGTTTGGTTTAGTTTGAAGAATTGTTGAGCGTGAGAGTAGAAGAAATTTTAGTCAGGTGAATCTCATTTCTGCCTCTAGGAACGTTCGTTCACGCTCAGAGGTAAGGGAAGCTTATTAATTTAATTTACATGATTATGTGCTGTATGAACGTTCGTTGACTTGATGATTGTATATGAAAAATGATTGAGTTATGTTATGATGCATGAAATATATGAAATCTCTATGTTTGGATGGTATGAAATATGAAAGTGATTATGATATGAATGTATAAAGTTATGAACTATATGTAAGAAATGAGTTGGAATATAAATGATTCTGGTAGGAAATTTCCCTATGATAATGTACGTTCATCACTGAACGGTCATTGACCGTTCGGTATTTCTAGTAAACTTGGTTAGAAGTGGATTCTTTCATTTGGGAAGAATCCTAGTTGAGGACGAGCGTCTGCATTTCGAATTATCATGTTTGAGCGTTCGGCCAAGTATAGTTGTGTCTTGATATTCCGTTATGAATTTAAGTATATATATATATATATATATATATATATATATATATATATATATGTATGTAATTGTATATGGTAGTTATTCTTAAACACTATTCCAATAGTATCTAGGTATAATTATCAAGCATATTCTCTTTAAGTTTAGTAACATTTGGTCTCATACCAAGTGTTCGTCCTACGCAAGTGTGTGGTCTTACACCAGGCACTCATTCTATCTCCTTAAGCTCAACTTTCTCATACGAGCGTTCGTTCAAGCCCTCTAGGGTTCGCTCACTGTAGTGTTCAGTCTTTGACTGACATTTGGATTTCTTGATACTAAACTCAAATAAACTAAGCATTTACAATCGTTCGGTTTCTTCATATGAATCATTTTAAGTATTAGTTTTGAATGTCTTGAAGTATTCGTATCCATTGATTTCATCCTGGAGTATTCGTACTTGGCATAGTCTTTCTGATGTTCAGTTGGAGTTCTCAAGAGTTAGTTCATCTAATTGGCTCATTGTTGTAATTGACGTTCGTTCCATTCGTTTCTTGGAATATATGATTGTACTCGTTATCTTTCTCAACCTGATATCAACCCCTTGGTCTTAATCTATTCTTAAAATTGAGATCTCTCAGTCTCGCTCTACGTGTTCTGTCTCGTTCTGAGTTCGGGTTGAACGTTCGTTATTTAGAATTCGTATGAATCTTTGTATGAGGTGGTTAAATGAGATACTTATTAATAAGTTGAAGAAAATATGATATGGAAATGTTATGGATTATGGACGAGCGTTCCGGGGAGGAACGACTCATGTATGAATATTGGAATTGGTAGAGTATGACTGTGGGCATGCTAAGCTGGCTGTTCATCTTGATGTTCCGTGAGTACTCGTCTTCACGTAGAGGAGGGTAGGTCATGTCTGGGAACGATAGGAGGTCCTAGTCCTTAGGGGTACTTTGGACAGATAGGACTAACCTCAGGTGGCAGCTGATGAGAACATTCCAGTTACTACATCACCTGGGTGCCCGAACGCCTGTAGCTACACAAATTTCATACAGTCCGGACAGTCAGTCTAGTAATAGGCTTTGTATGATACGTATGATGAAATTTATCTTGTGTGTTGGATTGTTTGAAATGTATGTTTATGCATGAATTAAATTACATAAGCTTACCCTGTATTTCCTGTCTTGTCATCTTATGTACGTCCGTCTTGTCATTGCAATGATTATCCATGTGGATATTAGTAGAAGGAGACGTATTGCTGGAAGAGACGCTGGAGGAAGAGAACCTTGTCGAGGTTGAGGTTAAGACCGAATCGTAGGACATTCGGTCAGTAGTATAGTTTTGTAGTGAGGTGGTCGTTTGATTACCTTCCCCTTTCTTTTTATGTATGACCGTTCGGTACATGATTTTGTAAACCGTTCGGTTAGTTTTGTATCGCTGTACAGTTCAAAATTTGTAACTCTTTCTGTAAGGCCGTTCGGCTAGAACCGTACGCTCTACTCTAGTGTAAGATTGATCTGAATTATTATTAAATGTAATTATTCTATTATATAGTTTATTCCTGTATTTTTGGGATGTTAAACAATGCAATTCAAGAAAAAAAATGTTATATAAGCATGAATCAACGACTAGGAATATTTGTTTTATATTTATTCTTAATCTACTTATGGATATTATTTTAGTATTCATTTAGAAATGTATGTTTTATATTCTGATTGAGTGTATATATATATATATATATATATATATATATATATATATATATATATATATATATATATATATATATATATATATATATATATATATATATATATATATATATATATATATATATATATATATATATATATATATATATATATATATATTATAAATGGGTTGAAATACTTCAAATACTTCTTTATATTTTAACAAAGATTGACAAACTAATGTAATGGACTATTAATGAACAATGTTTAATGAAAGGAAATAAAGAGATATTTTTGTCAAAATGACACAATGCACATAGTTGGGTAGTGTGACTTTGTGATCTTAAGGAAAAGAAAAAGTTGAGATCCAATAATACCTTTTATAAGTGAAAAAAGAAGAAGCAACTTTTAGTCTAAGAGGAAAAAAAATGTGGAATCTTGCTAATAGGTTAGGGGTCTCATATCGGGGGAAAGAAATAACTAAAAAACTTGTGGATATGGAAAAAAGAAAAAGAAAAGGAAGATGTTGAGAGATTGAAAAATGGCCAATTCAGAGTAAAATGAATGGTTCACCAATTAAAGTTATATGAGTATTTAGGAGGAAAGTGAAATGAAAAAGTGAGTAACTTGTTGAGAAAATTATGCATTAAGTTAAAAGATAGATAATTAATGATGTTACGTTATGGGAGTAGAGATGTAAAATGATGTATGAGTCTATTATATAATTTAGCTAATAGATTATTATTATTTTGAGAAGATAATATTATAAAAAAATGTAGAAATATTGATAGATAAAATATATTTATAATTACTCAAATTTGTTAATAAATCAAAATGATTGATGACTTATTAATGATTAAAAATTTGTTGATAAAAATGTTCATCAATCTATTGATAATTACTAACAATAAAAAATTTACTTGTAATTTACGATGGTCAAAATTCATCGAAAAAATATTTTTTGGTAATTATTAATGAATATGAATTGTTCATAAATATTGAGATTTTAGTTTTCTTCCTCTTTTTTATTTATTTTTATTTATTTTTCTTTCTCATCTTTCTGTTATTTTTTTTCTTCTTTCTCGTTATTCTTTTTCTCCTTCATTATCATCATCGTCATTTTGTCATCACCACCAACTCTTCTTTCACTTTCTTATTCTCTTCTTCATCCTCCTTCTCATCCTTTATTGTTGTCATTTCTACGATTATTGTTGTGGTCACCTCCTTAGTTGCTGATGAATCATTATTTTCTCAACTTCACTTAGTTTAGTGTGCTAAAATTAATTAGGGAATTGTGCTTAATTGTCCAGTATTTTCCCATTTTTCTTAATTGTGCTTAATTCGATCAGAAATTCTTATTTTAATTAATTTGAATTATCTGAAACTAATTATTTACATTATTGAGTGCAGGAAAATTCTGTAAATATTTTAGGACATTTGGAAGAATATTCATTTACACATTCATCTGGAAGAAGCTACTCTACATTGATTTATTCGGTGTGTTGATATGTGGAAACTTGAGATGAAATATTTTTTGGATTGACTAAAAATTAGAAGTACAAGGAGGAGAAAATCCGTGCATCTGGATAGAAGAGAGCCACGGCCTTATTGTGGCAAGCATACACCAAAGCACATGTTTTGCAAAAGAGGAGGGACCACCTTTGTTTCAAATTCACGTCCACACATGGTATTCTAAGTGCTGAAATTTATTCCAATATTATTAAGGGAAGCAAAAGAAGTTCACGGTTCTAGTCTTTACAAATTGCCATCCAGCAATTCACGTGAATGCTTCTCTTTTTATGTAAGTAATATGTTAAATGGAGTAAAGAACACATGGTCCCGCTATCTTGTAAAAAAGAAACCTTCATTTTGGACAAAGAAGCAAAAGTTACGAAGGAAGCAATTCTCATTCTTTTCCTTATGAAAGCAAACGGCCAATGCACATAATGGAGGGGGCCACCACTTTGAAAGCTCACGTAAAAAATAGAAGAGGGGAGTGGAGTTGATGGCTTGTCATGCAAAGTGCTGAATTTGTTGAAGTGACATTGCTACAAAATAATAATAGCACATAACGTCCAAAGAGCATTTGCTAGAATAAAAGTGGGAGCCACACGGTTTTGTTGAGAGGATTTAGTTGATGGTTTCACGTTGGAAGCAACACATACTGGGCTTGAAGTAAACTAATGAAGGGGACCACATTGAAGCAAAGAAAACTCACGGTTTTTACATCCACCGTGGAATGGTTTTATTCTTTCTTTTAAATTGCTTAGGCATGTACACAAGGCCCCATATGCATAAATCTTTTGGCAAGCAACATGGAATAAAAATGAGGGCCACAGAAAGTTCACGGCTTACTGAAAGAAGCTTGGGATGCAGATTTTTGATATTATTAAGAGGTGGAGCTCACGGTTCTTGGAGAAGGCCACCAATCAGTTTTTGAAGAAAACATCATGGCCCATGGCAGCAAAGAAACGTTCCAGCAGCCTTGGTGTTCTACGTCCAGCTGGGAGAAGATAAGAAGGCCACGGTTTTGAGAAGTAATACAGCAGCTCACGGTTTCTTTTGGTTGGCTTGGTAACATCTCACGGCTGAATGGAGAAAGAGGGAAGTAGCAGCACTAACGTTTTCACATTGGAGAGTGATGTCTTGGCTTCAAGCTGCATACTTCTCGCCCTTGCTTGGGAGAAGATGGTGTCTCGGTAATCAACAGCTGCAGCACCACTTGTTTCAAGTTTGGCTCTTGAACGTTTTTAAGGGAGAGATCCAACAAAGAAGAGGAGTCCACCAACACCAGCAGCTGCAGCATCCTCCACCAGTGCAACACAGGTCCAAGAAGAAAGTGCAGCACCTTGATCTAGCAGTATGGAAGAACACGGTGAAGGCTGGAAGAAGTGGTTGGTATCACGTCTCGGTTCCAGCAGCACGCGCAAGGATTAAGGTCTCTTTTATTCAGCTGCACATCCAGAGTTGGAAGAAGGAGTAGCTACCGAAGAACTATGGCCAGCAGTAGAGCTCATGGTATTCACATCCAGCAATAGCAAATTATGGAGAAGAGTGAGCTGGAATGTGGAAACAGAGAGGAGAAATGATACGGCCAAACATAGCAGCAATCACATTTCACGGCTTGCTAATTGGAGGAGCAAAAGGATGATGTGCTGGAATGGTGTGCAAGAGGACAAGATTGAGGGGTCCTCACCCTATTTTCTCACGGACAGGAAACTATTGCTCAGTATGCAAGGAAAATAGGCTCACGGGTTCTCAGTTTTGGTTATAAAAGAGCTGCAGCAAAAGAAGAAACGGAGGAGAGTTTTAGGAGTAGTTTAGGACAGCCCCTGGAAGAGGCGCTCGCCTCTTCCTCTTTCAATTCTCTCTCTGATTTTCCATCACTGTTTACTTTCAGCACTTTTCATCTTTTGCAGTATAGGATGTTGAATTTTATTTCTGTAATAATTTACTCGTTTTATTGTTTATCTTCACTGTCCATAATTTTAATTTAAATGATGTGTCTTTGATGAATTTCATTTTCAATCAAGTGATTTTATTTTATTGTCTCTTTATTTTACCCTTTACTATTTTTCTGCACCGTTAAATTCTGTCAATGTATTTTACTGTTCAGTTTATTTTCAAACTTTATTTTTATGGTTTATTTCCTGTCAATGTATTTTCACTGATGTTTTTATTTCTGCGTTTAATTTTACTGTTTCTGAATATTTACTATTCTGTTTTTACCGTCTTTTATCGTTCAGTTTTTAAACACTTTAAAATTTATTTCAGTGTTTTTAAATTCAGTTGTGTTTAAATTCCAGTTTTAATTTATTTTTCCGCATCCAAAAATATTCACAAACACCCCCCCACTTCGTGTTAAAATCTGAGACTGAACCGACACAAAATTGGTCCTTGAGAGACGACCTAGGAGTCACTTCCTAGTTATACTGCATATTTTCGTGCAATCATGAGCGGTGCGACCCGTTCATCAGTTGCCGCCACCATGTCTTTTTCCTTTTTCATCTTCTCGACCGCCACCATGTCTCTTTCCTTTTTCATCTTCTCGATATTCTTCTAAATAAATTTGACATACATTTTACCAACAAAATTTCTAACAAAATTTAAAAAAAAGTACAATTACCGACAATTTATTAACAAGTTTTAAAAGAAAATCTATTAACAATGAATTTAATATAATATGATCAAAGTTCAAAAGAAAAACTTAAAGTTGATGAAAAATATTTATTGGTAATAAACATTATAAATAAATGAGATATTGTATAAAAAAGTGTTTAATTCAAATGTGGACTCAGGACTTAAATTAATTGAGGTTCTAAATTATTTGTTGGAAAACAAAATGTTCAAAATCATTTTTTAATATGAAGTGGGCAAAATTAAAGGTAAATGACTAGAGAGTTTACATTTTGAAGAAAGTTTTAAATTGTTGATGTTTTGGAAGAAATGTATGTTTGGAAATATCCAACAATGAAAGAAGAATTGCATGAGAAGTTTTGGACTTGGACAAGTATGAATGTATCTTGAGGATCAATGAAATATAGAAGGTATTTTTATTTGAGTTCATATGATCATCCCATTATGAATTTTTTCATTTATTTTATTGAGTGAGTTGCTTAACAAATGATATATTAATAAAATATCTTCAATTTCATTATACTAAATGAAAACAATTTAATGATTGAAATTTGTGGAAATAGCGCACCTGAGTCATAAAAATTACAATTAAACATATTATTTTTTATCTAAAAAAATTAACTTAATAATTTCTACTATATTTTAATATAATATTTTTTATATAAATAAAAAAAACAAAACACACTACTTAAAATCATTATGAAAATCTTATTACTGAAATTTGTTTCCATCTTATGTAAACTTTTAATATCTACAAAATTACGTGGAAAGTTTGTAACATGATGGTGTGTTATGTTTTTTTTTTTATAAAACTAAAATGAGGTCAAAATGGTAACATTTTAAAGGCAATAAAACAAACGCCATTTTTTTTTGTTTTTAAAAAATTGTAGAAATTTTAAACATTGATTATGAACTGTGAAAAAAAGAATTTAGAAAGTAGTAAAATTTGTAAAAGGATGACAGTTTTGATGATTAAATAATTAATTAGAAAAAATAAAAACTTCCAAATTTGGTGGTAATCATTTATTACCATTATGAAGAAACAACAAAGTGTACTTATGCATGAAGAATACAAAGAACAACGAGAGATTCTCTCTACTTATTCATGCACTTACTCTTAATTAGCATAATTACCCTTTCTACAAGAGATAAACCATGTCCACATTCATTCATGAAATAGCATAAGTTTATTAAAAAACTATAAAAGCCAAAAAGAACACATTGATTAAGATTAATGGCAACCAATTACAATTGATGGTGTGTGTGTCCACTTGATTACAAACATTAAAAAATGTTTAATTTCAATTACTAAGATTGCATGAAAGGTTCTCTCTTTCATTGCCTTCTATCATACGTCTCTTTTAGGTTTTTTCTTTTTATTTTTTATTTTTTTAACAACTTATTATCATATTGTCTTCTTTCTTAAATGAATTTTGGACTTTCCATGAAAGAGAAAACCCATTGAATCTCAAGATTCCATCTTTCTCCATCAACGTCAACACCATACTTTGCTTTGTCTCATATTTAATGGAAATTCATTTACATAATTCAATTTCTTCGATTTTTATATAAAGGGTAATCATAATGCATTGAGTTAAATAGGAGGGAAGACAAAGCTAAAAGTTGCGTGACCAAATCATCACCATTATGGAAATGTTAAATAAACAAATAATGGAATTTTGAATTTTTATGGATGTTAAGTGTGTTAACTAAGCAAACAATTTTTATTCTTTATCAGGCTGAAAACTGAAAAGTTGGTTATTCATATTTTGTTTTCCTTTTTTTTTTTCTCTCTAAGAAATTATGAAGTGTTCATTTTATAGTTTTTACATGAAGGTAGTGTTTTCGGTATAATAAAAAAAAATCAAATTATTTTAAACATTAATAATATGTATAAACGATAATAATTCAAATTAACTTTTATTTGGATAAGTTTGATGAAAAGGGGTTCTAAGAATTAATTTCTTTTGAAAAAAAAACAGATTTTGTATAAGGAAAAATGACATGCATGGATGAAGGTAAACAAAATCATAAACTACTTGTTTTAGATTCACAAAAACAAGTTATTTTTACATATTTCCTTTTACAAATTTCAGCTGCAAATAGCTTTTTTTTATATATTAAAAAAAAGTGGAAACCAGAAAAAAAAAATTTATTTTCCAAACATGATCAACATATAATCCAATTTATTGATTTTACTACCTTTTTTTTTAATGTGATGTTCCCAATGAAAGGTAGAAAACAACCATTTACTGAAAATTTATAGGAATAAGAAACCTTCACCAACTCATTTAGTTACATTCTCTTCACACCAACATATTTGAAAATTTCTTAAACTCTTAATTATCAATGCCAAAACTGTTTTTGAATGAAGATTTAGCCAGACTTAAGTGCACCTAATTCCATATATTTTTCTTCTCTCTGAAGTTAAAAGGTACACCAAAAATTCAACTTTGGTTGAACTACAGTTACATTAGGTTCCTGTTGCATCCACCAAGGTCAACTTGCAAGTGAGTCACAGGTCTACTTGCAGCAGCAGAAAAAAGGGTATGGGAAGAACTGAAAAAAAATGGATTTTTCAGTGGATTCATTACTGCAGAGTCTGGCCCATTTCAGAAGAAAATTCTGCAATTTGCAAGTGAAGGGGAACTGAGATCAACCAACCATCACACTACACTGATGCAAGACACTGTTGAAATGATGAAATGAAGCATGCCACAGCATTGGTTATATCAGCATCAGAGTCACACAAAATTAAATATCACAAGACCAAAGGTTGCACCACGGGACACGTGGAGAGAGAGAGAGTCAATAGGTTGATCCAGACATCAAACTATGCTTTGGGGGATAAGTACAAGTGTTATGTTACACTGTTTTGAATATCTCTTCATTCATTTTTGTATTATTGAGGATGTTATCAAAGGTTTCAAAGTTCAAAGACACTTTTACTGATAACATTAACTGCAATGAAAGAAACATACACGTTACACTTAGATTTTTAAGTTTGACAATATTATAATTAGTGAAGTTTAATAATGCAAGAGATGAAGTGTTATTTGTGAGGAAAGTATGTTGCATCCACAATCCAAGAATGTGGTTTTGAGAAATTGGTTAGATTTGGAAGGAACAGATACTTTGCTTCAAAGCATAAAAAATTAAAAAATTCTTTTCCCTTTAAAGCAGTCTCATAAATGACCCAACCAAAGGGTCATCCTGAATCAACACAAAATCCAACACGTATACCTTCTTCATCCCCAATGATATAAGCAATATGTGTTAAGACTTATAGACATTTATCAGCATAGGCCATCACCATCCCATACCAATAAAAGTACAAATCACTCTCTCTCTTTTGTTTCTTTTAATCTCCAAAAAAAAAGGGTAAAAGCAACACCAAAATCCTTGCGTGTCCGAAACCTCTCAAAGAAATTGCAACCTAATCAAAGACAGCGTGAATGTTGTTGAACACTTTCTGAAATTTTGGGGGAGTTTGAAATAAATAAAAGAAGAAAAACAGAGTGGGGGGAAACAGAGTGAGGAAACAGAGGATATTCATATGAAGAGTGAAGTGAGCTGGAGAAGAAAGAGTCAACCTGGGAAAGCCGGGAGAGTTTTTGCTGGAGGGAATTTTGGATTGCATCCATGAAATCACCACAGCACTTGCTTTTGCTGATAGGATGAGCGATTCTGCATACAGAGTCGAAACCACACCACGCCTTGCTCAATGGAGAATCGAAAACTTGGCTTCTTGCACTTACCGAAAATCCGATCCTTTCAAGATCGGAAAGTGGAACTGGTATTTCTCTATTCATCTGTATGTTTATTTGTCCGTTTCTTAAAAAAAGAAAGTGATCATGTTTCATTTAAAGAACAGAAGACTCACAAGTGGGGTTGTGTTGTTTGATCAGCAGATTATGCAACACCCCACGTGGTTTAATTGGTTTTGGTGTGTGATGAGTGTTTGGTACCTCAGAAAGTTTGTTTTTTTGCGCTGAAATTTGAAGACCCTTGTTTTAGATTTTGTGTTGTTGATTTGGTGTCATATTGGAACAAAGAGTGTGGTTTTGATTTTTGTATATATGTTTTCTGGTTTGAAATGAAGGCATTTGTCTGTGGAGAAGAACAGGGTTTTGTTTGTTAAATTGTTTCCAGAAATATCGAATCTTACAAGAGACAACCCTCCAATTGCATCTTTCATCATTCGGGTTGTAAGTTCTGTTGGAGATCGCAGGGCCATCATACACCCAGGTCTTGTTTCTTTTTACCTTTTCTCTCTTTTTTGTTGGTTCATTTTACTTTTTCTTCTGGATAGAAAATAATCAATAATCTTAGATTATGCGTTTATTAGTATGATGTTGTTGTAGTTGGTCCAAAGTGCATGATAATTGCAAATAGAAGACAATATGGCTTATCTTATGCCACTTTGTTTGCTTTTTCACAATTTCTCAAAACTGTTTTTGCTGACAAGTTCTGATCAACAGTTTCTTCCTCATATTGACTGAGTACATGCATGAATCTGCTCTTTTTTATATGTTGCAGAAATAAAGGACAAAGTTCTAAAGAACAACGAGGATTTTGTTTGGGCAATTGAGGTTCCACTAACTGGGAAATTCATTATTGACGTTGAGTTTCTAGATTTGAAGACTGCATCCCCAAACGTATGTTCTAAATACACATTTCTTTATATATGGTTGTTTCTTTAGTGTTTATTGCAAATGATGATCATTTCAAGGCTTTGTAATCCACAGTCATAATCATGAGCACTTAACTAAATCCTTCATCTGGCATTATGGAAGATCATCAATAATAAGCATGAAGATTGGTGACAATGGATTAGTACCTACAAAGTAGAAATCTTTTTACACTGATCATGCATATACCTTATCTTAACTTGGAATGTTATATCTGAATGCAGAGTGGAGAACCTTGTTCCATTTGGGCAGAAGGATTTACTCAGCAAAGATCAAATGCAAATGCCATAGAGTGTCTTGGTAGAATGCTAACAGAAGGAATCCACACTGACATCACCATCAATGTTTCTGATGGAAGTATTGGAGCTCATAGAGCTGTTCTTGCTGCAAGATCACCCGTATTCCGCAGCATGTTTTCACATAATCTTCAAGAGAAAGAGTTGTCAACCATAAACATTTCAGATATGTCACTTGATTCATGCCAGACTTTTCTCAATTATCTCTATGGAATCATCAAACATGAAGAGTTTCTGATGCATAGGCTGGCCCTTCTTCGTGCAGCTGACAAGTATGACATATCTGATCTAAGAGATGCATGCCATGAGAGTCTTCTTGAAGACATTGACACAAAAAATGTACTTGAGAGGCTCCAAAATGCTTCTTTATATCAGTTGATGAAACTGAAGATGACTTGTATCCGGTATCTTGTGAAGTTTGGAAAAATATATGAAATCCGTGATGATTTCAACACCTTCTTGCATAATGCAGATAGGGATCTGATTGCCGAAGTCTTCCATGAAGTTCTTGATGCTTGGAAAGGATTTTGAAGATATGGCAACTTCAAACAAGTATAGGAAGACATGGTGTTACATAACATACTCAAGAAATAGGTTGTTGTTTCGATTTGTTGTGCAGGATTTGTTTTCATGAACCTAATTCTTTCGCTTAGATGGATTACTTTTACGATTTTATGTACATTCTTATGTTGTGGTCTTCAAACGTAAACCACAAGTCATTATTGTTTACAGAGAATGTAAATCATATGAAAGGAAAAAAAAACATATGTTTATAAATGCAAATGGATCTGAATTGTGATGATATTTGATTGCTGCATTCTGTTTTATAATTTACATATCATATTGTATTTTTGTGAAAGTACAAACACCATTATTAGAAGCAAAGAAATAATGTCTTACACCTTCTTTAATGACAAAGATGAAGAGTTTGAAGTATGTAGATTCGAATACACTTAATGATTAAATACAAATTAGTAATAATAGTTTAATAAATTTGATTCTAGTTTTAATATCTATGTCATTGGTCTTTTCAGTTTGAATGTGATTTTCTCTCTATATCAAAAATTGGGAAAAGAAGAAAATAAAATTCTCCTTTGATTTCCAACAACAAAAAAGTAGCACAATGTATGAAGATGAGTGCATTAAACAATTTAGTGAAAGGGAAACTCAAGCAAATTAGCAAAATGGTAAATAAGACCACTAATTTTGGTAAATTCACAAAATTGTAAGAAAAGATTTACAATTTTGTCCCAAAATTGTAGAGAATTTTTGTGTTAGCAATTACCCAAATATATGGTGTAACATGAGATATGAATTGATTATTTTCATAAATATGATATATTTTTTAAACCAATGTTCAAAGTTGTTGCATAAATTTGGAGACCATAATCTTATAAAATTTGCAGCTATTTATATAACAATACTCTTTAAGGGGAAAACTCTATAAATTTCCATATGTTTTGTGCTTGGGATCATCATTAGAGTTTAGGGGAGTAAGAGTGTTCTTAGACTACATAGGTATACTCCTACAACGTTTTAAATTTAAGCACCACTTCAAGTGGTATCCAAAACTTTTAACTTGCTAGGACCAAATCTCTTAGTCAGTGTATTTAAATATTCAGGTAGAGAAATCTTGAGATTTCTGATAATGTGAAAGGAATAAGAAAAAAAGTTGAAATATGGTTACCAAGTCACATCAGTATGATATCTTCAGATTTTTATCAGACAGAAGTGGTTGATATGCTATGGACTGAGCTCATATTATTCAGTTTCAAAGCAGCACACCACTCCTTCCACTTGTCTTATCATAGTTGTCAGATAATCCATACTAGCTTCTCAATGAACATGAAAAAACATGGCTGAGACGTAAAACCAAACATTTAACAAAACTCCATGTTTCACAATCGTGAGTAGTCATGTAACACAAATCCAGAGGGTTTCCCAGTGGCTTATTTTCTTAACTTGATGCATTATTTATTTATATATATTCTCCACTTCTTGTGAATTGTATATTAAAGGGAATATTGAAATGATGATACGATGACTCTCTTTTACAAGCACTTTAATATCAAAGAAAGGTCACTTCATAGCCAAGCTAAGAAAAACGACTCCATTGTCTCCCAATAATAAAACACCTATAATGGCTAAGAAGAAAGATACTCTTTTCCATTAAAAAGTGTATTTTGTTCTGCCATCAAAACGACATGGAAACTGCAAATATGGACCACCAAGTTTTGTATACATAACATGCAACACAAAGAAACACAGCTTTCTTTGAGCTCCACCCAACTTTAACTTAGCATCAAAACCAAAACCATTCAGCACAGGAAACTAAACCCAAAATTTATTCAGTGTTCTTAATTGACAAGAAGGTGAAACAATACACAACACAAAAAGTTGATGAAGTACTCACCTCTTAACCAAAATTCTTGAGGGTTATCCTTATCAATCTTAGTATTCTTGTCCAAAAGTTTCAGCTTGGAAGAGAAAAGTGAAGGAACAGTGAAGTTAATAAGCAAGTGCATTATGCTTTATGGTAGACATTTTGGCAAGAATATGGAATATTACGAGGATCTTCTGTTTCTTGCTGAAAGTGTAATAAGTGCATAATTTTGTTTTCATTATGAATACGTAATTTTCGACGGTGACACAAGACTTTAGTTCTCTCTTGCTATAGGAATATCTATTTATTTGTTTGAAATTTTATAAGATAATAAGAAAATTGATAGGTAGACTATAGGTTAATATAATTTTAAGAATGAATTTAACTAATGGAAAAATGGTTTAAACTTCGTTAAATTCCAAAAGTTTATTTCAAAATTTCAAGAAAATACTCTAAGTTTATTTTAAACTTGAATAAATAAACCTGCTTAAATACTTCTTTTTAATATATTTTAATAAATAAATAATTAAAAAAATATATAATTTTAATAAATTTATTTTATTTTTATTATTCCTCAATTATTTTAATCTTTTCCTCTTCTCTTACTTCTAAATTCTACGTCTAACCCTTGCAGCATGACTCTCACCGCCCCGCCGCACTTGGACCTCACCCCATATGGTCGCCAAGAATCAGATTCCGGTTTGCTTTGCTTAGCTTTCTTCTCTGTTTTCGTTTTCATTCCTTTTATCACTTTTATTTGTATCAATTCTTCATTTTGCTGCGTTGCTTCTAGTTAGGTATTTTTTTGTTTGATATTTTTCTCTCTCAATATACCAAAGGGAAAATTTTTCAAGATTTCAAGCAGTAGATTTTTAATAGGGTATAGTATTGCTCTTCTATTTTGCTTCTAGAAGATGCCAATGCTTGCTGAGAAGAAACCAATTCAGACCTCGTATCATTCAGAAACTTCTTCACCTGACAATATGCTTGTTATTTGCCCCTTTTGCTTCTTATGTTTCTAACTTGCTTTTGGAAAAGCCTTTGTCAATAATTACGTAAAAGAGTGTTAGAATCCTTTGGAGTGGAACATTGTTATAGTTAATCTTTTTGTCATGGCCTTCTCAAAAGACTCTATCCTAATTGGAGTTTTGCAGTTTTAAAATCTGCTCTCATCATATATATATATATCATGCCTCACAAAATGTTATACTTTTGTGCAGCTTGGATATTCCTATATACACATGTTAATGTGATGTAACTTCTCAGTGAGCAATCTGTATCAATTCATAATTTATAGATACATGATGTTAACTAATATCTTAAACTTGGTTGAAAATTTTATAATATTATAATGACTTGAGGGATGTAAATCTTCTCTAAATATAAGTAGTAGTAGATTTTGTTTATAGGTAGTAATAGAGGAAGTTTGAATCATATCCCTGTTCCGCACAATTTTGTTATTCTGCTTTTATCATACAACAATTATTATTTCTCACAAAAAAAAAGATGTGTATGGATACACCATCGTTTAAAGACAATTTTAGAGTTATTATTTGTTACTTACTTGAGTATGAAACCTAACCAGCACAACCTCTCACACACTCACAACACGAAATAGAACAATGAACGAATGATAATGAATGAATGAATTTCTTTTATTGATGGTAATATCTCAATAAACAAAAGTAAACAAGGGTAATTGGGAGCATAACCTCCTTCAATTACTTGGGAGCATAACCTCCCTCACAGGAGCATAGCCTCCCTCACAGGAGCATAGCCGCCTGTCACAAGACTCAATAATCAAAAGCATGTCTTAAACAATAGCATTTAGCTTTATTTATATTAAATATTTCCCTATAATATAATTCTATTTACTATAATTAACTTATACCGAATATTTCTCTAGGATATAATTTTATTTATTATAATTAACTTATACTGAATATTTCCCTAGGATAGAGCTCTATTTACTATAATTAACTTATACTGAATATTTCCCTAGGATATGGCCTTATTTACTAAAATTATTTCCCACCCATCGTAACTGCTGTCGCAGTTAGGATAGTCACTCTTCAATCGATTGGCTTTAGCTCTTCACCGCCTTCCGTTTGGCTTGCTTCCCCCTGTATCCTATCGTTCGGCTCCAACTCTTCACCACCTTCCACCATTCGGCTTGCTTCCCCCTGCCTCCTACCATTCGGCTCCTCTGCCTTCTATCCTATCACCCAGTATCCTATCATTACACCCCGCTGCAGAACAACCTTGTCTCCAAGGTTGAAATTGGGGAGCTTGATCTCATGGCTCTTCTTCAATTAAGGTCTGGAGGTTTGGGTGGTGGCAATTCCTCCTTGTCCTTCGCCAATATCATGACTCTCAAACTCCTGTCTGGGCAGTGGTGACCAGGACCGAACGGTCCCCCACACCTGATACACCTTCCTCCTCTCTCCGTTTCAGGGCTTCTGAATAAGGCATGTTCCTGGTGTTTCTCCCATTATTATCACTACCCTCCTTCCGTACTGACCCCACACTCTCGGCGACTCCCGATCGGCCTGGGTTATAGTGATTGGCTTCGGACCGCTTGGCGACACTCGATCGGCCTGGGTTATAGCGATTTGCCCCGGGCCGTATCTTCTCACCGTTCGTTTGTTCCAAAGACGATGGGTTCTTTGTCAAGCTCCAGTTTCCAGCCTTTGTCCCGCCCCGGGTCTCCTCGACATCCCTTGCAATTCTCATGGCGATCATCAACTCCTGCGGATTAAGCAGCCGTACTTGATTATGAATCCCCTCCTGTAACCCTACCATAAAGTACCCCATCAATTGTTCTTCAGGCACTCCTTTCATCTGACCCACCAAGATTTCAAAATCTTGGATGTATTCTTCCACAGATCCCGATTGCTTGTTGGCCGCCAATCTTTCAAAGACTGACCCCCGTTTCTTCCTCTGAATCAGATCACCATCGCCTCCTTCAAACCCGCCCATGAGCGGTCCCTGGTCTTCTCCCTCCAAAATCTGAACGAGTATCGGGCACTTCCCTCCATGCTGATGTAGGCTAGGCACACCTTTTCTTCCTCGGACACCTCTTGTAGTTCAAAAAATTTATCATCCCTATTGATCCAATTCAACGGATCACTCCCTTCAAACGTGAGTAACTCTACCCTTTTCCTCCAATTTGGTTGCTTCTGTGACCACCCTCTTTCTCGCCTTCCTCTTCCATCCGATTTGCCATCTAGTTGTCGGTCTCGGCTTCCCATCATCCTCATCAATTCTTGGAAACTTTTTTGCATTGCCGCATCCAAAGCCCCCATGGATAGCTCCAGGTTTTCCAGCTTCAACTCCATGTTCTCCAGTTTCCTTTCGACTGCATTCATTCTTCCCTCCATCTTGCCTTTCACTCCTCTCACAGGATCCGACAGCGCTCCCTTGACAATCCGGCAAGTCAGACCAATTGTTACATACCTGAGTACGAAACCTAACCAGAACAACCTCTCACACACTTCAACACGAAACAGAACTGTTAGGATATTTATCCTATTTTATCATCATTATAGTGTGTCAAGGGTTACCCTATTTATCATGATTATATTATGTCTAGGATTACCCTATTTATCATGTATTTGTGTATCAATTTATTCTTATAAATAGAAGATTGTGAGAGGGATCAATCAAGCCCTCTAGAATTATTTTACAGTTTCAATCTTAAGTTGGTATCAGAGCGGGTCGATCCCGCTCTGGTTTCTGTCTCGTAATATATATTTGTCCGGCGCCACAGTTCTTTGTCGCCCGCCGCTGCCCGCCGCCGGCCACCGTCAACCGTCGGCCACCGTCGGCCGTCGCCGGCCACCGTCTCCGGCCACCGTCTCCGGCCACCGTCCGGCCACCGTCACCGCCGGCCACCGCCCGCCATTGCCGGCCACCGTCGTCCATCACTGTCAAAGTTTCCTTCGTCTAAACCCTTAGGGTTTTCTTGTTCTTCGTTAGTACTATTCGTCTTCTTCAGAAATGGCGTCTGGCAGTACTCTTTCCTTCTCTGGAAGTCCATCAATTACCTCCGAGAAGCTAAATGGAAAAAATTATCTATCATGGTCTGCTGCTGTTGAAATGTGGTTCCTTGGCCAAGGGCATTATGACCACCTTGAGCGAGATGGAAGCCATGTGCCTACTGAAAAAGCTGATCAGTGGAAACAAGCAGATTTCCAGTTGTGTGCCCTGTTATGGCAATCAGTGGAACCCAAACTTTTTGTATCTTTGAGGGCTTTCAAAACTTGTCACTCCTTTTGGAAGAAAGCCCAAAACATTTATGCCAACGATATTCAACGTCTCTATGACACTACGAATAAACTTGCATCTCTTAAAATGGCAGACCATGATATGGTGTCCTTCATGACTGAAGCCCAATCTGCTGTCGAAGAACTTAGGATGTTTTTGGAAGTAGATCCATTAGAGGATAAATATCCTAACAAGAACAATGAACGGATGATAATGAACGGATGATAATGAACGGATGATAATGAACGAATGATAATGAACGAATGCATTTCTTTTATTGATGATAATATCTAAATAAACAAAAGTAAACAAGGGTAATTGGGAGCATAACCTCCTTCAATTACTTGGGAGCATAACCTCCCTCACAGGAGCATAGTCACCTGTCACAAGACTCAATAATCAAAAGCATGCCCTAAACAATAGCATCTAGCTTTATTTATATCAAATATTTTCCTAGAATATAATTCTCTTTACTATAATTAACTTATACTGAATATTTCCCTAGGATATAATTCTATTTACTATAATTAACTTATACTGAATATTTCCCTAGGATATAATTCTATTTACTATAATTAACTTATATTGAATATTTTCCTAGGATATGGCCTTATTTACTATAATTATTTCCTGCCCATCCTAACTGTTGTCTCAATTAGGATAGTCACTCTTCAACCGATCGGCTCTAGCTCTTCACCGCCTTCCGTTCGGCTTGCTTCCCCCAGTATCCTACTGTTTGGTTCCAACTCTTCACCACCTTCCACTGTTCGGCTTGCTTCCCCTTGTCTCCTACCGTTCGGCTCTCCTACCTTTTATCCTATCACCCAGTATCCTAACATTATTGGAGGAAGAAAATGCAAGTGTTAGTATAAGAATTATTTCTAAACAAAATGTATTTTAATAATTAAAATTTTACTGAGACATATTTGATATTTATTTAAAAATGTTTAATTGCACTCTAGGAGCAGTAGAGTGGTTTAAGTTGTTTAAATTTCAATTATGAGTTACATTTGCAATTGAAGCAATTAAGTATTCTTTATCTCATTCTAAAGTATATTAATAACATACTAGTTGAAATATCCATTTTATAAAAGATAATTTTAAATACTTAAAAGGGTATTTTTAGGAGTAAAAAAATATTTATCTCTACGAAGATATTTAAGAATTTTTTTTATAGAAAAAGTATCATTTTTTAGAAAAAATTTATTCCATGGAGTCCCTTCTTTCTTTCAGAAAAATTCTACCTCTTTAATAAATCTTTGTATTAGTTTTCTTTAACATTGTGGTGCAAACAAATGCTTCAAACTCGTTGCTATCCTAATCCCTAATTTTTCTCTCGCTCACCATGGTTAGCCTCAGACACAGGCATTTCTTGGTTTCCTTTCTACTTTTATTAGCCTATCAAGTTCTGTTTTCGTGGCAAATTCATGTTTTGATAAATTCGTTCTGAATTTGTTTCTCGATATACACCTTCTAAATCTGAATAAAATCCTTTCTCACTCGCATATTAACTGCTATACTATACATTTGCAGTTTTAGCGAACATAGGTCTGTGCTGATACTGTTGCAGGAAATCCAATGTTAATAGATATCTCTGGTAGATGAAAGAAGTGCGTTACAATAGGCAGTACAAACCTGATTTCATCCTTGATGTTTATCATGTTTAATCACCTCAACAAATTGACTGTGTTAGAGTCCTTCACAATTATAAATCTATAAATGCAGGGGAGATGGTGGTTGGACCAGCTAGAGGAATTATCTTTGATGAAACCGGTAAGGAGTTATCGAAAACTAGCTGCTGGTGGGAGAGGCTGGGGTTGCCAAACCAAAATGAAGGTCAAGCAAATGCTTCACCAAACCATAGATCTGTTGTACTCTAATGGACCAACTTCTGTTAATGATTACACTCGTCTTGTGCTTCATTGTGCTCGAGCCAATGACTTCATTCAAGCAAAGCGACTGCAGTCTCACATGGAACTTCACCTTTTTCAACCCAAAGATTCCTTCATCCACAACCAACTCATCCATTTGTATGCCAAACTGGGCAAGCTCGCAGATGCTCAAAACGTGTTTGATAACATGACTAAGAGAGATGTTTATTCTTGGAATGCCTTGCTTTCTGCTTATGCAAAGATGGGCACGGCTGAGAATTTACATGTTGTCTTTGATCAAATGCCTTATCGCGATTCTATTTCATATAACACATTAATTGCATATTTTGCTAGTAATGGACATTCAGGCAAAGCATTAGAAGTTCTTACGAGAATGCAGGAAGAGGGGTTTCAGCCTACCCATCACTCCTATGTGAAGGCATTGCAAGCATGTTCTCAGCTTTTGGATTTGAGGCATGGGAAACAGATTCATGGAAAGATTGTTGTTACTGATTTGGAAGGAAATACTTTTGTAAGGAATGCTGTGACTGATATGTATGCCAGATGTGGTGATATAGATAGGGCACGGTGGTTGTTTGATCAAATGATTAATAAAAATGTTGTTTCATGGAATCTCATGATCTCTCGGTATGTAAAAATGGGAAAACCTGGTGAGTGCATACATTTGTTTGGTGAAATGCAGTTGTCAGCTTTGAAACCTGACGTAGTAACAGTTTCAAATGTTCTCAATGCTTACTTTCAATGTGGACGTGTAGAAGATGCAAGAAATATATTTAGCAAATTACCGAATAAAGATGAAATTTCTTGGACAACCATGATAGTTGGTTATGCTCAAAATGGAAGAGAGGAGGATGCTTTGATGTTGTTTGGGGACATGCTACGTAGAAATGTTAAACTTGACTGTTACACCATTTCTAGTGTGATTTGCTCCTGTGCTAAACTAGCTTCGTTGTACCATGGTCAAGTTGTCCACGGAAAAGTAATTTTAGTGGGCGTTGAGAATGACATGCTTGTATCAAGTGCCCTTGTTGATATGTACTCCAAATGTGGAATCACTTTGGCTGCCTGGGTCGTTTTTGAAACTATGCCTATTAGGAATGTCGTCACTTGGAATGCCATGATTCTGGGTTATGCACAAAATGGACAGGTTCCTGAGGCCTTGGCTTTGTTTGAAAGAATGCAACAAGAAAATTTCAAACCTGATAGTATTACTTTTGTGGCTGTCTTATCTGCTTGTATCAATGCTGATATGGTAAAAGAAGGACAGAAATATTTTGATTCTATTAGTGCACAAGGAATGACACCCACATTGGATCACTATGCATGTATGGTCACTCTCCTTGGTAGGTCAGGTAGAATTGATAAAGCAGTGGATCTAATTCAAGGTATGCCTCACGAACCAAGTTGCCGTATTTGGTCCACGTTACTATCTGTTTGTACCAAAGCTGACCTAAAGAGTGCAGAGTTGGCAGCTAATCATCTCTTTAAATTGGATCCACATAATGCTGGACCTTACATAATGCTTTCCAATTTGTATGCTGCTTGCGGAAGATGGAAAGATGTAGCTGTTGTAAGATCTCTCATGAAGGAAAAGAGTGCAAAGAAGCTTGCGGCCTACAGTTGGGTTGAGGTTGGGAATGAAGTCCACAGATTTGTTTCAGAAGATCACTCTCATCCAGAAGTGGGAAAAATCTATGGAGAATTGAACAGATTGATCACAATATTTCGACAAATTGGTTATAATCCTGATATAAACATTGTCCTACACAATGTGGGAGAGGAAGAAAAATTTAGATCCATTTCCTACCACAGTGAGAAACTTGCTCTTGCATTTGCTTTAATTAGAAAGCCCAATGGGATTGCACCAATACGGATCATAAAGAACATACGTGTCTGTGATGACTGCCATGTATTTATGAAGTTTGCATCAGTTACTATAGGGCGACCAATCATTATGAGAGATTCAAACAGGTTTCATCATTTCTTTGATGGGAAGTGTTCTTGCAAGGACAATTGGTAAAGTCTCAATCAGATGGTTAACTGCTTTACTTTAACTATTTCTAAAAGGAAGGGTGCTAGCGATGTAATATGCACTTTATCCATTCTAAAAGATTATGAAACAAGGGAGAAAGTTATGATACGATTCAAGACTTCCTAGTATTAAAGCAGGTCTGTTGCACAAGAATACTAGGTGAGAAGTACAAGTTACAGCATTACCTCGATGAAAATTTCGTGGCAGCAATGCAATTTAAGATGTTTTGGACTATGAGACAAGTACGCTCTTAATTCATTAATCAATACTTGACATTGAATGAGCTGGTTTTGAGATTTGAATGGAAGTGTCGAAAAATACCCTCACAAAAGTTGCAGGGAAATTGGAGCTAAATATTGTTTGTGACTTATTCTATTCAATATTTTGGTAGATGCAATCTATACCGTAAGGTAAATTTGAATTATGATTGTACATATTTAAAAAGTTTTTTACATTTTTTACCAATATAGAAAAATGTCTAGTTGTAATGTTGTATAACAACATCTTATATTATTGACAGGAAACTCTTGCGGTTCCATCACCTTCAATTTTTCTTACAGTTGTTTGTTTCTTAGTAGGTCAGTTTTAATTGCAACTTCACCTTCAATACATGCTTGTTTTCATTTTTTATATTTAATAACTGATCATTGATCAACTAATCATATAGTAATATTACATGTATTGGTATTAGTGTTTACAGAATATTGTCATGTCATTAATGTACATACATGGATATTGGTTCTCTATATCATTGAGTGTGTGAAGTTTGTAGAAGATCCACTACTTGGGAAAGAACTCTGAATTGAATTTTGTGTGCATGCGAGGGAAACTATAAATAAATTACTATTCTGAGTGCATTTTGCAGTGTTATTTATTTCCATTGCCTCTTTACAATGGTAAATATGAAAGGATAATATGGTGATAATTTTGTCAGGGATGAACATAACAGTCAGCACCACCTGAATGCGATTGGATCTTAAATCTTAAGTTGTCATCTCTAGTATCAATGCCTGAATTCATTGATACGCCTGCTTTCGTAATCTCCACCAAGGGTTCTATGCATTTGACTTTTGCGATAGGTCCTGTCCCTCTTAACTAAGATGTGGTACAGGAAGCTCTTTCATGGTAAGTAGTGCTTAAATTGGTTTCAATTTTGAGTATCATTCTTAAATAATTATTGGGTCATTATTCTTGTTGTTAGATTTATTATCTTTATTTTATATTTATCTTTTATCTTTAGTTAATCTGTTCATATTTCTTCTATTATAAATAGAGGACCCTATATGTATTTTCAACACAAGAGAGATTAAAATACACATAGTTGTCCCTATAAAACCCTAAATACATTATTGCAAACCCTGAGAGATTGAAGCTGCTGCATCAAACTTTCCACCCCTGCCGCTGCCGTCAGTGCAGGTCGCTTCCAGCACTGCCAGCTTCTCCGTCTTCGACTACTCTCCCTCTTTTCAAGTATACTTTTTAGCTTTGTTTCACGTTCAGTATCGTATATTGCTCTGTTCTAGTTACTCCGTATTGACCTAGTTGGATTTCATTGTCAAATTCTTCTGATCGTGAGCATGGAAAACAAAAACTAATCTGCACAAATCCATGCTTTTGTTGGAATCTCTGAATTAGATAAATGATGTGGAGGAATAGGTTTTAGTTATTCTATGTTTCTCATAAAATTGTGAAGGATTTGAAAAGGAAGTGAAATTGAACAATGTTAACGTGTGGCTCCTTAGTTAAGAGTAAGTGTCCTTTAGTATAAAGGAGAATAATCCAATCAGTTGATAAGGAGGTTTGGAGCACCTGATCAGTTATATTTTCTTGCAAACTGTGAAATTTTGTTCTGTTTCGGAATTTTCTGCTCATCATAGCTGTGTGAAGTTGCCTGCAGATGCTATTTTATACTAGGAAATATCAGCTATTGCGAACTATTTGTGATTGATAATTATGCTGCTCATAACTAGAAGTGGAGAAATAGACAATTGTTTGCCTTTTTGTATGTTTTAAATAAACTTATTTTGGGTTGCTTTTTGAACAGGTGCAGAATGGTGTCGAATCAGACTACCATGGAAATTGAGACTGGGGCATCTGAAGCCAAAGTATTGCCACCGAAGCCAAAGTTTGAGGCGTTGAAGCCTCATGAGATGTCTGATGGACAGATTCAGTTCCGGAAGGTGAATGTTCCACCTCATCGTTATACCCCTCTCAAGAAAGCTTGGATGGATATCTATACTCCCATTTTTGAACAGATGAAAATTGATGTGCGCATGAATTTGAAGGCTCGTAGAGTTGAGCTGAAGACAAGGGCCGACACACCTGATATTAGTAACCTGCAAAAATGTGCTGATTTTGTCCATGCTTTCATGCTGGGTTTTGATGTCATAGATGCCATCGCTCTTCTGCGTCTGGATGAGCTCTACGTTGAGTCTTTTGAGATCAAGGATGTTAAAACACTTAGAGGCGACCACTTGTCTCGTGCAATTGGAAGGTTATCTGGCAAAGGTGGTAAAACAAAGTTTGCAATTGAGAACGCATCTAAGACAAGAATCGTGATTGCTGACACCAAAATTCACATATTGGGATCTTTTGCCAACATAAAGATTGCCAGGGATTCTCTTTGTAGCCTGATTCTCGGATCACCAGCAGGAAAGGTGTATTCAAAACTAAGAGCAGTTACTGCTAGATTGGCAGAAAGGTTTTGATCCTCTCTTATTCATGCCATTATAGGATTATTTTCTTGTTCCCTTAGATTCTTTTTTATAACTATCTAGTTTGTTGAGGATGATATTGTGATGAAAATCTTCATTCAGTTCAGCTATCCAAGTCCAAATCAATCATTGTTGTGAGTGTAAAGCATACTGTTTAAGTAAAGTTTTGTCCGTGATCATGAATACATTGGTACAAATTAGCGTCATTTATGAATGTATACTGATCGATTGTTACAGAAAATCTTGTTAGCTTATGTGTGCCGAGTTCAATCTACAATAGGTGATAAGTCCTTTTAGTCTCTCTTTAAATTGACTCTGATATGAGAGAAAATCAGTAACAATCTACCATAGGTTATTATTTCTTATTCGTTTCTCATGTGAATTATATAAACTAAAACACTAATTATTGATAATCAAAATTAAAATATGTTTTCTCTTTTCAGTTATAAAATATACAAAAACTGATGTGTGGGTTGGTGTTTAAATGTCAATATGTATGAGTTATTAAAAATAAAAGGCCAAAATGACTAGAAGTTGGAGGTTATCACAGGTTAAAGATTCAAAATGTTGGATAATTTTAAATGTCTTTATTGGAAAGTGAAGTGGAAAATTAGTTGGTTAAAGATGAGAGATACCTATGATTTATTAACATTTATATTTTTAATAAGATCAATTATCATTTAAATTTCCCACTGCATAGGCAAATATTGTGGCACGTATGTATATACTTAAAAATATAAATTGTGGTGCAAGTTATTTAGTGCTGAATAGAGTCTCAGACTTGAGATTACATTGTCTATCAAAGTACTGTCATTCATTCCCAGCTCTTGGACTATTTAAGTTCGAATGTTACTTCCTGCACCTCACGATTTCTTCTCACATACCCTCAAAATTTCAAAATGATCACTATGTTTCAGAAGCTTTAAGCTTTACAACAATTTGCGAATATAATTTTCGGAATAAGATTTTTTGAAAAATATTTGGGAACATTATTTCCGAAACGCATTAAAGGCATTCCAGAACAGGTTCTCTGAAATAAGATTTCCAAAATAAACTTTCCAGAATGTATATAATATTTTCTGGAATGAGTTTTTTAGAACACCCTTACATGAAATGTGTTTTGAAAAAAGATTTCTTCAATGTTTAATTCAATAAGAGCAATAATAAATAAGATTAAATAAACTTATAATCTTTAAATTTATATCCAAAATAGTAATTTGCTTTATTTTTTGTAAATTTTGATATAATTTGATGTGTTAAATTTTTTTATCTTAAGTTGTCATCTCTAGTATCAATGCCTGAATTCATTGATACGCCTGCTTTCGTAATCTCCACCAAGGGTTCTATATATTTGACTTTTGCGATAGGTCCTGTCCCTGTCAACTAAGATGTGGTCCAGGAAGCTCTTTTATGGTAAGTAGTGCTTAAATTGGTTTCAATTTTGAGTATCATTCTTAAATAATTATTGGTTCATTCTTTTTATTAAATTTATTATCTTTATTTTATATTTAATTTTTACTTTTAGTTAATTTATTCATATTTTTTTATTATAAATAGAGGACTCTATATGTATTTTCAACACAAGAGAGATTAATCACATACATAGTTTTCACATATTCAACATAGTATCAGAGTCAGGTTAAAACCTATCCTAGCGACTTTTGTTGGACATGTTGTTTTATCCGCTATCGGATCGTTATTGGACACCATTAATGTCTAGTCTCATGCTCGAAATGATGTTTATACCTTAGCATGAGAGGAGTGTGTTGGAAGTCCCACATCAACTAGAGATAAGGTCAATTTATAATATATAAGTGGGGACAAACATCACCTTACAAGTCGGTTTTGTGGGGTTGAGTTAGACTTAAAGTTCACTTCTTAAAATGGTATCTAGTGATGGCATATGCCCTAGCCATGGTAAAATTGTGTGTATTTTAGACCTTGTATTAAGGGTCAAATAGTATAGTATTTAATTTTAGGCCTTGTATTAAGGGCTAAGTATTGTATGGTTTGTAATCTTATTTTTAAAGAGTGTGTCCCACCATGGGACATGATGGCCACATGGCAAGCTCTTAGTGAAGACACTTCTTAAAAAGGAAGTGGCCATGTGTCACTTTCCAAGTGGAGAAACTCTTCCTAAAGTGGATTGCCACATGTCACTCTAAGAGTGGAAAGCTCTTGCAAAAGTGGATTGTCACATGACACTTTAAGAGTGGAGGAACTTTGCAAAAGTGGATTACCACATGAGTGGAGAAGACTTTACAAAAGTGGATTGCCACATGGCACTCTAAGAGTGGAGAAACTTTGTAAAAGAGGATTGCCACATGTCTCTTTAAGAGTGGATAGTTTTTAGGGTTTCTTGTCTACTTTGGAGACACCTTTCTCTATAAATAGAAGGGTCTCCTTCCTTGTAAAATCACTTGATGAATTTGAATGTTATTATGCCAAAATGTGTGCAAACATATCTTGTCTCAAGTCAAGGCTAGAGCATCCCATGAGGTCCCTCTAACCACCCTTCTCTAGAGTTGGCCCAACCTCTCCGGAGATCCATCAAACACCTCCATCCTACCACAAATACTCACCAAAATTGTGAGCCCACCACCATATTCATCGCTTCCGCACAAATTCCACCTCCATAGCTTCATCTTCGTGCTTTGGCCCAACCTAGCTCGAGGAGGACGCTATCATTTGGTATCAAGAGCTTTGGGTCTACAAGAGCTAAGTATCTTGGTCCTTTACCTATCTTTTTGTATTTCTTGTTGTTATTGTGTTGTTCTTTATTGTCTTCCATTGTTTACATCCATATATGTTATTTTTATGGTTCTAGTTTGTTCTTTTGCGGAACCATTCGGTTTTTACCACTAAGTTTCCATATACATGTGTTGTGGCGTGCTTTTATATTTTTTTTGAGTCTTTCTTCATATATTTGGTTCTGTTTTAATGTCATTTTTGGGTTATTTTTTATTTTTAATTCCATCCATGTTGTCTAGAGTCATGTGTAGTCATTTTTATGTCATTTTCTCTTAGTTCGGGCTTTGCAAAAATCATAAAAAAATATGTCCCATTGGGATTTTGAAATTACAGTATATACATCCATTTGAGTGCTTTTTTATTTCATATTTGAGTTCATGCTTGTCATTAGATCATTGTCAAGTTCTTAGAGTTAAGTTTCTCTTGTGTTTCTTTGAGTTTCATGCTCTATTTTTGATTCTAGTAAGATTTCTTCCATTTTTTTTCTTTGAGTCATGAACTTTGAGCTACCCAAACAAATTGTCCAGATCTAATTTGTGTTGAAAAACAAAAGTGTAGACAAAAGTAAAAAGCCAAAGTAAAAAAAAAAAAAAGTAAAAGTACAAGCAAAAGCAAAAGTGAAAAAAAAAAAAGTTACTTTGACTTGAGACTTTGACATGAGACTTTACCATGACACTTGGAGATGATACTTGGACATAATACCTTGACATGACACTTGGACATGACCCTTGGATATGAGACTTGGACATGACACTTTTGACAAAATATTGTCTCTGCTTATAGTGCACCATTAGCTCAGTGTTTGTAAAGATAAGAAGTAATAATTCTCTATTCTAATTGTTTTTTTGTTTTGTTCATCTATTCTAGTGCCTTTCTTTAGGTAATTCTTTTGAGTGCCTAGCCTTCGTTTTTTTAAGCTTTATTTTCTTGATTGTCTTGTTCATTACTCTCTGTTTTGTCTCAACATAACTCCTTTTGAAGAGCTATTGTTCAAATTGGCCCTTGATTTGCATTCTCTTTGGATTCCTACCTTTCAGATTTGGTTTGATATTTGCTGTAGGATATTCTTTGGAGGAAAAACGAAATTGGACATAGTATATTGGGTGATCGGAGACCTCTATGGACCTTGAAACCTTGAGGAAGAGACAAGAAGAAAAGGAGTGAAACACTTTAGAGAGGAACACACATTATTTATTTGTATTACGCATTTTTGAGTTGTAAAATTGTATTGCTTTTGGATTTGTAACTCATAACCTTGTTAGGTATCTTGGGGTAGTCTGTGATACTCAATCCCATATCCTAACAAAGACTTGTAAACCATATTGAAAACGTTTTTAGTTGGTTAAAGTTTGAAGGTTCCAAAGTGCCTTCTAACTTTACCATTAGGCCGCATAGTCTAGTTTAATTGTTGTCTTTAACTGCTTATAATTTATTGTGTGTCTACTTGTGTATCAAACCTAATTCCATTTGAGAAGTTTGGTGCAAGAGAACTTGAGGTAAACTTTGGCTAGGAAAGGCTTGGATTTTAAGTGATCCTTAGTGATTCTCCTCTCTTTCCTGGAAGTGAACTTGAGATTATTTTGCCTCCTTAAATCTCTAAAGGAATTTACTTTTGAAATACAAGTTTGTGTGTGCATTACATATTTTGAATTTTTTTTTAAGAATGTCTAAGGAACCTTCTTACCAAACTGATAGTGATTATAGTGAAGAGGCCCAACCAAATTTAGAACAAATGGCCAAGGAACTAAAATCACTAAAACTTTGGCAAAAGCAAGAATCCATTTTGAGAGAAAAAGAAAGAGTTGAAAGAGAACAATATCTTGAAACCTTAGAAGAAGAACTTAGAGTTCTAGCCCAAAAACAAGAAAAGGTCCAAGAAGAGATAAAGAAAAGTAGGAGTAGGAGTCACTCAAGGAGAAGTTCAAAAACTCCCACAGAAAACACATACCCTGAACAAGATAGTAGGACTGCTGCACAATTCTACCAACATCCTCCACCTAGAAGGTATAGAAGGGAGAGTGAACAACCACCAAGAGAGATTAGGATAGACCTTCCTCATTTCCATGGGAAAGAAGATGTTGAGGCATACCTAGATTGGGAAATGAAAGTAGAACAACTTTTTGAGTGTCATCAAATAATAGAGGAAAGGAAAGTTTCCCTAGCCACCTTAAGCTTTCAAGGGAATGCCATGTATTGGTGGACTGCCCTAGTGAGAGAAAGAAGACTCTCCAATTCCCCTCAAGTCCAATATTGGAATGACTTGAAGAGTGCTCTAAGAAGAAGACACATACCTTCCTACTACCATAGAGAGCTTATGGATAAACTCCAAAGGCTCCAACAAAGAACCATGAGTGTGGAAGAGTATAGGCAAAAGATGGAACTCTACATGATGAGGGCGGGAATTAGGGAAGAAGAAGGAACCACAATTTCTAGATTTCTAAGTGGTCTTAATCTTGATATTAGAGATAGAGTGGAATTGTTGCCCTATCAAGATCTCAATGATTTGGTACAAATTTGCATAAAAGTTGAGCAACAACATTTGAGAAAAGGTTTGAAAATTAACCACTTTAACTCTAGTGTTAATAAAGACTATAGGAGGGAAGGTAAGCAAGTGATGGAAGAGGAACCCTCTAGGAATCTATGGAAGGAGAAAGAAAAAGATAGATCAAGGGAGGGAACATCATTACACACTCGTACTAGTGAAATTAAATGTTTTAAATGTCAAGGTAGAGGTCATATGGCATCACAATGCCCCACTAAAAGGACCATAATCTTGAGGGATGTTGACTCATATAGTAGTGAAGAGGAGGAGGAGAAAGACACAAGTAAGGATGAGAGTGAAGGAGAAGATTCCTACCCATGCGAGGGAGATCTCCTCATGATGAGAAGAGTTTTGAAGAATCAACCTAGTCCCCAAGTCCAAACCCAAAGAGAGAACATCTTTCATACAAGATGTCAAGTTTTAGAAAACACGTGTTCTCTTATTGTGGATAGTGGCTCATGTTGCAATTGTTGTAGCACTAGGTTGGTTGAAAAGTTAGCCTTAACTATATTGCCTCACCCCCAACCTTACAAACTTCAATGGCTTAATGATGGTGAAGACATGATAGTTAATCAACAAGTGAAGGTTAAGTTTTCCATAGGGAATTATGAAGATAGTGTGCTATGTGACATAGTACCTATGGAAGTTTGTCACATCTTGTTAGGAAGGCCTTGGCTTTTTGAAAAGGAAACCATACATCATGGTCATACCAATGAGATAACCTTCAACCATAAAGATAGAAAGTTTGTACTTCATCCTCTCACACCATCTCAAGTTGAAATAGACCAAGTACAAATGAAAAATAAGAGAGAAAAGGAAAGAGATGACATTAACATATACAAAATCAAATGTTCAGAGTGTCAAAGCAATACACACATGTCCAATGAGTGTCCCAACAAAAGAGCCTTCATGTTAAGGGCCACAAGCTTGTGTGAAGATTCAAAAGGGGTATTCTTTCCATCTTCCTTTAGTAGATTGGAAAGACAAGACCAAATGAGACTTGGTGGTAAAAAAGGAAGTCACTCCAAATGCATATGCATTCAACACAAGATAAGCCGGGACTTAAAGGGAAAATACATAATTGGGTTGATTATTCTAATAACACTTACTTTATCTCTTGTTTTTTGCAGAAAGTTATTTGACCCCGGAGGGTTTTGTTGATACATAAGTTGATCAATATGAAGAAGAGAGTTTTTGAAGAAACTTAAAGATTTGAGGACAAATCCTTTTTAAGAGGGAGGGTATGATGGCATATGCCCTAGCCATGGTAAAATTGTGTGTATTTTAGACCTTGTATTAAGGGTCAAATAGTATAGTATTTAATTTTAGGCCTTGTATTAAGGGCTAAGTATTGTATGGTTTGTAATCTTATTTTTAAAGAGTGTGTCCCACCATGGGACATGATGGCCACATGGCAAGCTCTTAGTGAAGACACTTCTTAAAAAGGAAGTGGCCATGTGTCACTTTCCAAGTGGAGAAACTCTTCCTAAAGTGGATTGCCACATGTCACTCTAAGAGTGGAAAGCTCTTGCAAAAGTGGATTGTCACATGGCACTTTAAGAGTGGAGGAACTTTGCAAAAGTGGATTACCACATGAGTGGAGAAGACTTTACAAAAGTGGATTGCCACATGGCACTCTAAGAGTGGAGAAACTTTGTAAAAGAGGATTGCCACATGTCTCTTTAAGAGTGGATAGTTTTTAGGGTTTCTTGTCTACTTTGGAGACACCTTTCTCTATAAATAGAAGGGTCTCCTTCCTTGTAAAATCACTTGATGAATTTGAATGTTATTATGCCAAAATGTGTGCAAACATATCTTGTCTCAAGTCAAGGCTAGAGCATCCCATGAGGTCCCTCTAACCACCCTTCTCTAGAGTTGGCCCAACCTCTCCGGAGATCCATCAAACACCTCCATCCTACCACAAATACTCACCAAAATTGTGAGCCCACCACCATATTCATCGCTTCCGCACAAATTCCACCTCCATAGCTTCATCTTCGTGCTTTGGCCCAACCTAGCTCGAGGAGGACGCTATCATCTAGAGTTAGGTTCTTTTGAGGAAAAAAATTTCTTTTGCCTCTGCCACGACAAACGTCGCTACCTGCGGTGGCGCCATCTGCCGCTGTCGGTGGTGCTATTGTCTATTGTTGTCATCTACTGCAACCACTACCAGAGTTGTAGTTTCGACCGACAATCACATGGTTTTGATTGTCTCGGTCAGACAACCACCATGCCATCAACGACACCTTCATCGGAGTTCCTCCGTGCTCTCAACGCCTTTTGAAGTTGTAGATTTGCTCCCTTTTATGTCGTGCATGGTAGCATGTCTAGTAGCAATTCAGAGCATTATTGCTCATTTTCCTCTTTCAGGTTCATCGTGCGTTTGTCGCACGTCCCGTCTCCACTCAGGCAACTATTCAGAGCATTGAGGTTGCTCTTTTTTCTTTTTCAGGTGCGTTGATTGAAGAATCTTGGATTTTTGTGATTTCTCTCTCTTGTTCTCGTTTTTGTCACCATTGTGTTTGACTCGTCCATATATGTTTTTTCTCCCATGAAAAAAATGGTTTTTATTAGTTTATTTATAGCTGTGGTGGCTCTCCAACAATGACCTTTTTTTCCATTGGACCTCAACAATGCATTTTCAAGGGCGATTTGCAAGAAGAGATTTATATGGAGCAACCTCCTAGATTTGTTGCTCAAGGGAGTCTTTTGGGTTGGTATTTTGTTTTCTATGTAGTCTTGTAAATCATTAGCAATTTGGTGTCATTCGAGTGCAGAAGCCAATATTTTCACTAAGTCTTGATGGATTATATTAGTAACAACCTTGGTACATATGTATATACTAGCTTGAGGGGGAGTGTTAGATATATTATCTTTATTTTATATTTATCTTTTATCTTTTATCTTTAGTTAGTTTGTTATTATTTCTTATTTGTATTTTGGACTTAGTCCATATTTCTTCTATTATAAATAAAGGACCTTATATGTATATTTAATATAAGGGAGATTAATCTCATACATAGTTTTCACTATATTCAATCCTTGTGAAAGTTAAAATCCATGGTTTGGTCTAACATGAGTATATGATGAGGTTCAAGACCCAATGAAGCCATACTAAATCAAATTTAGTTTTACAAGAAATTTTATCTTACACCAAATAAATAATCTCATAATTGTCATATATTAATAAATAATTTTTATGTAAATTCTAATGTAGTGATTTACTATAGCTATAACCCAGCAACTGGATTTATGTTAATGAATTTCTTTGAGGAGTTTCTAGATGCTTCAAGTTTATATACTTTTACATATAATTCAATGGATCATATTCCTAACATGAATGCTAACATGAATGCGATAGTCTTGCTTCAACATTTGATTATGTAATTGAAGTTATATGGTACTCTAGTCCATTCTATATGTGCAACCAATTGATTTGTTATTAAATAATGTTTACAGTATACGATATATACGAGAAAGTCTGGTATTTAAAAATTTGTAGAGAACATTTTCTCATTCAAACTATGGGGTTAAACCAAATAATTCACAAAATATATCCTTCCAGTCATATGGTTATGTATGTCAAAATCACAATCACGTTCGATCAAAGACTTTTGTAGATTTTCTTCCTTACTTTTGATTTTACTCAGCTTTATTTGTTACTATTGATTACTATCTTCCGTGTAAGACAAACAGCATACACTTGTCGGCTTGCATTTGTCTTTTTTTCTGGACTACCTGGATTGTGTATAGTGCAGAGCATAACATGTATACACAAGCATTTAAGGCGAATCTTTCTTACTCAATTGGATATCTATTTAGATTTGTATAAGTAGAATGGACTCAGAGGCAATAAATTAACCATATTATTGCATTTAAGGATGTGTCCTTGATGCTAATTCCAGACAAACAAGACCCACCCACAAAACAGAAAGTAGGTTTTTGATAAAATAATGCCTGCATTTCATGACAATAATAATTGAAAATAGGGAGCTAAAAAGGATAATTTATGAAAATGGTATCACATGCTTTAGAAATTATATAAATGGGTAAGCTTTAAAAAAATTACTCGTGCATTATAGTAGCGTGTTTGCATCTCATGTCTTCTTTTTTTGCCTTTTAACTGGAAAAGAACATAAAGTCAGTCTGTTTTTGTCTTATAATAAACAAAAGTTGTCGGATTTGCCTTTTAATGAAAAGGAAGAGGCGTGTCTAACAAAACTTAATTGAAGTAGTTTTTTAATAACTTTGTAATTTAATAGATACTTTCCACTCTCTTTTAGAATTATATATAATATATTTTTAATTACATGTCTCCCAATTTATGTTTATTTTTTTTTTACCAATAAAATGTTAGTATATGGAATATATTATAAACTATAATATACTAATAATAAATAAATATAGGGAAAATAAAGTTACTGATTTAAGAACTAATTCATATTGTTTATTACTTTGTAATACTTTATATTTTAATATATTAAAATTTATTTAAAATCTTTTAGTTTTTCAAAAAATATTTGTATTACCAAACTAATTTTTTTAAAAAAAAATTAGTCAAAATATTATAATTGTAGAAAATAATTTGATTTGAAGAATTCTAATTTAAAAGTTGCAATTACTTCTTTTAGAAAAATAACAGCCTCAAGAGCTGAAATTTCAAAAAATATATATAAGAAAATCTAATAATAAATGAGGAAAGAATAATACATATGTATCTATAAATAGAAGTTAAGTTATAAGCTTTGAAGTGTAAATTCTTTTAATAAAATCAACAACATTTTTCCAGTAAACTTTTAACATATTTGTTTTAAATAAAAGGTATAATACACTATATTGATTGATGGAATACAGGTGAGGCCATATTTGCATATTTGCATATGTGCATAATTTATAAAGAAAAAACTTATGAGTAGAAAAATGATTAACCGTTATCTATTGTGATTTAATAACAAGTTGAAGGTGACGTGATTTATGGGTTCTTTTTACTAAATTAGTGTATTTTTTTTAATTTAAAATATGAATAAAGGTAAGTTGTGTCATCTTAACACAATAATTTTAGTATGAAGTGTAAGGTAATATAATTTTAATGCAAAAATATTTTTAACCTCAAATCATGTTAAAATGACTATGGTTTTATTTTTATGCATTTTAAATTTATTAGTTTAAAATATTTTATGCTTATTTCAATTTAAAATACTACTTTCATCCACATTTTGTTATATAATGAGGTGTAAAGCCTTCATTTTTTTTTATAGTTCTATAAATGTTCTGACTTTTATGTTACATATAATACATATTCTAAAGAATAAAGACATATTACATGAAAATAAATAATTAAAATTTGAAAAAATACCATTATCTCACATTAAACTTACATATGTTTTATGCTTTTATTTTCTAAACTTGTGTGTTATTATATAATTTGACCCTTTTAAAGGTTGAGAATTATTTTAGAAAACAAAGTAAAATAGTAATTAGTAATTAAAAATTATAATTAATTTAAAATTTTATTATATATGTTTAATTTTATTATGATTTTAAATTTTATTTCACTACAAAAAAGTAGGGTATTACCGAAGGCCAGAAGCCCTCGGAAAATGCCAAAGGCCGTCGATAATGGGTGTTTACCGAAGGCTTATCGACGGCCAAAAATCCTTCGGTAAATCTCTTGTCGCTAACAATTACCGAGGGCTTCTGGCCTTCGGTAATTACCGAAGGGCAAAGGCCTTCGGTAATTACCGAAGGGCAGAAGCCTTCGGTAATTACCGAAGGGCCAAGGCCCTCGGTAAAGCCTTCGGTACGGTGCAGAGAAATATTTGTTTTAATTGTTTTGCTGTTCTACCACACATACCTGCATATCATATTCACAACACACAGACCTGTATAACAGTTTCAATTTACAAACAAACAGACCTGCATATATATATTGTCCATCCCAAAATTTTATATTCATTGATGGAAAAGCATAAAGTACTATAACATTATTATCATAATGTACTAACATCAATTATATTCTAACAATATCATAATAACATTTAAATGTACTATGATCAATAACAAAATGAAACTAAAAATCTACATAGTCTTCAGAAACATGTTCATCCTCCTGGTCATCTGTAGATGGCTGGACTGGTGTGGGCTAGACTGGTGTGGGCTGATGAGGGACGGCGGGTGACGGGGAGGGTCGTGGCTGGGTCGGAGGGACAATGGAAGGAGTGTCTGAAGTTTGAGGCAGCGCTCTCATGACAAGGGCCTTGAAGCTTGAGAACTCATCTCTCAAGTCACTGTATTCTTCTCTCAATGCACGGTTTTCGTGGTCACGTTGGTCCAGTAGCTGTGTCAAGCGCTGGATGGGTCTGTGCAAAGACCTCGTCAACATGGACCGCTCGTCCAAGAGCTTGTGCCTGTAACATAATTTAGACTTAACATGGAATCCAATAATGTGGAAACCAAAGGAGATAAACCCAGCTTTTTCCAATCCAAATTCCAAATTTAACTGTGACTAAAAACCAAACAGCAACTAAAATGTACACTGCAGCAGCAAAATGAGTAGAAAAATGATGGTTTCAGTGGTAAAAATGAGTGGCAGTGGTTTTAGGGATCAAATGACACCTAAAGGAAGTTTATATCATCATATTGAACATGTAGAAGCAGTGAAACAAGCAAGAAAAAATCTACTGCAGAATTTCAGTTGTGCACTTGCTAAAAGTGACCAAAATTTGCTGATGTAGCAAGTATATTTCGGTTTGGCTCAAAATTGACCATATGAACAATAGAAAACAACTTTCAATTCACCAAAAATGACTCCATAAGCAATGAAACACAACCAAAACAGTCAAGCTCTCAATATGAGGTGTGCACTTGCAAATTTAAGGCAAAAGTGATGGTTCAAAAGGTGATTTGGTACATTGGCTGGAGAAAGACCAAATGAACAGTGCTAACAACTTTAAACCATCAAATTGAAAATGTTTAAGCACTAAGACAGTCAAGGGACACAATGCAGCAGAAAATCACAAGTTCACTTCCACATTTAGGCAAAATTTGGTGGTTTAATGGGTCATTCTGCATAAACACGTTTGGAAACATTATTTGATGGTTGGGGCAACTTTTATCATCAATTTGAACATGTTTAGACACTAAGACAGCAAAGAATCACACTGCACTAGAAAATCACTACTTCACTTCCAAAATAAGGCAAAATTGATGGTTTAGGAAGTGATTTTGCATATGAGCTCAAATTTGACCAAATGAACAGTGCATACATGTTTCAAATGGTAAAATACACTTGCACAAATGTGTAAAATGCACTGAAATGGACAGATTCAACAAAACACCCCTGCTGTAGCCAATTATGCAGCACTTTTTACTAAAAAAATTGCACTAGAATTCAAGGAAACACTGCAATCATGTTTATCATCATCAAATAAATTTGTTCAAAGTTGTAGATGCAAAAAAAATCTGAACAAAACAGATTGCACATGTCAAACCAGAGAAGTATTTTTATGCAGATTTTTAAATAAGTTTATGATGAACTCAACCACTCATTTTGCAATTAAGTGATTAATATGAGTTGCTACACCTTTAGCAATGCTTATCAACATCAAACATACTTGCACGATGCTTAAGAGACAAGAAAATCTGGACAGAAACAGCTTGAAGAGATGGGGTAGTGCAATGCCTTTGATGCAGCAATCAAAATAAGCTTTCTATATCACAAATCTGCAACTATACCACAAAAAATACTGAAATATTGGTGGTTTGAATGGTCATTTTGCACAAAAGTGTTTATAATCATAATTTTATGGTTTTAGCAACTTTTCTTTATGAAATATGACTTGTACAAGCTGCCAGCACATGCTAAATATGATTAAATCAAAATATCACTGTTTCAATTGCTCTTTAACACCAACTTTAACCATTTTCACCAACCAAATTCAAGCATAAGAATCAAATTGGATTGTAATCATGTTTAAGCATTAGAAAGTCCAACACAGGTTTAAGCATTAGAAAGTCCAACACAGGTTTGACCTTTGCTGGCTATTTTACTGATAATTTTTCCCACCGACCTCCAAATGATGTGATTCTTTTTTTATTAGAAACTAGACTCAAAAATCTTTCCAATGACTACTAATTTGTAATTTTTGGACATTTGAGTTGGTACAGTTTATTGTTTCAAGTTAGCGTTTCATATATTTTTGCCAACTCTGACCTTTGCTTGTTCTTTTGCTCATAACTTTCTCCACCGAACTCCAAATGAGTTGATTCTTGTTTTGTTGGAATCTATACTCAAAAACCTTTCAAATTAATGCTTAGAAATCAAATTTACACCTTCTTTGACACTGTAATCGATTACAAGGACACTGTAAACGATTACCCGAGAGAAAATTGGATTTTGTACAGAAAGTCCAACACAGGTACTCAGTCAGGTGAACAGGGGTCACCATTGTTAAAAGAAGTGAGTTTTAAGCACTTTTGATCTTGTCTTAGGCTGGTCCTGGTGTTTTAGTGGAGGAAAGTGATGTTTTGGCACCCCATGATGGAGGAAAGAAACAATGTTTATGAGATGAGCAACTTGGGAGAAATAACATGTTATCAACTTTGACCTTTGCTGGCTAGGTAATTCTTTGCTTTTGACAAGTTTCCTAGCTTCATTCCACTAGTTTAGACATGTTAGGATGTTCACATACCTTAGAATGAGTCTACATTAGGTGAAATGACAATTTGTCACCTTATAAGTACACTTTTTAGGTACTAAATACTCAAACTTTGAGTTTTAGGTGAAGAGAAGCCACTTGCAGCGTGAATGAAGTGAAGATAATTCCACCAGCAGCTGCAGCTACCTACATGGTCTAGTTTGCAGCAGTCTAGCCACGTAGAGAAGCTTCACTCACGGCCTTTGAAGGAGGGGAAACATGTCCAGCAGCTATAGCTACCATCACATCCAGTTGGGAAGAAGAAGGAAGCTCACGGTTTCTTTGAGAAGCATGGCAGCAGCTCACGTTCAAAAGAAAGGCTTCTATGGAGTGGAAGAGCTAAGAGAGAAAAGGAGATGAGTTCAGGGCTGAATGGAGTTGGACGTGTGAAAGAAGAGGAATAGGGAAGGAAAGTCCAGCCACCACTCATGGTTGGCAAAGCTCCAGCTGCAACTCATTACTTTCAAAGTGAAGAATTTTGCAAGTTGGACAACACAAGGGCCACCACTTAGTTTGGCAAAGCTAACGTCCATGACAGGAATTCCAAATTAGTGAAAGTGTTGACATGGCCTACATAGAAAAGAGCTACCACCTAGCATTAGATAATTTTTCTTTGGCCTAAGAAAAGTAAAACCGTAAAGTTGGATGGAGAAAGGGCCACCACATTTTATTTTTGGCTGGAAACGTGATTTAAAGAAAGCAGCAAATGGAGATGGAGAAGCCACATTCAATACTTAAAGAAGCAAGCTTCGGAGTTGAAATGAAGAAAGCACCACGCCCACATGAGAAGCAAATCACACGGTCCAGCAAGAGGGAGAGAGGTGGACAACAACGTATGCATCCAACACATGTTTTGGAATAAAATAGGGAGCTCACGGCTGAAGAAAAATCAAGTGGTTCATTGGCTGGAAAGAAGAGTAGCTCACGGCCATGGCAACAGAGGAGGTGCTTACGGTGTAGCAGAGAGAAAATTATTAGGATTTAGAATTAGATTAGGAGTAGTTAGTACCACTCACGGCTTGGAAGAGGCTTCTGCCTCTTCCTTTTTCCTTTCCCACTACCAAGCTCTCTTAGTTTCCATTTTCAACAGTGCAAAATATAGTGTTTTAAAATGCATTAGCAATCAAAATGCCAACTTTGAACAATTTTTGTATAACAAATCATATTGCACAAACTAATTCAGAGCATACATTGAACAAAGTCACAACAAAGGCTTCTTAGCTTTTATACTTCATCAATAAAAATAACAACTTACCTCGACCGTAGCCCCTTCAATAGCCTCTGAAGCAGTACTGGAAGACCTTGCCACGCAGCCACACTGCCCTAGTTACGCCGCCTCGTCTATTCCGCGTCGTCCAATATCCTCCCTTGACAATGGTAGCCTTCAACTCAGCCACCCACCACCTTCCTCAGCTCACAACACTGGAAAACGCTACAAGAAAAAAGGTTCCACCATTGACGGGTAATCGAAAACAGTAACAGGAAAACAGAATGAGATGGGAGAATGGGACACTTCACCTATAATGGAGGAGTGGGGAAGAAGTGTATCCCGATTGTGGTGAGGGTGGAAGCAATCTGCAGAAGCCAGCCAGTGAGTTTGTCGATGAAGTTAGGGCAGAGAATGTGAAGATTGGGAAAGAATGAGTTTTCGCGAAATGAGGGCTTCGAAAATATCTCACTTTCTAATTTCATATACATTATTCACTTACCGACGGTCATTGACCTTCGGTAACCACTCATGTCCAGTCATCAGCCTTCGGTAAAGTCATGTTACACAAGCCTTCGGAAAAGCCTTCGATAAATCTAATTTACCGAAGGCCAAAAGGCCTTCGGTAATAAGCCTTGGCCTTCGGTAATAAGCCGCCGGTAATAAATGTTTTTCTTGTAGTGTTTGTTTAATTAATAATTATAAATATGTTAATTTTACTTTTAAAAGTTACTTTATCATTAATTTGTGTCCGAAATTTGTTGATAAAAATAAAATATTGAATATAATTAGTTAAAGTGTTGGGAGTGAGAACCACTTGTCCATAATTGTAAGGTAAATCATCCCTCTTAATTATTATTTATATGTATATCATACTCGAAACAAATAGTTGAATACAGCTAATGTGTACCTAACATTTTTAACCATGTTTTCACTAATGTTATAGTTTTGTCTTTTTCTACAATCAGCACACTAGTAAATTTAATACATTATAAAAAAATTAATATAGTAAAATATTAAAAGAATAGTCATTTATATTAAATAAGTATATATGCCGGCCTGGTAGATGTAAAAGTTTTTTCCATTAAAATTTAAATATAACTTCTTAGACAACAATGACTTGGATACTATTTATTTTCAGCATTAATCTCCGTGTTTTCCAAGTTGTGAAAAGTTTTTAACTAAAAAATAGAATAAATGTCTTGTGTCATTTTCAAAGCAATCTGTATGTCCAAGATTACATCTGTAGATTCTGTACTTTTTTATAAAGTACATAATTTTTTTATTATAATTTAACATATTTTAAACTATCAAAATCAATATATTTTATTTACCATTATGAATATTAATATTATAGTAATCCAATGATGAGTGTTTTATCCTAACAGCTGCAAAAGTACCAACTGCTAACAGGTTTTTTCTGAAATATACAATCAATCTGTTCTCATCATCATGACCAATAAGTTAAACATAATAGTTATTGTAATCTCACTATGGTGTAGGACACATTTTAGGGATCCTTAGTTTATTTCCATTAGATCTTAAGGTTGAAATAGTGAATTAAGCATAAGGATTAATTGAAATTGCATTTCTTACCTAAAAGTTAACATGTTCATACATTATGTACATGCATGCATAAATTATTAACAACGATATTTAAGAGAGATTTTTTTTACAATATTTTGATAGAGTATAAGCCTATATATATATATATATATATATATATATATATATATATATATATATATATATATATATATATATATATATATATATATATACTTTGTTCAAATATTGTTAAAAAATATTTCTTAACTTATACCGCATGCATGTCCCTTCCAATGATACGAAAAAGAAACTTGACAAAGATGTTTTGTACAGTAACTATAAGCCTATTTAAGGGAAGAGAAAATTGAAAAATAATCATCTGTTTTTCACGCTCATAATCTGCATCATGAACTGGCAAAAAACCTACATTATTCTCATAGGCTTGGAGTTAACTTGTGTGGAAGCAAAGCTTGGAAATTCCAACAACAATCCCTTTCAAAGATTAAGTCCAACCATATTGCTTTTCTTCCTTGCTATGTTTTCCCATTTCCTTACACTCAATGCTGACATGAACTTGCCAAGTATCATCATAACTTTCCATGTATCAGGATTAGTTGCTTCTCAGGCACTGCTTTGGATTCTCCTAGCTGAATTCTTCCACTACTATATCATCATCAATCTACTTCTCTTCCTTTTAGCCTTCTTCTGCTTTTTTAACCACATAGCTAACATCTGTCAGCTTCTCTGTGAAAAAGTTTCAAATGCTGTTCTTATGGAATCTGATGAATCCCAAGTGTAATATTTGCAGCAGAACCTCTCTAGGTATCATGGATATATATAGGTTATATGGTTCTGTTTTCTGCTAATATATATGTTTTCTTTTCTATTAGAACATGTTCTGGGTAAAATTATATAAGGTGCATGCAATGTTAGAATAAGAAATATTTTCAATGATATTCTACAACGAAGCATATATCTAGGGCTCTGTATATATTATGTTCTTTCTTTCAATGTATAAATGAATTACCTATGTTGATATACATGATTTCATCGGTTTATCATTTCTCTACTTTTCATAGTACTTATATTCTTTTTGATTAGATGTCAGTCTAAAAACATGTCTTAATCAAAATTAAAAGATCTTATGATTGTTGTTGATCTGGGAGAAATTGAGTGATACCGAGAATGAATCTTAATTTAAAAGTTAGACTAAAACTATATAAAAAATATCTTATACAAAATACTTTAAACTTAATTTAAATTTTAAAACATATTAAAAATTAAGAAAATAGAAATAATTGAGTTCAATAATTTTTTCCTTAAAATGAATCAAATCCCATTTGTGAATACTCAGTGTATTATGTTACAAATTTTGATGAAAAAGGATAAGGAAAGGAAACTCATGAAAAAAAATCATTTAGGGTTTTCAATTACTCACTTCTCAACTTTTATTATTATCTCTCTCTCAGTAGTCTCTTTCTTAACATGAGTTTTTGTTTTTTTCTTTTCTATTTCATGTTTATAAGTCATTTTAAAAATTACTCTTGCATATTTATCAATTAGTTCTTGATCTCAACCTTTTAATGCTAAAATATCTAACATTAATATAAAATTTAAACTAAATCGTTGATATAGCTTATATTTCACTTCTCTAAAGTTTTGTATTTATTAATTTTATAAAATTAAATTTTTTAGATTTTGGCAAACCTTTGTCTATTAATATTTGTTTAGTCCGTTTTAAAACGAAAAGTGAGTTAGACCAAATTAACCTTTTGTCTTTTTTTAGTATGTCACTTCAATTTTTAGAATTATAATAATTAAAAATCTCTATAAAAATCATTATTTTTTACTTATATTCTAAGGTGTCTCTATTTTTTTAGTTTATTTAATTTATTTTTAATATTATAACTTTTTTTTAATTTGGTAATTTTATTCAATTGAGTTTTTTTTACTGATAAAGTTTAAATAATTAATTGAACAGATCATATATAAATTTATGTTTTTTTCCTTTTAAAAATATCCACATATCAAAGTTATTATTATATCACATATCATGATGTATGAATGTTTTATATTTAATTTAATTTTTTATTATTTTTGTTTAATTTAATTTAAAAAATTTAAATATAATAATAATGATTTTTAAATTAAAACTAAATTTAATTTTTATATAATTTTTATATTGATATTTTTATTTTTTTAGGTCCCAGTTACGAAGAAAATTTTAGATGAGGAGTAACATTATTGAAATGTGACATGATGCTGATATAAAAAATATTTTTAAATTAAAAGTATTAAAAGAAGTTAAAAAATTACAAAATAATAGGGATATTATTTACTGTCCCACTTCAATTATTTAAAAAACTAAATTGAATAAAAAATATTAAAACTAAATTGAATAAAAAATGTTAAAACGAATAAATTTAATTAAAGTAAAAAGCATTTAAGTTTTATTTTTTCGATGAAAAAGGTTACCATTTAAAATCATAAAGAAATATAACAGGTAAAAGACGAGAATAGCCTCTGACAAGTTTTAAAATACACATCGTTGTCCCTATAAAATCCTAAATACATTACTGCAAACCCTGAGAGATTGAAGCTGCTGCATCAAACTTTCCACCCCTGCCGCCGCCGTCAGTGCAGGTCGCTTCCACCACTGCCAGCTTCTCCGTCTTTGACTACTCTCCCTCTTTTCAAGTATGCTTTTTAGCTTTGTTTCACGTTCAGTATCGTATATTGCTCTGTTCTAGTTACTCCGTATTGACCTAGTTGGATTTCATTGTCAAATTCTTCTGATCGTGAGCATGGAAAACAAAAACTAATCTGCACAAATCCATGCTTTAGTTGGAATCTCTGAATTAGATAAATGATGTGGAGGAATAGGTTTTAGTTATTCTATGTTTCTCATAAAATTGTGAAGGATTTGAAAAGGAAGTGAAATTGAACAATGTTAACGTGTGGCTCCTTAGTTAAGAGTAAGTGTCCTTTAGTATAAAGGAGAATAATCCAATCAGTTGATAAGGAGGTTTGGAGCACCTGATCAGTTATATTTTCTTGCAAACTGTGAAATTTTGTTCTGTTTCGGAATTTTCTGCTCATCATAGCTGTGTGAAGTTGCCTGCAGATGCTATTTTATACTAGGAAATATCAGCTATTGCGAACTATTTGTGATTGATAATTATGCTGCTCATAACTAGAAGTGGAGAAATAGACAATTGTTTGCCTTTTTGTATGTTTTAAATAAACTTATTTTGGGTTGCTTTTTGAACAGGTGCAGAATGGTGTCGAATCAGACTACCATGGAAATTGAGACTGGGGCATCTGAAGCCAAAGTATTGCCACCGAAGCCAAAGTTTGAGGCGTTGAAGCCTCATGAGATGTCTGATGGACAGATTCAGTTCCGGAAGGTGAATGTTCCACCTCATCGTTATACCCCTCTCAAGAAAGCTTGGATGGATATCTATACTCCCATTTTTGAACAGATGAAAATTGATGTGCGCATGAATTTGAAGGCTCGTAGAGTTGAGCTGAAGACAAGGGCCGACACACCTGATATTAGTAACCTGCAAAAATGTGCTGATTTTGTCCATGCTTTCATGCTGGGTTTTGATGTCATAGATGCCATCGCTCTTCTGCGTCTGGATGAGCTCTACGTTGAGTCTTTTGAGATCAAGGATGTTAAAACACTTAGAGGCGACCACTTGTCTCGTGCAATTGGAAGGTTATCTGGCAAAGGTGGTAAAACAAAGTTTGCAATTGAGAACGCATCTAAGACAAGAATCGTGATTGCTGACACCAAAATTCACATATTGGGATCTTTTGCCAACATAAAGATTGCCAGGGATTCTCTTTGTAGCCTGATTCTCGGATCACCAGCAGGAAAGGTGTATTCAAAACTAAGAGCAGTTACTGCTAGATTGGCAGAAAGGTTTTGATCCTCTCTTATTCATGCCATTATAGGATTATTTTCTTGTTCCCTTAGATTCTTTTTTATAACTATCTAGTTTGTTGAGGATGATATTGTGATGAAAATCTTCATTCAGTTCAGTTCAGCTATCCAAGTCCAAATCAATCATTGTTGTGAGTGTAAACATACTGTTTAAGTCAAGTTTTGTCCGTGATCATGAATACATTGGTACAAATTAGCGTCATTCATGAATGTATACTGATCGATTGTTACAGAAAATCTTGTTAGCTTATGTGTGCCGAGTTCAATCTACAATAGGTGATAAGTCCTTTTAGTCTCTCTTTAAATTGACTCTGATATGAGAGAAAATCAATAACAATCTACCATAGGTTATTATTTCTTATTCGTTTTTCACGTGAATTACATCAACTAAAACACTAATTATTGATAATCAAAATTAAAATATGTTTTCTCTTTTCAGTTATAAAATATACAAAAACTAATGTGTGGGTTGGTGTTTAAATGTCAATATGTATGAGTTATTAAAAATAAAAGGCCAAAATTACTAGAAGTTAGAGGCTATCACAGGTTAAATATTCAAAATGTTGGGTAATTTTAAATGTCTTTATTGGAAAGTGAAGTGGAAAATTAGTTGGTTAAAGATGAGAGATACCTATGGTATATTAACATTTATATTTTTAATAAGATCAATTATCATTTAAATTTCCCACTGCATAGGCAAATATTGTGGCACGTATGTATATACTTAAAAATATAAATTGTGGTACAAGTTATTTAGTGCTGAATAGAGTCTCAGACTTGAGATTATATTGTCTGTCATTCATTCCCAGCTCTTGGACTATTTAAGTTCAAATGTTACTTCCTGCACCTCACGATTTCTTCTCACATACCCTCAAATTTTCAAAATGATCACTATTTTTCAGAAGCTTTAAGCTTTACAACAATTTGGGAATATAATTTTTGGAATAAGATTTTTTGAAAAATATTTGGGAACAGTATTTCCGAAACGCATTAAAGGCATTCCAGAACAGGTTCTTTGAAATAAGATTTCCAAAATAAACTTTCCAGAATGTATATAATATTTTCTGGAATGAGTTTTTTAGAACACCCTTACATGAAATGTGTTTTGAAAAAAGATTTCTTCAATGTTTAATTCAATAAGAGCAATGTCATAATAATAAATAAGATTAAATATACTTATAATCTTTAAATTTATATCCAAAATAGTAATTTGCTTTATTTTTTTGTAAATTTTGATATAATTTGGAGTGTTAAATTTTTTTATGTAAAACATTTTAAGTTTATATTAGAGTTACATTCTTTAACATGTGAAAATAATTAACTTAAATAAATTAAAAGAATTATTTCAATTTCATTCTTAAATTTAGATACCAAAATGTATTAAAGTTTAAAATATGAATAAATTTTAATTTATTGACATAATAAACGAACTAAAAATATATTTAATTTTTCTAAATAATATTAACTATAAAAAAGGAGATATAGAATTAATTATTTATAGACTTTTGGACCTTTGAAAAATACATTAACAGTTTCTATACATGTTGTAACATCCTTTTTAGTAGTATAAAACTACTAAAATAAAACATTATATAGATGATAACTTACCAAGAATTACAAACTTCCAATGAAGGAGAGCTTACACTTTGGAAAACAAAACTTTATTTATGATTGCTGCTATTCTCTCGATCTCACGCTGAAAAGATTGAAAAAGCATCCTCCTTAAGCTTATATCATTAAGGTGATCATTGTAAAAGAGAAAACATACACAAAGACAGACAACACATAAGCAAGGGTAAGCTAGTGTACAAAAAAGTCTCAGATAATAATTTAGTTTAACAATTAACAACATTCAAGAACAAACAATTCATACAACCACAAGACCAAGCTTCATCCACTATACTCACTTATCCGGATATAATGTTGATATAGACCACCGAAGGCATGCACTCATGGTAGTATTTATACTATGCAGAGTTATAAACAAGGGTAACTCGACCTACTCACCATGAGGTAAATCTTCTACTCCTAAACTCTAGAGGGCTTGGGTGAAGACCTCCTGCCATTCTCTCCGCCACCCGATCCACTCTACATGAGTTAAATGGTTGGTAGAATATTAGGATACCTGGGTACCGTAGTCTCTCTATCAAGCATTCTCTTACAACTTGCTAAAAAATAAAATCTCTCCTTGAGATTCTTCTCATAACACACTTTTCTCATTCTCATTAAACACCACTTTCATTCTCATATAAACCTTATATTTATATTTACATTGCATACAACACAAGAATCCATTTGAAACCATATACATATAACATTTCACTTTTACAATAGTTCACACAACACTTTGATATCTTCATCATATATTTCATCAAAGCATAAGGAACCATGCAACATTTATGAAAGAACAGAAAAAAAAAAACCCAGACCAGTACCTCGAAATACCGAAAACAACAAAAAAAAGTAACCCTACTGACTACCGCTCAGCACCACAAACTAGCGCTCAGCGCCAGCGAGACAGAGAGCTGACGCCCAGGCTGATGCTCAACGCCATGACAAATCCAATCCCTCTTTTTATTTGACCTTAGACACTTCTCCCCCAACTTCTACTACTCCCTAAGACCCTATAAATGCTAAGAAACTTCAGAAAACTCACCTCTAGCTCAAATTGACCATTTCAAACCAAAACAACTTCTCTAAGCTACCCAAACTCATTTCCAATTCTTCTAACAACCATTTCACTGCAAAATCTACATAACCCAATTTTGATTGACTTAATAATGGACTCTAGATTCACTAATTTAACTCAGAATCACTCCCTTAGAAATTCAATACCTAAAACCCCTCTTTTTGACCAAAAACCATGCAAATACCCCCTCCCAAGACCTCTACTACAATATAGATTAGATTTTACTGTTTTAAAAATTTCAACAAGTCCAAAATAGTTCAAAAACTGTCCCTAAACTGCTACTGCTATTAAACCATCATTCCTTCTAAAATTCACCTCTTAAAACCCCAAATTTCACTCTAAAATGGTATAAAATGCACTCAAATGTTACTTCTCAATTTCAACTTTATGCTATAACTATTTTAGGACTTAAACCAAATATAATAGATCCAAAGACTTTTACTAAACTACATAATTTTCTTTAAATCCACTAATCCAAAATTTGACGTGCTAACACCCATCACTTTAAATATCCAATTTATACTCAAAATCCCCAATTCTTTCAACTATCAATAATAACATAGTTTTATCTCAACAACATTTCCATTTCATCAAACTATAAGTTATACAACAATCATACATTCACAATTATTCCAAAAACACATCAAAAAGGGCAATTACTCATATTTTTCCAAATTTCACACCACTAACAATCTTATAATCACATGCACACCAAATGACAGATTAAAAAACATCTTACTATAATTATGAAAAGCAAATTAGCTTCCCTTACCTCACAATAAACTGTCCTACTCAAGGAACGTTCTGTCGATTGCTTAAAACACAAGGAATCTCTAGACGAACCTACGAAACACCAAATTGGAAGCGGACAGAGTCCTTAGAAATCTAGATTAACCAAGAATGACCAGAAGAAGCATGGTTACACATGCAACAATACAAGGTTATTCTAAAACAGATTTGGGAACGGAAGAAGAAAAATAAGTCGGAACTTACCTACTCTATTCTTGAAATTGATCGGCTACATTTATAGATCCTGACGCCGTGAAAGTAAAGACACCTCCTTATCAGATGACTTAGGAGCAAGAACACTTAGAGAAAAGGTAGAGAACTCTAAAAAGTGGTTTCTTGAAAGATGATATGTTTTAAAAATAATGAAACTTGTTTATAACAATTCATTTTATATTAAAACTTTTTAATATTAAAATAATTGAGTTTCATTATTTTTAACTCACTACCACTTCTAAAATATCATTTTCTAGGTCTTCACATATATTTTGTTAAATAATTATTGAAATATACACAACATAATATCATAATTATCTCTGTTTCATGAATAATTATAATAATATCTTAGATAACATAATTCTCTCTCAATGTTTCATGAATAATTATAATAGTGGGTCTATTTATTATTTTTGGATCTATAAACCAAGTCGGTTATATATAAGACATAAAACACCCACTTATAGGTATTGTACCGTACAGTATCCAGGATACCATATGGTCTCCATACGGACCGACTGTCCTGTATGGACCGAACGATCTTCCCAAGACCACCCATCAGGCCGACCACCAGGCCGACCACCCATATGGACCGACCGTCCTGTATGGACCGACCACAAGGCCGGCCACATGGTTAGATTATAAACAGTAATCATTCATTAAAGCCTCTAATGAAGATTAAGGTATGATTGGGCCATCATCAGGCCCACAAAAGGTAAAAGCCCATTACAACTACTATAAATAAGAGTCTCGGGTATGATTTCTGGGCAGACTGCACACGCTGCACATTATGCTCTACTTGCATCACTTATTATAATCGTTCGATCACTTTACTGACTTGAGCGTCAGAGTGTCTTTGACAGGCGTCCACCCTGCTTGGAGGAGGACGACGACCACCTGGAGTGCATGGAGAGAAGCCCGCTCGGTCTTCAACCTAGAGCATGGAGTAGCGTCCGTCCGTCCGCCCCAAGCCTCGTCCGGTCCGTAGCGTCTACATCGTTCATCCGTCCAGTCTTTAGCATTCGCTAGTCTTTGATACTATTAGGAGTGTTTTAGTAGGGTCCCCACCAGATTCGACTGAAACAGGTACTCTTTTTAATTTTTGTCCTAGTATATTAACTTAAGTATTTATGCCACTTCTATCTTCAAATCTATAGAATATATTTTAGAAATATTACTCTTGTATAAGATACGTAGTTTAAGCTTAATTATATGTGGGTTAGTTTATAATGTGAAGAATAAAAATCATATTATACTCTTCTCTTACTATAAACAAAAAAAAAAACAGTATAAAGAATGTAAGACTAAGTTAATTGTAGCTATTGAGACTTGCTTCATTTGTATAGCTTGCTCAGTATAAACGTTATTTGAGCCATATTCTTTATATATATATTTTCTATAATATTAATGATATATTCTTCAAGATGTTTTGTGCATATTACTATATTTGTTTTGATCGTACTTACATTTTCTTATAGAAGGTCACATTTTTTTTCTAGGCTAAAATTGTATAAACATAGAAATAATTTGTTTTTTTTATAAGCACAAAGAAATAATTTGTGATTGCATGACAAACTTTATTTCTTGTTTCGTTTAATTTTTATTCATCTCTAGCTCTCAAATTGACAAATTCACTTTGCATACTTTCTTCCAAAGTAAAGCATATAGTCATTTTTTAATTTATTAGATTCTATATATAAAAAACATGAACGCTTTTTAATCATTTAGCTCAATTTAGATTATGCATTTTATCAAATATAAATGATTTCATGTATAGAAATAGGTGGATACTTTAATATACATTTTATATTTGTTACCATAGAAATTTATTCAGAGGAATAATCAAATATAGATCATCTCTACCTCAAATAGTATACTTGGTATATAAAATGTACTCATTCTTTCCTACTCTCACATTTATTAAAGTCTTGTATCATTGGAGTACAAAGGCCTGATACCATCTTATATTCAATTTCATAAGATTATTTGAATTTAAAATTTTTTATATTTTATTTTCTCTCTTTAACAAAAAAGTTTGTAAGATTTTTTATACTAAATATTTTTAACGTTAACAGATTGTTTTGACTAGTAAGAATTTTAGCTAACAATAGAATGAATCGCTGAAAAATATTCTAATCAATGATTTAAAAACTTAACTTTAATTAATATAATCAAAACAATTATTATCAATTTTAACTAAATAAATCTTGAAGAATTTGGTTACATTATTGAAACACATCATTAACCGATTTTTTAATTGATTTATTCAAACAAACATTTAATAACTAAACAAATTGAAATAAAAAAAATTATTCTAAAATTTGTTATCCATACCCACATAAAGGTTACGTAAAACATTAACCGACAATAACAGGGTTTTCCAATTAAATAGAAACATTCTTTGAACAATTTCACAATAAATGTCATAAAGTCTACAATTTTGATTTTAGAAATTATAATTGAATTGAGTAAGTAAAAATTGTTTAAAGTAAGAAATTAATCAATTGAGTAAGTAAAAATTGTTTAAAGTAAGAAATCCAGCAGCCTGTTTCTCATTGCCATTGAATATCTGAAGAGCTTCTACAACTGCATTTCTTTCAAATCCCAACTCAACAAGCTTTGCAACTTTGGCTTCAAATTCAGAATCCTACAGTCATATCAGAGAGAAATCAAACATTTTGCAATTTAGACAAAATAGACCAACAATAATAACTACTTCCCATTTTAAGTGAATCATCAACTTGGTCCTCCAAAGATTTTTAAACTAAATTAATCTTTCAAAAATACAGTACATACTGTTGAATATAGTGAAAAACTATATTTAAATTAATCTCCCTTGTATAAAATACACACATAGGTTCTCTATTTATAATAGAAGAAATATGGGCTAAGCCCAAAATACAAATGAGAAATAATAACAAACTAACTAAAAGATAAAAGATATAATATATCTAACACTCCCCCTCAAGTTGGAGCATACAAATTGTATGAACTAAGCTTGAAATAGATGAACTCAGTGTTGAACTAAATGATTTGTCTTCAAGAGTGTGAGGCAAACATAGATGGACTAACAACAGCTTGTGAAACTTCAACTTCAAAAGTGGATGAAGGAGAGCCGTGTGGACAATGATAAACTGCAAGGACTGATTCCCAATCAATGATGGAAGAGTGACGGGATCAACAGTGGTAGCTGAAAGCTAAAATCTACAAAACTGCAGGGACTACACCCATATATATGTGACTTGCAGTGTCTTGGAAACGTACTCCCCCTTAGTGTGAAGGGTGGAAATGTGGAATGTCACAGTTGCTGGACCACTAAAACAAAACCAAATATTAAGCTACAATGCTGAAACAAAGGCATCAAAGATCCAAAGATATGTAGGAGGTCCAAAATTCTTTGCTGGACAACTCCCAAGTGGTGATACTTAGCAGTGTATCACAAGAAGATCGAGCTAAACTCTAGCCCAAGAAGAACTTGCGTCTGTCTGAGGCGGTAGCGACTGCAGCGGCGGTTGACTGTTATAAAACTGTAGGGACTAAATTTTCATCACTGACTGATGGGGCCTATAGTGGCTGGAAGCGACAAAACTACAGGGACTGCCATCATTAACTGACGAGGTGATGAGGGCCTACAGTAGTTGGAAGCATACAATGCCTGGACAGCGGCAAACGACGCCTGGACAGCGGCAAATGGCTGGGACAACTGCAAACGGCGCGGGACAGCGGCAAACGGTGCGGGACAGCGGCAAACGGCGCGGGACAGCGGCAAACGACGTGGGACAGCGGCAAACGGCGCCGGACAGTGGCAAACGGCGCCGGACAGCGACAAACGGCGTCGGACAGCGGTAGACGGCACGGACAGCGGCAAACAGTGGCTGGACAGCGGCAAACAGTGCCTGTACAGCGGAAAGCGGTGCCTGGACCATCAACGACGGGGCCGAAGACAGACGAAGATGGCAGCAATGGCTACTCTGGAAGGTCTGAACAGAGAGAGGGAGGTCTGGCGAGAGCTATGGAGGTGTCGCGGTGAAACTCCGACACCGGGAAGGCGGCACGTGCAAAACACGCACCCGAGATCTGACGAGAAGAAGGCAGCGCGTGGAGGCGCGTTGAGCGGAGTCTGTGCTTGTCTCCAGCGGGACTGGCCGTCGCTCGAGGAGACGCTTCAGATCTGCTGGTTACCGGTCGAAACTGTGACGGCGACCGGCTGCCGACGACGGACTGGCCGGAAAGAAGCGCTGCATGGCGGCGCGTGACTGAGAATTGGCTCTCGAAACCGGCGTGGTTGGTCGTCGCTCGAAGAGACGGTCCAGATCCGCAGGTCACCCGTCGAAACTGTGACGGTGGCCGGCGGTGGCGACGGCGGCGGCAGCGACGGCGACCGGAGTTAGCAGCGACGACAACAGAAAGTGGCGGCGACAGCAGTGGCACACTGGGTCTGGACTGGTGCTGACTGTGGCAGAGATTTAAGAAGAAAAAATGGACTGCCCACTGAGATTTTAGGGGCTGCCAGCGGCCGGCCGCCGGCAGACAGCAGAGACCCCGGAAGAAGATCAGAGAACCTGCTCTGATACCATGTTGAATATAGTGAAAAACTATATTTAGATTAATCTCCCTTGTGTAAAATACACACATAGGTTCTCTATTTATAATAAAAGAAATATGGGCTAAGCCCAAAATACAAATGAGAAATAATAACAAACTAACTAAAAGATAAAAGATATAATATATCTAACACATACCAATAAGGATAAGTATATGAAAGGGTAAGTTTGGAGGAAAAATCATTAAAAATTGATTGAATGACTAATTAATCCAAAGGGAACCATTTAGAGGGTTTAATTGAAATTTATTCTGACATGTGAAGGGAATGAAAGCCGATGTTCATATTCATACAGTCAAGCAAAGGGCAAAGTACAAAACTGAAATATTCAAACTTGAAAGCATACCTTAGCCCTGTCACTAGAAGCTCCTCCTGAAAGATAAGTAGAAATAAAATGATTATGTTATTGACATTGGACAAATTGATTACTTTGGAATTGTGAATTTTGATATGGCAAGTAAAAGGAACTTAATTTTACTACCTCATCAAATTTCATAAAAGTAAAGAGTTTGCAAACCTAAAAAAAGATTACTTTGGGTTAAAGTTTCATCGAAAACTAACCAATTGAACCCCAGAAACAGGACAAGTACAAAAGTGAATTTTTAGCATATTTTAAGCTCTAATTGTATAAAATGATTTTTCCCATTGTAGAGTTTTACAAAATCTCCATAACTAACCAGAAGGGTGGCCTCCAGTTGATGGATTATTGCTCCCTGATGTAATCTGAGTGCACAAGAAACATCACACAAAAAACTGTCATTGTCTTCATCAAAACAAAATGACAAAGCAGTCAAGAAAGGCCACAATAATTTATGACTATCTATGAATGTTTACAGCTTTTGCTCTTATCCCTTTTGATTGCAGGAAAAAAAAAGTATACTAATTAACATCTTGGCCTAGAAACCAGAAGATATATAAAATGTTCCAAAAATACACAGCCGAGGGAATTTTCATCCCTCATCATATTATATCATAATTACTAAAAGATTAAGAATAATGACAGCCTTAGATATCTAAAAGCGTAATAAAGCATTACAGTTTTAACTTGGCTGCTTAAAGAAAAGCATATAATCAAAAGTATACTTACATGGCCACCAGAGCCAGAAGCTTCCTTAGCATACTTTTCCTCATCTAAAAACCGAGATGGTATGTCTTTCTCTGAACATGACAGCCAATATGGTCAATACATATATTTATATATAATCTATGAAGGATTGAATTTAAAAGATAACTGTGCAACCGTATGAGGATAAACAGTAGTCAATTTTAAAATTAACACATTAGGAAACTAACCTTGCAAAAATGGCACAGAAACTTCACCTCCACCAACTCGCAAAACACTTTCTTTCAAGTCAATTATACACTGCAGACAAGATCCACAGCTATAAGAATAGCCGCTTAGAGTAACAACTGAAGGAAATGATATCAGAGAGTGCAACTGAGAATGGTACCTGGTGTTTTCGGAGCATATCCAGTCCAAATAGAAACTCCATATTGGGAGAGTCCAGCACCAAGAATGAGCATGGGTAAAATATACTCCCAATCTAAAGGAAAATACATTCACAAGATAAAAGGTTGGAGTGAAACATAACATGGACAAAGAAATACTGTAAAAGCTTATGAAAATTGCATCTCATTTCTCCAATCATTTAACCTTATGAAAATCACATTAAAATGAATTAAACAAGACAGCCACATGGTGAAAGAAGGCAGAAAGAGATACCTACCATTGCTAAAATTTAAATCACAAACAACAAAAATCCTTCTCAGCAATATATCAATATAATTTGAATCAGAATATAATACTAAACAATAGTAGCTCTAAAATTCAGTTAAATTTGCTACCTAATTAGAAAATACAATACCCAAATGTAATTAATATCAAAATTAGATATCCACATAAACAAGAGAAAATATATAATCATTATCTACCAATATCAGTCAGTAAGCAATAAGATACCCATAACTTGAGCTACACAGATCTGTTAACACCTTGATTGGCGCTACATGTATGCGACCCAATATTTCTGACTGGCCAACTCCATGAGCAATCCCTCTGTAACGCTGATCTAAAAGCCTCAGCAATCTGGAAACATGACCAGTAAAAAAAATCACATCTTCAATCCGGAAACTTATGAATAAGTAAGTACATGAGAACATATCATTATTCATTTCAATAGCCTATCAAAACAAAGCAAGAGAGAAAACCTCAAATGCTCACAACTAAAGACATTTTGGAGATGAACCTTCAAAAAGAATGCAATTTTATACGAACTTGAAATTATATCAGAAAATAGGAAGGCCAAGATGTATACAAGAATAGTTTTTTGAGACTCATAGTGCACAAAACCATAACTACAAAACTTCTCTCTTCAACAATTAAGCATTTACTGCCACATTTAAGCAAAACTAGTCTTCCTCGAACTCAATCAGGAACTTATCTTCCACCTACAGCCATTTTTTTTTTGTTGTTGTTTCATAATTCACTAGCTTAACATCAAACTGTAAAATCATACTCAGGCTCTTCTACTCTGCATGCAGAACACATATATGATTATGCATAATATTCCTTACAATTCTGCCCTCTTTCTGTTTTCCTTCCTTTTCTTAAACTATGATAGGTTCGGTATAGTGTACAAGAGAAGGAAAAGGTAAGGTAGTTAGTACTGCTGTCTTTGAACAGCTGTAACTGACAATAATAAACTGTTCTAGGAGTGTAGGAGGGACTTTTTTCGTGGAATCAGAAAAAAGGGTCTGTGGAGAGTGGGGTTCTCTAGAAAAACCTCAGTTGTATTGTGTGAGTACTGAAGTTCTTTCTATTCTTTGACTCTTTCCCCTACAACAATGGTACGGGATTGGCATCAAGGAAAGAAATAAAATTCTAGTTCTATTTTTCCATTCTTTTCTAATATCAGTCCTATCAAACTACCTGATTTATTTATGCTGAAAAGAAAACCTAACCAAAGGGAATAAATCTGAACTCTATTTTTTAATTGGGATTTACTTACAAATAAAATAATGTACACTTATGAATATCGGTGGAAATATTCATCCCATTCAAGAATGTATAATCTCCACAAGCAAGTAAGATGAACTTTACTTCCTCAATAGCATATCTATCAAGATATGTATGAGTAAATTCATTGGCAAGCAGTTGAGTTACTAATAAATTCAATCATTATATGGTATCATAAATGTCTTGGAAGCAAATTTCAGTCAAACAAATTTCTCATACCCACAACGCTCAGCACAGCTTTTTGATATAATGGTAGACTGAGCTCCACTATCAACAAATGCCTGAAACCAAGTGAGAATCTAATTAATGCATGTTGCATTTCATATAACAATTAAAAATTGAAATTGAAATCAACAAGCAAAAAAGAAAACATATTATATTCTGTGTAGTTTGAACCGAAAGTTGAAAAAAAAAAAGATACTACTTGTCACAAATCACTCACCTTCAATGGGACACCATTAACCTCCATATCAACATACAACATGACCTGAAATAATCCATCAAAACTGGAGCATTATTATGAAATTACAATAAACAAAAAAAGCTTCTAGCATTGAAAATACAACTGTATCATACATACCACTCTAGCAAAAGCTTCGGGGTTATGTTCTAATGCAGCTGCCCAATTTTCATCAATCCCTTTCTGTAAGATTAAACCGAACAAACATGATAATATTAATCAGGAAGAGGGGTGCCCAATGCAGGATCAATGATTACAAACGATGCTTTTGCAGACAAGCAAGTAATAGATTGCACATAACATGGTAATCTAATAGAATCTGAGAATGTCTAAATATTTGTCAACTGCACACAAGCATAAACAAGCACAAATTTAATCTGACAAGGTAATGCCATTCTTTAGCCAAGATATTATCGTAAACAAACTGGTTAGTTAAAGATTCACAAGACAGAAATTATATAAAAAAATATGTTTAACCTTATATAAAAAGAAAGAGTACTATAGTATTGATATAATAAAACTAAAATCAATGAACTTGAATGCAAATTGATTAACAAATCCACAATATGATTATCATTTGAATAGTGTTAAAGTTCAATTCATCATGACCATGTTGCAACAAGGGATTTATATTTAGCGCTATAGCAGAGTGGAGGAGTCCCTGTCTGCTATAGCATAGTGGTTTAGTGTAGTGACTAAAACAGCCTGAAGCCAAAACTGCCCACCAGTTTCTTCTTGTATCTTGAAATCAATTTCTCATAGATTTAAAATCCAAAAGTAGATAGAATATCATTCCATGTAGTAACGATTGTGTGTAGTATTAAAACAACCTCTGACATTAAAGAAAATATAACATTCTCATGTATATAAATATTGAAGATTATATAGCACTATAAGAAACAAAAACAAGAGCAGTGTATTTTGGTAACAAGTTCTCAAAGAAGAGAGTTAGATGTCATCAGCACTGTTGGGAGGAGATGGTGGAGAAGCAATTGGAGCAAGCACTGGTGTAGAAAGAAGTTCAAAGGGAAGAGTTGCAAGATATATGGTGGTAGGAGGAGGGGTGTAGGTAAAGTCGTAGAGAAACCAGGTGAAGAAAGAATAGAAAAGAAGGCAGGAAGCAAGAAGGAAAAAAAAATATTGAGAAAAGGGATGCAGAGGTGGGGCAAATTGGTCTTCTTCACATTTTTTTTGTTTCTCAATACCATATGAAAGTCTCATGTCCATTAAACAATGGCACCAATAGGTCCCAGCTTCATTAGCTATTTCCTTCAAAGTTGCATTGTTAAACAAAACCAGGGAAATACTCAGTTTATTTTATTTTCACCCACTATAAGTCTATCCACCTCACTTCTCTCGAAACAAGTATATGGTTAGTGTAGAATTGAATCGGTTTATTTCAGCACAAATCTGTCCACCCCACTTTTCTCAATAATAGCTTCATTTTGCAGCTTCTGAAAAAGAACAGACTATTTTTCCAAATTTAAGCTAAACCAAATGCATAAATAAATTGAAACATACAGTACATGGCAGTGCCTGGAAAATTCCAAACACAATTGGAAATTGATGTTGTATTGGTATAGTGAATGCATACGTCAAACGTCACTCTACCATACACCTGAGTTGTTTTATCTCTAATTAAAAAAATACTAACCTGGCGGATGGCAGCTTCAATCTTCTTTTGTGCTTCAACATCAAAAGGATCAGCATAAAGAAGAGCCTGCCAAAAGTAAGGCAAATAAATTTTTTGAGCAAAATATTATAACAGAGAGACAGCAAAGCACAGGGAATAAAATTGAATGAATACAAAGGATTCAAGCAGCGCAACTAGTCATGAGACAACTGAACTCAAACTCTTGACATGTAAAGAAACAATAATGATCATACAGCCTACTTACAAGTTCTTCTTCTTTCTGACGCTTTAATTCATCTCTTTGGCGATGACGCAATCTCAAAACTTCTTGCAATCTATTCAGATCATTCCCTAAAATAGCTTGTGCCAACTCTGGATCACTCTGTATTTTCCATTATAAAGAAGGTTACAATAAAGCCAATCACAAAAGAAAAGAACCAAAATATGAAATAGTGAAACAAATTTACATGCAAACAGCTAACTGACAGGAAAGTTCAAAAAAATTATTTTAAGAGTGAAAATGGCATATCATGTACATACACCAGATCTTGATAAATAAAGAATGTGATTAATATGTGATAAAACAAACATAACTTACCTGAAAGAGCTGACCCATCAAATTAGAATCTCTTCTTATGTGCTGCTGGAAAGCACCAGGGTTGACAGCGGAACCATCGGTATTCAAACTCAAATCATTGGTAGACCCACTGAAATAATTTAAATTTATTACAATAAGTATTTTAAGATATTGGTACATTATATTTCAATGAAACAACAGTTGACATAGATTATATAACAGTAAAAGTCAAGCGGGATGCATCATATGTTGATAACCCAACAATTGTATTGCATGGAATGACTTATCTCTTTTGCTGGTCCTAAAAAACATGGAATGGCTTATCTCTTCATTTTTTTTACTATCTTCACATTAATTATCCGTACCACAAGAATAGTGAGCAAATGAGAGAAATGCATCAAATTGTAGAAATAGTGTCTTATCTCAGAGACCAGTACGTCTGCTTTCAAAGTGCTATGCCCACTAGTCATCTTCCACACTTCCACTACCTCATTTGCAATATTGTCACTTCATTTTCTTACTTTCATTTATCCATAAAAACCTTCCTTTTACAAATGGCACTCAATTTAGTTTCATTTTTGCAACAACACATCAGTGAATAAAATGTTAGGGCAGAGACATGACTAGACTCAAGTCAAAATGGATGGAGTATAGAGTAAGCTGACTACAACCCACATTTTGTCCCATCACAGAACAAAAATTGTCAGACTCCACAAACTATATCACTGTGAAATATCAAATTATCAAATCAACCTGAGTACACAATCATAGCCAAGTCACATAGAATTTCACAGTTCTTCAAATGCTAAATTTCTATCATGTGCAATTTAACAAATTTGAAAGGTCATACCTAGAAGCGGCGGAGCCGGCCGCAGCACCTGACACCATCATCAGCAAATCATCATCCTTAACACCAAGGGCACTCAACTTCTCAGAATTCTTCACCTCCTTCCCATTGAACAGAAGCTGTTGTTGTTGAAGAGGCACACTAGTCTTCTCATATGCACAAGTTTAGCATCAAACAAAGACGATAAGAAATCCAATCACAGAAACAACACACCCAAAAAACAATTAAAAAAAAGCCACACAAATTAAAATCAAACAACATCCAACATCACCAATTGTACCAAAAAAAGCATGAATCGACCACAACCTCACATGGGTTTTGTTTCTGGATTGTCAAATAATGAAAAACCCACAAGCCATAATTTCAATGAAAAACGGTGTTTCCCAAATACCCTCGTCAACATTCACAAGAAAGAAAATTGGAACAAAGTTAACTCTTTTCAAAACCAAAAAAAAAAAAGTTTTTTTAAGGTAAGAAAGTGTTGGGTAGTGAAGAAGAACAAAAAAACTCACCTCAACCTCGAGCAATGCTTTGACGTTCTCCACCTACCAAAAGGAAAAGGGAATGAGAAACAGTGATGTGAAAAGAGAAAGATGAAGATAAAAACAAAAAGAAGGATCTTTTATGAGTACAGATTCGTGGGGATCCACATCCAATGTGAGAATTTGTTCATCAACAGTCATGACAGTGATCTTCATCTTCAATTTAACTCAACCGTTTCTCTCTTTCTCTGTAGATTCTGTGAGAACGAATTTGTTGATGTTTGGTACTGAGAGAGAGAGAGGTTTGGATGGTGAATTAGGTACAGAAAACAAGACTGTTGGAAGACTATCCTGTGCTGCCTTTTATACTCTGTGTGTGACTTGTTGAAGAGGTTTGGTTCATTTGGATTCATTCCATGCTAACTTCTCAACTAAGAAATTATTAAATATTTTTACCAATTTATATATATCATTTTGTTGGAGATGAAGATCAGTGTAACAAATTATATATATAAATTATCACATTAAGTAAAAATATTTTAATAAACTAATTCTTGTTGATAATTAATTTTAATTCTTCAACAACATGATGTCTTATATGTAATTAATGGTTTATTTATTTTATCCTTTTGTTTTCATTTTCGTTTCTTGATTAAATACTCTTTAAAATAAATTGTTAATAATTAAAATAAAATCTGTTTATCATAAGTAAATATAAAATGTATATACTTAAAAAAAATTATTTATCACATAATAGTGGTAAAGTATGTTCACTAAATATGGTATAAGGTCAGAAATTTGAATGATGTCCGTCACACTTCGATAATTTTATATTGTTTAGAAGTTGAAAAATGATTTTATATTATTTAAAAGTTGGGATAAAAAAATAAGTATATTTTTCTTAATATTTTAGAATTCTTTTAATAGTGGACAGGAATTACAACTTCTAAAGTATTGAAAAATAATTTTATATTATTTAGGAGTTGAGATAATATACATATATATATATATATATATATTCTTAATATTTTAGAATTCTTTTAATAGTTGACAGGAATTATAATCTCTAAAGTATAATACAGTGATTAATATTAAGAATATTATCTTAATATACTTAAAGTTTGAATATTTTTTCTCATTTAACTTTCGTAATTTTTGTGAAAACATTTTCTGATCATTATACACAGAAAATATTTATAAATTTACGGTGAACCAAACAAAATTTAAAATTTTTATAGTTATGTTTTAATTTAGTACTTCATTTTACTTTTAATAAGATCATCCCTAGGAATAGTACATGTGTACATGAGAAATGAAAAAACTATAGTTTCTTATTGCATATTTTTGCATGCATAAAAACTAATTAAACTGAATATAAAATCAGATATTTAACACCTCAACTTTTTGGTTTCTCATTAACATGAATACATCTTCAAAACTCACATGGTCGATAACCAATTAACATTTAACATAATTAAATGGAGATTAAACATAAAGTATAGTTTAAATCATGATTGGATCCTTCTTAATTAATTAAAGAATAAGTACAATAAAAAAATATTATAATAGATAAATAACTAAGGTAAAAATAATAATAATAAGTTTTTTCTTAATTAGATTATCCTTCTACGAAGGAATTATTATTATTGATATAATACGACTTTGACCATTTTTACAGTTACTCTCACCACTTGAGACCGACAACTAAGATCAAAGACCAAAGAAAAAAACTATAGAAATTCATCTTCCTTGGACTGAAGACGAAAACAGAAACCGCAACTTGTTAATTCTTTGGGATCTTTATAATCTTTTAATAGAAAGCAAGAGGACACATTATTATAAAAAATAATATTCATTTTACATTTTCCTTTTCATCCAATATCTCAGATGATATTTAAGTAAATTGCACAATTCTAAAAATATATGTAAAAAATCTCAATTAGATAACGAGATAAAATATTATTATTTTTTGTTTGATTCTTCTTTTATCTCCGTAATTTCATCTTGCATTCTTATACATTTCAAAATTTTAATTTACTCCTTAGTTTAAGATTTTTATTTGAAGTTTCGGAATGTATAATAAAAAAAAATTGAAATATATATTATGAAATATAATATATAGTGTTATCAAAATGTATTACAATCTTCGGATTAATCTAACTCATCATGAGTTCAGATTGGATTGAGTTTGAAAAAAATAATTCTTTTATATGAACTAATTTTTAATTTGACCCAGTTAGAATTTGATTTATCCCGATTCGAGTTAAATCTGTAATTAGTTGAAGTGGCTCATTAATTCACCTAAATTTATTATTTTGTGTTTTAATATTATTAATTAATTTTTTTATTATATTGTAGAGGGGATAAAGAAGAAGATGGAAGTAATTGATGAAAGAAGAAGGTGATAAATGGAGAAGATGGGTACACAGTAAAAGAAAGATGTCGAAGAAGATGAGGATAAATAAGTCATTTCATAACTATTTGAGAATGCAAGTTTAAAATGTACGGAAGTGTAGGAAGAGGAAAATAAAAAACAAAAGAAGAAAATATGGCATTTACTTTATTCAATGTTCTTTTTAATGTTCACACCTTCTTCTCCTAATAGTTTTAGTAAATTCCATTGTTCAAAAGTTGTTGAAAAAGGTTAAATAATACAATCATTTGTATAAAAAAAATCGTTAATAATTTGGATGGTGTGATGAGAAGTGAAAGAGTGAAAAATAAAATAAAACAAAATTGAAAAAGAAAAATCAAAATCACCACTAAATATATTCACAATGCTTTAATGACTTATTTCAAGTTTTTAATAAGATTGATTAAGCCTTATTAGTGCATATCAATCCCTTCATCAATTATTATGTCATCATCGAGTCAATATGTAACATCTCTAAAAATACAGTAATAACTATACAATAGAAATAATTACCATTAGTAATATATCAATTCAGCCTTACATTAAAAAAGACGTGCGGTTTTGACCGAACGCACAATAAACAGTAAGAGTTCAAAAATAAACTATACTATTAGAACGAAACTGACCGAACGGTTTACAAAAGGGATTTACCGAACGGTCATTCCTAATAAAGGAGAGGGGGTCGAACGACACCTTACACTAATTATATTATACAATCAACCGAACGCACTACTGTTCGGCCTTTACTTCAACTTCTACGAGGTTCGCATCTTCCAAATTTTCTTCTTCCAGCGCCTCTTCCAAAAGTGCGTCTCCTCCTGCTCACATCCACACGGATGATCATCGCAACGACAAGACAAACGTACAAGACGAGACAACACGAGGAAAAACACAGGGTAAGCTTATGTAATTTAATTCAAGTAATAACATACGTTTATCAAATTCAAACACATCAAGTACATTTCAACATACGATACAAACAAGGCCTACTACTAGACTGACTGTCCGGACTGTATGAATTCTGTGTAGCTACGACGTTCGTGCACCCGGGTGATGTAGTAACTGGAATTCTCATCAGCTGCCACCCGAGGTTAGTCCGTTCCGCCCAAAGTAACCTTAAGGACTAGGACCTCCTGCCGTTCCCACACATGACCTACCCTCCTCTACGTGAGGACGAGTACTCACGGAACATCAGGATGAACCGCCAGCTAAGCATTTCCACATTCATACTTTACCAATTCCAATATTCATCCAAGAGTCGTTCCTCCCCGGAACGCTCGTTCAAATCCACAATCTTATATTCATCTCATATACTCTTCATCCTTTATAACCTTTCACTTAGGTGTCATTTTCAACATCCTTTCTAAACACATAAAATACCGAACGTTCCGCCCTCTTCATAACGAGGACGAACGATAGAAACGAGACCGATAAAATCTCTCGTTCCAGAATAGAATAAGACCAAGGGAGTTACTTTTAGATTTGAGGATAATCCAGGGTAAAATATATATAATATATAACGAACGTTATTTACATCGTGAATCAGTTAAATGAACTGACTCTCGTGAGTTCAAACCCATACTCAAACAATAATTCAAGTACAGAGGCTCTAGCCCGGATCCAATGAACGTAGACACGTCAGAACGTTAAATAACCATATTTTAGAATCATTCATATACAAAAACTGAATGTCAGTCAAAGATCGAACACGGTAAGAATATGCTACTGAAATTTGACGAACGTTATTTCATCAAGGTTGATTATACAAGAAATGGGTACGAGCGCTTGGTATAAGACCGAACACTACTCAGTATGAGCGCTAGGTGTAAGACCAAGCACTAATAAACTTCTAATAAAAGGTTTGTAAATATATTAAGTTACTATTGAAGTGGTGTTTACGAACAACAATAATGTACAATTACATATATATATATATATATATATATATATATATATATATATATATATATATATATATATATATTGGGTTTATCACATTAGACTCAAGCACAACTATGCTTGGCCGAACGCTCAAGCATAGTATTACCACACGAAGGCGCTCGCCCTACACTAGGATTCTCTCCAAATGAAAGAATCTCGTTTCAACTAGATTTACTAGGAAAACCGAACGGTCAATGACCGTTCAGTAACGAACGTACTTTATCATAGTGAAATCTCATATCCATAATCCATTTACATTCAAACTCATTTTTCTTAACTTATAACTTCCTAACTTTATAAAATTCATATCATAATCAACTTTCATACTTCATACAATCCATATCATATATGTTTCATATATTTCATACATTATAACATAACTCAGCCAGATTTCATTTCCATTCATTAAATAAACGAACGTTCATTCAATCTAATCATATTCATCATCATGCATCAAATTATTCAGTCAAATAACGAACGTTCATACAATACCACAACATACGAATTAAATTAAATAAGCTTCCCTTACCTCTTAAGATAGTCGAACGTTCACAAGTACAGACTAGGGTTCTCCTCTTAACAGAAGCCTTAACGTTCTACACCACGTTCTAAGAGCTATAACCAACATAAAGACCAGAAAATACTCAGAATGATAGGATCAACTCATGCAACCAGGAATTTGGGTTTGCATGTTACAAAAAACACACGAATGGAGGAAAGATGAACTTACCAGTTCAGAATCCTAAACTGATCGGTTCAAACGATCGTCCTCTACGCCGGAAGAGTAGAACTGGTGCCTGAACGGAGATTGAGGTAGAGAATAGGTGAGTTTCGGTAGAGAGAATGAAGAACTTTTAGAGAGAAGAAGGAGAATTCGAAATATCAGAATTTTGGAGAAGATGAGTGCATGCAGAGAGTGTGACGCGGTTTTCAGAGAAATCAGTTTTGTTTAAAACGAACGTCCGCTCGTCTGCTGACACCTGCATTCCACTATCTGATTTTCGAATCTTCGTTGATTGACACCTGGCGTTCGCGCAGAGGGTTTTGGGTGCGTTTTTAATGAGTCTGAGCAGGGGGTTTTTGGGTGCATTTAACGAGGCCTGACACAATCATCATGTTATTTTTTTAATATTTTTAAAATTGGTTATAAAAATACAGCTAATAAATTACAAAGATGTTGTTTGATGAACAAATTATTGAAATTTATTTTTCCCTGCTAACTTAATAGCCTCTCAACAGAAGTTGTTTATAAAACAACCAAATATAATAATCAATTAAAAAGAATCTAAATTGCAAAAGATTTGGCAATAAAGGATCAATCGAGAGAAAAAAAAACCATAACATTTATTTACAAAGAGATTAAACTTACAATTACTTTAGATAAATAAATTTTTAAAAGTATTATTTCCAAAATTTTCTACCTCATTAATTTCGAATATATCTTTTACATTCCAAAACTAACAAAGACACCATAATAATGTATTTTGATGAAACAATTTAAATAAAATTAGTTATTTGGATGCGAAATTAAAACGTTTATAATTTTAATAAGTATTTCAAATAGCTAAAAATTATAATTTGAAATTCAGTAAAAAAAAGAAAGAAAATAAAATTCTACAATTAGTACTTTTTTTTAGTCAATGACTTATGACTCAGGCTAACATCCTCTGTCACTGAGTTATTAAAATTCAAAAAAATTTAAAATTTATCATAGCGCTATCTAGTTACATTATTTCGACTAATAAAATAATAAATGAAATACTCCAATTATATTATTTTAACTTGTAAAACAAAATAACTTTAATTGAATATCAATGTTTTTTTCTTCTTCTCTGGAGTTTATCATGTCTCTATGGAACATCTGCAATATCATTTATTCACGTATAATACAATATACGATCATCGCCAATAATTTCACTCACGAACACACAAACACAAACATATATGAGATAGGCTACTGATAAAACAATCATAACAACAAAAATACATACATACATATTAATTATATCAACCATAATCAAACACACAACAAGATGCATACCTTCTAATTATACCAACCATTATCAAATACATAATAGGATACATATCTTCCGATTAAACTAAAAATTACTTTAGATAAATAAATTTTTAAAAGTATTATTTCCAAATTTTTCCACCTCTCATTAATTTCGAATATATCTTTTACGTTCCAAAACTAACAAGACACGAGGAAATTTAACAGCTTAATTTATTTATTTAGTAAATCTAAAAAAATTAAAATAAAATGAGTTATTTGAATGCGAAAATTAAAACTTTTAAAATTTCAATAAGTATTTCAAATAATTAAAATAATATAATTTGAAATTCAAGAAAAAAAGAAAGAAATTAAAATTTTACAACTACACAGTCTTTCTTTAAGTGTTAATGACTCATGATTCTTAGGTTAACTCCAACCCACTCTTAAATAAGTCTCTATTTTATTAGTTAATTTGACTTGACTTTTGACTTAAGTAAACTTTGATCGACCTTTAACATAGCTATTATTTGGTCTAATTAACTTAATTAGACATATAGACCAAAACAATTTGACTCGACCTTTAGCCTAGGCAAACTCATATCAACCATTGTTCGGGTTGACTTAAATGAACATTTGCTCGGGTTGACTCATATCAACTTTTGTCTAAGTTGACTCAGATAAACCCTCGACCAAAGACGAATTGCATCGACCTTCTGTCCTATTCAACCTTGGCTTAAGTTGATTGGACTCGATTCTTTGGTCAGACCAACTTGGGTCTACCTTTGACCTGACTAACTCGGCTCAACCTTCGGTCAGATTGACTTGACTTAACTTTCAACCACGCTGACTCGACTCGATCTTTAGGCCTTTTAGGCTGGTCAACATGGTTTGGCCTTTGGCTTAGATTGACTCAACTCAACTTTCAGCTCAGTCCAGCTTAACTTGACTTTCGACCCGATCTAACTCAACTCGACTTTCAACCTGGTTTAGCTTAACTCGATTCTTCGACCCGATCTACTTGGCTAGCCTTCAACTTGAGGTGGTTTAAATCAATTCTTCAACTCGATGACTTGGCTCGACCTTTAGTCAATATCAACTTGTCTCGATTTGATTCTTTGATCCAATTGACTTAACTCAAACTTTAACTTAGAATATCTCATCTAAATATTCGATTTAAGTTCTTATTTCGATCTTTGACTTAAACTTACCATTTCAACTTTTGTTATTTCTTTAGCCATGTAAGTTTTCTTATGTGAGTTTCTTAACTTGGACTCATAAATCAAACCATGTGAGTTGGACTAAATTCACACTTCTACTTTCTATATACATATACATCTACCTATTAAAAAATAAATTGTTAAGTATTATTTTAATATTTAAATTTAACTAATGTTTTGTAAATTTTAATTTTAAAATACATACTTTTAAAATTAAAATTTTTTCATAAAAAATAATTTTAATTATTTTATTTAAATAAGAAAATAAAAAAACGTAAGATATTTTAATTATTATATTCAAAATATTAAGAAAATTATAAAAAAATAATTAAAAGTATTTCTAATTTCAAATATTTCAATTTTTTAAATTGTTGGGATCCCAATCACAAGGTGAAAATTTAACCATGGCAGAAGTTAGGTAAGTGGTTCAGACTGAAATTCGCTCTATCAGGATTTACTTTCTTGTTAATACATTTTCCCAAGTATCCAATAACAATTTGTTTTATCATCACATCATACTAATGAATAAGATGAGATACTAAAATAATCATCAGTAATGTAGATGAATTAGACTCCTGAAGTTATCCCTTAATTTTCCATCTGATCTAGAGACACTGCTACACAGCAAAACCAGTTGCTGGAGAAGAACGTTTTAGAATGACTTTTAAACTCTTCTATACTTTTAGCTTATTTTGCATCATTGAACAAAAAACTTTTTGTTCCATGGATAATGCATGCAAAACTTCATGCAGAACGTAATTCTGTCATAATAAACAAGAAGGATTATCATGTTTTAATCTTCTAAAATTTTCCGAGTTCATTTTTCCAAATTTTGAAATATATTATTTCTACTTTTTTAATCTTTCTAATTTTGAAATATACTAATTTGAGTTTTCCAAATTATTTTAACAACTTTTTATAAATAAGAAGGAATATTTAAATGACGTTTAACTGACTAATAATTGAGCATTTCAAACTTAGAATAACCCAAAATAGACAACAACAGAAATTAGAGAAACTTAAATTAAAATTTAGTTATTTCAGGTGGAAAAGCATAATTTATCACATAAGAGTCTATTATATATAGGTTTAAACCCTTTAGTTGTTTCTATTTATGTGGGTTTTTCCCAATTTGATCCCCTTTTTATTAGAATCTCATTGAGTCTTTATAAGTGTTAATTTGAATCAATTGAGCCCCTTCCGTTAAATTTAGTTAACGGGGTTAAGTTTTTGCACAGGTGGAACATTGATGTGTCAAATTTTTAAAACGTGGCATATTGAGAGTTGAATAAGTGGAATTTAGCAATTTTTTAAATTTTAATAATATGAATTTCTGAAATAGGATTTAGGGTTCATAGAAGAGGAAGAAGAAGCTACAGGTGGCAAAGAAGATGAAAGTAAATCTGTCATTAAATGGGCAGAGGATGACCAAAAGAACCTCATGGATCCAGGAAATTTAGAGCTGGAAAGGAACACACGGTTGGAGAATCTTATTGCCAGAAGAAGAAAGGAGATTGATATCTGAGAAGAATCTAATAGACTTAGACTTTGCTGATATTCCCAGTAAAAACCCAACCCAGAAAAACCCAAACAACATCCAGAGCATCATCGTGAATCTCCTCGCGCGATCTCAGATCGCGATCTCCTTCTTTCACCTGTAATTCTCAAAATCCAAAAAACACAAAAAAAAAACCCAAACCGCCACTCTCCCTGAAATTGCGAGTCTTCTCCTCCATTAGCGCCGCACAACCTAGAATTGCATCAGCCTACATCGCGCTACCTTCACTTGCAGATCCAGAAAAGCCAGAAGTGCCGTAACCACCAAGAACTTCTTCTCCATAGATTGTGACACAAACCCTGCAAGAAACCACTTCTCAGAATCGCGCCACTACTTCCATGTTCTTCCTCCTCCAGAGATTTCGAAACCTACAAGGAAAGCAAAGAACCATAGATTCCTTAGTGTGAGCCAGTAGCAATGTCGCGCCATCAGCAGCGGTAAGCAATCATTCATTAGTTAGCCAAACCCACGTCGCGGTAGTGCACCATCTCCCATTCGCGGCGTAGAAGCAGGAACAATTTTCCCCAATTTTCTGAAATGCAATTGGGGTGGATTTGATCAACAACCACTTCTCAGATCTACCACCACTTAATCTCCATCCCTTCGTCTGATCTACAACCACTTCTCAGATTTTTAATCCCATTCAATTTGATTGAACCCTAAATCCCATTTCAGAAATCCTAATATTATATTATTACATTTTACCAAAATTCCACGCAGGCCTAAACCATGCCATGTCTTAAAAATTTGACACATCAATCTTCTACCTGTGCAAAAACTTATAAGGACTCAATTGGGGATTCTAATAAGAAGGGGATCAAACTGGGAAAAATCCACATAAATAGAGACAACTAAAGGGTTTAAACCCTATATATACTATGAATTTACATATTTAGTACTCGAAACCAATCTAAAGAGAAGCACACAGAGGAGAGGATAACCCATAAATCGCAATGCGAAACCAAAAATTTTATTATGAATGTCAATGTTTGAATAACATATACATCTAAAGATATTCTTAAAGAAACCCTAATCCAATATAAGAATTTCAGGATTATATATATTTTTAGTCAATCTAAATATACAAGCACTTTCTTTTAATCCCCAAAAAGACTGTTTCCTTTTGCTTCCTTATATTTGGAAGCGATATTTAACCCAAATCCTAATGGTGTATTAGTTTATATTGGGAAGTAAAATATGACTGTCAAAAAATATTTAAATGAAGATAAAATATAAAAAGCTCAGGCATAACCCGGTTCGTAGTCAACATCCATAGTAGAGAGGTTCTTCAACTCAGTTCTTCGGCAAATATCATATCAAATACAAATTGAACTGCGGCCAAAAGTCAAACAGCAAAAAGATGACATTAGTACAAGTGTTTCACTCAGCAATGGTTAGTGTAAAAACTTTTCTATACTATCATCCTATCACGTGTTTGCCACTTACAGATTAAATCCTAGTTAGCTGAGAATAAGATGAATAAAAAGTGCACAATTCCAAGTACTATATTCTTAGGAAAAACTCAGGCCTGCATCAAGGTGACATGTGTTTCTAAAACAACGCATGAAATGCATAAAAAAAATAACAAGAGACCAACTCTAGGTAATTTGACAGTATCCGGTCTCTCTCTCCCGAATAGATATTAGCATCTCAAGCGATTACTTTCAGATTTTCAGATCAGGAGTAGCTCAGATTCCTCTTAAATACACCTTAGTTATCTTGTGTTCCTATCATTAGAGAACACCAAAGACAACGTATCCTAAAAGTTAAAATTGTTTTGTTGTACTATTCTCTCGCTTCTCCTTTTCTCACACACCCCCACCCCACCCCACCACAAATAAATGTGTTATAAACTCCCCAGAAACTAGATCATCTGAACAAATTAATAAAATGTCCATCTCTTTAGTTTAACATATTTAGTTCTCCTAAAAATGAGGGGTACCAGACTTGTAGAGTTTTATTCTATAGATTCTTTAAACAAAACAATGTAAAATTTCAGTAGTAAAAGCTTTTCCAAACCAAAGCCATTGTTTTCATGTAATCAACAGCTTTATTCGACTCAGCAATTATACTTGCAGGGCAAGTTATGGTTTCCCAAGTCTCAGAAATTTAACGAACTCCAATTTACTTTAGAACAGTTGAATCAAATTTGACATCTTACAATATCTATATAAAGCAATCCAGAGTGAAGACGGTATAATAGTAGATTCTATTCGTTAACAGCGAAATTGTGAAATCAAATATAAAAAAAAAAAAAATTAACTATGCTCCAACAGTGATCTAAGGATCATATAGGAGGCCCCAAAAGCATACGGAGGTCTAATTCAAAATGAAGCATTCCAAACTATTATCATAAGCATTACATGAAATTAATGGTGCTGACATGCATATACATTTTGTATTGTTAATGCCCAAAACATCACTTCTACTACCTCACAGATAATACTCGCATACCTTCCTCAGTTTGGATATTGGGTTGATCAACCAAGAGTTGCTGAAGTGCAACGAGATCACTGACACTGCAATGCAGTAAATGCAAAGTACAGAATAAAACATTGGACATCATAAGTACAGGCATTGGAAAATGAAAGCAAGTTTTTTCATGAATAAAGTAAATGATGAATGTAGCTATCTCAATGTATATAGAATTGGATGCAAGAGCAGAAACATATCACTAGTTTGCATCGTTGCCTTTGCTTTCCTTGATAGAAAGATTCCGATGCTAAATGCAGAATGTAGATTTCCTTGTAGTTTTATGACTATGAATAACAACAAAACTATATCATGGTTTAGGTAAATTAGAAAATAAGGAGCTAGGTACTGAAAATGTTTTCTACTTGTAATTCTGTAACTTAGTAGAGAGCTCATTAAAGGTATCAAAGTTGGCTTAAAAGAAGTTGAGGTTTAACATATTCATTTCACTGACGACTACTCATCTCTTCATGGAGGAGAAATAGTGATGCCTTTGTGAATTTTCTGAATATACTAAGTTAACTAAGTCATTGAGAGTGCTTTTGTTTAAAGTTTGACTGAAAAAAGACGACCTGATTTGAATGGGATAACAAAATTCTTTTACATGCTCTCGAGGCTGCTTCTAAAGGTTACAGGCTTACAGCATCATCTCATTTATTTTCCCACACAGTCACAAATATATCGTCAAAGCAACAAAATATACACAAGTGCATGTGTGGGCATGGACACAGTCACACAGATACACAATCATGACATTTGAATGGCTAAACAGTAGCATTGGTATTTTCATACCTGGGTTTTAAAGCCATTTCGGATAGGGCAGAGATCACTGATGATTTTAATAAATACCTATTACAAAAGAAAAAAAAACTAGTAAATATTTTTTTTACTCAATCAACATGGTGTTATCAAAAGTAGAAACGAAGGGAAAAAGCATTTCTGCACAAAGCCTTTAAATGGAAAAGGTTGCATTTCATCATCATAACATCTTGAGAGAGGATGCAGTTGATGATAGTTTTGGAAGAAAGTATATTTTAAACTTAACTTAACCTAATAAAATCGATTTATAGAAGTTTGTACCTGTTAGAATAATTATTAAGTCTACCTATACCTATGATTAGTATAGCAGGGCCTAAAGTAGGTAGTTGTGTGTTGGGTTATCTATAATGATTGTTCCTGGCAGTCTAGGACAATCTCTTCATCTTCCATCTATCTATTGTATCATATTTTTATCTATATAAATAAGAGAACTGAGAAGGGTCTTCTAAGCCCTTCAAAACTATTTTTCTCTGTTTTAGATCTCAAGTTGGTATCAGAGCAGGTTCATCCTGCTCTGGTTTCTGTCCTAGGTTGTCCACCAGTACTGTCACTGCTGTTTGAATCTGTCCGGTGTCGTTCGCCGTTGTCCGCGGCTGTCTCGCCAATATCTGCAGTTGTCAACTGCAGTTTGAAGTTCTTCAACTTGGTTTTCCGCCACCTCGCATTTGTCCGCTGTTGTCCACCGTTGTCCGCCGTCGGCCGCCGCCGTCACTGTTCCGTCCGGCGACCACTAGATCTGGTTCGCCTCTTCACGCGACAGCCAACCCCACCGGTGGGTTCGCCTGATTCTCCTCCACGCTCCGCCACGCGCCGCCTCTTTGTGCGCTGCGAACAGGCGCGTGCTGTCCACGCGCCGCCCTCTGCTCATCGGAAAGTCGCCGCGCCACCTCCATAGCTGTCGCCCTCTGCTCCTCTGTCCGTTCTGGCCCTCAAAATATTACTTTGGTGTGTTCAGAAGCTCCCCTTTAAGAAAACCCTAAGAAACCCCCTAGGGTTTTCTGGTTCTTCACGGTTTTTCTGGTTCCTTCTCCTCTTTTTATCAAAGAATGGCGTCTGGAAGTGCTCTTTCTTTCTCTAGAAGTCCCTCAATCACTTCCGAAAAGCTAAACGGAAAGAATTATCTATGTTGGTCTGCTGCTGTGGAAATGTGGTTCCTTGGTCAAGGACATTATGACCACCTCGAGCAGGATGGGAGCCAAGTACCTTCTGGTAAAGCTGAACAATGGAAACAAGCTGATTTCCAATTGTGTGCCCTATTGTGGCAATCTGTGGAACCCCGGCTTTTGATATCTCTTAGAGCCTTCAAGACATGTCACACTTTTTGGAAGAAAGCTCAAAGAATTTATGCTAATGATATTCAACGTCTCTATGATACCGCAAACAAGCCCGCCTGTCTCAAAATGATAGACCATGATATGGTCTCCTTCATGACTGAAGCCCAAGCAGCTGTGGAAGAATTGAGAATGTTCTTGGAAGTGGAATCTTCGGAAGATATCAAAAAGAAGCTTGACAAGTATTATATGGTGATGATCCTCCGTGCTTTGCATCCAGATTTGAATCACATCAGAGATCAACTTCTGACAAGTCATGAGGTCCCTTCCTTGGAAGCCTTGACCACACGTCTTCTTCGTGTTCCTATGTCTCAGTCTCAGGAAGCTCATGAAACAATGGAACCATCTGTCATGGTTGCCACGCGAGGAAGAGGAGGACGTGGTACTAGAGGAGGAGGACGTGGAGGTCGAGGACGTCCACAGTGCTCTTACTGTAAGAGGGTGGGTCACACCCAAGAAAACTACTACTCCTTGCATGGCTTTCCTTCATAAACCGCCAATATCTCTAAGGCTGAAACTTCCACTTCCAACTCCAAGTTCACTGAGGAAGAGTATCAAGAGTATCTGCGATTAAAGTCTAACAGTTTGGCGCAATCATCTCAGTCCCCAAGTACGTCCACAACTTGCATTTCTCAATCCATGGAAGGTCTAAATTCATGGGTAATTGACTCGGGTGCTTCTGATCACATTTCTGGTAATACCTCATTGTTCTCAACCCTTTCCCTCCAAGAAAAACCTCATTTCATTACCCTTGCAAATGGCTCTAAAACTTGTTCAAAGGGAGTCGGTCATGTCTCCCTGTCTCCCTCTCTAACTCTGAAATCTGTTCTTTTTGTCCCTAACTGTCCATTCAATTTAATTTCCCTAAGTCAGTTAACCAAAATGTTACATTGTTCAATAACTTTCGATTCAAAATCTTTTGTTATACAGGAGCGTGGCTCGGGGAGACAGATTGGAGAAGGATATGAAGCTGGAGGTTTATACCATTTTGGATCTCGTCCACGGGTATCTTGTGTTGCAGCTCTTCCCCCTAAAGTGTTACATGATCGGTTTGGCCATCCTCACTTGTCAAAGTTAAAAAAGATGTGTCCTGAACTTAGTGGTTTTCAGACTTTAGAATGTGAGTCCTGTCAACTAGGAAAACATGTTAGATCTGTCTTTCCAAAAAGGTCTCAATCAATGTGTACTTCTAGTTTCTCTATTATTCATTCTGATGTTTGGGGACCTAGTCACGTCTCTTCTTTTGGTTTTAGGTATTTTGTTACTTTTATTGATGAGTATTCTAGATGTACTTGGGTTTATCTAATGAAAGATCGCTCTGAATTGTTACCCATTTTCACATCCTTTTTGAATGAAATCAAGAACCAATTTGGTCACGTAATTAAAGTCTTGAGAAGTGATAATGCTAAAGAGTATTTCTCATCAAATTTTTCTTCACTTCTTAGCTCCCATGGTATTTTGCATCAGTCCACTTGTCCTCATACACCCCAGCAAAATGGTATAGCCGAAAGAAAAAATAGACACTTGGTTGAAACGGCTCGTACCCTTTTGCTTGGTGCTAATATTCCTGTTCATTACTGGTGGATGCCATCTTAACTGCATGTTTTCTTATTAATAGGATGCCCTCCTCCTCTCTCAATCATAAAGTTCCTTTCTCCATTCTCTTTCCCAATGATCCTCTCTTTCACACCTCTCCTCGAGTCTTTGGTTGTGTTTGTTTTGTTCACGACATGTCTCCGGGGCTCGACAAGCTCTCTGCTCGTGCGATCAAATGTGTCTTTTTGGGCTATTCTTGGCTTCAAAAAGGGTACCGGTGTTACTCTCCTGAAACCAAAAAGTACTACATGCCTGCCAATGTTACCTTCTTTGAACAGACACCTTTCTTCTCTCCCTCTGTTCAAGATGTTCATATCCTCCACTAGGTCCTTCCTCTTCCAGCGGTTGAGTCTAATATCTCCAATGCCTCAGTCAATCCCAGTCATGCCCAAGGTCCTCCTGAACCTTCCTCTCCACATACTGATATCCTTCGACACAATACCCCAGTGAGTAATCCTCTTCCAGAAAATGGTGGATCTCCTCCTTCAGATTCTTCTCCGTCACCATCTCCTGTCACGCCTCCTGGTGAAGATGATTCTGGTTGGCCCATTGCTCTCAGAAAAGGTACTCGTTCCACTCGAAACCCTCATCCCATTTATAATTTTCTTAGTTATCACAGAGTGTCGCCCTCCTTTTATTCCCTTTTATCCTCAGTATCTCCTGTAGTTATTCCTAAAAATGTGAAAGAAGCACTTGATCATCCTGGATGGCGACAAGCCATGATTGAAGAAATGCAGGCTCTTGACCACAGTCACACTTGGGAGATTGTGCCACTTCCCCCAGGCAAAAAGGTTGTTGGTTGTCGATGGGTATATGCAATTAAAGTCGGCCCTAATGGTAACATTGATAGGCTCAAAGCCCGGCTGGTTGCAAAAGGGTACACTCAGGTTTATGGTTTTGATTATTGTGACACCTTTTCTCCCGTGGCAAAGATGGTTGTCATTCGATTGTTCTTTGCAATGGCAGCCATTCGTCATTGGCCACTTCATCAGTTGGATATCAAAAATGCCTTTCTCCATGGTGATCTTGAGGAAGAAGTTTATATGGAGCAACCTCCAGGGTTTGTTGCTCAAGGGGAGTCTGGTATGGTTTGTAAATTGAACCGATCTCTATATGGGCTCAAGCAATCACCACGTGCTTGGTTTGGAAAGTTTAGCTCCATTGTTCAAAAATTTGGGCTAAAACGCAGTGAAGCAGATCATTCAGTCTTTTATTATCATTCGTCTCCCGGGA